>NW_027204492.1:38421533-39621533 GCF_024711535.1 Dipodomys merriami | reverse complement strand
AAAAGATACAATCACAGCAGTGTTCACTGGTTAGTGCTCAACTTTCTACTGGAGATTCCTTCAGCCCCTCTGGTACCCACTTACCAAGTCCTTGTCACTGTATACATGCTCTAGGTATGCCTTGACACTAAGGAAACTTCAGCTCTAGAAGCTGTTTCTCCAGCATAATTGTTCAAAGCCATCACTTAGATTAGGGCCAGTTCAGGTGTCCATATTACATGCACATATTTCACATGGATAAAACCAAGGTGACAAGTTTCAGTGTAACAAAGACATTCTAGAACATGCATGATATGCTTGAGAAGTTAAAAAGAAGTTAAAGAATAAGAACTCAAATTATTATTTTCAGGGCTATGGACTCTACTCCATCAGTGCTTCACACAAAATACAAACAAATGAACATTGTGAGGCTAGAACATACGCTGTTTTAAATGTCTATTCACATACTGCTAGAAAAAGATGGTGATCAAGGTCCTGTATTCTGTTTTTGTGGTCAGTCCTGGATCTTGGACTCAGGACCTGGGTGCTGTACCTGAACTTTTTTGCTCAAAGCTAATGTCCTACCACTTCAGCCACAGATCTATTTTGTATTTTAGTGATTAATTGGAAATAAGAGTCTCACGGATTATCCCACCTGGGCTGGCTTCAAACATGATCCTCAGATCTCAACCTCCTGAATAACTACAATTATAGGCATGAGTCACTGTTGCTTGGCATGCCTGTGTGTCTTTTTAGCACAAAATATGCACACCAACTTCTTGTAGAAGAGATTTGTCAGACACACTTTTCATCCTAATGACAAAACCCAGATAGATAATTCAACATGGGATCAAATTGTTTTGGGTCCTGAATTCAGAGATTTTCTGAGGCAAGCTGGCACCTTTGCTTTGGTTCTGAGGTTAGGTAGAATGTCATGGCAGCAGAGAATGCATGTGGCAGATACACTTTACCTCATGGTGGACAGGAAGCAGGGAGAGATTACAGGAAGAATGGGACAAGAGCAGGATATCTTTCAACATTGTGCCTTCCAGTAACCTAATTCGTTCCACTAGACTCCACCTCCTAAAGTTTCCACCACTTCCCAAAATAGCACTACTAGCTGTGAACCAGGCCTCAAATACATGAGACCTTGGAGACATTTTAAACCAAAGCAGGAATACACAAAGACCTATACTGGACCCACGAAATCAGTTGATGGTGGAACTTTCCATGTGTCCTGGATCAGCAGGTGCCATTTATTTGGAAGCCTATGACACCTCAGAAAGAATATTTTTAATTAATGGTCCTAAAATCTATTTTTGGTAAATGATTCCAACATTCTTCCATGCATTCATGAAATAGAAGAGGAAACCTCTTCTTGGAAGTGAAGTATACCCCTGTTTAATAATTGGCAATAATGCTAGCATCACCAAAGTATTTCCTAAATGAAATGATTGAATGATTTCATGTTTGGGAAAAGTACCATTGACATAGGTTCTCCTCCTTAACTGAGAAGTATGAGTCCTATGATCATTGATGCAGTCTGCATAGAGATGTGAGTGTTGCAGTGGGCTGGAAGTCTGTCTGAATTTTTGTGGTCTGTCTGGCAATGGTGATTGTCCTTTCTATTCTGACAATTACTGTGTTACATATTTTTGGAAAAAATAGTGAAAGAAAAGTCGCTATTTAAAATGCTTTAGGGGGCTCTGTAAAGTAGATACATGACCACCTTCCTGAGTTCTATAAACTATTCTGTGATTTTTGATAGTAATGAGTTTAAAGAGGTGTAAAGAGGCTATAAAGGACTTGTATGACTAACATATCACTTTGTACATTTATCTATTAATAGAGTGGTTCTTTTATTTCCACATAATTTCAGTGCATCCATGCACACAACATACATCCATTACACAATACCTACTTATAGTTTATTTGTTCAGCAGTATATTTGAATATGTTTACGTAAACATTTGACATATTAAATTACTTTTCAACAAACTATTCCCCATATTACCTACAGAAATCTCTATAAATTAAAATATATGAGATGAAATTCTTTTGTAAAGCTCTCTTTCCTCAATTCCACATACTATAACAATATATTAAGCTGGGCACTGGTGGCTCACACCTGCAATCCTGGCTACTCAGGAGACTGAGATCTGAAGATCGCGGTTCAAAGCCAGCCTGGGCAGAAAAGTCTGTGAGACTCTGATCTCCAATAAACCACTAGAAAACCGGAAGTGATGCTGTGGCTCAAGAGGTAGAATGCTCGTCTTGAGTTGAAGAGCGCAGGGACAGCACCCAGGCCCAGAGTTCAAGCCCCATGACTGACCAAAAAAAAAAACCAAAAAACAAAAAACAAAAAGAAACCCAACATATTGGTATATATTTTTCTAATTTTCTGTATATGTTGTTACATTAATATGATTATATTATGTCATTTTGTGTTTTACTCTTTGCATTATTGAGTTCAAATTTTATATTTCATTGTACAAAATATTTACCCGACAAATACATATGTTGGGCTATGCATGGTCATATATATAATATGTAATATGTAATATGTAGCTTTATATATGTATTTTTCCAATTACCAACAGAAAACTATACCTTAGAGAAGGTTTCCTGATCTCATGTGTGCTAGCTTCAAACTTGTGATCTTGTTTTAGACTCATCACTAACTAGGATTACTGATGTGCATAATTATGCCTGGTTTTATGTGAATTATAAATGTGATGTACATGTCCCATTATCACTCCTTATGTACATTCATCCAATGTTTATCTTTTCCATAGTATTTGTACCTGCACTTCTTAACATATCTAAATTATCAGGGGGAAATCTGAAATGAAGTTTAAATTTTAAATGGAAGAAATACATTAAGTATTACTATTTCAATCATCATGGAAGTTTACTATAAATATTTGAGCCATCATATCCCAGAATGATAATTTTACCTATACATATGCTAATGCAATGTATCAAAAATCATTGAAAACTGGTATGTTTTCTGTCAGAAAGCCTTTTTCATAGTACTTTCATATTCATTATGCTTATATTCTCATTACAAAAGGAATACATTCTTGAGAGTAATAAATAAAATAAGCTAAACAAAATGTTTAGCTTTTCACTCAGTAGGTGCTTTTGTCCCTTAAATGCAATCATGCATATAATTTTCTTTTCATATTTTGCATAAGTGTGAATACTTCCCTTTTCTCTGCATCTAAAGAGACATAAAAATGCATAGAGATGGGAGAGGGCATAAAGATACACAACTATTGATCCTCTTCTGCACACTAGATGCTATGCTAACACAGAACACCATTCAAACTTTAAAAATCAATTTCTCTTAAGTTTAGAGAATGAATAAAAGCACCTTTAATATCTCCATGTAGACTAAAATCAAACAGTATATGAGAGCTAAAAACACTAAGATTGAGACAAAAGAGAAATATAATTGAGAACCCTAAAATTCCTAACCTCTTAGTCAAATTTAGAACATCAATAAAGAAATTCTTCAAATTGCATGGTGAAAATATTTAACTTCTTTCTGTGACACACTTTAGTTGAAAAAGGAAAATATTAGATGAAAATTAATTTTTGTTTTTCCAACCCACAACCATGGTTTTAGAGGGTACTTTAAAAAACATTTTTATTATCTGTAAGTAGTTGTACAAAGTAGTTGCCATTTAATAGAGTAATTTATGAATACAATGCAGCTTGATCAAAATCACCCTTTTCAATATTCTCAACCATCCCTTTCAAACCCTTCCTCATTTTTCCAAATTGTATAGGATATGCACTGATTTTTTTTTACTGCATTCTCCCTCTCTTTTTCTCTTTATTTGCCTACCCACCTCCCCTTGACCCCACGTCACCCCTTTCAAGTACCCATTTCCTGAAGTTTATTTTGTTAACCTCTGATTTAAGCCTTTTTAAGGAATTACACTGAGTTCTCCCTTGAATATATCCTATTTCAGTTAACACAATTGTTTAAGCTTGTATACCACCCAAGGCATTTACTTATAAATTTTTAAACTAATTCTAGCTTATAAAAATAAGAGAAAACATGTATTCTTTGTCTCTATGGACCTGATTTACTTCACCTAATAAAATTTTTTCCAGGTTTGGAAGGAACTATTTTAGAAGCTGTATTTTCATGATGACGTGAATCACTCTGATCAAAAAGAAAAATTATCCTCAGCAAGTGATTTTCTCAAAATGAGGCCACTTTTCTTGAAAACCCTGTCACACCATTAGCCACAGGCAATAATTCATTTTCTCTCACCTTTACCCCAATGTTACTTCCTTACAATTACTTATGATTTATTAGCTGTAGTCTGTATGATTTTTAAAGCTCCAAAAAGTATTTTTTAAAATGTGAGTTAGAATTTTCCTTTACTAAAATAAAGGCCAAGTATATAAAATTGCTTTTATAAAGAAAGCATGTTCTTTACTATTATTGTACTTTTCCATCCCTGGATTAATTTTAGTATAATTTTTCAAACACACTTTACACAAAAGATTTTAAGATCTCATCTGTTTAGCCATGAGTCTGTAGAACAACTGGGTAGTAATTTATAGCTTCATTTTTTTCTTTTGTGTTTTTACTTACTTAAGATATTTTTCAGAAAGGTTATTATAATAAAAAAGAATTGCATAATATTTTTTTTGGGGGGGGGGGTCCGGTCGTGGGCCTGAACTCTGGGCCTGGGCGCTGTTCCTCAGCTCTCAGCTCAAGGCTAGTGCTCTACCACTTGAGCCATAGCACCACTTCCGGCTTTTTTCTTTTTGCTTATGTGGTGCTGAGGAATCAAACCCAAGGCCTCAGGCATACAAAGCAAGCACTCTATCACTGAGCCACCTTTCCAGCCCAGAATTGCATAATATTTAAATGGAAAATATTACAAATAGAACTCATTAAATTGTCCTCAGTTTTCTAATTAGTAATAAAATTTTGACTGGTCACATTCCAAATTACATCACATAACCCCAGATGTACTATACACATTTACATGATCAAACTTTCAGTATTGAGGCAGAGATCCCCAGTATTTTCATAGACAAGCAAAAAACATATTTTTGCAGTATACATGTTCAAGGACTGTCTCCCACTTTGAAAAGGAAAAGCAAGAGCACTTTAGAAAAAAGAGTTATCCAAGTACATTGTTTATCTTTAGAGCAATATTTTAAGATAAGAATGAAGAGTCTTCCTTTCAAAAGCCATTACGTTACCAGACATAAATGATTTCTGTGGTCTATTATTCCAACATTCTTTCAATTGTACTTTTAACCCTCGAGTTCCTAATAATCTGACAAGAAGTGGTATTCAATATCCTCTGTGAATGTAATTGTATCAACATGCAGTGTTTTGAATTAAGAGGAAAGAGTAACTACTCCTTGAACAAGAACTGCACAATTGCTAATATTCAAGTAAGTGAACAGCAGAGGTTAGTGGATTATATACCTGTAATCTCAGCTACCTGAGATGCAGAGAAAAAAAAAAGAACATGGTCTCAGGAACAAAGTATAAGACTCTATCTGCAAAATAAATAATAAGGCAAAAGTCCCAGTGTCTTCACTTAAGTAGGAATGTTTTTTCTTGCATGCACAAGGACATAAATTAATTCCCAGTACTAATAAAAATTACTAAACAGAGTTGGGCACCAGTGGCTCATGATTGCAATCTTAGCTATTCAAGAGGCTGAGATCTGAGAATCAAGATTCAAATCCAGACTAGGACAGACAAATCTGAGACTCTTATCTCTAATTAACTAGCAAAAAGCCAGGAGTGAAGGGTTGGCCACAGTACTACAACTCCAGCCTTGAGTGAGGGAAAAAGAAAAAAAAAACAGCAAAAGATCAACATCCAGAGTTCAAGACTCAATACTGGAAAACAAACAAATGAATATTCATTTGAATGAATGAATGTATACCTAAACAATCAAATTGTTACTAATGCAACATAAATAATATAGTTTATATAAAAAGTACACATGGAGAACCATGTTCCATATGCTGAACTCTAAATTAGAATGATACTGTCAGTCAGGTGCTGGTGGCTCATGCCTGTAATACTAGCTACTCAGGAAGCTGAGTTCTGTAGATCACAGTTCAAAGTCAGCTGGGGCAAAGAAGTCTGTTAAGACTCTTGTATCCAATTAACTACCAAAAATGCCTAAAGTCTAACTGTGGCTCAAGTAGTAGAGAGTTAGCCTCAAGCAAAAAAGCTCAGGGACAGTCCAAAGACCTTGAGTTCAAGCTCTAGAACCAGTACACAAAAAATGACAGCTTCTTGAACAGAAATCTGATGACATAGATACCCAAGAAATAGAAGGAAACCAAGTACAGAAATGAATGAAGAAGATGGGCTTGAACTTTCCCTTGTAAAAGATCAAAGGGAGAATGCATTTTATATATATGTGTGTGTATGTGTGTGTGTGTGTGTGTGTGTGTGTGTGTGTGTGTGTGTGTGTGTGTGTGTATATATATATATATATACTGAAATATTACTTTATAGACTTTCTAAGGATATATAAAATAAAATATCCAATGTAAATGAACAATAACAAAGAAACTATAATAAAAACATCATACACAATATCTTTGAAATTTTTATACTGATAATTTGTATTGATTATGGGTAACATAAAACATAAAACCTTTGGAATAGGAGTTCCATAAAAGAGCCCAGGAAAGTAGAATATTGGGAAGAAGAAAGTGGTATATTCAAGATGTTTTATTAATTCCTCCAAGAACCACATTCCCACACAAAAGACTCTCCCCCACCTCACACACACCTGGAAACATCATAGTTATACTCCTGGAAACCAGAAAAAAGTAATACAAAGTTAAAATCAAACATAATTAGCCTTTTTTTCCTTTAAAAAAAGATCAGTAGGAATTCAGTTGTAAAGGAGGACACCAGTGGCTCACACCTGTAATCCCAACTACTCAGTAGGCTGAGATCTGAGGATCACTGTTCAAAGCCAGCCCAGGCAGGAAAGTCTGTGAGACTCTTATCTCCAGTTAACCACCTAGAAACTGAAAGTGGAGCTGTGGCTTAAGCTCAGGGACAGAACCCAGGACCTGAGCTCAAGTTCCATGACCGACAAAACAAACAAACAACAATAACAACCAGAATAATTTAATTGTATTACTTTCAGGCTAAACATAGTAAATAAGAAGCAATGAGGTTAAAATGACATATCAATAGGAGGAAGAAGAATCATTTCTACTCTGGAGAAAACTTAGGGAAGGTATCTCCTGTGGTTAAAAAAATCTGATTAGTTTGAAGGAAGAAACACCCAGCAGTTGAGCAGAGATAAACTTTTGAGTAATGTGGGCTGAATTGTAAGACAAAGTTTAAATGAACACTAAAGCACATACCGCTAAAACCCAGGACACTTAATGATAAAAAGTAGAAATGACAGTAGAGATGACTACCTTACTCCATCTGAACATCAGGATCTTGGAGGACACCTTCAAAGCTAAGATTCAGAAATCCTTGGGCAAAAATAGAGTTAAGCAGTATGCTGCTGCTGGTCTTTCTGAGGAGATTACATGTGGAGACTACTTAGAATTTGTACAAGTTATCTTATGGATGACCTGTCTAGGGAGATCACCTGTGACTTCTTCGTGGGTTAGATCTTTAGCAAGGTGACACTGAGAGGAACAGGAATAGCGGGGAAGGCACAGTCTCTGTCACCTTCCTCCATATGCCAGTCTGTGTCTGGAAGGCACAACTGCAGAGCCTATCAAGGAATCCATTGGTAAAGACAAAATGGCATTGACATTGTACCTGCCCAGCATCATGGATCAGGACATAGCATTTTATGCCATAAGAATTATTCTTTACCTAGCTCCTGCTTCTTCCTAAGGTACACATTCTAACAGAAAATAAAACAGTAAGTCTCTTAGATGCAATGCAGTTCCTTGAAACATAAAAGGAGATCATCATGTTGAACAAAGTAAGTCAAGCTCAAAAAGAGAGCCAGCATGTGTTTCCAATCATTTGTGGAGTATAGACCTAAAATGGTGATGTTGATGATAAATAGCAATGGTTATAGGGCATGAATTTAAAACATGAGGAGGAGATCAACCATGGAAGTTATTCAGTTAGAGAGACAAACATGTTCCAGGCCATCTCATAAGCTACATTTCAACCTTCCATACCTCAAAAAGGAAGAGGGAGTCTATAAATTGTGGATCATACTAAAATGATCAGCAAAGGAGAAAAGATATGAGGATGAAACACCTGATGTTAGAGGAAGGCAAACTAGAACTTGATTTTCCTGAGGCTAAAAAAACCCTCAAGTATGTATTTAGACATATTATGCACTCAAATGGTCTGAAGACAAAATGTTTCCAAGGAGCAAAAACATCTACAAAAGCATACTATGCCTAAAGGAAACAAAAAGAAAAACTGGACATCTCAACATTTGGGAATCTAAGCTGAAGAGATAATTTAAAATGAATCCACACTAGTCAATTATGTACTTTTCATGCTTACAACTCATTCTTCTATCATCGTTAAGTATTTTTGGGGGGGGTCTGGTTGTGGGGCCCGAACTCTGAGCCTGGGTGCTGTCCCTCACCTCTTCAGCTCAAGGCTAGCACTCTACCACTTGAGCCATAGCACCACTTCCGGCTTTTTTTTTTCTGCTTATGTGGTGCTGAGGAAGTGAACCCAGGACCTCAAGCATGCAAGGCAAGCGCTCTACCACTGAGCCACCTCCCCAGCCCGCAAGTTAAGTATTTTTATTTGGTCAGGTTAATAAAGATTGTGGAAAGCCAGTCAAGGTCCATAAGTGCACACAGATTGTTACACAGTCAGTCATGGTAGGGACATGATGCTGCATAACCATACAGCTCTTCCTGCTGTAGTAAGTTAAAAGGGCATGCCTGTGTGGTCAGTCCCAGGCAGTAACATGCAGAAAACTGGCCCTCAGGAAGAGATTAATGCAGTTCTGATTTGTAGAATTCCCCAGTTTCCACAGTTTCAAAACTAACACTGTGGTAGATTTTTTTTAGCAACCAAATTGATGTCACTGAATATTGAGTGGGAAAATTTTATAGGGAATCTTGTATCTTGTGATGCTCTCAACCAATTGTACCAAGCCACTGGACATATGGATTCTAGGGCAAAATAAGGTAATCCCTTATATGGACTCTATCACATTAGATTAGATGTGTGCCTATATAGAAACTGCACATAAGTATATGTTTCCTCTGCTAAGAACCACAAGATTCATAGAGCAGAGGAAACAATACCCACAAGGTAGTTTCTTAGAAAGGCAGAATCAATCATTTCAAAGCCAAGAGTTGTTGAGGACATGGACAGGCTTGATTTTCAGAGGTGCCACTCACTAGATATGCAATTTTCAACTTGGTGCAAAACCACTCTGTCCTCACAATCTCAATAAGGTAAGAATAATATCAGTAATGACAATAGAGCATTCTTCTTCAGAATCTATAATTATTTTTCATATGTACTTTATATAGAGAGCATGAAATGGGTATAATATTTTTTGTAAGTAGACAGATTTGAAATATTAGTTTTAGTTAATTTTACATAGCCATAAAAATATCTAAGTGAACAACCAAAATAGAAGACTTCTTTATTTTGTCTCACAGTTTCAGAAAGTTCCATTGACAGCTGTTGGACTCGTGGTTTGGAAGAACATCAAAGCAGTAGAGGAAGATGTTCTCCTAGTGCAGGGAAAAGATAGCTCCAAGGACTATTGGAGTGACTATTGCCTTCAGATATGTCCTGCCTTTGAAAGTATTCAGACCTCCCAAAATAGCACCAACAGCTGCCAAACAAGCACCCCATACATAAGCTTTTGTGTTGGCGTAAATTGTATCCAAGCCATAATAACAACTTACCATTATTCCCTAATTTTAAATATTGACAGACTAAGCCATAAAAATACTTTGGGAAGTCTCCACAAACACAATTTGGCAAGAACATTTTTTCCTTTGGAAATTATTATGGTAACCATAGTATGCTTCTCAGAGTTCTCTAATCAATTTTGAAACAGCAACTTGTTCTCATCATTTCTCTCCAAAAATCAAAATACAGTAATAAGTCTGAATAAGAAGGACAGTCAGTATTGACAGATGACAAGAAATTAGAGATTGCCAGTCCACTGCAACACTCACATCCCTGTTCAGTCTGTATCAATGATCACATGACCCATATTCCTCTGCAGTGGTAATTTTCTTAGACATAATATCAAAATAGTGGTTTATACCTGCAATCCTAGCAACTCAGGAGGTAGAGATCTGAGTATCACAGTTTAAACCCAATCCAGGCAAAAAAAGTCCATCAAACTCTTTTTTTAAATTAAATTCTAATGTAAAGGTGATGTACAGAGGGGTTACAGTTACTTAAGTCAGGTAATGAGTATATTCTTTTTGAAAAGAGTCACTTCCTCCCTCATTTGCTCCCAAATTTTTTCCTCCTGACCACCCCCCTCAAGTTGTATAGTTCATTTCCAATATAGTGTCTAGTGAGTGTCACTGCTGAATTGGATCACCCTTTGTACCACTGTTTCTGTGCTTTCCCTTCCCCTCTCTAATCAGATAAACTTATATACATGACAAAGGGTACAGAAATCACAAACAGTGACAAAGGGAATAAACCAAAGGAAAACGAAAAATAAAAACTGCAAACAGTACAAAATAAACCTCTTAGTTCATTTTGATAAGCATCATTTTATATGGTCATATGCACATAGCTATTGAGCCATTGTGATCCGCTCCTTAGAATATCCTCCTTTGTGCCACTTCTCTTTGAAACTATTTCTTTCAATTAACCGCCAGGGGCCGGGAAGGTGGCTCAGTGGTAGAACACTTGTCTTGCATGCATGAGGCCCTGGGTTCGATTCCTCAGCACCACATAAGAAAAAAGAAAAAAAAGCCGGAAGTGGCACTCTGGCTCAAGTGGTAGAGCACTAGCCTTGAGCTGAAGAGCTGAGGGACAGTGCCCAGGCCCAGAGTTCAGGCCCCAAGACCAGGCCCCCCCAAAAAAAATGAACCACCAGAAAAATGAAAGTGGAACTGTGGCTCAAAGTGGTAGAAAACTAGCTTTGAGTCCCCCACCCTCAAAAAGCTCCAGGACAGCACCCAAGCCCTGTGTTCAAGCCCCCAACCAACAAAAAATGAATTTCATTGATGAAGTACACTACCCATACCACTTGACTTCATTGCCAATCATTAGACAGTGGTGTACTTCACTTCCTAGAAGAAGCTTTCATTTCATGAACGCAGGGAAGTATATTGGAGCCATTTACCAAAAATATATTTTAGCATCATGTATTTTTTTTTACTTCTCTTTCTGAGGAGTGAAAGACCTCAAAGAACTGGCACTTGCTGAAAACAGCTGGTATTCTGTACAGAAACACTGAAAGAAAGATATAAGCCAGAACACTAGGATCTTTAAGGCAAATGCAAAAAAGGACTACATCCAACCCCATGAAAGTCCCATTATCAAGGGTGGGACAAGGGTCTGGAATAAAACTTTTGGAGGTCTGGTCCCTAGCTGCTAGTGCTATTTTGGGAGGGAAGTATATTTGAAAGGTACCATGCCTCTGATATATTCTTCCTACAGTCTCTCCATTTCCTGTCCATCATGAGGTGAACAACATCTGCCATCTGCTCTCTCTGCTGCCATAACATTCTACCTCATTCTACCTCAAAACAGAATCAAAGCAATGGTGCCAGCTAACCTCAAACTAAAACCACTCAACATAGGAGCCAAAACCAATTTTTCCCATGTTGAACTACCTGTCTTTTATTTTCCATAAAGATGAAAAGTATGCCTGATACAGCTCCTCTAAAAGAATGTGAGCATACTGAACTATCAAAATAAACACAGAACCTTTATCTCCATTCTTCTCTAAGGAGAGAAATCTCCTGAAAACTATGAACAATTGCTTAAAATGTTCAGGGTTAACAGGCAGGTATATACCTCCAAATACTCATTTTTCCCAAACTACATTTTTTTTTGTCGCTCATGGGCTTGAACTCTGGGACTGGGTGCTGTCCCTCAGCTCTTCAGCTCAAGGATAGCACTCTACCACTTGAGCCACAGCTCCACTTCTGGTTTTTCTGAGTGGTTTATTGAAGATAAGAGTCTCACAGACGTTCCTGTCCAGGCTGGCTGTGAACCGTGATCCTCAGATCTCAGCTTCCTGCATAGCTAGGATTACAAGCATGAGCCACCGGTGCCGAGCTCATAAATTTTATAAGGATTATCATAAGACACTGACATTTAAAAGAGCCTACTTTCCCAGGCTCACAATTTTCATTTGTCTGCATCCTTGTGTGAATCACTGATGGAGTAGAATCCATAGCCTTGGAAATAAAATATTGAGTTCTTTTATGTTGTTTTGTTTTTTGTTTTTATTGTGAAAGTACTGTACAAAGTGGTTATAATCAAATGAGCAAGGTAATGAGTACATTTCTTATCAAGCATGGTGGCCTCCTCCTTTATTTTTCCCCTCCCATCCCTTCCTTCCCATCTCCACAACTACACCTCGCCCCCCCCCACCCGCCTAAATTGTAAAGTATGTTTGTCAGCATAGTGTCTTGTACATCTCATTGTTGCAATGGGTCAACCTGTATCCCTATTTAAACAATTTGTTTTTTCCCTTCCCCTCCACAAATGATACCAGCATCAAACACAGGGAAAACAGGGGTTATACCATGGGGGAGGAACATGCAAAGCAACAAAACAAAATGAGGTACCTTATAAATGTGTTAGAAAAAATAGCAAGAAAGAAAAAACCACTTGTGTCCTTACCTTGGGGTTCATTTCGCTTAACATCATCTTATCTGACCTTTTCTGTTTGTCTCAGATATATACTAGTTATTGCAAATAAGGGAAAATATGTGACCTATGTTTCTTTGGACCTGGCTTACTTCACTTAAGATAATTTTTCCAAGTCTTTCCATTTCTTAACTAATGGGGCAATATCATTCTTTCTGATGGATGCATTGAATTCCATTGTGTATATTTAATACATTTTCTTGATCCATTCATCTACTGAGGGGCATCTGGGTTGGTTCCATATCTTAGCTATGGTAAATAATGCTGCAATAAACATGGTTGTACTGGTAGCTTTAGTATGGTCTTGTTTGTGATCATTTGGGTAAATGCCCAAAAGTGGTCTTGCTGGTCATATGGGAGCTCTATGTGGAGTCTTTTGAGGAACCTCCATATTACTTTCCAAAGTGGTTGAACAAGTTTACACTCCCACCAACAATGCAGTAGGGTTCCCTTCTGGGCACATCCCCTCCAGCATCTATTGTTATTAGAGTTCTTGATTATAGCCATTCTAACTGGGGTGAGGTGGAATCTCAATGTTGTTTTGATTTGCATTTCTCTTATGGCTACAGAAGTTGAGCATTTCTTCATGTGTCTATTGTCCATTCTTCTTTCCTCTTCAGAGAAGTTTCTCTTTAAGTCTTTAGCCCACTTATTTATTGGGCAGTTGTTTCTTTGAGGATTTGTTGTTGAGGGATTTAATTTTTTGAGTTCCAAGTATATTTTAGATATGAGACCCTTGTCCATTGTATGGCTAGTGAAGATCTCCCAATCCATGGGCTTTCTATTGATCTTGCTAGCTATGTCCTTTGCCATGCAGAAGCTCTGCAACTTCATGCAATCCCATTTGTCCAAACTTTCTTTGATTTGTTGTGTTTCTGGGTCTCTATTAAGAAAATTTTGGCCTGAGCCAAGGAGACCTAGGGTTTCTCCTATTCTGTCCTGTAATGTTTTCAGGGTTTCCGCTTTGACTCCGAGGTCTTTGATCCATTTGGCGTTGATTCTGGTGCAGGGTGACATATAAGGATCTAGTTTTTGTTTTCTACAAGCGATTAACCAATTTTTCCAGCACCATTTACTGAAGAGGCTGTCTTTCTTCCATTCTATTTTTTAACTCCCTTATCGAAGATTAGGTGGCTATAGGTCTGTGGGTTCATTTCTGGGTTTTCAATTCAATTCCATTGGTCCTGACGTCTGTTCTTGTGCCACTACCGAGCTGTTTTGATTACTATGGCTTTGTAGTAGAGTTTGAAATTTGGGATTGATATTCCCCCAGCACTGTTCTTTCTGTAGGATTGTTTTTGCTATTCAGGGTCTTTTATTGTTCCATATGAATTTTTGGATTGCCTCTTGTATTTCCTTGAAGAACGAGGTTGGAATATTGATAGCTATTGCATTAGATTTGTAGATAGCCTTGGGAATTATTGCCATTTTCACACTATTGATCCTTCCAATCCAGGAGCACTTTCTAAGTTCTGTTTTGATTTCCTTTTTCAGGTTTTTAAAGTTTTCATTATAGAGGTCCTTCACTTCTTTAGTTAAGTTAATTCCTAGGTATTTTATTTTTTTGTGTGGCTATTACAAATGGAGTTGCTTTCCTGATTTTTATTTTTTTTCTGCCAATACTGGGCTTTGAACTCAGGGCTTTAATGTTGTCACTTATTTGCTTAAAGCTAGAAATCTACCACTTGAGCCATAACCTCACTTCTGGTTTTTGGGGTTTTATTGAGATAATGGTCTCATAAACTTTCTGCCCAGATAGATTTGGAGCTTCAATTTTCAAATCTCAGTCTCCAGATTAGCTAGGATTACATGCATGAGCCACAAGTGTCTGGCTGGAGGTATTTTTCTCCTAAAGAAATTAATATGCTTTAAGGACAAATGCGGAAAATCTTTTCAGCCTGTCCTGTCACTTCATTTTTTGACTCTTTCCCAGTGCCTCCTCCTTTCCGAATACATATTTGGGTTGAAAACAGTCAAATAATGGTAGGATACTGGACATTACCCAAGTTCTTTTCATCAATTTTCAGGTTCCTTGAGGGACTTGGATTAGCACAAGTGTCTAGTATTTGATTAAAATAGCTTAAAGAAGCAAACATTTAAAACTGTGAGTTTAGATTTTACAATCAAATGGCAAATATCACCACTAGGAATTCCCCATCCTAACTTTAAAGCCTGCTGACTCTCATAAAGACTGACTCTCAGCCTTTATAACACTGAAACTTGTCACCTTTGTTTTATCCATGTAAAATATGTGCACATAATATTGACACCTGAACTTGGAGGCTACACTGTGTCTGGCCCTTTCCTAAGTGGTGGCTTTAAATAATTATGCTGGAGAATCAACTTCTAGAGCAGAAGATTCCTTAGTGTCAAGACTTACCTGGAGCATGTGTACAAAAACTGTGACAATGACTTGGTAAATGAGTACAACAGGGTGAGGGGCTGAGGGAATCTCCAGTCGAAAGTTGAACACAAACCAGTGAACCCTACTGTGATTGTGTCTTCTGCCATAGCTAATTCTCTTCTTGTCGGTGATTTCATAACTTGAGTCTCTAAGATGTAGCAATTGATTTTTTTAAAGACTCATAATTCCATCCCCAACTTTTCTGTCTATACTTATGTGAAGAACTACTAGTGTTAGCAAGGCACATTTAGCTGGTCCAAGAAAGTAATGGAAGTAACTGGAACCTTAATATTAAAAGCTCCAAGTAGATCTTCTGCAATTAGTTATTGAGTTAGTGGAGTGTCAAGAGTCAACATCTCACCTTGTTCTTGGTTTTAGGGGAAAATAGTAGTTAGCCATTACTAGCACTGACGCTTGTCCTTCTTTTGGGTAGTCCTTTACAGAATTAAGGAAAACATCTTGATTCTCCAAGGTTTCTATGTGTTTTGAATAAAGCATAAGGTAGAAATATGAACCTTTGCATGGAAAGAGAATGCTGGGTGAATAATACCAAGTTCTAGTTCATTACTGTCACTGTTACTTAATTGAAGCTTACATAAACTTTTAACATTCTATCCAGTTTCCCTTGAAACAAATGACATATTGAGAGGTAGGAGTGGAAATAGATTCACTTCACAGTATAAAATGGAATTCACTTTGGAGTCTAATACAGAAAACCAGCATCTTTAATAGTGTATTTTCAACTTTAGTATTCTAATCCATTGTATGAATTCAAACAATCTGGGTATAGCCATTTTTAAGATAGATAGATAGATAGATAGATAGATAGATAGATAGATAGATAGATAGATAGATAGATAGATAGATAGATAGATAGATAGATAGATAAAGATAGACAGACAAATAGATCTTTCTAAAAAACATTAGGAAATATATAGAGATATATTGTGTCTAATGAAAGGGAATATATTGAATGATAGCTTTAACCATGGCAGCAAATTAAAATTGAAGGAAAAGCTTTATAAATTACTTCAAGAGACAGTACACATGAGCACAAATTTGTTTCTATTGTTAAAATTTTGATTAAAAAAACAGCAAAGAGATTTTAGAAATCCAAAGAGAAAATATGAGGAGCCAACCACTCCATTTGCTGAAGTTATAACTCTATTATTGAGAGAGCAGATAGACTGCAAAAAGAAATAATGGGAGGCTTGGACAGATGAACTTTGAAGGAAATACACAAAAGATCTGCAGGGTACAATGTAATTTCTAAGAGATATGTACCTGAATTTCTAAGAGGATACAAAAATATATTGGAGAAGAAGCAATATTGGAAACCAAAATGGGAAAATATTGTTCATGTTCATTATGTGAGCTATGAACAATACATAACAGAAATGATCTTCAAAAGCAAGGGAGATCCAGTCAAAAACGCATGTATACCTGGCAGGACAAGGGTAGCCTTTTGTATGGAGAAAATATCAGGTTTTTAAGAATGCTGGATGGTATGAAAATGTATACAAATACATTAACTGAAACATTGTAAATTCAAGGGTGAAGTCAAATAGGGCAATTCTATAGAAAGGCAAAGTCAAAGTTCACCAAAAGAAACACCAGACAGCAGATACTTCAGAGGGGTGGGTGGGGTCAAGGGGAGAGAGGTAGAGAAATGAAGAGAAAAGGGGAAGAATTCAATCACAATTCCAATGTTTATCCTACAAAATTAAAATAAGTGAGGGGAGGAGTAGATAGGGGATGAATGGGTGAGAATGATAAAAGGGGTTACATTGATCAAGATGCACTACATTGATAAACTGCTTGGATAAGTGGCAAATCTTTTGTACAGCTAATTAAAGATAATTTTTTTAAAAAACATGTTGAGAGGAACAAAAACTCTATGCTTTCTCTGACATCTGGAATCTCGACCCAAAATTTATCTACTTATATTTTATATATACATACCATGAATATAATTGTTATACTATTAAGGGGATGAGAAGAGGGAAGAAGGAAGAGAATTATAAGTACAATTCCTCTTAAATCATATTGGATACATGGATATGAACATGTTACAGGGACCAGTTGTTTAATAACACCATCAAAATTACATCTACTGACAGAAACCCAGACAGAACTAGCACACTTTAAAGGGCTATGTTCATGCCACAAGTACAAGAAAGCTCTGTGGTGATGATTCAAAGGAGACGCTGAAGTAAAAAAAAACACAGATTTTCCTTTAGACAGCTGGATTCCAGAGTCAGGCTCTGCTACACCAGCAGTAAGTAAAAGAGAAAGTTTGGGGGCCCAGAAAGATAGCATTAGAATTTCCCAGACACTTCAACCCTTTATCTTTCACACCAGGTATCAGCAACTCATGGTCTGACATGGTATCTGGCCTGTCACATCATTCTATTGTTGTTCTAATCAGTACTGGTGGAACACTGCAGTCCTCATTTTTATGAGGATGTCTGTGGCTCCTTTCCTGATGCAGTGGCAGAGCTGCGAAACTTCGGGAGAGACTGCATGAGAAACAGAGACTGCAGTATTTCATGTCTGGTCTTTCCATTGTGGTGTGGTCCCTCAAATTATAGTAAAAGTTATTACACTATTCCCTTGATTTTAGAAATGATTTATGACATATCTTTAAATTGAAGGGAAACAACATATTACACTTACTGGTAGCTTAGGAAATGGTAGAGAATTCTGTGTTTTGAAATGAGATATTCAAAGGCTCATCCACCATCTTGGTCTTATCATCTTAAGGAACAGACTGAAGAAAAGGAAAAGAGTGGCTGGCGACTCAACTTGTCCAGTCTCCTCTAAGCAACGGCTGCCACATCTCCTGCACTACATGGAGAAGCAAACACCTTCATTCTACAACAAATGCCTCAACCCTTACACACAGACTCACACAAATACATTACCACGGTAGTCTTGGCATGAGTGTGTAATTAAGACAGATTTTTCAAATATTCCTGCCTACCATGGTAACTGTTCCATCTTCTAGGGCAAAGCCTCATTGACTGTTTTCAGAAAAGCCTTCCTGTAATATTATCTGCTTTAGAACAGGATTAGCATTAGCAATGGGATTTATGGGCATAAAGCTTAGGGTAAGATTCATGCTTGAGTTGTCAGACACTCAGGCCATACCAGTCCAAGTTGTGATCGAACTAAAGCCATAAGAAACATACCAGCTGCATTTATATCTTAAGTATTCTTGAGACAAACTATTCAAGCAAAAAAGGGTGGAGTGGGGGCTGGGGAGGTGGCTCAGTGGTAGAGCGCTTGCCTTGAATGACTGAGGCCCTGGGTTCGATTCCTCAGCACCACATAAACAAAAAGAAAAATAATCCGGAAGTGGCGCTGTGGCTCAAGTGGTAGAGCGCTAGCCTTGAGCTGAAGAGCTGAGGGACAGCACCCAGGCCCAGAGTTCGGGCCCATGACCGGACCCAAAAAAAAATGGTGGAGTGGTGTTAGAATTGTCCATGGGCTCAGATTTCCTTATGATACATTCTGTTAGGATTTATGTGTACCATCATACTGACTGACTGATTGTGAAGCGGGCATTAGATGAGATGTCCTCAAGCCTGTTTTGACAGTTGTCCAAACTGAACCTTGGAGAAAATGGTGGAGAGAGGTGGAAAACACATGTGAGGTCTCATTATCAGTACCTATGTGGCTTCTTTCTGTGTCCAGAGTGTTCTGGTAATTTCCACAATTACCAATCTGGACCCCAATTAATTTTTAGGTGAAATTCTCATTCCAGTCACTTGTGAAAAGTGCTTTATCATTTTAGTCTTGCTGATGAAACTGCCTTGACATATGAGTCACAAGATGTATGTTTTCCATGATACATTAAATTTGTTTTCCTAGAATGAGCATTGAAGTAAATCCAACAAGCTTTCTTCTGACTCACATTGTTGTAATTGAATGAATGAAGTAGCACAGAAAATGTCAGAATGCTAAATTATGATGGCCGTACCAAGAACACAGGAGGTAAGGCTATAATATGAGACAAACTCTTTCCTTGAGCAGTCTCTAAGCTCTGATGTTAAATGTTCTTGCTGTGATAGTCACAGGGTCATCTCATGGATATGCTATTTAATGTGGTGGGAGCCCCCTGTTCTCTCAGGATTCTTTGGAGGACCAGTATATATGTATGTATGTATAGATGGATGGATGGATTGACAATAAATAGGTGTCTAATTATACTGTGTATTACAGAGTTGAGCTCCCCAGATGTCCTTGGTTTTGATGTCAATGAGAATTCAAGTTGAACCTCTGAGTTTTGTGATCTCTTTTACCCCAGGTAATGTTATAACATACTTACCATCAAAACTAGTCAAGTTATTCTGGTGATTACTTTTTATAAATGATATATGAAAATTCACAAATATAAATTTTATGCTGGTTGATAGTTTAGAACAACTCAAAACTGATCTCAGATGAAAGAAGCAGCTCTTTTCATAGTTACAAGGAAAGGAAAAATATCTTGTTTGTCATTCATCCTGGCGATTTTTCCATAAGCCATTATGCTTTCTGGGACCCACAGGAGGAAGAGCCTCCTAGTAGAGCATCATGTCTCTGTTCATAGTACAAAAGCATTTTCAGTAGTGTGACTCTGACAAGAAACAGAAGTGCCTTTAGCTCCATTCCAGCTATTGCTGGCATGTATCCATGTGACATAGTGGTGTTGCTCCCAGGGCAACTTTCCCAATCAGAGAATAGTTCAGAAAGGTAGGTGACGTTTGAGTGGGGCTCTTTACTTCCTACTGTGGGCCATAGGTATTTGCCTTAGCTGCTCTGACTCTGAGTCTCCTTCTGTAGAAAATTCTTAATATCAACATCTATTCAATGCTAGGGTCTGTAGGGAGACAGCCACATGCACTGTGTTTCATCTGACATATACAGGATATATACCCATGTCAAATGCAAGAAAATGGCTAGTAATAAATAGGAGCATCATGTCTGGTCCATGAGAGAATTAGATTTCAGTCTAGGCCATATGGCCTCTCATTTTGACCTTTTAAGTTGTCTTTTCACACATGATTACATATTTATGTAGACTTTCTCACAGGCTGCATGGGAAAGAAAACTGAGATTTTTTGTGCCTGCTCACTTCCAAAACATTGAAACCAAAAAAGACGATGACCACTAAATAATAGTCAAAGAATGTTAGTAAGAATGCCATTCTACACTTTTGAATATTCTAATTGTTCAGAGAAAAGTACGATGCTAACTTCTCTTTCTCCAAACACTGAGGAAAGAGGCACAGAGAACAATTCTGTAACTCCTCAAAATCACACCAGGGGAGTAGAGAGTTCAAATTGGCAATGATATTTATTAGTTATCTAAAATGGTATTTAGATCTGAGCAGGCCACACACACCTAAAATCCTAAATCACTCTGGAGCCAGGGGCAAAAGGATTATGATTTCTAGGTCAGCCTTGGCTGCAGATTGAGGCCCTGTTTCAAAAACCAAACAACTAAAATGTCAAATCAAAAAAAAACAAACACCAGCCTAATCGCTTCTCTTTTTTCACTGTTCATCATGACCGTTTTTGATTACTGAAAATATGGCAGGAAAACAGGAAGAGATAGGTTAGCCCAGAAACCTCCCCCCTCATGGCTTAACATGCTCTTTCCCTAGGCAATAATTGGCCCCTGTAGTAAAGGCAGCAAATGATCAGCCCCTACCACTCTTTCCCTAAGAGAGCACCCTGTTGGGATAGCTATGGCCATATAAGGCAGTGAGATTCCCCCAAATCCTGGAGGTTATAAAAGTCACCAGAGACAATAGCCAGCACTTCTTCTCATTTCCTCTCACCTGGTGAGAAGGGGTCTTGCTGGTCCCTTAAATGTTTTTACTTTCTTGCTATTGTTCCTAACATGTTTATATTTCTTTGTTGCTTTGTATGTTCCTCTCCCATGGTATTTGATGTTGGTATAATTTGTGGAGGGGAAGGGAAAAAATTGTTTAAATAGGGATACAGGTGGACCCATTGTAACAATGAGATGTACAAGATGTTATGTTGAAAATGAACTTTACAACTTTGGAGCTAGGGGGGATGAGAAGGGATGGGAAAGGGAAACAAAGGAGGATGCATCAATGCTTAATAAGAAATGTACTCATTATTTGCCCATATAATTGTAACTTCTCCCATATAATTGTAACCTCTCTGTACGGTATTTTCACAATAAAAAAAAAAACACCTTTCCTTTGTTCCTGGATGTCCCTGTGGTTTTCTGGCTAAGCATAATTTACTGCAACAATGGTGCATGGCAGGGAACTAGGGTTTTGGGGTTTTGTTTTTTGTTTCTTTTTTTCGTCGGTGGTGGGGCTGGAACTCTGGGCCTGGGTGCTGGCCTTACACTCTTCAGCTCAAGGTGAGGGCTCTGCCGCTTGAGCCATGGTGCCACTTCTGGTTTTCTAGTAGTTTATTGGAGATAAGAGTCTCACAGACTTTCCTACCCAAGCTGGCTTTGAACGGTGGGATCTAGGTTTATCTTGGAGAATTTGCTCATCTGAGCTTCCTGGGAATCTGGTTCTCAATCTTGTCTGTGCTAGTGGTCCTCTCACCCTGAGAGTTGCAACCAGGGGCCCAGACTTCTGCCAGACTGACATAGCAACCATATGGCCTCCCTCCTGCCACCTGGTGCTCTCCCACATCCAATTCACCCGCCTTAGTTAATCTGCATGGGGTAAGTGGACTTGGGATTCCTATGGTGACATTCTTTTTTCTTATTCAGACTCCTAGTGCCAACTTTTCTTTAACCCACACCCAAAAGCCCGGGTAACAGGCTGCTGGGAGTCTCCAGCTGAAGGCTTAGGGTCTCAGGCACAGGCCTAGGACCCAGACCTGAGGCTCCAGGACACAGGGGTCAGGTGACAACCTACCACACTCTTACCACACTCCCCCTAAGACTGAAACCTTCTGGGGACACCTTGATTGTTTTGGCCCTAGATCATGTCACCAATAGGTAATTCACAGTCTAAGATCCCATCTGACTCCCCCCTGGGGTGCATACTGGCCAATATGCTTCTTCTCCACATAGCTCCTGGCCTTAAGCACCAGCACCTCATTGATCTATATAACTGAGCATGGCCTGATTATGACCTAGGCAGCCCATCCAAATGGCCACTTATTGGCACCTTTAACCCCATCATTATTTGGGATTTATACAACTATTATGAGTGCTTGGAAAAGGGAGCACATCCAGGACTTCCCTTTTCTTCACTGTCTCCCTCTCTACCTCCAGACTAAAAATCTCTCTCTCTAAACTAAAAATTATTTAAAATCTCTCTCTCATGGCCAAACTGTCTTCAAACTCTTCCTCCAGCTTTCCCTGCTGTTCATGTTGCCACTGCCACCATTGCCTCTGACTTCTCAACCCCTCCCCTTCCAACTTCTAGGGGTCCCAACCAACACCATGCAACTCCCCCTCCCACTCCAGCTCTAGCTCCTGCCCCTCTTCAGCAGCTCCTCCTATGGCGGCTCCCTTGGGTGGTCACTGTCCCAGCCCCTTCTCCCACTCCACTCCCACCCATCTTTTCAAGACCAAAGCCCTCCTCTCTCTCTCTCTCTCTCAAGGCTAACTCCCATATGGCACCACTCCTCATTCCAGTCCTTGGCCGACCCTTCCCTTTGCAAGCCCTCATATCCTCACTCTACTCCAACCCCCTCCCACCCACCACTTGTCCTACACTGCCCACTAAGTCCTCTGCTATAAATCTCCCAGCCATCTCTTCTAACTTTTCTTGTGTGGTGACAGCTCCATCTGTCTCTGTTTCTCTGTCTTTCTGTCTCTGTGTCTCTCTGTCTCTGTCTCTGTCTGTCTCTGTCTGTCTGTCTGTCTCTCTCTCTGTCTCTCTCTCTGTCTCTGTCTCTCTCTCTGTCTCTCTGTCTCTCTCTCTGTCTGTCTCTCTCTCTGTCTGTCTCTGTCTCTGTCTCTGTCTCTCTGTCTCTGTCTCTCTCTCTGTCTCTCTCTGTCTCTCTCTCTGTCTCTGTCTCTGTCTCTCTCTGTCTCTCTGTCTCTCTGTCTCTCTCTGTCTCTCTCTCTGTCTCTCTCTCTGTCTCTCTCTCTGTCTCTCTCTGTCTCTCTCTCTGTCTCTCTCTGTCTCTCTCTGTCTCTCTGTCTCTGTCTCTGTCTCTGTCTCTGTCTCTGTCTCTGTCTCTCTCTCTCTCTCTCTCTCTCTCTCTCTCTCTCTCTCTCTCTCTCTCTCTCTCTCTCTCTCTCTCTCTCTCTCTCTCTCTCTCTCTCTCTCTCTCTCTCTCTCTCTCCAGACTGGAGATCATTTCCTCCTAAACTGCCTCCACTCCCGCTGACAGCCATTTGACTTGTGCCCTGAGAGTGAGATGTAGGCAGGATCCCAGAGAAGTCCCTCATCTAGATTCCCTCTCAAGGGCTAGCCATCCTGGAGCAGCGGCTCCTCTTGTACATTATTCCTCTCTGTAGCCGGATTGTAGTCTCTAAACTAAAACTGTTGGTCTACTACAAACTCCTTCTGCTAATCTCTGTCCCTGCCTCCCTGCCTGCCTCTCTGTGTAGACATAAACCCCCTTCTCAACCCCCTTCTCTGGTTAACACCTTCTTCTCTTCTAGACCCTAAATAAATGGGCCTCTGCTCTGTCTCTGTCATTTATCCATCACTGACAGTGGCTGGCTGGCTAACATACTGGACCAGCTTCTCTCTCTTACTGCTTTTCCTTCTCTGGTTCTCTCTTTTTCCCGGCCCAAAATGTCTTTGGGACTCAGACCATAATTCAATTATTTTCTCTTTCCTGAGTCCACCCACTTTGGTATCTGAATTCTTTTTTTTTTTTTTTTGCAAGATACAAGATATGTTTATTCTGTGACTCTTAGCTAGCAGCCTGACTGCCCAAGTGGTATCTGAATTCTTAATTTCTCCCTTAAGCCATACTCCTCTAGGAGGCTACAAAATAAAAGTCCCTTCCTCACACCTTTTCCCTATCTGGATACCTCTATCCAATCACCTCCTGTCATTAAAAACCTGCTCAGAAACCCACTTCCCCAATTCTCTTTACTGGCCTTGGAAACTAACACCTAAGAAGAGACAAAAGACACCTGGTGGGTTTTCTACACCTTCCCCCACTCTTCCACCAAGCTAAATCTTCTTTATTCTTCTAGGTATTAAATGATTTCAATTCATATTCTAATATGCTTTTCTAACAGAATTACTGCCTCTCTTCATAGGCCATGTAAACTGAGAACGGAGACCAGACCATCTAATATATTTTGTTAGCAAACATGTCTAAACTTAATCTATTGTCAATTTCTAATCCTAAGTAACTACTTGCAGCCATCCTGGTACCCCTTGCTGGGAGGAAATTCTCCACCCAGTGCTCTGATTCTGCATTAATTAACTTATTAAATGGCTCAAATCACAAGCCTCTAAATATACCCTATTTAAGCCTAGAACAAATCAGGCATCCTGTGGCTTGTCTCCTGGCTTGCTCTTCTCTGGTCACCATGGCGTCCCACTTCAGCTCTCCATTTGAGCTGAATTGGTTGGTTGCTATTGCTTTTGTTCTTTCTATCCTCTCTGGCCTATTTCCTAACTGTATTAAGTGTATCAACTGGCTCCAACATTCAATCTTTCAAAATGTGAGTTAGTATTATGCCCACCTTTGGTCTTCAACTCCACCTAGACCTGAGCTTCTCCCAGCCCTGAAGTTCCCACCATACAGCTGGCCCCTCCCTCTCTCCACCCAGACCCACTTGGGCTCCCACCTCATTTCCTGCCCCCAGACCCTCCTGCTAACTAGATAATGAAGGGTGCAATGAGCTCTCTCTGGGGGAAATATGGCTCCTCTAATAAACCTTATAATAATCTTTCTCCTGTGTCTGCCTGCTTCTGCGTGGTCCCCTGGAATGGATGTGAACTATCTCTTCAATGTGACTTCTCCTTTTTCCCACCTTATTATAAAAGTCCCACCGCCAAGGAGGGTATCTGGGTTCCTTAAAGCCACTGGTGGGCTGGCTTCCAGGTGATGGAAACCCCTACAGGGGAGGAGCACCTCCTGACAAATTCCAGGGCCCTGTGGTCTTTCCACCACTCTGACATCCAGCTCATTGACTCTAGACATGCCATCCAAACATCTTTTTGGAGTCACTCAAAAATCTTCCAAACCACTCTCATTTCTCTGTCCTGTTTTATGTTTATATGTTTTCCAAAAACCTGGGGAATCAATCCTTCTGTTTGGACTTGTGTCTCTAAAGGGAAAATCAGAGTCGATGATATGCTATGTTTCCTTCTGCAAGAAGGCAGTTGGGAGTATGAAGGCAGCTGAGAGCCTGGTTCAAACAACTAACCAAATGCCTTGCTAACACAATCAAGCCCTGAAAACATAAGCTCCAGCTAAACTGTTTTGTTTAAAAAGGTTTTGTCCTGAATCTTGATCATTGGCAAAAGATTTCTTGCCACTAAAAATCACTCACACGTATGTGTACATGGTCAAGATAAAAACTGTCAGCATGGTTTAAAAGGAGTCCAGGCAGCTGTGATGAAGCCAAGCACTAAGAAAAATGTAAACCAAGAGGACAGTTAGAAAAAGGCCTTGTAAAGGGAAACTGAGGAAACACCTTTGGATAAGAAAGTAAGAATCACCTTAAATATTTGTTCCAAAATAGAAAAGTTAGAAATTAAGACAAGCTCCAGAAGATTCTAGTAGGTGGCAGATGGTATGAGTATGTCGTAAATTCTTATAAGATAAAGCTTATTAAAACTGGTATGTAATTAAGTTAGCTGTGATTTAAATACTGATGTAAAACCAGCATGCCATTCTTTATGTCCATCTAAAGTCAAGTGTCATTAGCCAGTCTGTGTATAAATTTGTAAGCAATTAAGCAGGAGATTTGACAATCCATCGAAGGGATGCAGTCTAGCCCAGATCCTGCCTGAACCATCCTACCTCCATTATGGTAGACTGGACTCCTGCTTGACTCTATCACATGCAGCTAATTCTTGGTGAAAGGCTGCTTTAGATTTATACAAACTTTAGATTTAAAAACTTTAGATTTATACTCTTGTGGGACACTCTCTGTAAACCTTACCCAGCCTGACCTGAAAAGGCTGGCTATGTTGTTATGCTATTGAAACAGGTGTAGTCCAGGAGAGCCTCTTGTGAACTTTGGTTATCAGGTTTTCCAGGCAGCCCAGCTATATTATATCTATGCTAAATTCTCATCCCATCTATTGAGTTTTGTCATTGCAGAGTACTAGCAGGTATTTGTTGGTCAATTCTGGACAGAGTGCAGGTAAGCTCTACTTGTTCCTATTGATCTGCTTGTTGCTTTAATTGGAAGCAATAAAAGGTTGTTGTGGCAAAGATTGCAACTCAAAGCCTGCCTAGGCAGAAAAATCCCTCTGAAACTCCATCTCCCAACTAACCAGCAAAGACCTGAGCTGAAAGCTAAAAGTGGCACTGTGACTCAAAGTGGTAGGGTGCTAGCCTAGAGCAGAAGTGCTTAGGGACAGTGCCCAGGCCTTGAGTTCAAAGCCCATGAATGCCAACTGGGATGAGTTATCCCAGCATGAGCAAACCCCAGGATGAGGCCAGTTCTGACAACAAGAAACTGTGGACAGGAGTAAGAGGAGAAAATGTCACATCAGCCACTTTGTGCCTGCCCTTTCAAAATTAACCAGAGCTGTCAAGTCAATGGAAATAAGTTAAGAAGCTTGTCCATATAATGTCTATACCTGTCTACCTTCTAACTGGACAGGAATTTACATTCTTGCCTTTGTTACCTGCTATTTGTATCTATAATGAGTCTTAGACTCAGGGCTGTTAGCCTTGGCAGCTTCCTGGGTCTCCCATACATAACCTGTAATCCAGACATCTACCAAGGCCTCCAATCAAGCCCCTTAACCACCCCAACCCAGCCCCAGCTTCTGAATGCTGACCAGTCTAGCATGCTCTCCCTTACCTAGTCATCAGATGTCCAAAGTAGCTAGGGACATTTTCCACCAACTCCAGGACTGCCTGGAATGCAGGAAATAAGAAATAGCCCACCTAACAAGTCATCCAATGATGTTGGTATAATTTGTGGAGGGGAAGGGAAAAAACAAATTGTTTAAATAGGGATACAGTTGGACCCATTGCAACAATGAGATGTACAAGACGTTATGTCGAAAAACAAACTTTACAACTTGGGGGCGGAGCGGGAAGATGGGAAGGGATGGGAATGGGAAACAAAGGACAAGGTAACAATGCTTGATAAGAAATGCACTCATTACCTTGCTCATGTAATTGTAACCCCTCTGTATGGTATTTTCACAATAAAAAAAAATCCTGCCCCAAATCCTTCCTTTTGTTGTTTGTGTGCTCTTTAATATTTTTATTATTGCTCACTCCTGCCTCATGAAATTTCTTCCAGACTTCATTCAAGGATTTGCGTCTAGCACGAAGGGACAGCTGCTGCTTGCTGCCTTCTCTGGGAGGGGAACCACATCGCTGCATCTCCACCTTTTACCCCTAATGTCAATGTGCCTTGCCAGGAGAAAGCTGTGTCCTTTTCCATATCAAAGGGCTAGAGATGTTAGATACACCTGGGAAGAACCCTGTGCAAGTCCCTGTCTATACAGGTCCAAGGCTGTCCCGCTACTGGATTCATCTTGGCATGTCAAGTGCTGCTGGTGTAACCAGCCTTCTCACTCCTGAGTCTACCAGACCAGACCAAGCCAATTTGGATCCATACAGTTGCCCTCACATCACAGAAACACAAGGCAATAAGGATATCAAGGGCAGAAACAACATCATCCGCCTTCCTATCCACATCAAATAAGTAACATCTAAACCATTTACTCTTGGGATGGGTTTAGGAACAGCAGCCCTGCCAGACTGGCCCCTGTCTCATTAGATATTGGCAATTTAAATAGCAATATGGAGAATACTTCTCCTCGGAGTCCTTGCAGGACCACATGCATTATTATTACATCTGATTCCACCTGTCCCGAACTTTTGTCTGACGCAGGAACTGGAGATGGGACGTGTGCTCAGGCCCTGCCTGCTTCTGGTTTGCAAACCTGTGGCAGATATAAATACCATCTATGCTGGCTCCTATAATTGGGGAAAGCCTTCACACGAAGGATCAGCAGATGCTCTGATGTTATGCACCGCCCCCCTCCCCCCCCCCCCCCCGTTATAATGTCAGAAAATAACATTTGTGCCCAGGTTCAAAATTGCACCTGTAACTGTATAGAACTAAAGAGGGGCAACTTTGCTTGTGCCAACTATGAATACATCTTATATGCTAAGGACCACATTTCCTTACACAATTGCTGTTTTTTTTGTTTACCTGTGAGAGTTATACTCTTTATTATATCCTTATCAATCTGTTTCATAACTCCCAATGCTGCCTAAGCCATCTAGCTGTTGTAACACTCCACAAGGAGCTCTTCCAGCCTCTACAACAAGTGGTCTAGTGCTTAATGAGAATGGTACACTGCCATCACTTTTTCCTTGACTAGGATACCAGGGAGGATGGTAGGAATTTATAAGGGTGTTATACATTTGGCATGCATAGTGGCAAAAGACATTAACTACACCTCCTCTGCCATTGCACTACTATGCTTGACAATCACGCTGCCTTGATTACTCTTACTCCACCACAAATAGTGCAAGGAGATTAAAAACATGCGCTGCTGTGACCTAAATGATAGTAGCTATATCATCAAGGAACAAGTCAAACATTTCAGAAAACTTGAGGAAAATATCCAGGAGAATGAAGGGGGACGGAACCTATTCCACTGGCTTACTCCCTGGCTCATGCCTATCTCGGGTCTCCTAATTGCAATGTTTGCCTCATACTAATTGTGCCTTGCCTATTCAGTACATGAAGAACATCCGTATGGGAAAGATGAGACTTTTTTTTTGTTGGTCATGGGTCTTGAACACTGGGCCTGGGCGCTGTCCCTCAACTCTTCAGCTCAAGGCGAGTACTCTACCACTTCAGCCACAGCACCACTTTCAGTTTTCTGGTGGCTAACTGGAGATAAGTCTCACTGACTTTCTTGCCCTGGCTGGCTTTGAACCATGATCCTCAGATCTCAGCTTCCTGAGTAGCTAGGATTACAAGTGTGAGCCATGAGACTTTTCACCAATCAGTCAGTTAATCAGATGCTCCTAGAAAGGTACCTGGTCGAGTGTCCCCCATTGGCCATTTTGCCCCTTTCTCAGCAGAAAGAGCTCCAGAAGAAGTGACCTTGTCCCCTGCTTCTGACCTGGTGCCACCCTCATCCAATTATTAAACCAAAGAGTGGAGGATGTTAGACCAGAAGCCTTCTCCCTCATGGCTTAACATGCTCTTTCCCTAGGCAACACTAGGCCCCTGTAGTAAATGCAGCAAATGGTCAGCTCCTACCACCCTTTCCCTAAGAGAGCACCCTGTTGGGATAGCTATGACCATATAAGGCAGTGAGATTCCCCCAAATCCCAGATGTTATGAAAGGTCACCTGAGATAATAGCCAGCACTTCTCACTTCCTCTCACTGAGAAGGGGTCTTGCTGGTCCCCATACTGGCAATAAACTTTTCCTTTGTTCTTCCTACCTGGATGTCTGTGTGGTTTCTGGCTGAGCCTAATTTACTCTAACAGGATAGAGAGAAGGAAAGTGGGAATGAGGGTAGAAGATAAAGTGAGGAGGATTGCCTTTCTCTGTTTTTTTAATTTTTTTTTATTGTTACAATTACATGAGCAAGGTAATGAGTACATTTCTTATCCAGCATTGTTGCCTCCTTCTTTGTTTTTCCCCTACCATCCCTTCCCTCCCACTTCTACAACTACACTACCCCTCCCCCCACACCTAAATTGTAAAGTTCATTGTTCAACAGTGTCTTGTACATCTCATTGTTACAATAGGTCAACCTGTATCCCTATTTAAACAATTTGTTTTTTCCCTTCTACTCCCCAGATTATAGCAACATCAAATTCAGTGAAAACAGGGGTTAGACCTTGGGGGAGGAACATACAAAGCAACAAAAAATATCACATGGTACCTTATAAATATGTTAGAAACAATAGCAAGAAAGAGGAAAAAAAACACTTGTGTCCCTATCTTGGGGTTCATTTCACTTAACATCTTATCTGGTAATATGTACATAGCTTTTGACCTTTTCTACTTGTCCCAGCCATATACTAGTTATTGCAAATAAGGGAAACCATAGAACCTATGTTTCTTTGGGCCTGGCTTACTTCACTTAAGATAATTTTTTTCATCTTTCCATTTCCTAACAAATGAGGTGATGCCATTCTTTCTGATGGAGGCATAGAATTCCATCGTTTATATATAAAACACATTTTCTTGGTCCATTCATCTACTGAGGGACATCTGGGTTGGTTCCATATCTTAGCTATGGTAAATAATGCTGCAATAAACATGGTTATGATGGTAGCTTTAGGATGGTCTTGTTTGTGATCATTTGGGTAAATGCCCAAAAGTTGGATTGCTGGGTCATAGGGGAGGTCTATGTGGAGTCTTTTGAGGAACCTCCATACTGCTTTCCAAAGTGGTTGAACAAGTTTACATTCCCACCAACAATGAAGTAAGGTTCTCTTCTGTCAACATCCCCTCTAGCATCTGTTGTTATCAGAGTTCTTGATTATAGCCATTCTAACTGGGGTGAGATGGTATCTCAATGTTGTTTTGATTTGCATTTTTTATGGCTAGAGAGGTTGAGCATTTCTTCATGTGTCTATTGGCCATTATTATTTCCTCTTCAGAGAAGTTTCTCTTTAAATCTTTAGCCCACTTATTTATCAGGCAGTTGTTTCTTTGAGGATTTGTTGTTGAGGGTTTTAATTTTTTGAGTTCCAAGTATATTTTAGATATGAGACCCTTATCCATTTATGGCTAGTGAAGATCTTCTCCCAATCCGTGGGCTTTCTATTGATCTTGCTAGCTATGTCTTTTGTCATGCAGAAGCTCTGCAATTTAGTGCAATCCCATTTGTCCAAACTTTCTTTCATTTGTTGTGTTTCTCGGCCTGGGCCAAGGAGACCTAGGGTTTCTCCTATTCCTTCCTGTAATGTTTTCAAGGTGTCTGCTTTGACTCCGAGGTCTTTGCTCCATTTGGAGTTGATTCTGGTGCAAGGTGATATATAAGGATCTAGCTTTAATTTTCTACAAGTGATTAACCAATTTTTCCAGCACCATTTACTGAAGAGGCTGTCTTTGTTCCATTTTAGATTAGGTGGCTATAGTTCTGTGGGTTCATTTCTGGGTTTTCAATTCTATTCCATTGGCCCTGAGGTCTGTTCTTGTGTCAGTACCAAGCTGTTTTGATTACTATGGCTTTGTAGTAGAGTTTGTAGTAGAGTTTGAAATTTGGTATTGATATTCCCCCAGCACTGTTCTTTCTGTTGAGAATCGTTTTTGTTATTCGGGGTCTTTTATTGCTCTATATGAATTTTTGGATTGCCTCTTCTATTTGCTTGAAGAATGACGTTGGAATGTTGATAGGTATCACGTTGAATTTGTAGATAGCCTTGGGAAGCATTGCCATTTTCAGGACCATGGGAAGTTTTTCCGCTTTCTAAGTTACGTTTTGATTTCCTTTTTCAGGTTTTTAAAGTTTTCATCATAGAGGTCCTTCACTTCCTTAGTTAATTCCTAGGTATTTTATTGTTTGTGAGGCTATTGCCAATGGAGTTGCTTTCCTGATTTCAGCCTCACTCTTCTCATTGTTGACATACATTGATTTTTGAGGGTTAATTTTATACCTTGCTACTTTGCCAAAGTTTGGAATCAGCTCAAGTAATTTGGGAGTGGAATTCATGGGATTCTTTAAATACAAGATCATGTCATCTGCAAAGAGGGAGAGTTATACTTCATCTTTCCCTATTTGGATCCCCTTTATGTTTGCATCTTTTCTTATTGGTGTAACTAGGCATTCTTTTTTTAGTAATTTTTTTATTGTGAAAATACCATACAGACGGGTTACAATTATATGGGTGAGATAATGAGTATATTTCTTATCAAGCATTGTTGCCTCCTCCTTTGTTTCCCCTTCCCATCTCCCCCCCAACCTCTCATCCCCCATCCCCCCACACACCTACCGCACCCCCAGCCAAAGTTGTAAAGTTCGTTTTTCGACTTACCGACTTGTACATCTCATTGTTGCAATGGGTCCACCTGTATCCCTATTTAAACAATTTGTTTTTTTCCTTCCCCTCCACAAATTATACCATCATCAAATACAGTGAAATTGGTATATATACACAATGGAATTCTCTGCCTCCATCAGAAAGAATGACATTGCCCCATTTGTTAGGAAATGGAAAGACTTGGAAAAAATTATATTAAGTGAAGGAAGCCAGGCCCAAAGAAACATAGGTCCCATGGTTTCCTTCATTTGCAATAATTAGTATATGTCCGAGACAAGCAGAAAAGGTCAGATAAGTTGATGTTAGGTGAAATGAATCCCAAGATAAGTATTCAAATGATTTTTCTTTCATGCGATTGTTTCTAGCATATTTATAAGATGATTTCTTTGTTGCTTTGTATGTCGCTCCCCCACGGTATAACTTCTGCTAGGCATTCTAATACTAAATTGAAGAGAAGTGGAGAGAGTGGACATCTTTGTCTCATTCCTGACTTTAGAAGAAATGGCTTTAGTTTTTAACCATTAAGTATAAAGCTGGCTGTAGGTTGTCATATACAGCCTTTATTGTATTGAGGAATGTTCCATGGATTCCTAATTTTTCCAGAGCCTTCATCATAAAGGGTTGTTGGATCTTGTCAAATGCTTTTTCTGCATCTATGGAGATAACCATACAGTTCTTATCCTTGCTCTTGTTAATGTGGTGAATTATGTTAATTGATTTGTCTTTCTCTGTTTATGTCTCCAATGTTGGTCTTTTTTTTTTTTACTCTTTCGACATTTTTTTGTTGACTGCACAATAAGAACTGTTTATCTTTATGTGTAAAGCTGAAAATATGCTCTTTGTTGTTGTTTTTTTTTTTTTTTTGCCGGTCATGGGGCCTGAACTCTGGGTCTGGGTGCTGTCCCTCAGCTCTTCAGCTCAAGGCTAGCGCTCTACCACTAGAACCACAGCAACATTTTGGCTTTTTCTGTTTATGTGGTGCTGAGGAATCGAACCCAGGGCCTCATGCTTGCAAGGCATGCACTCTACCGCTGAGCTACCTTCCCAGCCCCTGCTCTTTGCTTTTTAATGGCCATACCACATTTTATTTTGTTTTACTGCATAGATTTTTATGTTTCCAACTATGTAGTAATCTTGATATATTCTATTTACATATTTCAAAATGTAACTGGTGTACAAAAATGATTTAAAATTTACATAAAAAATTGAAACCAATAGCACTCCCTCATTATATCTCTATTTCCAGATTTGCATATGACCTTCCAGAAATGTTTTCTGTAGAAATCTATAAGATTCCTATAGATCCTAGAGAATTCTATTCTTTAAAATTTGGAGTTTGAACTCATGGCCTCATTAGCCTCAAACTATAACACTTGCGCCACACTTCCAGCCCTGTTTTTGCTGGTTATTTTTGAGACAGATTCTCAAAAACTTTTTTTTTTACCATAGCCTGCCTCAAATCAAGATTCTTCCACTTTCAGTCTCAAGGATGAAGAGAATGACATGAATGAACCACCAGCATCCAACTAGGAATTTCATTCTTCCTCTTTCTTTTGCTTTTTTCTCTGTTTCTCCTCTCTCCTATTTTGTTGCCTTTCCCTCTCCCCTCCTCTTCTCCTCTCCCTTCCCCTCTTTCTTCCTTCCCCGTCTTTTTCCTTTCCTAGCCTCTCTTCTCCCTTTCTCTTCTGATGTCTGTTTTTCTTCTGCTTTTCCCCTGTCTTTGCAGTATTCCCTTTGACATTTAGTACATGCTAATATAAGGACCACCTATATCATCTCAAATTCTCAGAGTATGATGACATTTACACAACAAAATATTTCAGCACACCTCCTTGTATCTCTAAATCTTCTAACACTTGACTGGGGATTAAATCAGGATTCACTAAGACTACCCATAGGCTCAAAGTTGTATCTAATACAATTCAGTTGTAAATATGTGCAAATTCTTGTGAAATGCAGTTCAAATAAACCAAAATATGCAAACTGAAAAGGCATAAAGAAACCAGGCTTTCATACTTACATACCAGCAACAAAAACGTTATAGCACAGGTTATGTATTGCTAGGCAGGGGATTTCACTGAGGCTTAGTGTGAGTGTCTGTCAAACAGACATTTACACCTTGTGTGACTGATCTCACCAACTTATATAATAATCAGTCCCAGAGCCTTTCTTCACAATTTGTGTTCATCCTCTTCTGTCCCTTGGACAATCCCAGCCCTTGGCCTAGCATCATTTTGAGAGCAAAATGATCACATTTGTCTTCTGCTCAACTGCATTTAGTATAGCAATTGCACACAGATGTAGGAATAGTATCTGTATGATTATTTCTAATAGTTTAAATAGCTGGTGTTTGGAAGTAAGTATTGTATTCTACAAAGAAAGCACATATTTAATACTTTAAAAATTTAACTCCTAGTTCCACCTCTAGATCCAAAGATTTTTGTACCTCATGATAAATTTATGTAGAAGTATTTAACATAGATTTAGCTCATAGTTAGCTAACTCTGGCTCTTTATATGAAATTTTATTAGTATTATATCTTTTAAAAAGCTTATCTCCTCCCAATAGACATTAGTTTTTATCATTTTTTTCATATGCCTTATAAACACAGATGGGCCATTCCTTATGGAATCTTAGACTTACCATGCACTAATACTGCTTTATTCTCATCAGAAATCCATTGCATTTTTCTACCTCTACTAATGATAATACCCTTTCATTCACAAATCAAAGTTAATCCACCCTTGTATTTAGAACTCTGGCTTCTTGGTCATGCCATTGCTATGTTCCATCCATTATAGCCAGAGAACTTTTTGATTATTAGATCATCAGATCAAACTTTTTTTTCCAAACGGGATAAAAAGAAGAATTTATTATATTAGGCCCTTAGAAATGACACAAAGTTATAAAGGCGCAGTTACAGTTTCTTGCTTAGGTATAAACTCTAGTTCTAGTACCTGAAATTACAGCATTGATGTTGACTAATAAGTCAGATAGAAAAAAGAAGTTGGATGGATATAGAGAATCATATCATCCTCCTTTGTCCCTCTTTCCAAAATTCCCCAGAAAACAAGAATCTACCTATATTAGACTTTCCTGGCCTTATGCCATGTTGAATGTGAAGACATTCATGAAAGTGCATATGCTATTCTTCCAAATTTTGTCTTTATATGTTCTATAAAAGAAATGATTTATTGCCCACACCAATTTGCTATCCCCAAGTCACTACTCTAAAGATGACAGTGTAATATGATACGGACACATGTTATAACATTTCTGACCACTGTTGATCAGTATGGGTTGCAAAGCATGACCTTTGGCCTAAAGAATTACAATTTGGTGGGTTAAATTGTACAGCATTTATTTATTTATTTACAGTAGTGGGGATTATTGTGATTTCGACAGGCCTGTGACCCATATACTAATCTTTTCAATTAATTCAAGGCCCATCTGTCTGAACGTGACTATACTATTGCTTCTCCCTTGTTATACTTAGCTTATTTACTCCCATTATGATTCAGAGTAAGTTTTATTGTTCAACTCTGCTATCAACTACAAGTTTTTTGAGCTGGTTTATGCTTACCTTCTTAAATGAGTTACTTTTTTCCCATCAGTAATTATAGTGCAACAGCTTTCCAAGTACAATGCTATCATCAACCATGGAGCTACCATCCATAATCTAAGTCTCTGCTTTTTAGACAGTTATTAAACAGTTGACAGCTGGGATAGAGAACTACCTATATGTAATAGGAACAGGCATCTTTTCACATGATTCCAAAGTTGGCCTAAGAGGAAAGAATATCATTAGTCATGCATAAAGTGAGTGTGTCTTTATATTCCTCCTGTGGTATGTTCCTGTACAAACAAATCTCATTTGTTTTATGTTCTGTTTTTAGTACTAGGATTTGAACTCTGGACACCACCCTTGTAGGCAGAGCCATATCCCCAATCTTATAAATCCCATTTTGTTCTAGACATTGCACATTGCTTTCCTCATTAGATATTACTCAAGTCATGTTAGACTTTCCACTCCTCTGGATTTTTCAACAAGCCTTTGTTAATCATATGTGTTAGCATTGCATTTAAATCAGTTAACACAGGTTTTTCTCCAATTTCTGATATTATTTTGACATCCTAATGTAGCTTATAATACCATTCAAGCCTTGATATTGTATTGCTAGTTTCCATGAGCCATTTGCCTATTTAGTTACTTATTTACAGTACTTGGGTTGAACTCAGAGCTTTACACCCCAATCATTTTACCTACACTATCTCTGTAGCTGGGATACCAGTACGAACCACCATGCGTGGTTTATTTGTTGAGATATGGGAGGTTTCACTAACCTTTGTGTCCAAGCTGGCCTCAAATTATAATCCTCCTGATCTCCACTTCCCAAGTTACTGAGATTACACCAATTTTGTGCTGAGTGCCTTTTCATTAGTACTAATCTACTTTTTAATATTTCATTAATTGACAACTGACATGGTTTCAAGATATTCTCTAGGTTCCCATGTCAGAATATTCAATTATTAATGTCCAAAAATACTTAATACATGATGTTTTTTGTTTTGCTATACTAAATAAAGTACTCTCCAGTAGACAGAATATCAATCTCAGTAATGCATGCAAGGAAAGAATATTCAACCACTTCACACAAAGTTTGTACGAACATTTCAATTTTTATCCATTGCATTTTAATCATCGCATTCTCTTATCTCCCCAGTGTGACAGTGTCAATTCTATAAATGCCACTTTACTGAATACATTTAAAGACTTCTCCTTTGCTGGAACAATTCCCTTGACTAACCCCTTTTCTTCCTCCATTTTCTGCTGAATCACTACCATTTTCATAGCATCTGTGAAATTTCCTATGGGAAGCTGAGAGGACAAACTGAATATTCATTTCAATCCTTGCCTGATTTTTCACCAACAAGATTACAAGAGGCAACCATGTAAAATGTTGTTAAGATGTCTATTAAGTAGTTGAATATCTGCTCATAGTAAAATCAATCAATTATGGCTTACCTTCATCACATATCAGCTGCTTCACCATGGAACCAACCTAGATGCCCTCAGTAGATGAATGGGTCAAGAAAATGTGGTATATACACACGATGGAATTCTATGCCTCCATCAGAAAGAATGACATTGCCCCATTTGTTAGGAAATGGAAAGACTTTGAAAAAATTATATTAAGCCAGGCCCAAAGAAACATAGGTCCCATGGTTTCCCTTATTTGCAATAACTAGTATATGTCTGAGACAAGCAGAAAAGTTCAGATAAGTTGATGTTAAGTGAAATAAACCCCAATAAGTATTCAAATGTTTTTTCGTTCATGCGATTGTTTCTAACATGTTTAAGATGATTTCTTTGTTGCTTTGTATGCCCCTCCCCCATGGTATAACCCCTGTTTTCACTGTATTTGATGTTGGTATAATTTGTGGAGGGGAAGGGAAAAAAATCATTTAAATAGGATACAGGTGCACCCTTTGCAACAATGAGGTGTACAAGTCATTATGCAAAAAATGAACTTTACAACTTTGGTGGGGGTTGGGGGGAGGATCAGATAGTGGGAGTTGGGGGGATGGGAAGGGATGGGAAGGAGAAACAAAGGCAACAATGCTTGATAAGTAATGTACTCATTACCTTGCCCATGTAATTGTAACCCCTCTGTACAGTATTTTCACAATAAAAAAATAAAATAAAATAAAAAAGAAAGTGAAAAATTAACAATGAAAACATTCCACATTTCGAAGCTAATTAACCCTTTAGTGTTTCTTAGTTTAGAAGGCTAGTGTGAGAAAAGCAGCTTTTCTATTAGTTTGGTTTTTTTCTGTTAGTCTTGTGAGAATTGTTTTTCTGAAAAGTTCCTGCTTTGGCCAGGTGGCCTAGCCCTGGTTAATTAAATTTCAGTTGCATCCTTAACCCACTAGCTTGAATTAAGACATCCTGTTAGACGCTTCTTGAATTTTATTTACATCCAATTAATTAAGCCATATACTTTTTGGATTGTGAACTTGAGCTCAACCAATCAAAGAAGAATGGCAGGGCCTGCTAGGTTAGGGATGAAAAGGAATTAGCCTGACTGCTGTTTGCTTGACAGAATTTTGTCTGGTAACCTACACTTCTGTAGCAGCAAACTTTGCCTTGCTGAGTATCTTTTGAGTTGGTGACCCTCTGGTTGATGTCCTTATTGCTATGCAATACCTCTACATCTTGAAAGCTCTTTATTACATACAACCCTCAGAAAGAGCAGACATGCATTTGTATCATGTACAGCCATCTGTTTAATAGTAAGCAGTGAGTCCTGCATCAACCAGTCCTGCCTCAACCACACATATTTCCTCATTCTGCAACATTTAAAACCAAGGAGTAACATTGATCAAGTTGCATTGTAAACTCATAAACTCATAAACTGACATGTTGAATTGAAACCTCTATGTACAACTACTTAAAGATTATTTATTTTAAAAATGGAGACTGTTATCACAATCCATTTTACTTCTTACCCATACCTAAAGGAAACACATACCTAAGGGAAAAGATATTTTAATGGTAGAGTAGTCTCTAAAGAAGAATATGCTTCTTTAAAATATGCCTATGAACACCAAGACTTATGGAAAAATTTTTCTCTCACTTTTGTTTCTCTGGTATTAGTGTTTAAACTTAGGGCCTTGTGCTTTCTCATCTTGCTTGGCTGGTGTTCTACCCCTTGAGTCTTGGCTCCACACCATCTTTTGCTTGTTTTGAAGATGAAGTCTAGTTGATTTTTATGCCTGGACAGGGTTTGAACCATGATCTTTAGGATTTCTTCTTCCTGAGTTAAGGCAGGAGTCAACAGTGCTTAGGGTTTTTTCCTCACTTTTATCTGCAACTTCCCTCAGAAATTTCAATGAGGAACCTTAGATTTTCTTTTAAGAAATTATCTGTGTAATTGTAATTATTTTATTTTTATTTTTGTATGTTTTTTATTGTAAAAATATTGTACAGAGGGGCATAAGCAAGAGTACATTTCTTATCGAGCATTGTTGCCTCCTCCTTTGTTTTTCCCCTACCAACTCTTCCCTCCCACCTCCACAACTACTCCCTCACCCCAGCCAAAGTTGTAAAGTTCATTTTCAATATAGTGTCTTGTACATTTCATTGTTACAATGGTCAACCTGTATCCCCATTTAAGCATTTTGTTTTTTCCCTTCCCCTCCCCAAATTAGAGAAATGTATATATAAGATGCAGGGCACCAACATCAAATACAGTGAAAACTTGGGTTATACTGTGGGGGAGGAACATAAAAAGAAACAAAAAAAATCACATGGTACATTATAAATATGTTAGAAACAATAGCAAGAAAGAAAAACATATTTGTGTCCCTATCTTGAGGTTAATTTCACTTAACATCATCTTATATGGTCATATGTACATAGCTTTTGATCTTTTCTACTTGTCCTACTCATGTACTAGTTATTGCAAATAAGGGAAACCATGGGACCAATGTTTCTTTGGGCTTGGCTTACTTCACTTAATATAATTTTGTCCAAGTTTTTCCATTTCCTAACAAATGGGGCAATGTCATTCTTTCTGATGGATGCATATTATTCATATATATATATATATATATATATATATATATATATATATATATATCACATTTTCTTGATCCATTCTTCTACTGAGGGGCATCTGGGTTGGTTCCATATCTTAGCTATGGTAAATAATGCTCCTATAAACATGGTTGTGCTGGTAGCTTTAGTATGGTCTTGTTTGTGATCATTTGGGTAAATGCCCAAAAGTGGGACTGCTGGGTCATAAGGGAACTCTGTGTGTAATGTGGAGTCTTTTGAGAAACCTCCATACTGCTTTCCAAAGTGGTTGAACAAGTTTACACTCCCTCCAACAATGTAGTAGGTTCCCTTCTGGCCACATCCCCTCCAGCATCTGTTGTTATTAGAGTTCTTGATTATAGCCATTCTAACTGGGGTGAGGTGGAACCTCAATGTTGTTTTGATTTGCATATTTTTTATGGCTAAAGAGGTTGAGCATTTCTTCATGTGTCTATTGGCCATCCTTCTTTCCTCTTCAGAGAAGTTTCTCTTTAAGTCTTTAGCCCACTTATTTATCAGGCAGTTGTTTTTTTGAGGATTTATACCTGAAATTTCTACAAAATAGAGAATAATCTTTTCACTGTGAAAGTACATTCCATAATGGTCATGTGTAATAAAATACCTTGGCTATTCTGAAATTACATTAATATTTGAAGTGCCTTGTGTAGACAAAAGAAAATTCAGATAATTATTTATTAGGTATTAAATAGATAAGACAATTTAGGGAAACTCTAGATCTTTGTGAAAATTTCAGGGATTTTGCCAATTAAGTAATATTCATGTTGGCAGGGATATTTTGAGTACATAGTGTTAAAATTAAAATATTATAAGCATTTATAAAAGCAGAAAAGGAATAAAAGCCAGATGTAAACATCATGTGTGAATTAGATCTCAAGGAACAAGTGTCAGGCTATTTTAGGACTCGGAAAAAAGAGAAGTGAATGAATAACATGAATAACTGGTGACTCTGCTCCTTTTAGATCTACTAGTGAGATGCTAACAGTTTTTGTCAATTTAAAAATGTTTCTAGAAATGCTCAACTTCTCTAGCCATAAAAGAAATGCAAATCAAAATAAGATGGAGATTTCACATCACCCCAGTTAGAATGGCTAGAATCATGAAATCTAATATCAACAGATGCTGGGGGGGGGGTGGCCAAAAGGGAATACTACTGCATTGTTGATGGGAATGTAAACATGTTCAACCACTTTGTAAAGCAGTATGGAATTCCTCAAAGGCTACACATTGAGCTCCCCTACAACCCAGCAATCCCACTCTTGGGCATTTACCCAAACGATCACAAACAAGGCCATACTAAAGCTACCATGTAGCTTTAAACTATGTTTATCACAGCATTATTTACTATAGCTGATATGGAACCAACCCAGATGTCCCTCAGTGGATGAATGGGTCAAGAAAATTATATATATAATGGAATTCTATGCCTCCATCAGAAAGGACACTGCCCCATTTGTTAGGAAATAGAAAAACTTGGGAAAAAATATATTAAGTGAAGTAAGCCAGGGCCAATAAAAAATAGGTCCCATGGTTTCCCTTATTTGCAATAACTAATATATGTCTAGGCCAAGCAGAAAAGTTCAAAAGTTATGTACATATGATCGTATAAGATGATGCTAATTGAAAAGAGCCCCAAAAATAGAGACACAAGTGGTTTTATCTTTCATGCTGTTGTTTTTAATGTATTTATAATGTACCATGTGATTTTTTTGTTTCTTTTGTATGTTCTTCCCCCCATGGTATAACCCCTGTTTTCACTGTATTTGATTCCGGTGCCCTGAATCTTGTATATACATCTTTCTAATTTGGGGAGGGGAAGGGAAATAACAAAATGCTGAAATAAGGATACAGGTTGACCCATTGTAACAATGAAATGTACAAGACACTATGTTGAAAACGATTCGGCGGGGAGGGGAGGAGGGAGAGGTTTGTGAAGGTGAGGACAGAAGGAATGTTTTTCCTCTGAAAAACAAAAGAGGAGGGGCTAACAATGCTCTATAGGAAGTGTACTCATTACCTTATTCGTGTAACTCTAACCCCTTTGTACAGTTTCTTTACAATAAATATATATATATATATAAGCTTCTAAAATAGTTAAAACACATAAACTTACATGTGCATGTGCACATAGACATACACACACACTTGTAGCCCCACATATATGACTGTGCATACACAGTCATAGTGAACAAGGGCTATAACTGTGATTGCTGTGTAATTTGTAATAGGTATGCTCTATTGCCTCTCTGTACATATCCCTAATTTGCTGCTTCTAAATAGCATTTGCCAGTTATCATCACACCAGATCAGAAAAATAATCAGCTTAACATTAGTTTTGATGGAAATTAGGATATATGAAACTCACCCTCAGACTCAGTCTCCATAGATAAACAAATATAATATTACAGGTTAGACTAGTAATTCTTAACAAGTAGAGGAGAAACCAAAAGGCTACTGATATAGTGAGTTAAAGTAGATACACAAAAGAATTAGTCATTCTGGAACTCCTGTCAGACAAACCAGACCTGTTTCAGTCTCCATTTAGGATCATCTTAGAACATGGATGTAACAGGTGTTTGTGCTGACGGGGAGGGTAGGCACTGTCTCAAATTCCACATAGCACAAACCCTGTATAAACACTCAACTGCTCTGGATGAGCTGGCACACAAGCTTAACCCATTCCTACCAGGAAGCCTAAGTGTATCATTGAGGTCATAGGCTTGCATCACAGCTAAGTGGTTTTCACATGACTCCCAAGGCTAAAACTAATGAATGAGTAAATGACAGAGCAGACTATGTTCTTATCTGAAGTCTGAGATAACTCTAATGAAGGCTCAGAATCTGGGGATATGTCTATGTCAGAATGAGATTTTCATTCTGCCATTATCTCAGTTGCTTTTTAAAATGCCACAATAATAATATAATGAATCATCATCAGCAAAAGATCATGTTACCATATTTATTTATTATTATCAATGTAACATTTTACTTGTTTAGCTTTAAATTTTAACTTCTTGTTGAAGTTACATAGTTGTATAACCACCACCACAATCCATATATGTTGTTAAATTTTGGAATAATTATGTTACTTCAAAAAGATCACTTGTGCCGATGTTCAGTCTCTATTCTTAAAGTCAGACTAAGATCCAGGCTCATATTCTTTCTTTTTCCATGTTCGTGTTTTTCCTGGATATTTCTGCAAATTGAAATATACAATATATGAAATTTATAACCAGTTTATTTCACTTAATAAAACTTGACCAAATATATACATGATTTAGCAGTTATCAGGACTAACTTCTTTTTATGACTTAATAATAATAAAGCATATTTTCTTTATCTATTCATCAGTTTATATTGTTTGTTACATTCTTCTTTTGTGTGTATACCAGTACTGACAAGATTCAACACCACTTTATGATGAAAGCTCTAGAGAAAATAGGAATCCATGGAACATTCCTAAATATAATAAAGGGAGTATATGATGAGTCTACAGCCAGCATACTAGTAAAAAGTAAACATCATTTCTTCTAAAATCAGAAGCGAGACAAGGATGTCCGCTCTCTCCACTCCTCTTCAATATAGAATTGGAATTCGTAGCTAGAGCAATAAAGCAAGAGACAAACATAAAAGGGATCCAAATAGAGAAAGGAGAAGTAAAACTCTCCCTCATTTCAGATGACATGATCCTGTATTTAGAGAACCCCATAGACTCCACTCCCAAGTTAGTTGAACTTACTGAAACTTTGGCAAAGTATCAGGGTATAAAATTAATCCACAAAATCAATACCATTTCCGTGTGCCAACAAGGAGAAGAAGAGTGAGGCTGAAATCAGGAAAACAACTCCTTTTGTAATAGCCTCAAAAAATAACTAGGGGCTGGGTGCTGGTGGCTCATGCCTGTAATCCTAGCTACTCAGGAGGCTGAGATCTGAGGATCATGGTTCAAAGCCAGCCCAGGCAGGAAAGTCCGTGAGACTCTTATCTTCAATAAACCACTAGAAATCCGGAAGTGCCACCCTGGCTCAAGCAGCAGAGCACTCGTCTTGAGCTGAAAAGCGCAGGGACAGTGCCCAAGCCCAGAGTTCAAGCTCCATGACTGTCAAAAAACAACAACAACAACAACTAGGAATTAACCAAAGAAGTAAAGGACCTCTACAATGAAAACTTTAAAAACCTGAAAAAGGAAATTAAAGCAGATCTAAGGAAGTGGAAAAAAACTCCCAGGCTCCTGGATTTGGAGGATTAACATCGTTAAAATGGCAATACTGCCCAAAACTATCTACAAATTCAATGCAATACCCATCAATATCCCAACTTCATTCTTTAATGAAATAGAAGAAGCAATCCAAAAATTCATATGGGATAATAAAAGACCCTGAATAGCAAAAACAGTCCTTAGCAGGAAACAGTGCTGGAGGAATATTAATACCAAACTTCAAACTCTACTACAAAGCCATAGTAATACTAACAGCTTGGTACTGGCACAAGAACAGGCTTGAGGACCAATGGAAGACAACTGAAGACCCAGAAATGAATCCGCAGACTTACAGCCACCTAATCTTTGATAAGGGAGGCAAAAAAAAAAAAAAAAAAAAAAAAAAAACGATGGAAGAAAGAAAGTTTCTCAAAAAAATGGTGCTGGCAGAATTGGCTATACATGTGCAGAAAACTGAAATTAGATCCTTATATATCAGAATCAATTCCAAATAGATCAAATCAAGTCCTGCACCAGAATTAATGCCAAATGGATAAAAGAATTCAATACCCTGAAAATATTACAGGAAGAGATATGGGAAACACCAGGGCTCTTTGGCACAGGGCAAAACTTCCTAAGTAAAGATCCAGAATCACAACAAACCAAAGATAGACTACATAAATAGGATTACATAAAACTGAACAGTTTCTGCAAGGCAAAAGCCATAGGTAGCAAATAAATATAAATCCCACCGAAGGGTAGAAGATCTTTACTAACTATGCATCAGACAAGGGCCTCATATCTAAAATATACTCAAAGGTCAAAAAATTAAATTCCCCAAAAGCAAATCCTCAAATATACAGCAATCCAATCAATAAAAGGGCTAAATACTTAAACAGACTTCTCCAAAGAATAAAAAATAATGGCAATAGACACATGAAGAGATGTTTGATATCTCTGGCCATAAAAGAACTGCAAATCAAAACAACATGAGATTCCACCTCACCCCAGTTAGAATGCCCATTATGAATAAAACTAACAGTAACAGAAGCTGGTGAGGATGAGGACAAAAGGGAATATTACTACACTGTTGGTAGAATGTAAACTTGTTCAATCACTCTGGAAAGCAGTATGGAGGTTCCTCAAAAGACTAAACATAGAGCTTCCTTATGCCCCAGCAATCCCACTCCTGAGCATCTATCCAATTGACCACAAACAAGGCTACACTAAAGCCACTAGTGTGATCACATTCATTGCAACTTTATTTACCAAAGCCTAGGTATGGAATCAACCCAGATGCCCTTATTGGACAAATGGATCAAGAAAAAATGGCATATATACAGAATGGAACTCTTTGCTTCCATCAGAAAGAAGGACATAACCCCATGCATAAGGAAATGGAAAGACGGAAAAAATATTAAATGAAGTAACACAGACCCAAAAAAACATAGGCTGCACCGTTTCCCTCATTTATAATAACTAGAATGTATCTAGGATATTCTTAGGAGAGTATCATAATGGCTCAGTAGCTATGTGCATGTGACCATGTAAAATGATGCTTATCAAAATGAACTCTAAGAAATGGAAACAAGAGGCTTTTTATTGCACAGTTTGCACTTATTCCTATTTTCTTTCTTTGTTCCCCTTTGATTTATTCCCTGATGCCACTATTTTTTATTTTCTGCACTCTTTGTCTTATATGCACATTTATCTGATTTGGGGAAGGGAAGTAGAATCAGGGTGAATCAATTCAACAGTGATACTACACACTACACTGGAAATGAACTTTTATAATTTAGGGTTAAGGCGAGTCAGTAGTGGAAAAAGTGGGAAAAGATGAGGGAAGGAGTAACACTGCTCAAAAAGAAATGTACTAACCTACGTAAGTGTAACCCCCTCTGTACATCAGCTTTACAATACATTTTTTAAATTAATTAATTAATTAAATTTGAGGCAAAAAATGGATATACGACTATCCCTTTTGTATATTGATTTACATTTCTTCAGATATATGCCCAAGAATGGTGTAGTAAGGTTAGCAATAGACCTATTTTAATTGAGTTTTAAAAAGATTATTAGCATACATTAGTTATACAATGGGAAGTTTATTGGAACACTTCCAGAAAACATACAATGCATTTAATCAATGTTATTTGTTCCTTCTATTATTCTCCTTCATCCCCTTTCCTTTTCTTAGAGGAACTTCAACAGGTCTCACTGTTTTATTTTAATACAAGTACAGAAAATACATCAATCAAGCAACCCTCATATTATCTCCATAATGATTACATTAGCTATAGTTCCATTAATACTATATGAAGTGGCACTGTGGCTCAAGTGGTGGAGCATTAGCCTTGAGCAAAATGAAGCTCAAGGGCAGGGCCCAAGCCCTGAATTCAAGCCTCAGGATTGTCACAAAAAGTGGAGAGAGCGGAAAGGAAAAATGTGAATACAATGAAGAGATGAAGTTGTTCAAAGTACATAGTACACAAGTATGGAATTACCACAGTGTCACCCCTCTATATTACTAATGTATGATAATTTTAAAATATAGACCAAAGGAGGATGAACACAAAGGTGCAATGTCCAGGTGCCTCTGATTATGTAAATTAATATTTATTGAAATGAACTCCAGGAAATGGAAACAACAAGATTTTTCATTGATGTTGTTTACTTTTCTTTTTGTCTTATTTGTTTATCTGTCATTGAGAGGGCAAGAAGGTCACAGAAATGGAGGGGCAAAGCGTGAACAAGTACATCAGTGATATTCAGTAGACACTATGTTGTAAACAAACTATACAACTTATGGATGGGGACAGGATGTAAAACCTGGGAGAGGAGAAGGAAGGGGTAATATTGTCCCAAAAAGAAATGTACTCATTACCTGACTTATGTAACTGTAACCACTCTGCACATCACCTTTATAATAACAATATAAATTAAAAATTAATAGTATAAGCATTATGCCCACCTTTGGTCCTCAGCTCCACCCAGACCTGAGCTCCTCCAGCCCTGGAGTTCCTGCCATACAGCTGGCCCCTCCCTCTCTCCACCCAGACCCACCTGAGCTCCCATCTACCTCACTTCCTACCCCCAGAACCTGCTGCTACCTATCATGTGTTCTCTCTCTGGGAGAAATATGGCTTCTCTAATAAACCTTGTAGTAATCTTTCTCCTGTGCCTGCCTGCCTTTGTGTGGTCCCTGGCAGGATGTGGCAGATACTTTCATTGATCCTTTCATTTGTGGCTTTATGGGGATAGATTCCCTGGTAGATTTGCTCCCCCCCTCCACTTCGGATGGGGGTACGATCAACTTCCCCAGGACCTAGTCTACACTCCTACACTCCTGTCCTACACTCTTGTTGCCAGAGGACCACCAAGGTAACTTTCTCCTGACAAAGCACGCTACCTGCTGCCCTACACCAGCTAACTAAGTCCTACTGCCAGGTAAGTGAAGAGTCTTAGATTTCACTGTGCAGGCTCCGTGCCTCTGTTGGGGGACCTCAGGGTCCTCCCAGAAAAACTTCTCCAAATATCTAGCTATTGGCCTCTGTGGCTGAGGGACACCATGAAGAAATGTGACAACATTTCCCACTGATTATTTCCCATTTTTTGAGCTAAATTCAATGCTGGGGACGCTCGCAGTCAGATTTTGGTTCCACCATCACTTACCATTAAAAAGGACACACAACTAAATTTCCTTACAATCAAATTTTGCCCCAAATTTAAAACTCCACTTATATGATGGCTCAGGCAGGTAAAATTCTCTTTCTGTCTCCTCAATATCTCTCTCTCTCTCTCTCTCTCTCTCTCTCTCTCTCTCTCTCTCTCTCTCTCTCTCTCTCTCTCTCTCTCTCTCTCTCTCTCTCTCTCTCTCTCTCTCTCTCTCTCTCTCTCTCTCTCTCTCTCTCTCTCTCTCTCTCTCTCTCTCTCTCTCTCTCTCTCTCTCTCTCTCTCTCTCTCTCTCCTCTCTCTCTCCCTTAATTTCTCCCTTCCAACTGAAGGTAAAAGTATGGATAAGTTTAGAAGTGTGCCATCACAGGAGAGTTAGGCCAGAGAGGGGAAACCCAAGCAAGGAGAAACTTCTGAGCTCTTGCCAGCAGCTGCCGTGGCCGCAGCAGCTGTGGTGGTGGAGGGCAAGCACAGGAGCCATACCTGAGCCACAGAGAGTCCGGGACAAAGGAGCCAGATGCAGCGGGCGAGCAGATTCTACTCAACACCAGCAAGAACCAACAAGGAGCAGACATCTTCATCCTGCAGCTCGCAGACCAGAGACGACCCAGGAACCAAGACTCGGCATGAGTAGAAGCCTGACGTCCTCACTCCTTCTCAGGGAGCAGAGGAGGGAAGGCCACCCCTACCCCCACCAGCACCAGAGATCTCCATCTTGGATACTGACAAAGCTCGGAGAAGCTGCTAGCTCCCACTCAGGCCTTGGAATAAAACGAGTCATTTAGCAGGTCACAAGAACTTAATTGCGGTGTGACCTGCCAGACTCAGCTCCACCCAGGGAAAAGTCACCCAGCTCGGGCGCCAGCCCTAGGAGTGGGCTTCTTCACTGTGTAATCAGAGCCAGAGGCTGCCCCTCCCTCTAGCAGCCTCCACAATCAATTGAAAATCAGTAAACAGAAACCCTGAGAATGGCTCCAGGCTGGGCTCTGTGAGTTTTTCACAAACTAGCCCCCGGGAAAAGCTACTGTCTGTTGAAAGGCCTCAACTCTACCCAGAACCTAGCCTCATCACTGCATCCCCCTCTTTTGTGATACTCAAAGCAAATCTGCCTCCCAGTGAACTAGCCTGGGAGGAGGATCGACAAATCCTGGGTAAAGCAGAGCATTTTTCTGCCTGTTCGAACAAACTGACTTAAGAAACCAACCAAGCCACAGGACCACAAGCAGACCAGAGACTCCAACAAGAGTCTGGTTACAGACACGAGGGAGATACAGGATTTTTCCCACTCCTCCCAAAAAAATCAAAGAACTTCAACTTCTTCTTCTTCTTCTTCTTCTTCTTCTTCTTCTTCTTCTTCTTCTTCTTCTTCTTCTTCTTCTTCTTCTTCTTCTTCTTCCTCTTCCTCTTCCTCTTCTTCTTCTTCCTCTTCTTCTTCTTCTTTCTTCTTCTTCTTCTTCTTCTTCTTCTTCTTCTTCTTCTTCTTCTTCTTCTTCTTCTTCTTCTTCTTCTTCTTCTTCTTCTTCTTCTTCTTTTCATTATTTTTTATTTTTGGTACCTTATATAAAAATTTTTTTTTCTTTTCTAAAACTTTTTTTAATCTTTAATTTTTGCCTTTTTTGAAAAAAAATTGTTTTCCAGAAACTTTTTTTTTCTGCTATAATTTTTATTTTAGGGATACGTGAGTGTGCATTTTTCTTTCTTTTTTGGTTTTCTTTCTTTTTTTTTCTTTTTTATTATCTTTTTGTTTTTTGTTTAGCTCTACTGAACTTCTCATCTTTTTTTCTTCCTTTCTTATCCTTTTCACCTTCTCCTCTCTTTCGTTCTTCTTTATGTGACTTAATTCTTGTCCTGCACATCCTCAGATAAACCCGTAGTTGACTATTAGACCCTATCCCCCATTGTGTACACACTTAATCCACAAATTTATTACTCAATTCAAAACCTCTAAGACTTAAATTCCTTAATAGCAGTACTACCTCTTTATACCTATATAATATTTTAAGCATTTTTATTTTTAAGTTTTTCACATCTCCTTTATATCCCTCCCCTTCTCTCAATAAATTCATGTTCTTCTCTAAATAGATTGTGATCGATTCTACATAATTTTATTAATTTTTACTTTTCCATTTTTTCTGGTCTCTTTTCTTTTCTCTTTCCCTTTCTCCTTTTTTTCTCTCTCTCTACTTTCATCCTACCCAACCTATTTCCTGCTTTGAGATTAGGACTTAGTTAATTCTCCCTGAGCCTCCCCACATCAATCTATTCCTATTTTTTACCCACATCTCTCCCTAACCCTAATAATTACTGGTCTTCCAAATTCTTCTTTGCGGTTCGTAGCCCATTAACATAGAGTTGTTTGATGTTGAATAGATGTATCTGTTGAACTAGATTGTATCTGTAGACTATTGACTGTGCAAATTCAGACTTTGGTTGATGCTTGCCTTAAGATAGTTTTCTAGCACAAAACTGGTGCTATTTTCATCTCAAATGGGCAGAGTGAGCCGGAAAAACACAAGAAAAATGGCAAATCCAGGTATCTCAATTCCCAATCTTGATAATTAGGGGACAGAACAGATAATGAATAATCCAGAGGAGAATTCCCAAATTAGCTCTACAAACACTGCTGGCAAACATGATAAATAAAAAGATTGAAAGCATACAAAGGACTCTGTATGAGCGTGATAGGGAGAGAGAGGAGGCAATCCAAAAGTTTATACAGGAATATCATAAGCATGAGGAAGCTACTCAAAAACTGATACAGGATTTGCGTGAGCACCTTGAGAATACTCAAAGAGAAAGGCAGGAATGGCATGAGCAGGCTGAGAACACTCAAAGAGAACTACAGGAATCCCACGAACGGGAGGAAGCTAATCAAAGAATAATACAGGAATTGAGAGAGCAGGAAGGGAATACACAAAGATCACTAAAGGCATTCATGGAATCCATTAACAAAGAGCTGAAGAAAGTCAGGGAGACCACAAAGGGAATGCTGAATGGAACCCAACAGAAGGAATGGGAGTCCAAGGAAACCATAACCAATCAACTAAGTGATTTGAGAATAAACACTGCACATAAAATTAAGGAAGTAAAAAAGCTCATACAAGATCTAAAACAAAGCTTCAACAAAGAATTTGAAGCCATCAAAGCTGACCAATTAGAAGGAAAAGAGATAAAAAATAAAGTAGAAAGTCTTGACAGCAGGTTAGACCATGCAGAAGATCGAATCTCAGAGATTGAAGACAGCCTAGGTATTATAGAGAAAGAACATACAACCATCCAAGACAAGTCCAAGAAATATGATAGATCTATCCAACACTTGGAAGACACCATCAGAAGGCCTAATCTAAGGATAATGGGTGTAGAGGAGCACCAAGAAACAGAAGTTAATGGCCTAGAAAATTTGTTTAACAGGATCCTAGCAGAGAACTTCCCAAACATACAAAAAGATAGGCCTATTCAGATACAAGAAGCTTTTAGAACTACAAACACACCAGACCAGAATAGGACATCCCACCATCACATTATAATCCACACAGGATCAACTCAGACCAAGGAAAAGATCCTTAAAGCTATCAAGGAGAAAAGATTAATCACCTATAAAGGGAAACCAATTAGAATCACCTCATATTTCTCAGCAGAGACAATCAGAGCAAGAAGAGCCTGGAATGATGTATGCCATGGCCTAAAAACAAACAACTATCAACCAAGAATACTGTACCCAGCTAAACTCTCCTTCATAACTGAAGCCAAATAAAAACCTTCCATAGCAAAGAAAAATTGAAACAATACATCTCCACCAAACCATTCCTACAAAAGATTCTTAAAGATATCCTACACATAGAAAACCAACAAGACCACAATAAAGGCCAAGAAACTGCACCCAAACTGAGAATCCAAGAACCATAGGAAGAACCCAGTTTTCGCAGCCCCCAAGAAGGGGGAAAACATGGCAGGAACTCCCAAATACCTCTCAGTCCTATCTCTTAACGTTAACGGACTTAACTCTCCAATTAAGCGACATAGACTGTCTAGTTGCATTAAAAAACAAGACCCTTCTATCTGCTGCCTTCAGGAGTCACATCTTGACCGTAAAAACAAACACATTTTCAAGGTTAAAGGCTGGAACAAAATCTACCAATCAAACGGCCCCCATAAACAGGCGGGAGTTGCAATCCTAATATCAGATAAAATAGACTTCAAATTAAAATTTGTGAGAAGAGATAAAGAAGGTCGCTACATACTAATTAAAGGATCTCTCCTTCAGGAGGATATTACAATTCTAAATATCTACTTGCCAAACAATGGAGCACCCAAATTTATCCAAGGAACACTACTTTCCCTCAAATCCCATATAAATCCAAAGACATTAATTGTTGGGGATTTCAACACACCACTCCCCCCACTGGATAGATCAACTCAGCAAAAACTCAACAGAGAAACCACAGATCTAAACAGCTGCATAGATCAACTAGATTTAAAGGACATCTACCAAACATTTCACCCAGCAGCATCAGAATACACGTTTTTCTCAGCAGCACATGGAACATTTTCTAAAATAGACCACATTTTAGGCCACAAAGCAAACTTGTCTAAATTCAGAAACATTGAAGTTATACCTTGAATTCTCTCTGACCACAAGGGAATAAAATTAGAACTCAACACCAAAAGCCACAAAAGAAAGTCCGGTATCACACTGCTGAATCACGAGTGGGTCATGGAACAGATTAGAAAGGAAATTCAAATGTTCATGATATTCAACAAAAATGAACACACAAATTACCAGCTCCTCTGGGACACAGCAAAGGCAGTACTCAGAGGCAAGTTTATAGCTCTGAGCTCCTACATCAACAAATTGGAGAGATCTGAAACCAACAATTTAATGACACATTTAAACCTCCTTGAAAAAGAGCAGCAAGATAAACCCCAATCCAGTAGACGGAAAGAAATAATCAAAATTAAATCAGAATTAAATGAATTAGAATGCAAACAAACTATGGAAAGAATCAACAAAGAGTTGGTTTTACGAAAAAATTAACAAAATTGACAGACCCTTACCAAATCTTATCAAAAAAAGAAGAGAACACACCCAAATAAATAAACTCAGAGAGGAGAATGGAAACATCACCATGGAAACAACCAAGATTCAGAACATTATAAGGGAATACTTCTCAAATCTTTATGCTAATAAGTTTGAGAACTTGACAGAAATGGACCTTTTCCTAGCAAATATTGACATGCCAAAACTAAACCAAGATGAGTTAAACCAGCTTAACAGGCCCATATCAAGCATTGAAATAGAAACAGCAATAAAAGACCTCCCAGCTAAGAAAAGTCCAGGACCAGATGGTTTTACAGCTGAGTTCTACAAGGCCTTCAAAGCAGAGCTCACACCAATACTCCTCCAACTCTTCAATGAATTTGAAAGAGAAAGTTCACTACCGAACACATTCTATGAAGCCATCATAACCCTCATCCCAAAACCAGGCAGGAACTCATCAAAGAAAGAGAACGATAGACCCATTTCTTTGATGAACATTGATGCAAAACTTTTCAACAAAATTTTGGCCAATCGACTTCAACAATTCATTCAAAAAATCATACACCACGATCAAACAGGATTCATTTCAGGGATGCAAAACTGGTTCAATATATGCAAATCAATTAATATTATTCATCACATCAACAGGAGCAAGAATAAGAACCACGTGGTTATCTCAATAGATGCAGGAAAAGCATTCGACAAGATCCAACACCCCTTTATGATGAAGGTTTTGGAAAAATTAGGAATCCATGGAACATTCCTCAATACAATAAAGGCTGTATATGACAAACCTACAGCCAGCATTATACTTAATGGTGAAAAACTAAAGCCATTTCCTCTTAACTCAGGATGTCCACTCTCTCCACTTCTCTTCAATCTAGTATTAGAATGCCTAGCTACAGCAATAAGACAAGAGGCAGACATAAAGGAGATCCAAATAGGGAAAGAAGAAATGAAACTCTCCCTCTTTGCAGATGACATGATCTTGTATTTAAAGAATCCCATAGGGGGGGAGGGAATAAAAAAAAAAAAAGAATCCCATAGACTCCACTCCCAAATTACTCAAGCTGATTCAAAACTTTGGCAAAGTTGCAGGGTATAAAATTAACCCCCCAAAATCAATGGCTTTTCTGTATGCCAACAATGAGAAAAGTGTGGCTGAAATTAGGAAAGCAACTCCATTTGTAATAGCCCCACAAAAAATAAAATACCTAGGAATTAACTTAACCAAAAAGTGATGGACCTCTATGATGAAAACTTTAAAATCCTGAAAAAGGAAATTAAAACAGAACTTAGAAAATGGCAAAACCTCCCATGCTCCTGGATTGGAGAGATTAACATCATCAAAATGGCAATACTTCCCAAGGCTCTCTACAAATTCAACGCGATACCTATCAAAATTCCAACCTCATTCTTCAAGGAAATAGAAGAGGCAATCCAAAAATTCATATGGAACAATAAAAGATCCCGAATAGCAAAAACGCTCCTCAACGGAAGAACACTGCTGGAGGAATATGAATACCAAATTTCAAACTCTACTATAAAGCCACAGTAATAAAAATAGTTTGGTATTGGCATAAGAACAGACCCCAAGACAAATGGAATAGAATTGAAAACCCAGAAATGAACCCACAGAACTATAGCCACCTAATCTTGGATAAGGGAGCTAAAACAATAGAATGGAAGAAAGATAGTAAATGGTGTTGGCAAAATTGTTTAACTACTTGTAGAAAACTAAAACTAGATCCTTATATATCACCTACACCAGAATCAATTCCAAATAGATAAAAGACCTCGAAGTCAAAGCAGACACTCTGAAAACATTACAGGATGGAATAGGAGAAACCCTAGGTCTCCTTGGCTCAAGCCAAAATTTTCTGAATAGAGACCTGGAAACACAACAAATCAAAGAAAGGTTGGACAAATGGGATTGCATGAAGTTGCAGAGCTTCTGCATGGCAAAGGACATAGCTAGAAAGATCAATAGAAAGCCCACAGATTGGGAGAAGATCTTTACTAGCCATACAACAGACAAGGGTCTCACATCTAAAATATACTTGGAACTCAAAAAATTAAATCCCCCAATAACAAATCCTTAAAGAAACTACTGCCCAATAAATTAGTGGGCTAAAGACTGAAAGAGAAACTTCTCTGAAGAAGAAAGAAGGATGTCCAATAGACACATGAAGAAATGTGCAATATCCCTAGCCATAAAAGAAATAACAATCAAAACAATATTGAGATACCACCTCACTCCAGTTAGAATGGCAAAAATCAAGAACTCTAACAACACCATATGCTGGAGGGGATGTGGACAGAAGGGAACCTTACTTCATTGTTGGTGGGAATGTAAACTTGTTCAACCACTTTGGAAAGCAGTATGGAGGTTCCTCAAAAGACTTCACATACAGCTCCCCTATGACCCAGCAATCCCCCTTTTTGGCATTTACCCAAATGTTCACAAACAAGATCACACTAAAGCTACCAGCACAACTATGTTTATTGCAGCATTATTTACCATAGCTAAGATATGGAACCAGCCCAGATGCCCCTCAGTAGATGAATGGATCAAGAAAATGTGGTATATATACACAATGGAATTCTATGCCTCCATCAGAAAGAATGACATTGCCCCATTTGTTAGGAAATGGAAAAACTTGGAAAAACTCATATTAAGTGAAGTAAGCCAGGCCCAAAGAAACATAGGTCCCATGGTTTCCCTTATTTGCAATATCTAGTATATGTATGAGTCAAGCGGAATAGGTCAGATAATGTGATGTTAGGAAAATGAATCCTTAGATATGTATTTTAATGTTCTTTTCCTTTCATGCATTTGTTTCTAACGCATTTATAAGATTATCTCTTTGTAGCTTTGTATGTCCCTCCCCCACAGTATAACCCCTGCTTTCACTATATTTGATGACAGTATAACTTGTAGAGGAGATGGGGAAAAACAAGTCCTTTAAGGATACAGGTGGACCTGTTGCAACAATGAGAAGTACAAGTTGTCATGTCGAAAGCGAGCTTTACAATGTTGGTTGGGGGGTGAAAGCGGGGAGGATTGGGTAGGGGGGTGGGGGTGAGGCTGGGAAGGGATGTGAAATGTAAACAAAGGAGGAGGCTGCAATGCTTGGTAAGAAATGTACGCATTATCCTGCCCATGTAATTGTAACCCCTCTGTACATACGTGTGTTCACAATAAATAAAAAATAAAAAAAAAAGTATGGATAAGTTTAACTTAAAACTCCTCCTCTGCATTCCCTCTGTGGGGCTCCATCCTCTGCAAGGCCTCCCCTCTGGAGGGCTCGCTACTTAGCAAGGACCCCCTTCTTCTGTGAGAGCCCCTCCTCTGCGAGGCACCCTCCCCTGAGGGAACCCCTCCTCTGCGTCCTCTTCTGCGGGGCTCCCTCCTCTGGGAAGCCCCCTCCCCTGTGGGACCCCTCCTCTATCTTTGTAGTGGGGGATGGAACCTGAAGCTCCATGTGTGCCAGAAGCAATGTGCCCTCACTGTCAAAATCTTCAGCTCTCTCTAGCATTGACCATGTGGCAGATGTGCCATCTTGGCATCCTGGGAGCTCGGCTGCTATTTTGTGCCAACTCTATTTCGCACCAACTCAACTTGATTCTGTGACACCCCCGCCCCCAGCTAACCAGTTGTGCCATTATATCATGCCATGTGTCTGTTCGTGTCTTGTCTCCTGTTTACTAAAAGTTTCTTGTTGTTGGCAAAGTTTTGTGTTTTAAACTGACCACGTGGTTCCATCTTAATTAGGCAAAGTAATTCCAAAAAACCTTAAACTGCCTATTTTAAAATCTGAACTTGCTCTTTTTCTCCCCTGTGTGCCGATTAACTGCCATTAAATCAAGGGACCAGAGTGAAACCAGTGGCCCCAGCCTGCAAAATCCAGTGTGAGCCAGGTCTTTAACCAGTATATGTAGAAATTTTTGCAGATAACCAGTGGGAGGTGTGACAGATGCCACAGCCTCACCCAGACTCCGGCCATGCTCCATCATACATGACCAAAAGCCTGTTAATTTGGGGGTAAAATACAAGCCACTTCAGATATTTGGTTCTGCAATGTTAATGCTCACAAGTTAGACCATAAGGAATATATGAGCAAAGGATATAAGTTGACTTATATTTTACAATTGGATGTATTTCTAAAGGAAAAGAGATGCTAAGTCTAGATTCATGGTATAGTCCTGGTACATTAAGAAAAACTGCTAATATCCTAAAGGTAACTCAGACTGCAGAAAAAGGCAGGGGGGATGGGAGGGGAGATGGGAAGGGATGGTAAGGGGAAACAAAGGAGGAGGCAACAATGCTTGATAAGAAATGTACTCATTACCTTGCCCATGTAATTGTAACCCCTCTGTATGGTATTTTCATGATCTTAAAAAAAATCACTTTAAAAAGAAGTGACCAGTTTAAACACTTGGCCAAGAGGTAAAGGGTATAGCCCAGTGTTTCAATAAAGCATTTAAATGCAAATTAAGTTTAGAAAAAGGGATTAAAAATGGCATCCCTTTTGTAAAAATTTGGGAAGTTGTGGGGAGTGTCTGGCCACCCAGACAAAGAAAAGTTTAAAATTAATATTGTCCTATACGTTTCTTTAAAGTCCAAAAAGATAAATTAGGATTACCAGAAAGATTGTTTAGTAAATTCATCAGTTAAGAAAAAAGTTTCAGACCTGAAATTATGTCCCTGTTGAGATCTATGTAAAGGCCTACGCAGTTAGACATTGTTGGTGCTACTAGAAATCAGGTTCCTCAGCCATCCAGAAAAATGCTTTTACAAACCAGAGTGTTAAACGGGCTATGCTGTTGTAGCCCAAGAAAAGGTCTATACATTTGTTTAAAGTTAAATGTTGTATATAAGCCACTTTAAACAGGCTTCCCAGAGGTAGTGGGCAGTACTTATAGGGCCAATCAGTTACAGTTTAAAAACATGTACTGAGTTTAAAAAAAAAAAACCCTCTGGCAAGTAATTTTTAGTCAATTGTTAACAACTTATAGGAAACCTCTATGTCATTGTTCTCCTTGTTGCTTTAATTGGAAATAAAAAGGGATTTTGTAACAAAGACTACTTTGCCACAGTTCAAAGCCATCCCAGGCTCAAAAAAAAATCTCTCTAAAACACCATCTCCCAGCTAATAAGCAAGAAGCCAGGCTGGAAGTATGGCACAAGACTCATTCATCTCTAAGTATCTAGCTTAAGGCTGAAAGTGGCATTGTGGATCTAAGTGGTAGAGCACTAGCCTTGAGCAGAAGTGTTCAGGGACAATGCCCAGGCCTTGAGTCCAAACCCAGTAAATACCAATTAGGACAAGCTATCCCAGCAATGGACGCTGAGACACTCACCTGGACAAAGTCAGTCTTGACAATGGAAAACCATGGAGAGGAGTAAGAGGATATGATATCCTAAATGGAATCACTTTATGCTCACCCTATCAAAATTAATCAGAGCTGGGAGATCAAGAGAAATAGTTGCTTACCCACCTAATGTCCATAAGACCCTAAACACCCCCCTTTCTGCCTTCCTGCCCCAAGTCCAGTTATTCCTCCTTTCCTGTAGTGGGCCACAACTGGGCTTATACTCCAAATGGAACTTTTCTGGCCCACGGCCAATGTGTGTTATCCTATGTCATTTATGTTAACTGACCTTGTCACCTTGTCACTTTTTTGCCAATTCTTTCCAAAAGTCTCTTTGAACAGGATAAAATCCCCTGCCCAGGATACCACCTGGGAACAAGTCAAGGCCATCTTGTTCCTACAGGCATACACAGCTTGCCTTGCAGAGCACAAACCAGGACCCTAAAGACCCCAGCTCCAGGGATTCCTTGATTTCCCCATCCCAGCAGGAAATAGCCAAAAGAGCCCATGACACCCATTAGCTCTGGTACCTTTAAATAGCTCTGCTACCTCCTTCTCAGGTTACTGTGATCCTAAAGCAGGAAAAGTCTTATTCTTCCTCCTCCAGGATGCCAGGAGTTAGGTACCATGCTATAGATCCAATCCAAGACACAAAAGGCAATTTCAGGTCTTTGATAGCACCTCCTGGGAATCAATCCCTCCATGGTATATTCCTCTCTTGGGGTACTAACAACAATTTTTGCCTTTTATTAATTGTGTCTTGGATTTTAGATAACTACTGTCATGGAAAAAGAAGGACCTTTACCAATATTGCCAAGCAGCTGCTTCTTGGACAGTACCCAGCCAAGCAATGAAGCAGAGACCCCTTACTACTTCACCCCTTTACAGCAGGAAGTAGCTCTAGAAGAAATGACCTCTGCCCATATACCCCTATTTTTTATTAAACTACAGAGCAGGAAATGTAAGCAATATGCCCACTTTTGGCCCTCAGCTCCACCCAGACCTGAGCTCCTCCAAGCCCTAGAGTTCTTGCCTAACAGCTGGCCCCTCCCTTTCTCCACCCAGACTCACCTGAGTTCCCATCTACCTCACTTTCTACCCCTAGACCCTGCTGCTACCTAGATAGCGGAGAGTGCTATGTGCTCCCTCTCCAGGGTAAATATGGCTCCTCTAATAAACCTTATAATAATCTTTCTCCTGTGCCTGCATGCCTCTATGTGGTCCCCTGGGATGGATGTGATGAATCCTTTTAGTATCTCACAAAAGAATCCTCTCTCCCTCCAAGAGACCAGCTTCTGGAAGGGAACCCCTCCCCGTACCCAAGAAGAACCCCATTTTTCAAAGTGTGCAAGAGTCTGTCAGAGCACCAGGCCACAAACACTTGCTGGTTTAAGTGGTACCATTTTTGACAAAGGCAAAGGAATCTGATAAATTTGCTCCACCCATCCCTGTTGGAAAACAAAAGAATCACCCAGGGAGAGGCAGCCCTGGCCCAGGGGGAGGCAGGTCCACCCATCTTTGCAGTGAGTGAAGACAAGCTAAGCATTCCAGACATATTGCAGCTCAGCATGTGGTCAGCCAACCACCTTGGAATTACAAAACCAAAAACTCCTCGTTGAAAAACACTCAACTGTACAGTAGGAAGTAGCGCTAAAAGACACAACCTCCACCTATACACCCTGGCCTGGTGTAAGCATTATGCCCATCTTTCATCCTCAGCTCCACCCAGACCTGAGCTTCTCCCAGCCCAGGAGATCCTGCCATAAAGCTGGGCTCTCCCTCTCTCTGCCCAGACCCACCTGAACTTCCATCTACCTCACTTCCTACCCCTAGACCCTGCTGCTACCTAGATAGTGGAGGGTGCCATGTGCTCCCTCTCCAGGGGAAATATGGCTCCTCTAATAAACCTTGTAGTAATCTTTCTCCTGTGCCTGTCTGCCTCCATTATGGTCCCCTGGGATGGCTGTGATGGATCCTTTCAAAAAGAATAAAATAAAAAAAACCTAATACCAGTAAAAGAAAGGGAAAAAGAAAAAGTAGGCAAATATTAAGAATAGTAATATTTGTTGACTCTTACTTAATTTGGCATATTATGATCTTTAACATCAGATCTATGGTAGTATTGAAATCAACTCTTTTCCCATTATGTTACCAGATAAACTTGTAGCCTGGCAACCAGTAGAGAGACAAAAAATGGGTAAGAGCTTTTCAACAATCTTATCCTGAGGTGATTATTATTGTTCTATTTGAAAGCTTTCTGAAATGCTCCATTCTCTGTTATGACTTCATTTATCTTACTTAGGGTCCATTTTTTTATAAACTTGCTTATTTTCAGGGCATTTAGGGGAAAATCATTAGTAATTGTTTAACATTGCAGCTTCCTGAGGTGGTGATACTAGTTAGTTTTAAAAAGAAGCTGTTCAAAATCTTAAAAGGAAAAGTTTGAGAGAAAAATATCCAAAAGATGCTCTGAAATGTTCTAACACAATGAGATCTGGAAGGCTATGACTAGGTGCAGAACTATGCATATGTAGGATGTGCTCAAGAAAGTTCTAATATCATTTGTGGCTGGTAGTAAGACTCTGTACAAGTAAACACTGAAGGTTTAGGCAGAGTTGTAAATTGCCTTACTGATGATTGAAGTATTCCCCTAAATACCAGAAGTACATATGGATAAAAGCTGGAATTGGTCCAAGTTATACAATTAACTATTTTTAATACTGGCTAACCTCTTCCATAAATGAGAATTTAATCTCCATAAATAATAAAGTATCTAATTAAAAGGAACTATATGAGTAATAATCACAGTTTTCATAAAGAGACTAAGCTTCTAATTAAAAGCATGGAATTTTAACAGAAATCAAACTCAAATGCCATACTATCCCAAAAGGAACTCATTTCAGATACAAAGGAAAGGAATTACAAAGATACAAAGGCAAATAAAATTGAGAATAAAAAATACAGAGAATCAGTGCCCAAAAGTTTTTTTTTTAATTTACAAAGATAATCAATAGAAAGTGGTAGTTTTTAGTTAGATTGACCATGTGGTAGTGGTTTGAATGTAGAATTCAAGAGTGTTAGGTGGTAGGGCCTAATAAGAAGTCAATGAAGATTATGCTTTTGTCATTACTATGGAAATCAGTTACCCTCTTCTGTCATGACTTAACATGGCAGAAAGATACTCACTCATCTGCTTGTCAGAAGATGAGTCAAATAACTGTGAGCCAAATAAACTTCTATCACATATTAATTACCCAATCTCAGATACTAAGTTTTAGTAATACAAAATGGACTGACATCAAGGAACATTTTAGAAGTAAATTTTAAATTTCAAGAATGAAAGAAGGAAATCATTATCCATGTTAGAAAGTGAAAAACGATTATAGAGTCTGAAGATTTAGGTCAGTGGTAGAGTCGTTTCTTAGCATGTGCAAGCTGTATTTAGGCTAGAACCCTAATTAATTAGTTACTTAGTAAATTAATTAATTAAAAAAATTAAAAGTCTACTATGGAATACTGTAGAAAGTTGTATATCATATATTATATAACCTATAAAATGTAGATATTACTAGAAAGGCAAAAGGCTCCACTACCAAGTCAAAATGAAATAGAAAATCTCAATAGATCTATACACAAGATTGAATTACTAGCCAAAATCTTTCCATCAAAAAAATCTAGGTTATCCAGGTGACTTTGCTAGTTACCATTACATTTAAAGAAAAATTAGCAATGATCTTTTACAAAATCTTCCAAAAATAGATAGGAAAAAACCTATTTTGTAACTCAGACTATATTATAACAAAAACAACAAAAAAGACTTGCAGATCAAAATGCACTATGAATATAGACCCAAAGTCATGAGCAAAGTATTAGCAATGTTAATGCATCAATATTTCAAAAGAATTATACACAATACATAAGTAGAATTTATTATTGGTATGCAATATCAACTAACATGTTAAAATCAGTCAATGTGAATATTGGAAAAGAAGGCCATGCCAAGTCTGTGAGTCCTCAGCTGCTTAAGAATTACTTTTAGCCTAGAACATTTCTTTCCTTACTGGAAGATAAAGAGCTCTCAAAACCTGTGTTGAGCTTAGTTGTGAAGGACTATCTTTCCCATATTCCATGCTTAGAACACTTTCTTCTAGGCTAAGTGTATGCATCAGTGGCCCTCAAATAGCAACCAAGTTTTCTGTATTACAGAAACCACTGAGGAGGATTCTTTTCATTACAGAGTGTAGTAAAAGTAGTCATAGTACCTGAATAGGCTAAGTAGCAGGTCTCCTAGCAATGAAAACCAATGCAGTACTGGAGGCTGAATATTTTGCTTGAAGATGTTTTCACTTCTCTCCATGTAGGTAAATGCACAATATCTCAAGTATAGTTGTCTTCTCTCAGCAACCTTCAATCATGAACTAAATTCTTCCCTGGTTATCTTTGTCTGCCCTTTAACTTACCACATTCATGTCTGTCCTGTGGCATATTAAATAGTAGAAGTAATATGTCATATTCATAGACAATGAATTAGACATAGACCAATGGGAAAAAATCACAATGTTTCAACAGATAGAGAAAGAAACACATGACAAAATCCAAACATTTTTCACAAAAAGCTAAGGGTTATAGGAAAATGCCTCTTCCTTTAGGCATAATCCCACAACTAATATTATATCTAGTGATGAAAAACTGAAGATATTTTCCCTAAATTCAGGAACAGGAGATGATTACTGTTCTTGTCATTTCTATTCCAAATTGAACTACAGATTTTGACAAGGCAATTTTATAAGAAAAACAAACAGACATCCATACAGAAGGTAAACAGCCATCAGTGGAAAAATATCATACAAACCTCATCCTTCTGCAGGAAAACCAATTTAAATCATCCTTCAGAAAAGCTAAAGAAGTTGGACACTGGTGCCTCATGATTATAATCCTCAGGAAGCTAAGATGCAGAGAATCACAGTTCAAAGCCAGTCCAGTTCAAGATACTCTCTCTCTCTCCAAAAATAACTAGCAAAAATCTGGGCTGGACCAGGGCACTGATGTTTCAAGCCTATAGTCCTAGTATTCAGGAAGCTGAGATCTGAGGATCACAGTTCAGTGCCAACCTGGATAGGAAGGTCCACAAGACTCTTATTTCCAACTAGCTATCAAAAATACTGAAGTGGATCTGTGACTCAAGTGACATGATATGATACTTGAGCATTAAAAACTCAGGGCCCCTCTTCAATCTAGTATTAGAATGCCTAGCTACAGCAATAAGACAAGATGCAAACATAAAGGGGATACAAATAAGAAAAGATGAAGTATAACTCTCCCTCTTTGCAGATGACATGATCTTGTATTTAAAGAATCCCATAGACTCCACTCCCAAATTACTCAAGCTGATTCAAAACTTTGGCAAAGTAGCAGGCTATAAAATTAACCCTCAAAAATCAATGGCTTTTCTACATGCCAACAATGATAAAAGTGTGGCTGAAATTAGGAAAGCGACTCCATTCGTAGTAGCTCCACAAAAAGTAAAATACCTAGAAATTAACTTAACCAAAGAAGTGAAGGACCTCTATGATGAAAACTTGAAAAATTTGAAAAAGGAAATCAAAACAGAACTTAGAAAGTGGCAAAAACTCCCATGCTCCTGGATTGGAAAGATCAACATTGTGAAAATAGCAATACTTCCCAAGGCTATCTACAAATTCAATGTGATACCTATCAACATTCCAACCTCATTCTTCCTTGAAGAGGCAATCCAAAATAGAATAGAAATAGAAGAGGCAATCCAAAAATTCATATGGAACAATAAAAGACCCCGAATAGCAAAACCGATTCTCAACAGAAAGAACAGTGCTAGGGGAATATCAATCCCAAATTTCAAACTCTACTATAAAGCCATAGTAATCAAAACAGCTTGGTACTGGCACAAGAACAGACCTCAGGACCTATGGAATAGAATTGAAAACCCAGAAATGAACCCACAGAACTATAGCCACCTAATCTTGGATAAGGAAGCTAAAAAAATAAAATGGAAGAAAGACAGCCTCTTCAGTAAATGGTGTTGGAAAAATTGGTTAATCATTTGTAGAAAACTAAAGCTAGATCCTTATATATCACCCTGCACCAGAATCAAATCCAAATGGATAGAAGACCTCAGAGTCAAAGCAGACACTCTGAAAACATTACAGGATGGAATAGGAGAAACCCTAGGTCTCCTTGGCTCAGGCCGAAATTTTCTTAATAGAGACCCAGAAACACAACAAATGAAAGAAAGGTTGGACAAATGGGATTGCATGAAATTGCAGAGTTTCTGCATGGCGAAAGACATAGCTAGAAAGATCAATAGAAAGCCCACGGATTGGGAGAAGATCTTCATACAACAGACAAGGGTCTCATATCTAAAATATACCTGGAACTCAAAAAATTAAGTCCCCCAAAAACAAATCTTCAAAGAAACAACTGCCCAATAAATAAGTGGGCTAAAGACTTAAAGAGAAACTTCTCTGAAGAGGAAAGAAGGATAGCCAATAAACACATGAAGAAATGCTCAACCTCTCTAGCCATAAAAGCAATGCAAATCAAAACAAAATTGAGATACCACCTCATCCCAGTTAGAATGGCTATAATCAAGAACTCTAATAACAACAGATGCTGGAGGGGATGTGGACAGAAGGGAACCTTACTTCATTGTTGGTGGAAATGTAAACTTGTTCAACCACTTTGGAAAGTAGTATGGAGGTTCCTCAAAAGACTCCACATAGACCTCCCCTATGACCCAGAAATCCCACTTTTGGGCATTTACCCAAATGTTCACAAACAACACCACACTAAAGCTACCAGCACGACTATGTTTATTGCAGCATTATTTACCATAGCTAAGATATGGAACCAACCCAGATGCCCCTCAGTAGATGAATGGATCAAGACAATGTGGTATATATACATAATGGAATTCTATTCCTCCATCAGAAAGAATTACATTGCCCCATTTGTTAGGAAATGGAAAGACTTGGAAAAAATTATATTAAGCCAGTCCCAAAGAAACATAGCTCCCATGGTTTCCCTTATTTGCAATTACTAGTATATGTCTGAGACAAGCAGAAAAAGTCAGATAAGTTGATGTTAGAGAAATGAACCCTAAGATATGTATTCAAATGTTTTTTTTTCTTTCATGTGATTGTTTCTAACACATTTATATAAGATTATTTCTTTGTTGCTTTGTATGTCCCTCCCCCATGGTATAACCCCTGCTTTCACTGTATTTGATGTTGTTATAATTTGTGGAGGGGAAGGGAAAAATCAAATCGTTTAAATAGAGATACAAGTGGACCCATTGCAACAATGAGACATTCAAGTCGTATGTCGTAAACAAACTTTACAACTTTGGTGGGGGGGAGGGTTTGGTAGGGGGTGGGGAGGAGGATGGGATGGGAAGGGGAAACAAAGTAGGAGGCTACAATGCTAGATAAGAAATGTACTCATTATCTTGCCCATGTAATTGTAACCCCTCTCTTCAGTATTTTCACACACAACAAAAAACCTCAGGGCCCTGATTCCAAGCCCCAAAGCAGGCAGAAGAAAAGAAAAAGAAAAAGTCTAGGGTGGAAGTGTGGCACAAGTGGTAAAGTGGTAGAATGCCAGCCAACCAAGTGTGAGTCCCTGAGTTCACATCCCAGTATCAGAAAAGTAAGCCAAGGTAACCAGATGAAAGATTAATTACAGGACTTGGCTGTAGTACACAAATAAGGAAAAAAAAACACTGAAAATGGTAGGAAGCAGAGTTTTACCATCTCTCTACCACCCTTTCTACAACTTCTGGCAGTACAGTGTGGAGAGAGATATCACCCACATGCTGTCTGAATAAAAATTGTGAATTAACACTCCCTTTACCTTCTTATTCCATCTGAGTAGGCCTTCAACAAATTAGGTGCCATTATTCTACAAATCATATTAATTTCAGTCAATCTACTCAAATACTATTCTGGGTGTGTTCATGAAGGTATTTCTAGAAGACGTTTAAGAATTGTCAGGGATACCAGAAAAAGAGCATAACTTGTAAACTTTCAGAAAAAGGAGGTAATGAGGGAATTGAAATTATACACTTGGAAGATCCAATTAATCATACAAAAAGTAGTCATTCAAGAACTGATGGACAGACCGCCGCGGGGTCATACCTGAGACACAGAGAGTCGGGGACGAAGGAGCCAGACGCAGCGGATGAGCGGATTCTACTCAACACCAACAAGAACCGACAAGGAGCGGAAATCTTCATCCTGCTGTTTGCAGACCAGAGACGACCCAGGATCCAAGACTCGGCGTGAGTACAAGCCCGACGTCCTCACTCCTTCTCAGGGAGCAGAGGAGCGAAGGCCACCCCTCCCCCCCCAGCACCGGTGATCTCCATCTTGGATACCGACAAAGCTCGGAGGAGCTGCTAGCTCCAGCTCAGGCCTTGGAATAAAACGAGTCATTTAGCAGGTCACAAGAACTTAACGGCGAAGTGACCTGCCAGACTCAGCTCCATCCAGGGAAAAGTCACCCAGCTCAGGCGCCAGCCATCGGAGTGGCTTGCCTCACTGGGTAACCAGAGCCAGAGGCTGCCCCTCCCTCTAGCAGCCACCACAATCAATTGAAAAACAGAAACCCTGAGAATGGCTCCAGGCTGGGCACTGTGAGCTTTATCGCAAAATAGGCCCAGGGAAAAGCTACTGTTTGTTGAAAGGACTCAACTCTACCCAGAACCTAGCCTCACCACCACATCCCCCTCCTTTGTGATTCTCAAAGCAGATCACCCTCCCAGAAAACTAACCTGGGAGGGGGATCTCAAAATCTTGGGTAAAGCAGAGCATTTTTCTGCCTCTTCCAACAAGCCGACTTAAGAAACCAATCAAGCCACAGGACCTCAAGCTGACCAGAGACTCCAACAAGAGACTGGTTACAGACAAAAGGGAGATACAGGATTCTTCCCACTCCTCTCCCCCCCCCCAAAAAAAAAATTAAAAGACTTTTTTTTTCTTTTTTTTTCTTTTTTTTTCTTCTTCTTTTTTTTTGCTTGTTTTTTGTTTTTTGTAATAAAAATTTTTTCCCTTCTAAAACTTTTATTAATCTTTAATTTTTGCCTCTTCTGAAAAAAAAATCGTTTTCCAGTAACTTTTTTTTTTTTCCTCATCTTATAATTTTTATTTTAGGAATACGTGAATGAGCGTTTTCCTTTCTTTTCTTGTCTTCTTTCTCTTTCTCTTTCTTTCTTAATTATCTTTTTGTTTTTTATCTAGCTCTACTGAACTTCTGATCTTTTCTTCTCCCTTTCCCATCCTTAAAGTTTTTCACATCTCCTCTATGTCCCTCCCCTTCTCTGAACATATTCACACTCCTCTCTAAATAGACGGTCTTTTAACCTCTATAATAACATTAATTTTTACGTTTCTATTTTTTTTCTGGTCTCTCTTTATTCCCCTTTCCGTCTCTTCTTTTTCTCTCTCTCTCTACTTGCATCCTACCCAACTCATTTCCTGCATTGTGATTAGGACATAGTTAACTCTCCCTGTGCATCCCCACACCAATCTATTCCTATTTTTTTACCCACATCTCTCCCTAATCCTAATAATTTCTGGTTTTCCAAATTCTTTTCTGCGGTTCGAAGTCCTTTAACATATAGTTGTTTGATGTTGAATAGATGTATCTGTTGAACTAGATTGTATCTGTAGACTATTGACTGTACAAATGCAAACTTTGGTTGATGGTTGCCTTAAGATAGTGTTCTAGCACAAAACTGGTGCAATCTTCATCTCAAATGGGCCGAGTAAGCCGGAAAAACACAAGAAAAATGGCAAATTCAGGTATCTCAATTCCCAATCTTGATAATCAGGGATTAGAACAGATAAAGAATAATCCAGAGGAGAGTTCCCAAATAGCTCTACAACCACTAATAGCAAACATGATAAATGAGAAGTTTGACAATGAACAAAGGACTCTGTATGAGCGTGATAGGGAGAGAGAAGAGGCATCCCAGAAGTTTATACAGGAATATCATAAGCGTGAGGAAGCTACTCAAAAAGTGATACAGGATTTGCGTGAACAACTTGAGAATACTCAAAGAGAAAGGAAGGAATGGCTTGAGCAGGCTGAGAACACTCAAAGAGAACTGAAGGAATCCCACGAACGGCAAGAAAGAGAACTGCAGGAATCCCACAGACGGGAGGAAGCTAATCAAAGAGTAATTCAGGAATTGAGAGACCAGGTAGAGAATACACAAAGATCACTAAAGGCATTCATGGAATCCATTAACAAAGAGCTGAAGGAAGTCAGGGAGACCACAAAGGGAATGCTGAATGGAACCCAACAGAAGGAATGGGAGTCCAAAGAAACCATAACCAATCAACTAAGTGATTTGAGAACAAACATTGAACACCAAATTAAGGAAGTAAAGAAATTCATACAAGACCTAAAACAGAGCTTCAACAAAGAACTTGAAGCCACCAAAGCTGACCAATTAGAAGGAAAAGAGATAAAAAACAAAGTAGAGAGTCTTGACAGCAGGTTAGACCATGCAGAAGATCGAATCTCAGGGATTGAAGACAGCCTAGATATTATAGAGAAAGAACATACAACCATCCAAGACAAGTCCAAGAAATATGATAGGTCTATCCAACACTTGGAAGACACCATCAGAAGGCCTAATCTAAGGATAATGGGCGTAGAGGAGCACCTAGAAACAGAAGTTAATGGTCTAGGAAATTTGTTTAACAGGATCCTAGCAGAGAACTTCCCAAACATACAAAAAGATAGGCCTATTCAGATACAAGAAGCTTTTAGAACCCCAAATAGACCAGACCAGAATAGGACATCCCACCGTCACATTATAATCCACACAGGATCAACCCAGAACAAGGAAAAGATCCTTAAAGCTGTCAGGGAGAAAAGGTTAATCACCTATAAAGGGAAGACAATTAGAATCACCTCAGATTTCTCAGCAGAGACAATCAAAGCAAGAAGAGCCTGGAATGACGTATGCCATGCCCTAAAAACAAACAACTATCAACCAAGAATACTGTACCCAGCTAAGCTCTCCTTCATAACTGAAGGCCAAATAAAAACCTTCCATAGCAAAGAAAAATTGAAACAATACATCTCCACCAAACCAGCCCTGCAAAAGATTCTTAAAGATGTCCTACACATAGAAAACCAACAAGAACGCAACAAAGGCCAAGAAACTGCACACAAACTGAGAATCCAAGAACCTTAGGAAGAACCCAGTTTTCACAGCCCCCAAGAAGGTGGATAACATGGCAGGAACTCCCAAATACCTCTCAGTCCTATCTCTTAACGTTAACGGACTGAACTCTCCAATTAAGCGACATACACTGTCTAGTTGGATTAAAAAACAAGACCCTTCTATCTGCTGCCTGCAGGAGTCACATCTTGCCCGTAAAAACAAACACATTTTCAAGGTTAAAGGCTGGAACAAAATCTACCAAGCAAACGGCCCTCAAAAACAGGCGGGAGTTGCAATCCTAATATCAGATCAAATAGACTTCAAATTAAAATTCGTGAGAAGAGATAAAGAAGGTCGCTACATACTAATTAAAGGATCTCTCCTTCAGGAGGATATTACAATTCTAAATATCTATTCGCCAAACAATGGAGCACCCAAATTTATCAAAGAAACACTACTTTCCCTCAAATCCCATATAGATCCAAAGACATTAATTGTTGGGGATTTTAACACACCACTCTCCCCACTAGATAGATCAACTCGGCAAAAACTCAACAGAGAAACCACAGATCTAAACAGCTGCATAGATCAACTAGACTTAACAGACATTTACCGAACATTTCACCCAGCAGCATCAGAATACACGTTCTTCTCAGCAGCACATGGAACGTTTTCTAAAATAGACCACATTTTAGGCCACAAAGCAAACTTGTCTAAATTCAGAAACATTGAAGTTATACCTTGCATTCTCTCTGACCACAAGGGAATAAAATTAGAACTCAACACCAAAAGCCACCAAAGAAAGTCCGGTATCACATGGAGGCTGAACAACACACTGCTGAAACATGAGTGGGTCATGGAAGAGATTAGAAAGGAAATTCAAATGTTCATGCTATTCAACAAAAATGAACACACAAATTACCAGCTCCTCTGGGACACAGCAAAGGCAGTACTCAGAGGCAAGTTTATAGCTCTGAGCTCCTACATCAACAAATTGGAGAGATCTGAAACTAACAATTTAATGACACATCTAAACCTCCTTGAAAAAGAGCAGCAAGATAAACCCCAATCCAATAGATGGAAAGAAATAATCAAAATTAAATCAGAATTAAATGAATTAGAATCCAAAAAAACTATAGAAAGAATCAACAAAACCTAACAAAATTGACAGACCCTTAGCAAACCTTATCAGAAAAAGGAGAGAACACACCCAAATTAATAAACTCAGAGATGAGAATGGAAACATCACTATGGAAACAACCAAGATTCAGAACATTATAAGGGAATACTTCTCAAAACTTTATGCTAATAAGTTGGAGAACTTGACAGAAATGGACCTTTTCCTAGCAAATATTGACATGCCAAAACTAAACCAAGACGAGTTAAACCAGCTTAATAGGCCCATATCAAGCATTGAAATAGAAACAGCAATAAGAGACCTCCCAGCTAAGAAAAGTCCAGGACCAGATGGTTTTACAGCGGAATTTTACAAGGCCTTCAAAGCAGAGCTCACACCAATACTCCTCCAACTCTTCAATGAAATTGAAAGAGAAAGTTCACTACCGAACACATTCTATGAAGCCATCATAACCCTCATCCCAAAACCAGGCAGGGACTCATCAAAGAAAGAGAACTATAGACCCATTTCTTTGATGAACATTGATGCAAAACTTCTCAACAAAATTTTGGCCAATCGACTTCAACAATTCATCCAAAAAATCATACACCATGATTAAACAGGATTCATGTCAGGGATGCAAAGCTGGTTCAATATACGCAAATCAATTAATATTATTCATCACATCAACAGGAGCAAGAATAAGAACCACATGGTTATCTCAATAGATGCAGAAAAAGCATTTGACAAGATCCAACACCCCTTTATGATGAAGGTTATGGAAAAATTAGGAATCCATGGAACATTCCTCAATACAATAAAGGCTGTATATGACAAACCTACAGCCAGCATTATACTCAATGGTGAAAAACTAAAGCCATTTCCTCTTAACTCAGGAACAAAACAAGGATGCCCACTCTCTCCACTTCTCTTCAATCTAGTATTAGAATGCCTAGCTACAGCAATAAGACAAGATGCAGACATAAAGGGGATCCAAATAGGGAAAGAAGAAATAAAACTCTCCCTCTTTGCAGATGACATGATCTTGTATTTAAAGAATCCCATAGACTCCACTCCCAAATTACTCAAGCTGATTCAAAACTTTGGCAAAGTAGCAGGTTATAAAATTAACCCCCAAAAATCAATGGCTTTTCTATATGCCAACAATGAGAAAAGTGTGGCTGAAATTAGGAAAGCAACTCCATTTGTAATAGCCCCACAAAAAATAAACTACCTAGGAATTAACTTAACCAAAGAAGTGAAGGACCTCTATGATGAAAACTAAAAATCTTGAAAAAGGAAATCAACACAGAACTTAAAAAATGGCAAAACCTCCCATGCTCCTGGATTGGAAAGATTAACATAGTGAAAATGGCAATACTTCCCAAGGCTATCTACAAATTCAATGCGATCCCTATCAAAATTCCACCCTCATTCTTCAAGGAAATAGAAGAGGCAATCCAAAAATTCATATGGAACAATAAAAGACCCCGAATAGCAAAAACGCTCCTCAATGGAAAGAACACTGCTGGAGGAATATCAATACCAAATTTCAAACTCTACTATAAAGCCATAGTAATCAAAACAGCTTGGTATTGGCATAAGAACAGACCTCAGGACCAATGGAATAGAATTGAAAACCCAGAAATGAACCTACAGACCTATAGCCATCTAATCTTCGATAAGGAAGCTAAAACAATAGAATGGAAGAAAGACAGTCTCTTCAGTAAATGGTGCTGGCAAAATTGGTTAACTACATGTAGAAAACTAAAGCTAGATCCTTATCTATCACCCTGCACCAGAATCAACTCCAAATGGATCAAAGACCTTGAACTCAAAGCAGACACTCTGAAAACATTACAGGATGGAATAGGAGAAACCCTAGGTCTCCTTGGCTCAGGCCGAAATTTTCTGAATAGAGACCCGGAAGCACAACAAATCAAAGAAAGTTTGGACAAAAGAGATTGCATAAGATTGCAGAGCTTCTGCAGGGCAAATGACATAGCTGGCAAGATCAATAGAAAGCCCACCGATTGGGAGAAGATCTTTACTAGCCATACAACGGACAAGGGTCTCATATCTATAATATACTTGGAACTCAAAAAATTAAACCACCCAACAACAAATCCTCAAAGAAACAACTGCCCAATAAATAAGTGGGCAAAAGACTTAAAGAGAAGCTTCTCTGAAAAAGAAAGAAGGATGGCCAATAGACACATGAAGAAATGTTCAACATCCCTAGCCATAAAAGAAATGCAAATCAAAACAACATTGAGATATCACCTCACTCCAGTTAGAACAGCAAAAATCAAGAACTCTAACAACAACAGATGCTGGAGGGGATGTGGACAGAAAGGAACCTTACTTCATTGTTGGTGGGAATGTAAACTTGTTCAACCACTTTGGAAAGCAGTATGGAGGTTCCTCAAAAGACTTCACATAGATCTCCCCTATGATCCAGCAATCCCACTTTTGGGCATTTACCCAAATGTTTCCAAACAAGACCACATTAAAGCTACCAGCACAACTATGTTTATTGCAGCATTATTTACCATAGCTAAGATATGGAACCAACCCAGATGCCCCTCAGTAGATGAATGGATCAAGAAAATGTGGTATATATACACAATGGAATTCTATGCCTCCATCAGAAAGAATGACATTTCCCCATTTGTTAGGAAATGGAAAGGTTTGGAAAAAATTATATTAAGTGAAGTAAGCCAGGCCCAAAGAAGCATAGGTCCCATGGTTTCCCTTATTTGCAATATATAGTATAGGTATGAGTCAAGCGGAAAAGGTCAGATAATGTGATGTTAGGAAAATGAACCCTTAAATATGTATTTTAATGTTTTCATTTCTTTCATGCATGTGTTTCTAACGCATTTATAAGATTATTTCTTTGTTGCTTTGTATGTCCCTCCCCCACAGTGTAACCCCCGCTTTCACTATATTGGATGTCAGTATAACATGTGGAGGAGATGGGGACAAACAAGTCGTTTAAGGATTCAGGTGGACCTGTTGCAACAATGAGAAGTACAAAATGTCATGTCAAAACCAGCTTTACAATGTCGGTGTGGGGGGGGAGGGGGGTATAATTGGGTGGGGGGAGGGGGGAGGCGGGGAAGGGAGGTGAAGGGTAAACAAAGGAGGTGGCTGCAATGCTTGGTAAGAAATGTATGCATTACACTGCCCATGTAATTGTAGCCCCTCTGTACAATATGTTCTCAAATAAAATAAAATAAAATTAAAAAAAAAAAGAACTGATGGACAAGAAGATATGAGACATATTGAAAACAAAAGATAAAAATAGCAGAACAATGTCCTTCTTTGTATTATTTCAAAACTAATGAATTAAACATTTCAATGAAAAGTCCAAGTTCACTAATGGAGATTAAAACAAAGCACAGGAATTATCCAAATAGAAATCGACTACGAGACTTTTCCTTCAGCCAAATAAACGTAGCTAAAAAACAGGTGAACATAAAATGATATTTCATGCAAATAGTATACAAAAGAAATCTTAGGAGATCGGAGGAAGATAGCGGAAGAGAGGCTCGGAGCTAAGCAAGCTCTCCCATAAAAACCAATATTAGTATTCCAGTGGAAATCCAAGGCTAGAGAGTCACACCAAGTGTGTTATAGTACAGAGAGTTTGGCCAGAGAGGAAAAACTCAGGCAGCTTAGTTAAGGATAAAGATTCGAGCACCTGGATTTGCCGATGCAGCAGCTATGGTGGCTGCTGCTGCTGGCAACCATATCATCAGTGAGAATCTGGGGACAGAGGCACCAGAGGCAGTGTGTGAGAAGATTCTACTCACTGCCAGCAAGAACCAACAAGGAGTGCAAATTTTCATTTGGCCAACCACAGACACTTGAAGACCATGGATGGCACAGAAACCAAAGGAAACCTGTAAGTATGCCCAAGACATCCTCACTCCTCACAGAGCAGCAGTGGGAAGGTATCACCTTTCCCACCACTGGAAAAAAAAAACTCCATCTTTGATATTGACACAGATCCAGCTAGAGCAGCTAGAGTAACTCAAGCCTCAGAAGAAGACAATAGGAGCCATTTCAGAGGTCAAAATGACCTGACATGCCCAAGGCTCAGCACCACCCCTGGGGAAAGTTGACCCTCCCATGCAGAAGCTGTTCAGAGTGGCATGGCGGACTGTGAGTAAACAGAGCCAGAGGCTACCCTACCAAACTTCTGCACAGGAAACAACTCCAGCCCTTGAGCAATTGGAAACCGGTTACACAAAAATCCTGAAATTGGCTCTAGGCTGGGCTGATTGAGTCTCACAGGAGTTTGCCCATCAGGGTAAAGCTACTGATCGCTGACAGGCCACTGCCCAACCTACAAAGTAGCACACCTCACAGCAACTCCAAGCTAAAGGAAACAGCCACCTCACTCTATTGTGATATTCAAGTAGATCACCCTCCCACGAACTAGCCTGCGAGGGTGACATAAGTTCCCAGCTAAGGCAGAACTTCCTTCAGTCTGCCCAAACAAACTGATTTAAGAAACCAAACAAGCCACAAGACAACTAAACACCACAAGCAAACCAGAGACTCCACCACCAATAGACTGGTTACAGAGATATGGGAGACACAAAATCCATCCCCGCCCCCTAAAGAAAATTCGAAGAACTTTTTATACCTAAATTTTTTTTAACTGTTGTCTATTTTTTTCATTTTTATTTTAGGTTTGTTTTTTGTTTTGGTGGTTTTGTGGTTGTTGTTTCTTTTTTCTTTTTTATATTTTTAATATTCCCTTTATACTCTTCTCCCTTTCAGTCCTTTTTGTTTTTTGTTTTTTGTTGTTGTAGTTGTTTTTTGCCTTGTTTAATTGCTGTTCTGTTCATCCCCAGATATATACCTGTCTTCGCTTATTAGACCTTATCCTATATTGTGTGCATACCTAATTTAGATATTGATCACTCAATTCACAAACTCCCTGCCTTAACTCCACTAATTGTAGAATTATTTCTTTATACTTATATGATTTTTGTGTTCCACTTTAATTTTTTTATTTTTTCTTTCCTTTTTATCTTCTTCTTTCCTTCTATCCCTGCCCTTTATCTCACTTGCTCTCTCACCTTCCCTCCCTAAATTCCTCCAATCTTATTTTCTCCTCACAATTCTCCCTAAACCTATTAATTTCTGGTCTGCTGCCCCCTTCCTTCATCTTTCTTAGTCCATTGATCCCTAGATGTTTGTTGTTGAATGAGATTGTATCTATTGAACTAGATTTTACCTGTAGCCATTTTGATTGGATCAAACAATCTGTGCAACTACAGAGCTCTGGTTGATGCTTGCCTTAAAATAGTGTTCTATTTCTGAATCAATTTGGCCATCATACCCAAAAGGACAGAACAAGCAGAAACCCAAGAAAAGTGGCAAGTCCTGGTATTTCAACTCCTGCTTAAGACAATCAGGCAACAGAGCAGTCAAGGAATAACCCAGGGGGTAGATGGGAGGGCAGGGATGGCAAGGGGAAACAAAGGAGGAGGCAACAATGCTTGATAAGAAATGTACTCATTACCTTGCTCATGTAATTGTAACCCCCCTGTATGATATTTTTACAATAAAAAAATTAATACAAAAAAGGAATAACTCAGAAAAGAGCTCCCAAAATGCTCTACAAACACTACTGGTAAACATGCTGATTGAAATATTTGAAAGCCTGCAAAGGTCTCAGTGTGAGCATGATAGGGAAATGTGTGAGCATGATGAGGCTAACCAGAGATTAATACAGGAATATCACAAGTGTGATGAGGCTAGTCTAAGATGAATAGAGGAGTTACATGAGCAGGATGAGAATAAAAAAAGATTAATGGAGGCATTCATGGAATCCACAGACAGCTGGAGGAATCCAGTGAGGCCACAAAGGGAATGTTGAATGAAGCTCAACAGAAGGAAAGTGAGTCCAATGAAACCATAACCAATCAACTAAGGAATTTGAGAATGAACACTGAAAACCAAATTAATGAAGTAAAGAAGTCCATAGAAAATCTAAAACAAAACTCCAACAAAGAATTTGAAGCTATCAAATCTGACCAATTAGAAGGAAAAGAAATTAAAAACAAAGTAGAAAGTCTTGACAGTAGGTTAGACCATGCAGAAGATCAAATCTCTGGGATTGAAGACAGCCTAGAAATAGAGAAAGCATAGACAACTATTCAAAACAATTCCAAGAAATATGATAAATCTATTCAACATCCAGAAGACACCATCAGAAAGCCTAATTTGAGGATAATGGGTGTAGAAGAGCACCTAGAGACAGAAGTTAATGGTCTAGGAAATTTATTTAACAGGATCCCAGCAGAGAACTTCCCAAACATGCAAAAAGATAGGCTTATTCAAGTACAAGATGCCTTTAGAACCCCAAACAGACCAGACCACAACAGGACATCCCACCATCACATTATAATCACAGGATGAATTCAGACCAACGAATGGATCCTTAAAGCTGTCAAGGAGAAAAGATCAATCACTACAAAGGGAAATCAATCAGAATACTTTCAGATTTCTCCGCAGAGACAATGAATTCAAGAAGAGCCTGTAATGATGTATGCCACACCTAAAGGCAAACAACTACCAACCAAGAATACTGTACCCAGCTAAACTCTTCTTCATGACAGAAGGTCAAATAAAAACCTTCCATAGCAAAGAAAAAATAAAACAATATATCTCCAACACACCAGCCCTACAAAAGATACTTAAAGATCTCCTATACATAGAAAACCAACAAGAACACAATAAAAACCAAGAAACAGTCCCCAGCGAATCCAAGAAACATAGGAAGAACCAGTTGTCACAGCCCCCAAGTAGGTGGATAACATGGCAGGAACTACCAAACACCTCTCAGTCCTAACTCTCAAAATTAAAGGACTTAACTCTCAACATTAAAGGACTTAACTCTCCAATTAAGCGACATAGGTTGTCTAGTTGGATCAAAAAGCAAGATCCATCTATCTGCTGCCTTCAAGAGACATGCCTTGCCCACAAAAACAAACATATTCTGAAAGTGAAAGGCTAGAATAAAATCTACCAAAGAAATAGCCCTCATAAGTAGGCAGGAGTTGTAATCTGAATATCAGATAAAATAGACTTCAAATTAAAATTAGCAAGAAGAGATAAAGAGGGTCATTACTAACTAGGGGATCTCTCCTTCAGGAGGATATTACAATTCTAAATATCAATTCACCAAATAATGGAGCACCCAAATTTATCCACGAAACATTACTTTCCTTAAAATCACACATAGATCCAAAGACATTAATTTTTGGGAACTTTAATACACCACTATCACCTCTGGATAGGTCAACCCAGCAAAAACTCAACAGAGAAACCTCGGATCTAGACAACTGCATAAACCAACTAGACTTAACAGACATCTTCAAAATATTTAACCCAGCAACATCAGAATACACGTTCTTCTCAGCAGCACATGGAACATTCTCCAAAATAGACCACATTTTATGTCACAAAGCAAATTTGTCCAAATTCAGAAACATTAAAAATATCCTCTGCATTCTCTCAGGCCACAAAGAAATAAAAAATTAGAATTCCACACCAAAAGCCACCAAAGGAAACCCTGTAACACATGGAGGCTGAACAACACACTGTTGAACCACAAGTGGATGACAAAAGAGATTAAAAAGGAAATTCAAATGTTCATGATATTCAACAAAAATGAACACACAAATCACCACCTCCTCTGGGACAGATCAAAGACAGTACTCAGAGTTTCTACATCAACAAATTGGAGAGATCTGAAACCAACAATTTAACAAGGCACCTAAAGCTCCTTGAAAAAGAGCAACAAGTTAAACCCCAATTCAGTAGATGGAAAGAAATAATTAAATTTAAATCAGAATTCGATGAATTAGAGCCCAAAAAGAACCACACAAAGAATCATCAAAAAAAGAGCTGGTTCTTCAAAAAGATTAACAAAATTGACAGACCCTTAGCAAATCTTATTAGAAAAAGAAAAGAACACACCCATATAAACCAACTCAGTGATGAGAATGGTAACATCACCACAGAAACAACCAAAATTCATAACATTATAAGGGAATACTTCTCAAACCTTTATGCTAATCAATTTGAGAATCTGGAAGAAATGGATGAATTTCTAGCAAATATCAACATGCCCGAACTAAACCAAGATGAGTTAAACCATCTTAACAGGCCCATATCAAGCATCGAAATAGATATAGCAATAACAGACCTCCTACCCAAGAAAAGACCAGGACCAGATGGATTTACGGCGAACTTCTACAAGGCCTTCAAAGCAGAACTCACACCAATACTCCTTCAACTCTTCAATGAAAGAGAAAGTTCACTACCGAACACATTCTATGAAGCCATCATAACCCTCATCCCCAAACCAGGCAGGGACTCATCAAAGAAAGAGAACTATAGATCCATTTCTTTGATGAACATCGATGCAAAACTTGTCAACAAAATTTTGGCCAATTGACTGGAACAACTCATCAAAACAGGATTCATTTCAGGGATGCAAAGTTGGTTCAATATATGCAAATCAATTAATATAATTCATCACATCAACAAGAATAAGGATAAGAACCACATGATTATCTCCATGGATGAAGAAAAGGCATCTGACAAGATCCAACACCCCTTTATGATGAAAGCTCTGGAAAAACTAGGAATTCATGGAACATTCCTCAATACAAAGGCTGTGTATGACAAACATACAGTCAGCATTATACTTAGTGAAAAGCTAAAACCAGTTCATCTAAATTCAGGAATGAGACAAGGATGTCCACTCTCTCCACTTCTCTTTAATTTAGTATTAGTATGCCTACCTACAGCAATAAGACAAGATACAAACATAAAAGGAATCCAAATAGGAAAAGATGAAGTAAGACTCTCCCTCTTTGCCGATGACATGATCTAATATTTAAAGAAGCCCATGAATTCCACTCCCAAGTTACTTGAGCTGATTCGAAACTTTAGCAAAGTTTAACCCTCAAAAATCAATGGCTTTCCTGTATGCCAATAATGACAAGAAGGCAGCTGAAATCAGGAAAGCAACACCTTTTGTAATAGCCACACAAAAAATAAAATATCTAGGAGTTAACTAAGGACCTCTATGAGGAAAACTTTAAAATCCTGAAAAGGAAATTAAGACAGAACTAAGCAAGTACAGAGGATAAACATCGTGAAAATGGCAATACTACAAAAGGCTATCTACAAATTCAGTGTGATACCTATCAGTATCTCAACCTTATTCTTCAAGGAAATAGAAGAAGCAATCCAAAAATTCATATGGAACAATGAAAGACCCTGAATAGCAAAAACAATCCTTAACAGAAAGAACAATGCTGGAGGAATATCAGTAACAAACTTCAAACTCTACTACAAAGCCATAGTAATCAAAATAGCTTGGTACTGGCACAAGAACAGACTTCAGGACCAATGGAATAGACTGAAGACCCAGAAATGAACCCACAGACCTATAGCCACCTAATCTTTAATAAGGGAGCTAAAGAAAAAGAATGGAAGAAAGACAGCCTCTTCAGTAAATGGTGCTGACAAAATTGGTTAAACACCTGTAGAAAACTATAGCTAGATCCCCATATATCACCCTGCACCAGAATCAACTCCAAATGGATCAAAGACTTCAAAGTCAAAGCAGACACCCTGAAAAAATTATAGGAAGGAATAGGAGAAACTCTAGGGCTCCTTGGCACAGGCCAAAATTTTCTTAATAAAGAAAGACCCAGACACACCAATCAAAGAAAGTTTGGACAAATGGGATTGCATAAAACTGCAGATCTTCTGCATGACAAAGGACATAGCTGGCAAGATCAACAGAAAGCCCACAGATTAGGAGAAGTTCTTCACTAGCCATATAATGGATAAGGGTCTCATACCTAAAATATACTTAGAAATCAAAAAGTTAAATACCCCCAAAACAAATCCTCAAAGAAACAAACACCTGATTAATAATTGGGCTAAAGACTTAAAGAGAGAGTTCTCTGAAGAGGAAATAAAATGACTCAACTTCTCTAGCCATAAAAGAAATGACAATCAAAACAACATTGAGATTCCACCTCACCCCAGTTAGAATGGCTATAATTAATAAATCTAATTACAACAGATGTTGGAGAGGATGTGGCCAAAAGGCAACCCTACTTCATTGCTGTTCGGAATGTAAACTTGTTCAACCACTTTGGAAAGAAGTATGGAGGTTCCTCAAAAGACTCCACATACAGCTACCCTATGTCCCAGCAATCACACTTTTGGGCATTTAGCCAAACAATAACAAACTTGACCATACTAAGACTACCAGCACAACTATATTTATTGTAGCATTATTTACCATAGCTAAGATATGGAACCAACCCAGATGCCCCTCAGTAGATGAATGGATCAAGAAAATGTGGTACATATATATATATATATATATATATATATATATATATATATATACATACATGCATACATACACACACACCATGGAATTCTATGCCTCCATCAGAAAGAATGACACCACTCCATTTGTTAGAACATGGAAAGACTTGGAAAAAATAATATTAAGTGAAGTAAGCCAGGCCCAAAGAAACATAGGTCCCATGGTTTCCCTTATCTGCAATAACTAGTATATGTCAGGGACAAGCAGAAGAGGTCAAAAGCTATGTACATATGACCATATAGCCTGATGTTAAGTGAAATGAACTCCAAGATAGGGACACAAGAGGCTTTATCTTTATTGCTGTAGTTTTTAAGGTACTTATAACGTACTATGTGATTTTTTTTGTTTCTTTGTATGTTCTTCCCCCATGGTACAATCCTGTTGTCACTCTATTTGATTCCATTGTCCTGCATCTTGTATATACATTTTTCTAATTTGAGGATGGGAAGGGAAATAACTAAATGTTGAAATAAGGATTCAGGATGAACCATTGTAATAATGAGATGTACAAGACAGTAGGTTGAACATGAACTTTACAACTTTGCAGGGGGGGAGAGAAGAAGGGAGGGGAAGGAGAAATTGGGTAGGTGGGGAGGGAAGGGATGGTAGGGGGAAAACAAAGAAAGGTGAAACAAATATTGATAGGAAATGGACTCATTACCTTGCTCATGTAACTGGAACCCCTTTGTACAGTATCTTTAATATATATATATAAATCTTGGGTGACTATATTGATTTATCAAATAAAGCAGAGCATATGACAAAAATTGTTTCATACATAAGACTTTGGTCTATTTAGAATGTCAATGCATGCTATGACATGGATATGTGTTCTCCCCCAAAGCTCATATGTAGAAGGCTTTTTCTCCAATACAAACAGTGTTCAGAAGTTGGGCTTTAGGAAGTTATTGGATCATGAAAGCTCTGCCTTGATGAATAAAATTCAAAGTTTAAACAACAGATTCTTGGCTGGGTGCTGGTGGCTCATAGCTGTAATTCTATCTACTCAGATTGAAGCCAGAACAGGCAGAAAAGGTCACTAGATTCTGATCTCCAATTATCTACCAAAAAGCCAGAAATGGAGCTGTGGCTCAAAGTGATAGAATCCTACCCATGAGCACAAATAGTCAGGGGCAGCATCCAGCCCTGAGTTCAAGCCCAAGTCAGGCCCCAAAAAGTGGAGAAGTGGTGGACCTTTGGAAGGTAGGGACCAGTTAGGAGAAGTAGGTCACTGAAGCACTTGTCAGAAAGATATTCCTCATCCCTATACTTATCCTGTTCCCCTCTCTGCTTCTGTCTACTATGAATAAGGTGAACAGTCTCCACCCCACACTGTGGCTTCCATGTTATTGTGCCTCAGGTCAAGCCTAAAGTAGAACAAGCAGCTGTGAACTGAGATCTCTGAAACAGACAAAATAATTCCTTCTCATAAAGAATGGTCATAGTGACCAAAAGCTAATACATCAAGAAAGTATTACAATTATAAGCTTTATGGATCTCAACCCTACCCCCAATACATGAAACACAAACTGATGGAATTGAAGAGAGAATACTCCATAGGAAATATAGTGTGAGATGACACAAAGTATCAGACTCTGCACAGAGGAGATTGACAGCTGTTTATTATCACATCCCTGGGGGATAAGAATGGTGCCTGCCATGCTGTGTCACAGGGGAGATAAATTTGGGAACAGTGGTAACCAAAAAAAGTGGTGGGAATAGACATCATAGTAACAAAAAGATGGCAAGCACCTTAAGATGATGTGACTGGCTTACTTGAATAATTTTGTGGGCTGGTAGAGAGATGAAAATTGTTAAGTAGATGAATGGATAGGGGCTAGCTAGTTACTCTACTAGAAGAATCAGCTACATGGAGAATTATTTGCACTGGATAGGCAGACATTGAGCTGGACTTTGGGAAATCAGTCGGGCCTTTCAGGCTTTAAGTGTCTCAAAGACGTGAAGGCTAACTTGCGATTTTAAGTGGTAATATGCAGATGAGAGGCCTGTGTAAGGGTAGCTATAGATTAAATGCCATCCCTTTCTAAACCTTACTGAGTTTTTTTTTTTAAGAAATGAAAGAGCAGATGGTAAAATTCATGTGGAAATACAAAAGACCAAGAATGGGTAATTTTGACAAAGAAGAACATATTTGGAGGCCTCATATCCAGTGACAAAAGTTACCGCAAAACTACAGTAACTCATATAATGACAGATATGTAGATCAATGTAATATAATCAGGTACTCAAGAGCTAAACCTATACAGCTATAGTCAATTGACTTTTAGCAGTGGTATCATGATCATTTAATGGAGGAAAATCTTTCAAAAATGGTATGAGGAAACAGGATATACATATGCAAATAATAAAATTATACCGCCCTATACTAAAATTAACTCAAAATAGATTAAAGGTACAAAGAAAAGAGAACTAAATCATAAAATTCAAATCAGGCACAGGTAGATTACACATATAATCTTAGCTACTCAGGAGGCTGAGATGAGAATCGTGACTTGAATCTTACTCTAGAAGGAAGGTCTGTGAGACCCTTTAATTACCCACCAGAGAACCAGAAGTGGCACTGTGACTCAAAATGGTAGAGCACTAATCTTGAGCAAAAGAGCTCAGGGACAGTGTCCAGTCCCTGATTTCAAGCCCCATGACCAAAAAAACTCCCACAACATTAACAAGGAAATAAAAAGTAAAAAGACAATGTCCAGAAGGCACAAAAACATCATGTGGCCTAACATCATTAGTTACTTATAAAAATGCAAATAAAACTACAGTGTGAAAACCAGGCTTGGTCACTCTGTAATTACAGCTACATGGAAGGTAGAGATCCAAAGGATCACTGTTGAAGGCCAGAATGGGCTAAACATTAGCAAAACTCTATCTCAACTTCACATGGTGGTGTGTGCCTATGAAAGTGTCTTAAAATAGAAGGACCAAAGTCCAGATTGTACCAGACAAAAATGTGAGACTGTATTCAAAAATAATGACAAGCAGAGAGGCTGAGAGCAAGCACAAGTGGTAGTGAATCTACCTGATATGTGCCAGGCCTTGAGTTCAAACCATGAGAGAGAGAGAGAGAGAAAACCAGAGAGCTAGAGACAAAGAGACACAGGAACACAGAGAGAGGCAGAAATAGAGACAGAGAGAGAGCATTTGACAATGATTTGGGGAAGTTGAAATTCTCGTGACTTACTGATAGGAATGTACTGAGATGGAACATAATTTGTCAGTTCCTCAAAAAGCTAGACATGGAATTATTATATGATCCAGCCCCTTTCACTCCTAAAAGTACATTTAGTCCAAGAAAACCATCAGGTTTTTGGATAAACAAAATGTGATATATCAAGAATGTTATCTAAATAAAAAAAGAGTATTAACATGTGCTTAGCTTCCCCATGGGTGGACCTAAAAGATATTCCAGCAAGCGAGAGGTCACACAAAATGTCACATATTATATGATTTTTCATTGACATTAAATATTCAGAACAGGTTAAATCAGTTCAAATAGAAACCAGAATAGTGATCTCTAGCAGCTATAGGAGGAATGCAATGGGGGAAATAGCTTCTTGGGATGAGGCTTTATTTTGAAACTAGGCACAAATGATGGACTGCACAGGACTGAGAATATACCAAATACCACTGAAGTGTATTCTTTAGAACTGTAATTGTTATCCGGGTACTGGTGGCTCATGCCTGTAATCCTAGCTACTCAAGAGACTGAGATCTGAGGATCGCGGTTTAAAACAGCCCAGGCAGAAAAGTCTGTGAAACTCTTATTTCCAACAAACCACTGGAAAACCGGAAGTGGCGCTATGGCTCAAGTGATAGAGCGCTAGCCTTGAGCTGAAGAGCTGAGGGACAGCGCCCAGGCCCAGAGTATAAGTCCCATGACCAACAAGAAAAAAAACTGTAATTGTTATGTTCCATTCATTTTAACAAAATAATAATAAAAGAGAAAATGTGATGATTATTAACTCTGTGTCAACAAATAGGCTGTGAATTGATTTCATTTAGGAAAATGCATCATTTAGGAAAGCTTTATGAACTGAACCTAATCAACACTGGGTACTGAATAATCCTAAATTCCTGGAAATGCCACTAAATTTTACAGTAGCTATTATAATCTTTGAGGAGTTACTAAACACAAAATAGAGGAGAAATAGTTATACTTCAACCTAAGAATTTCCTTGCCGGAATGCTGAGTAATCATATAACTCATTGCCCTAAAACATTGAACATTGGTACTCCAGCACAATCAATAATGATTTTAAATTTTCTTTTGATACTTACGAACTGACTTGACAAAATGAGACCCAAGGGACCAACCCACTTAAACTACTCTATATGGCCTAACATAAAAGCAAAACAGGGTCTTATGGGATTAAAATCCTTTAGAAAGTCATATATAGGAGCAATAATCCTTATTGTTTCTCCATTTAGCAGTCCAAGTCAGCTATTCTTAAATATGCAAAGAAAGAATGGTGCCTCACAATGTATTACTGCTGTTTTAGCATCTGAAAGACTAGTCTCCCCCATTAAGCCCTCCATACCCAATATTATTGAGATTACCAATTCCATTCAATCAGCTCCTGGAAAAGACTTTTGCTATTATAGATTAGGCTACTGTGTTCTGTCAAGTGCTCATATATGAAAACTGTCTCTCAGTACAACTCCACTTGCCTAGGGTAAAGGGCAAATAATCCTGCCATTCCATACAATCTTTACAGGTACAATTTTAATTGTATTCGTATTTGTTTAGGATCAGCAATATGGCATTACCTACTTTGTGAATAGTTACATTCAAAACACTTAGTATGTGCAAATATTCCTAAAGAAGTTTACCAAAAGTGTGCACATAGCACAATGTCCTGCCACTTAGGATACATTTCTGACACTTTGGTAAACCAAGTGCCACTGCATCACTGACACTGTAAGGAATAGATATTACAGCAAAAAATTCTGACTTTATTACAAAATAACATACTGTACTTTACAAGAAGTTAAATGATTTTGAATTCATTCACCATAAAGAAAAATGTTTTAGAAGATAAATATGGTAAACCTGGCTCAAACATTACCAAATGGGTACATTATCAAAACATCACAGGATACCACCCTAATACATACATTTTTTAATTTTTATGAATCAATTCAAAATTAATTTTAAATTTTATTTTTAAAAATCACAGTTCATTGCAATACAATCTCAACATCTGCAAGGACCTTTGGGCTCTGGGGAGAAATACTCATCAGTTACAAATTTTACTTAAAACCTTCCAAGGCTGTTACATGAACATTGGCCCACTTTGAATAAGGGTACCTCCACACCTCCAGCAAGTCATTTTCATGTGTGTATATTGCAATGATAACAGGCCTTCCTGCTATCCTCTCCTGGAGACCACCTCAGTACAAAGGCATTAGCAAGCTGCTGACATGCCTCCATAGAATCTCTAGACCTGGAATGAGTATATAACAGTTACTGACTGGGTAACTGGGTTTGAACTCAGGTCTTGCACTCTCTCAGCTTGCTCCCTGGGTTGGGAGCAACCACTTAATGCACACCAGACAATTTTATGCTGGTTATTTTGGAGATGGTTCTGCCAGAACTGGCTGCCAAATGTAATCCTCTGGATGTCAGCCTGCTGAACAGTTAGGATTACAGGTGTTAGAAAGCAATGACCAGCTGTATGTGATTTTAATTGATGTAAAATGAACTGAAAGCACTCACATTACCTCCTGAAAGCCATATCTTAGAACTATCCTTGCTGCTCATCCCAGTGTATTATCTCCCCCAACTTTCCCCTGAACAAACACATCCTTTGGTGGTGGAAGATATCCTGAGAACAAGGGCACATCTGATACTGACACCTGTGTGGAAAACAGATACTCTTGAGACCTTGAAACTCCTCCATCAAAATATTGTTCACCTACCCTGTCCCCATCTCACCCCATTTCCATTTGCCACCTCTGTCTTCACTCTTTCTTCCTGATATTTAATAGGACCCTAGTTGTAAGTGTTGCGTGCCATATCCCCTTCAAAAGGGCTGAAGGAGACTTGATTGCCCTTCCCAAGCTTTCTTCCCAAATAAAGCCTGTTTGTCCATTGAATTTTTCCTTTCTGCCATTTTTATTTCCTCACATTTTGGTGATGAAACCTGGGGCAGATCCCTGAGTGGAGAATCTCCTCCTCATTTGAAGCTAGTGCTCCTTCTCTCTCTCTTTCTCTCTCTCTCCTCTCTCTCTCTCTCTCTCTCTCTCTCTCTCTCTCTCTCTCTCTCTCTCTCTCTCTCTCTCTCTCTCTCTCTCTCTCTCTCTCTCTCTCTCTCTCTCTCTCTCTCTCTCTCTCTCTCTCTCACTTGCTCGCTTGCTCTCTCGCTCTCTCTGTCTCTCCCATTCCAGCAATATCATTCTGAGAGACAATCAGTCCCTCAAGCTTACTTTGACTAACCAGCAGCTGATAATGATTAACCCAGAGAAGGCTTCATCCCTGGTGTGTCAGTCTCCTGCAGCCTCATTGCCACATAAGCAAAGTTAAGCCTTGACCTAGGCTTATATTAAGTTGACTGATAAACTCAGTTTTAACTCCATTGTTCCTTCTGCCACCTGACATTGTCTCAAACTTCAGACCAACGCCATTCACCATTTTGTCTCCTATATCTACATCCTGGCATTTTGTCCTTTTACTCATCAGCATGGGTAAGAGCCTTCCCTTCAGTCAGGCTCAAAGATCTTTGGTTCTACCTGTAGGTACCGTGGGAGTTATGACCTCTTTTCTGAACCTCAGGGGTCCGCTTTGGCATCAAATTGGAGATATACCTTTGCCCATCAAAGGATTTTTTTGTTTCTGCTGGCAGAATTCTCCTTCAGGGATCACACAGTATTCAAAGCCTCTAAATTCTTCCTTTACTTCTGGTTCCCAAATGTATGTTCCAATTACCTCCTGTGTTGGCTATCTCATAAAGAATTTTAAAACCTCAGAAATTATATTGCCTCTCTGCCTTCATTTGGCCCCAATACCAATTGGATAAACAACTTCTTACAAGAAAATGGCAAGTTGGGGGGCTGGGAAGGTGGCTCAGTGGTAGAGCGTTTGCCTTGCATGCATGAGGCCCTGGGTTCAATTCCTCAGCACCACATAAGCAAAAAGAAAAAAAAACCAGAAGTGGCACTGTGGCTCAAGTGGTAGAGTGCTGGCCTTGAGCTGAAGAGCTGAGGGACAGCGCCCAGGCCCAGAGTTCAGGCCCCACGACTGCAATAAAAAAAAAAAAATTTTAATGGCAAGTGGTCAGAAGTTCCCTATGCCCCAGGACTTTTTCTTGCTTTGCTCTTAACTGTCATTACATTCTTCATGTTCTACACTACAGATTTTCTTAGCTGAAACTGTCTCTTCTAAACAAACTTCCTCTCTGTAGACCCTCCTTCTGCCCTTCAGATTCTCTTAGCTGACAGCCTTCTAATCCTCCCCAGTCTCCACAACCTGCTCCCTCCAATTCTTCTTCTTCATGAAATATATAAAATTAGATCGGAGCTCCTTGAAGGGACAATTTTTTTTTCCACATTAAATTTATCAGCCAATCTGCCCCAGATATTTACAAAAAATTTCAAAAATGAGAGCAAGATTCCCAATCACGCCCACAAGACCTACTTAATGTGGTCTTTAACTTACTTAATGCGGTCTTTAAAGTCTTTATCAATTGTTATGAAAAGGTGAAAAAAGACAAAAAGAGAGACTTCTTAAAGTCCCAACTCTTGGCTACAACTATGCAGACCTAAGTAGACCACCTCAAAGTGGGTTCAGGTTTATCTGCTCCTACTGGTGACTTTCCATTGGAGCAAAGGAGGACATTGGGCAAGAGCTTTACCAAACCCACAGCCTCTCTCTTAGCCTTGCCCACTTTGAAGTACATGGGAACATGGAAAATGGACTTCGCCCAGGAGTGAAACTCTCACCTGTATCTGGAGATCTCCCTCTTTCAACTACAAGAATGAGGAGGCCTCCGTTGTACCCCTACCCCCACCCACAAGGGCTTCCCCAATGGTGCATCTGAAGAACCTAGGATCACCATCACTGGGACAGTGATTAGCCAGGCTGATCTACACTGGGGTTAGTCTCTCTCTTACTGAAGGGTTAAATTTATGGATTTCTGAAATTTATCTCAATTTCTCCATTAGCCTCAGTGTCTCACTTTAAGTAAAAAGCAAAAAAAAATCTTTCACTAAGTCATGTTTGACAAGCTGGTAACTGTTCAGTTTAGTATAAACTCTGTTAAAGGTTGCTGACAACTCTGAGGTTTATCATAAGCTGTGCTGACAATCTGTTAGCCAGAAGGCCTTGCTAACAGTGTTCTAAATGTATTCTGTTCTTGGTTATCTATGTATGTTTAAGAGTGGTGATTCTGTTTGCAGGTGGCATAAATACAGAGTATTTTCTGAGACTATTTATTCAAGTTTAAACTCTTGTAAGAGTTATTTCAAAATATAAATTAAAGGAAAAATCAGTAAAGAAATAAAGTGAAAAGGAAAGGGTAAGTTTTTAAAGATGGGCTGTGAAAAGAGAATTGCAAACAACAGAAAAATGGTTTCTTTTGGATAAGAGAAGATTTGGGAGAAACTGTCTTAAATGTTTATTCCAAAATGGAAAAAAGGAGAAATTAAGACAATTTACAGAATGTTCAAGCAAGTAGCAGATGTTGTGTCTTGAGTTTTATTTATAAGATATAGCTCATAAAATGGCAAAATTGGCATGCAATTGCCTGTGATTTAAAAATTGATCTTAGCTTTTTCCTGATGCCAAAATTAATACACTGATGTAAAACTACTGTTACCATTACCCCTGCTCCCCAAGTATATAAGCCTCCTTGGAAGCAATGCTGGGAAAAAGCAAGCCTTCATCCATGCCTTTCTCATTGTAACACCAAAAAGATTTAGTGGCATCAGTAATGATGTCAATCTTGATTAGTATACAATGGAAATAACTAAATTGTTTAATCAGTTGTTGTTTCAAACTCCCACATAACTGCTCTTAAGTCTTTTGTCATTGCAGACTCAAAGAGAAGTTCCTGACCAATGGCATCACAACTATCAGGCAGCAACCCAGAAGCATGTAAAAGCCATTTGTCTGCTCAAAAGTTTAAAACCTGACTTTTCATCCCATGGTCAGCAGAAAGTAGTCAGACAATACAACAGCAACCATCCCCTTCTCTCTTATGCTTTTCCAGAGACAGGAATAATGAAAAATTAACCACTGAATCATCTTCCGTCCTCTTTCCCCTGAGCAAATACCCTATGGTCTTGGAAGAGAGCCTGAGACCAAGGACACATCTGATAATAACAGCTCTGGTGGAACTAGATGCAGTTCAAACCTTGAAACCCTCTACTCATGATGGCTTTCCCACCCTGCCTCCATCTCATCCCGATTCTATCTGCCTCCTTTTCTGCCCAATATTTAAAGGGACCCTAGTTGGTAAGGGGAGAGTGGTGTGTGCCATTTCCCCTTCAACTGAGCTGAAGGAGACTTGGCTGTCCTTCCCAGGCTATCCTCCCAAATAAAGCCTATAGGTCTGTTGAATTTCACCCTTTCTACTTTTTTTAGGGTTTTTTAACATTAATTATGCTAAAATATCCAAATTATCTCTCTGTTGGGTCTTCGTCCATCCCGCGGAAGACAGACAGAGTTCAAGGAAAGGTAAGTGCGCCATTCGCCCCATTCCCCAGCCTCCCTGAGCCCTGGAGACAGTCAGACCCAGCGGGGAGTCAAGTCAAGCAGGAACTCATTTACTACCACACAGCAAGCACTTTTTAAAGCAAAAATCTGCTTGGATGGAAGGGGAGGAAAAGGAACCAACCAATCACTGTAGAGGTCACCCTATCATGCGCCTAAGCTTTCTATATTTTCCCTGCTGTCCACGAGCTGTTCACGCACTGATGTCACTTCACCTGATTGTGGTATCCAGCTTTTGACCTTTTCTACTTGTCCTACTCATGTACTAGTTATTGTAAATAAGGGAAACCATGGGACCTATGTTTCTTTGGGCCTGGCTTACTTCACTTAATATAGTTTTTTCCAAGCCTTTCCATTTCCTAACAAATGGGGCAATGTCATTCTTTCTGATGGAAGCATATTATTCATTATATATATATATATATATATATATATTATATATATATATATATATATCACATTTTCTTGGTCCATTCTTTTACTGAGGGTCATCTGGGTTGGTTCCATATCTTAGCTATAGTAAATAATGCTGCAATAAACATAGTTGTGCTGGTAGCTTTAGTATGGTTTTGTTTGTTGGTCTGCCTGAGAGTACACCCTTGGTGTGCCACCCAGGGGAGTGTGAATCCATTCTAATGGCTCCCCCTCTTGAGTTAAAACTGCAGAAATCATTGTAACACCCGCAAACAACCAAAGGGAAATAGGCTCAAAAATAGATTGCCTCCTCAGGGAAACTTCATCCAGGGTTTTTGTAACTGTAAAAATATTGTCCCATGGCTTCTTGGGGCGTCCTGTCGTTTAATAGGGCAAATAAGGGCACAAGACTCTCTTTAGGGACAGAAACCCATGGCAACAGCCAATTGATTTCCCCTAAAAGACTTTGAAGTTGGGTTAGGGTCAGAGAGGCTGGAATATCCAGCAAAGGCTTAAGGGGGCTGGCCTGAGTCAGGGTAAGGTGGGATCCAAGTACCTTAAAAGGAGGTACCTTTTGCATTTTATTGAAGGCTATGGTAAAAAAAAAAAAAAAAAAAAAAAAAAAAACCCTTTTTTTAATATGGTGAGCACCTGAGCCAGAAGGCCTGCCAGGAGGCCCAGGTCTTGGTGCCCCAGGATTATATCATCCATGTAGGCATAGGCAAGGGAGGTATCTGAACCCAGCACAGGCCCTAAAAGTATGCCCTAGTATTGCTGGCAAAAGGCCAGGCTATTGGCCATTCCCTGTGGCAGCACCGTCCATTTGAACTTCCGATCAGTTTGGGAAATATTAAGAGAAGGGATGGAGAAGGCAAACGTCTCACACTCATCCTGATGCAGTAGGATAGAGAAAAAAAATCTTTATTATCAATCACAACCAAGGTATATTCTGAAGGTATAGCAGGAGTCCAAGGCATGCCTCTTAGGGGCATTCCTACTAGCTCCATCCTTTCATTTACCTTACTTAGATCTTGGAGCATGCGCCAGGCCCTGGATGCTTTGTGGATAACAAACACAGGTGTGTTCCAAGGACTCATAGAAGGGCGTATGTGCCCAAGATATATCTGTTCCTCCACCAAAAGGTGGAGGGCTACAAGTTTAGGTTTGGTCAATGGCCACTGCTCCACCCAAATAGAGCTTTCCAGTTTCCACCTAATGGGAGGTACTGGGGGGGGGCAGTGGTCTTTAGGATTGAGGGTGACCCGAGAGGGTCCCTTATGTTCCTCTCCGTAATTATGAAAGTTAAAAAAATCCTTTTCCTTAACTCTCTCTAGATCCTGTTTAAGCGTTTATGTTCTTTGCCCATCCAGAATATCGTCATAGAATGCTCGATGGTTCATAGTGACCACAGCATCCATTTGTCCTAGCATGTCTTGCCCTAGTAAATTGGCGTGAGGTTCTTTGCCACTAAAGGCTGTATCTTTCCCTGCTCTCCATCTGGGCTGGTCCATTTCATAAGGGCGACAGTCTCTTTGGACTGGGAGTTGCCCCCTACCCCCAATATCGGGGGCCCAGGTGCAAGCTTCCAGTCTGAGGGCACTTCCTCCTCCCTGAGTATGGTTCGCTCTGCCCCTGTGTCAATTAGGTAGTGAAACCGCTTCCTGCCTATGAAAATACTCACTTTAGGGCAGAGTCCTTCCACCAGGGGGATGGTCTAATGGATCTGAGTAGTCCTGCCATGAGGCTGCCTGGACCTTACAGCAGAGCGTGTTCCTCCTTGAGTTAAAGGGGCTGGAGGATGCCTCTCCCCTAGTTTAAAGGCTTCCCAACTAAATCAAAGTTGGATCAACAATCCTTTTTCCAATGGTACCCCCTCCTGCACCTGGGGCAGGGTGTAGGGGGTGGTTTGGCCCCCCAGGCCGGTTGGCAGGGGATTGTTGTGAACAGTCCCTCTTAAAATGGCCCTCCTGTCCACATTTAAAACAAGTCCCTCTCCCTGATAGCCTTGGGGTCCATTGGCCCTGGGCTGCCAGCACCTCGGTGATAGCCTCAGTCATTGCAGATGTCTGAGCTTGTAAAGCTAAAGCTAGTGATTGGGAAACCATTAGCTTTACAAACTGATCCCGGAGGTCCCTTGCCGGCAGTTTGCAATAAACACTCTGTTGGACTCGGTCTATAAAATCAGGTAGAGGTTCAACCAATTTTTGTCTGACTCCTACTATGGGGGACTCAGTGGACCCATCATCCACTTTGTACCACGCAGCAAGTCCTGCCTGCCTCACCTGGTCATGGTATGGGCCAGGTATTTCAGCCTGTTGGACGGCAGTGGAGTACCTTTCCCTTGTCCCTGTTAACATGGCGTAAGTAATAGGTATCACGGGTTGAGCCTGCCGGTTATTTTCTGCCCACACTCTGCATTCCTCCTTAAAGAAGGCACACCATTTAATAAACTGAGAACTGGTGAGGACAGCTTTGGCCACATCCAGCCAGTCCTTAGGAACACACGGGTGATAAGCAATGTCCTATAATAGGGTCTGGGCCCAAGGAGAGTTTGGGCCATCTTCTGCCACAGCCTTGCAGAGCTCTTGAAAGATTCTTAGCTTCCCATGGATACCATTCCAAGGATCTGTTAGCTCCTGGTGCCAGATTGACAGGATATGCTTGGGGAAGCGAATCCTGTGGCCCAGGGTCCTGGCTCTTGGATGGCCCTTCCTTTTCAGGGTAGGCCTTCAAGTAGGTTACTTCCCCAGCTCTCGGCCCCTCCATAGAAGGTCGGTAGGGGTCCAGGTCTCACAGGTCCCTCTATAGGGCCTCCATAGGGTGCCGTACCTCCCCCCCTAATCGGGGGCATAGGGTGGGACCCTACAACTGTCAGGGCCACCCGAGTGGGCGGGGTAACCTTCACCCTCGTTTTAACCTGCCCTGTGTGTGCTTCAGTCTGATCAGCACGCTCTTTGTCAAATTTAACCCATTCTTTTTCCTCCTCACTTCCCAAGTCCTCCTTCTGGGAGATAGAATTACCCATACTAAGGGTTTCACTTATCCTGAGAGACCACTTAGCCTCAGCTGGTATATTTTCCTTTCGGGCCCCACGTTGGGCGCCAGATGTTAGGTCTTCGTCCGTCCCGCGGAAGACAGACCGGGCCCGAGGAAAGGTAATTGCACTGTTGGCCCATTCCCCAGCCTTCCTTAGCCTCAGAGACAGACGCAGAAGGGAGTCAAGTCAAGCAGGACCTCGTTTATTACCACACAGAAAGCACTTTTTAAAGTAAAAAACCACGTGGCATGGAAGCTCGGGAGGAAAAGGAACCAAGCAATCACTGTAGAGGTCACCCTATCATGTGCCTAAGCTTTCTATACTTTCCTTGATGCCCACGAGCTGTTCATGCACTGACATCACTTCGCCTGATTGTGGTATCCAGTCAGATTTTAACATAAACAACTTGGGCTCTGCTCACTCAACTTCCTCTCAGCGCCATCTTTGCTGCCCATGTGCCCTACATCTCTCCCTCTTGTAGACTGCTTATAGATTATCAGTACTTTGTCAAACTTTCAAACACCCATTTTCACACTAATATAAGCTGTCTCTATGGCTAATATGGGTGAAAAGCAATTCCTATATTCCAGGGCTCCAGTACATAGAAGCAAAACACAACAGGTTTGCATGCAGTTGTAAAATAGAAAGATCACAGCTTATGTGCATTTTCACAAATGCCTAATGGTCGAACACCTACCCAGGTTAAGCACAATAATATCACAATTTCTGTATCACCAGGAGCACTTAGAGCTCTCTAGGAGGGAAGTGACCTTTGGGTGAACTTCAGTGGCTGTACCAGCATCAGCACAGCATCCAGAATCTACCCTGCATGGTGCCCAACCACATGAGGGCTCCATATGTCACAGTGGGCAAGACATATTATCATTTCCCACTGCTGGAGGTGAGAGGGAGATTAGCATCAACACTTCTTCAGATGGGTAGAGGTAGGGTAGGAGCTGATACTTGTCGCCTTAGATGGGGATAGACCTTGGGGATGGCACTTCTCCCTATGGCTAGGTGCTGACACCAATCTCCTTGAGTGGACAGGTTGATGCTTGTCCCCATGGGTTGGGGACATTCTTCTCCATGGGTGAATGTGGGGGAGATGACATTAAATCGTAGGTGGAAATGGGTGCTTTTGCTCGTTCCCATTTGGTGGGAGAAAAAAATGACAATCTTCCCATGAGTAAGGGTGGACCTAATGCTATTCCCTAGAGGTCGGAGTGGAACTGGGGCTAAAAGTCCTCTTGTGAGTGTAAACTGATGTTGCTCCTGCTTGGAAAAGGAAGACGCATGATACCTTGTGCTTGGGCACAAGGTCATCATCCTGTGTTGCTGTCCCGTCTGCAATGTGGCTTCCAACTACTCACCTTATTCATCATCTTATCTGTCTTTCATACACTATCCCTCTTCCAGTGAGGCCAATGGGTTGAGATGGGGCTGATGCTCCTATCCATAGTTGAGGTGTTGATGCTTATCCTCAACGACTGGGTGGGGGCTGAGCTCCTCTCAAGAGATAGAGGTTGGGGAAATTGAAGGTTCTCTCCACGGATGAGGTAACCATGCTTCTACCCACGGGTTGGGTGGGGTTGACAATCCTTCCCCTAGTGATGAGCGGCTGAAGCTCCTCCCCATGTATTGGGTGCAGATGATTCTCTTTCCTGTGGGTGGGAGTAGGGATTGATGTTTATCCTTCCCCATAAATGGGGGTGGATGCCTTACTTCCCCTGATTTTAGGAGACTGACGCTCCTCCCCCTTCACGTAACAGATTCTAGGCTCCTCCCACTGGATGTAGGTGGCTGAAGCTCCTCCCCCTACATGTAACAGATCTAGGCTCCTCCCACTGGATGTAGGCGGCTGAAGCTCCTCCCCCTACACGTAACAGATCTAGGCTCCTCCCACTGGATGTAGGTGGCTGAAGCTCCACCCCCTACACGTAACAGATCTAGGCTCCTCCCCTGGGCATCAGTGGGCTGACGCTCCTCTCCCTGCACGTAAGGGAGCTAAGCTCCTCCCTCTTCCACGCACAACAGTTGACGCAACTCCCCTTTGTGCGTTTGCGCAGCCTCAGAACGTATCACGTGAGCGCTGCCCCTCCTGCCATTGTGCTGAGCCGTCATAACCGCCGGCCCTCAAATGGGTCTCGGCAGTTTCTTACTGTCTTTCCTTCCAGCAGGATCCTGGGAAATGCCGAGCTTACCCATGCCCCAGGAATTAATGGAGAACATCCCTCTCGTTCTTTTCCTCATCATCCTTCGCCTGGTCCTCGTCGTATTCTTCCTCACCACCTGGACCCGTCTCGTGAGGGCTGAGGCCCAGCTGCCATGTCAGCCGCCCATTCAGGCAAGTCGGCCACACGTAGCGGTAGCCAGGGCATTAACCCGGGCCCGGGCATCCACAGTCCAGCTCCGGGTCCGCAGATGCCCAAACCCATCCTGTGGCATCTGTGGTGGGTGGCCGCCATCTTAATGGCCACCGCGGCCCCCACCCACCGAGACATCAAGCTTGAGCCGCCACCGAGGGTGCAGGGGTGCCAGGGGTCCCTGAAGACCAAGAGAGGCTTGTCTGCGAGGGCGACTATTAAGACAACATGGCAGACAAGGACCATGGCGGCCACAACCATGGGGAGGTTGAGGAGGTTGATGGGGAGGATATTGACAGAGAAGGAGCAGGATGGAAACGAGGAGGGAGTGGAGGACGATGACCAAGAACAGGAAGAGGAGGAGAAGGAGGAGGAGGAGGAGGAGGAGGAGGAGGAGGAGGACAGTGACAAAGGAGTCAGCTGGGAGGAAGGTGAGGAAGGCAAGGGGGTCCTTGTGACGTTTGGGTCCCTGGGTCTTGTTCCCTCCTTCTACTTGGTACATGTTAGATTCTAAAACCTTACCTGGGCCAGCCTGGCTGCACACTCAGGAATCCTCAGCACAGGCTGAGGTAGAGGAGGGTGAGGATTGGGTTGATGGCTCCACTGTTTGGAGCAAGGACCTGTGTGCCTGACAAGGTCATGCTGACAAGGGCAGCACATTCGTCCGACCCTTGCAACTTCAGCTGACATAACAGGCTCACCTTCAGGCGGTGCTCAGAGCTTACCTGACCTGATTAACAAATGGATCTCCATTCTCAGAAAATACATGCCCCAATGTGCCCAGACAGAAGCCCCATCCCAAAATGACCCTTCACAAGTATGCCAACTTCTACAAACCTCTGTTTAAAGCAGATCTCACAAAACAGTGCAGTGTTTGAGGTCACGGAGAGGAAAAGTCAGTCTTTTTATTTCCCCCCCTTGATTTCCCTCCTTTGCTTTCACCTGAAAGGACAGCCCAGGCTATATTAACGGGATAACTTGGTATCTTTTCTCCTGGTCCCTGATTAATTGTCTTTATTCACTAAAGAAGAAACTGAGCTTGACCATGAAGAAACTGAAGAAGCTTCAGGCAAAGAGGAAAAAAAGGAAGAAGATGAAAATTGCCAACAGGAAGAAACACCAGAACTGATCTGGTGTCAGTAGAAGGTGGCCTCTAGCAGGATTCTAAGGTACTGCTTTATAACTTTCAGCATTACCTAACCATTCCTCTCATATACCTTTACTGACAGCTTTATGCTTTGAAACTTTCTTTGTTAACTCTATGCAAGTTGAAACTCTTGATTTTATAAACCCAAATTCATAATATACTCATATAGAGCATAAACTGAAGTCACATATTCTCAAATGGATTTTCCAGAGCAAGTGGTGGAGGCCAGTGTGGAAAGGTCACCAGGAGAAGCTAGACCTCCATTGCTCAGGCACAGAAATATTTTTAATTTTTTTTGTCAATGGCCTGAACTCTGGGCCTGGGTACTGTCCCTCAGCTCTTCAGCTCAAGACTAGTGCTCTACCACTTGAGCCATGGTGCCACTTCTGGCTTTTTCTGCTTATGTGGTGCTGAGGAATCGAACCCAGAGCCTCATGCAAAGCAAGCACTCTACCACTGAGCCAACTTCCCAGTCACAGAAATGTAGTTTTTTGTATAGACAGTGCCTTTGAGAGAGTTGACATTTGGCAGTGTGGTCAAATGTTAAGGATTTTAAGTGAGTCAATACTTTATGGCCAACATACAAACATTAAGAATAGCTTTTTTATTACATAGAATGTTCAAACAAATTTTGCTGTTTATTGCTGAATTGCAAATTGTCTTCTTTCCTTACTCCTCTCTCCATCTCTTTTTTTCTTAATTTCAACATCAGCAAACATCTGAGTTTTGTTTCAAGATATGAAAACCAGAATCTCAGGGAATATATACAGTCCGTGTAAAAAACATTCAGAAAACTTCATTCACACCAAATTCTCTCTAAAATAAGCCATGGAAATTGACAGTAGTGAACAAGAGCACACAAGGGTGATTTGATCAGATCATCAACACCAGCAAATTCCTATGATACCTAAGCTGTGCCACAAGAAGAAAAGTTTAGTTTTGCCTTATTGAGATAACATATATTGAAGATTCTTAGATTCAGGAAGTCTGTAGAGCATGTGTATGGCTTACAAATGTTGTCTCTTACTTTATCCCACAGTTACTAGACAGAGAAGAAATGGATGGAGAGATAAAGAAGTCTTTATTGTTCATTCCTTTTCTACGTTTAAACTATCCTAGAAAAGGATGTTTTGTTCTCCAAAGTTCATCCCATAAAAATGACAGTTGACTTTATGGTGACCTTTTGCATATCTGATTTCATTTATTCATGTTAGAAATAAAAGCTTGTTTGGAATGCATAAACTGATATTCTGCTGTTTTTTAATGTGGGCAACAATAACATAGTGTCTTCTTGGTTGATCTTTGTGGGATTTTTGTTATGTTTTGTATTGTTTTTTTTCTTCCTTTTGGCTGTTATGGGATTTGAACTCCACCTTATACTTGCCAAGAATTTTCCCTTGAGCTATGCCACCAGAACTACACTTGTTTTTTCTAAAATGGATCGCTTTCCACTCTTCTGTGGGAGTGTTTTAAATTTTGACCTAATTGTAAGCACAAATACTGTACATTTTGAGAGTATATTTTGCCTTTTTATGTTAGTTGGTAAACCCAAATAGGACAAAGTTTTGGACTAGGGACCAGACTAGAGTCCTTGATTAAAAGACATTCTAGAATGATCTGTTTATTTCCTAGGGTTAATATAACAAATAGCCGTGAATTAGGTAGCTTTAAACAATGGAAAATTTTCACATTTGTGAAAGCTCTAGATCTGAAGTAAAGTTGATGTCATTGGTTCTTCCTGGAGGTTGTAAGAGAAATAGCTTATTCTGTGTGCATATAGCTCAAAACTTTAATTCTATCTAGTCCGGAGGTCTGAGTATCATTGTATGAGCTAGACTGACAGAAATACCCATAAGATTCCATCTCTAATTAGCCAGCAAATTTGGAACTGGAGGTATGTCTCAATAGTAGAGCACCAGCTGTTGAATCCCTGATACTAGCAAAAATACTGTAATATTCCTTGCCTCTACTAGTTTTTTTGGTAGTTGTTAGTAATTTTTGGTACATTTTTACTTTCAAATTCAAGATTTCAATCTGTTGTCCAATCTTAACATAGTGTTTCCCCTTGTGTACCTATCTCTGTGTACCTTTTTTGTGTGAACCTAAATCATACTTGATTGAGCACACACATTAATCCAGCACAACTTCATCTTAATTTGGTTACATGTGAAAATATGCTAACCCCCAAATAAAGTCACAATAATAGGTCCTGGGTGTTTGGAATGTTACATATCTCTGGGGGACACCATATAATTAAATAAAAAGGCCAGGTGGTAGAAATGAAATATGTATACGGGTGGAAAGCTAATGACAGGTAAAAATATAAATTTGAATTCATCTATGAAATTTACATTCATGTAAAATTATATTGACTGTGGGTACAAATTTATAGTGAGAAGTGTGTAGAGGGAGGATGCAAGCATATTCAGCATTCAAAAAATACATATGAACATGGACACCTATTTAGAACAGTTCAATTTTGAAATAATTTAATTGGGAAGTAAACTTTGGTTCTGTTTATAACGTTATGTTCTTAAGTTGAGTGGCAGGTGCATGGAAGTAGTATTCCCTACACCTTTGTGTAGGTCAGAAATATCTCCAAATGAGGAAGCAAAACAGAGAATATATGCATAATAGGTGTCTAAGGAAAATAAAGAAGTTTTAGTTGACCAGATGAGAGAAAGGAAAGGCCAATGATTTAAAGATAGTCCTGGTTTCTACATTTAGTTCATGCTACATGGATGCTTGCTAATTAGTAATACCTTTCAGGTATCTTTTCACATACTTTGTGGTACACATATTCTACTGTGTATTAACAGTGTTTATGTATGTGTATCTATCTCTCCATCCCTAGAAGATAAATTTCTAAATAACTGCAGCCTTACATGTTTATATTTATCTGTCTCTTCTGAAACATCTTCACTGCATATTTTTAAATCAAAGTTGGAGTTTTGCCTGGATTACATACCCTTTCCTAAGCCACTTCTGTCTAGAGACATTGGTACCTTTTTTTCCTGGAGCTTTTTCTTTGAGATTTTGCCAGTTGTGGGGCTTGAAGTCAGGACCTGGACACTGTCCCTGAGCTCTAGCTCAAGGCTAGCACTCCACCCCTTGAGTCCAGCTCTACTTTCGATTTTCTAGTGGTTAATTCGAGCTAAGAGACTCACAAGCTTTCTTGCCCACACTGGCTTTGAACCACAATCCTCAGCTCCTGAGTAGCAAGGATTACAAGCATGATCCACCAGTAAATCTTTTCATATATAAATTATTTTTTGTGGTAGTGGAGGAAGCCAACCATCCACTGTCACCCCTGGTACTAGTGGAAACTTCCTAATGTTTTTAACCAATTATACCAATCTATCGCTAAATGACAGGTTATTAGAAGAAATTGTCTTCCTGCATTGCCAACTCTAAGCTTGCCAAAAGTAGAGCTTCTGAATATTATAAGAGGATGTGATCAACAATTTGAAGCTGTCAGCTTGTGTGTGTGTGTGTGTGTGTGTGTGTGTGTGTGTGTGTGTGTGTGTGCGTGTGTGTGTGTGTGTGTGTGTGTGTGTGTGTGTGTCTATGAGTCTGTGTGTTGGTCCTGGGGCCTGAACTAAGAGTTTTAAGTGCTGTCCCCACACTTTTCTGCTTAAGGCGGGCACTCTACCACTTGAGCCACAGCTCCACTTCCAGCTTTTTGTTGGTTAATTGTGGAGATAAGAGCCTCGCAAACGTTCTTGCCACAGCTGGCAGTAGCCAGAATTACAGGCATGAGCCACTGGCCCATCTAAAAGCTATAAACTCTAATAGTACCCAAAAGAGATAATACAAACAATAGGGAGCAGTGGACAAGAATAATAACATGACAGTGGGACTTCCAAGATTGTATAGACCAACCAGCCTATGAGTAAGCCAAACTTCTGAGGAGACATTACAGTAAGATATGAGAACTAAGAGGTAAGCATTTCATGACCTTGGTGATTGGCTACCTTAGTGCCTGCTGAGACATAAGCTCAACATTTTGTCATTAGCCCATATTCTAGAGGCTCCAATGCTGCTCTCTTCTAGCTTCACCTCTCTACAAGTAGCCAACAGTCCAGAATTAGGATCAAGGGAACATGAATCCATCCCCCACCCCCAACCATATTCCAAGTACCAGGAAGCCTAAGTTTGCTGTCCATTTAGACTTAAGCCCCAAATGTCTTCTCTGAGTCTATGCTTCTGCACTCTGTTATTACTTCTAATAATTTAGTTTTTACTGAATTCCTTAGGCCTATATACATGTACATAATCATATATATATATTATCTTGTGTATATAATCATTTCATCTGCCAGTTAACATATTTTATTTCCTCATGCTATGTTTTGTAATTAGTTTGTCCCCCACAAAGTTCATGAGCTGGAAACCTGGCCTATAGGGTGGTGGTGTTGAGGTTGTGGGACCTTTAAAAGGTGGGACTTAGGGGAAGGTAATTTGGTTGTTGAAAGCCTACTCTCACAAATGGATTAATACTGATATGACAGGGGGAACTGAGACTTGAAGGCCCAGTTTTTTGAGGATGTGCGTTATCCAAAAGCAACCCTGGAGCTCACTCAGTTTCTTCTTTACTTCCTCTCTTGCCAGATAATTTCTCCCATATGTACCACTCATCACTCTCTCAGCAAGAATACCATCATCAGATATAGCTCTATAAGCCTGGATAAGAAGCATTAGACAGCATAAAAACGGGTTCTTTACATCTTTCTCTGTTTGTGGTATTGTGTTACTAGCAAAAGAAAATGAGTTAATATACTTTGCAATTGCATACTTCCCACTTGCATACCATAGAGTGATTCCTATATAAGTATCATTATAGAAGGCCCTGATTATCTCTAATAACATTTTGTTCTAAAGCCTAATTTTCTGAGATTAACACAGATGCTCCATCTTTTTTTCAGTTTCTTTTCAAATTTTTTCCTTTCAAACTGTATTTATCTCTGTATTTAAAATGTCTCCAAACCTGCAGCAGCTACTCTATGAATAAGTAGAAAGGTAACCTTTGCTTGAATTAAGGTAAATGACTATGATCTGTAGGCATGGACTAAACAAAAATTTTTGGTTGATTAAAACTCCAATGTGCTCCTTATATACCTGTTATGAGGGTTGAAACACCAAAGGGTAAGTGATGGTTAATGGCGGGAAAAGGAACCCTTATGAACTGATGATGGAACATAAATTGGTAGAAATATGGAAGACAATATTGAGTTTCCTAAAACAATTAAAAAAGAACCACAACACAATTCAGTGATACTGCTGGGTATGACATCTGCCTTCCTAGGTTCATTGCAGCACTCTTCACAGCAGAGACACTGAAATAACCTAAATGTTCAATGGTGGATGAAAAAGCAACAAAATTCTGGTATACAACAAAATATGTAATGTTTTGGACCTGTAAGGCATTATATTAAGTGAAATTAGCACAAAGCTGGAAAAAATCTCTCATATATGTGGAATTTAAATTCATGACATCTGATTGAGTGTGGTGGTACACAGCCATAATCCCAATGGGAAACGTGTCCTATGTTTTCCTCAACAAAAACAGCCAACAGTCACCTCTAATTTCCTAAAAATCTTTACCACTGCTAATTAAAATAGATAATTTTTAAATTAAGCCAGACTCTCACTAGTCTCAGTTGAACATGGTTACTAGAGCAAAGCTATACATGTAGAGTTCACTTCTTATTTGGAATGACCTATTCGCTTTAAGATGGGCATACTCTTCCATGTGGAATGCAAAGATAGAACTGTTTGGGCATCAGTCTGTTTCCCGGCCTCTTGCTAAGCATCACCTTTTGAAAATGAAGGGAAATTTTGGGACAGCAGTTGGAATTATATGAGGATGTTTTCCTATTTCACTTGGGAAAGTATCTCTGTGTGCATCTGAGATGTATCACTGCAAAAGAACAATTACTGACTGCGTACCTTAACAGATAGTTTGGGCTTTCCCTTTATTGCAGGGCTTTTAGTAAATCCCTTTGTAGTTCCAAACATTTTGTGACTTCATAAACAAAATTGCTTTGGTAGTGCATTTTGAGGCAAGGTCTTTTCTTTATCTGAAGTACTCAATTGACTCAAATTTGATCTCTTATTGAGAATATCCAATGTTTTTTTTTTTTTTTTTTTTTTTTTTTTTTTTTTTTTTTTTGTCGGTCGTGGGGCTTGAACTCTGGGCCTGAGCGTTGTCCCTTAGCTCTTCAGCTCAAGGCGAGCACTCTACCACTTGAGCTACAGCGCCACTTCCGGTTTTCTGGTGGTTTTATTGGAGATAGGAGTCTCACAGTCTCTCCTGCCCGGGCTGGCTTTGAACCGTGATCCTCATATCTCAGCCTCCTGAGTAGCTAGGATTACAGGCGTGAGCCACCAGCGCCCGGCGAGAATATCCAATGTTTTAAAGGGATATTCTTCACATCATTTCCTCTCTAGATAGATCACTGACCCCTGTGCTACAAGGGAGGAAAGAAAGACTTTAATCTATGACTTATTTGGGGCATCTTTTTGTGGTTTTCACCTAAACTTAGCTAATTACTTTCCTGAGAAAATTAACTTTCTATTTTTTCTAGTATCTCAGATCTGAATAATAATATAATTTTTAAAAACTTTCTGGTTATATTTAGCTTTAATTCCAGGTAACATACCAGCTAATACCTATTATGATTCAGATTTATGTGCCAAAAGACAGCTGCCAGAGGTACAGCTGTCATCCCCACTGCTAAAACAAGCCCTGAGAACAATGCTTTGTACCAAGTCTCTTAGCTGTTACATTACAAGTGGCTTATAACTTGTGTGTCTTTCCGTCTTCCTCCATGTGAAATACAGGACTATTTGTATATATGCTTTGACTTCAGGATACTGGAATAAGGAAAAGGAAAAAAAAGAAAATATATCCAAAAATAACTGGGCTGACTCAGGTGCTAGTGACTCATACTTGTAATTGTAGATACTTGGGAGGCTGAGATCAACAGGTTTGGAGGTTTAAATCCAGAAGGGCAAAAAAGTTTATGATTAGTACATGTGGTACAGCATAACTACCATCCTAAGTAAACTGGAGGCTGAGATCAGGGGGATTGTAATTCCAGGATAGCCCCAATATTGCAAAAAAAATTATACTGCCAGATGAAGTATTGGCTCCCAATAATTGCTAAGAAATATAACAAAAATAAACAGTGGATAGTAAAAAGAGAAGCAAATATGTGCGTTAGGAAAGAATCCTTTGTACCACATTAAAACAACAACAAAAAACAAGAATTACCAAGGCTGGGAAGGTGGCTCAGTGGTAGAGTGCTTGCCTTGCAATCATGAGGCCCTGGGTTCGTTTCCTCAGCACCACATAAACAGAAAAAAGCTGGAAGTGGCACTGTGGTTCAAGTGGTAGATCACTAGTCTTGAACTGAAGGGCTGAAGGAAAGCGCCCAGGCCCAGAGTTCAGGCCCCATAACCGACAGGAAAAAACAAACCAACAAACAAGAATTACCTAAGCTGGGAGGTGCAGTGCTACTTGGAAAATAGAGGCAGAAAGATCACAAGTTCAAGGTCAATCCAGACAAAAGGTAATGAGACCCTGTTTCAAAAATCAGAGACCCTGTTTCAAAACTCAAGAACTGGGGACATGACTCAAGTGGTAGAATTATTGCCAAGCCTGGGTTTCAATTTCCAGTCCAACAAATGAAAAAGAAAAAGAGAAACAGAAATATCTAAGTAATTTTCTAATTCCTACTCCACAAGAGCTTTTTATTTTTATTTCTATTATAATCATTATCATTATAGTTATTATTACTATTTTATTATCATTATCATTATAGTTATTATTACTATTTTATTATTATTCCAAATTAAAGGGTATGTATGTGAGTTGACTGATGATATAGATCACATTGTTGAAATCCCACTTTTAACTAATCTAGGACTTTTAGGAGAATTTTTGCTTTTTCCTCCTACATGCTGCTCTGTGCAGTCAGGGTTGATCATTACACAGAAATACTTGGGTAAACACAATATCATGTTGAAGTGCCTGATCTTAAAATTGACTCATAATGATAATAATCATGGTGAATACATGGATGTTATATTTAAAAGTGATTTTTCAAGTATACTATATTGGCAGGGATTTGTAAGCTTCTATTTCTCTTTTGTGACTTAAAAAAATTTCCCTGATCAGGGCTGGGAAGATGGCTTAGTGGTCGAGTGCTTGTCTCTCATGCATGAGGCCCTGGGTTCGATTTCTCAGCACTGTATAAACAGAAAAGGCCAGAAGTAGCAATGTGGCTCAAGTTGGTAGAGCGCTAGCCTTGACTGAAGAGCTGAGGGACAGTACCCAGGCCTCCAGTTCAAACCCCACCACTGACAAAGAAAAAAAAATCCCTAATTGAAATCTATGACTCACTATAAATACAAGTGGCCATAGAATGAGGAATGAAATTAATTGAAAGCCCATTATCACAATACAACATAACTGCAAATGAAATTTCCAATAAAATATGCATCATTTTGTCGAATGCAAGACAGATCATGGTAGGTGTGGTTCTATGAGCTGGGCCTCCTGGTTCTCACTTCAATTACTTGGTCTATCAGAATTTTCACATTGCTAAGTGCTTTGTAATTGTAAAACTTCACCCAAAACATAGTTCCCTACAATGAGTTGTAAATTCATTTTAATAAAGGAAATTTATAGAATGATTTTATAGACTTTTTCCATTTGTATTTTTGCATTTATACATTTTCAATTGAATCTTCACATTAACATTTTACACACACCTTTAATAATATTTATTTAAGCCATACTTCTTCGAAATAGGACCTATCTATCAAAGTTTCCACCAACTTCCAAAATAGCAACATTATGTAGAAGACTATAGAGGAATTTTGTAATCTCATCTCAACATAGTTGATGTGATAAATTCAGTCTTAATTGCTATCTTTTTAAATTTGATAACTTTGATTCATTTAATTTTTTTTTGGTCGGTCGTGGGGTTTGAACTCTTGGCTTGGGCGCTGTCCTTGAGCTCTTCACCTCAAGGAGAGTGCTCTACTGCTTGAGCTACAGCGCTACTTCCGGTTTTCTAGCGGGTTTATTAGAGATAAGAGTCTCAAGGGCGGAGCTGGGAAGTTGGCTCAGTGGTAGAGCACTTGACTTGCATGCCTGAGACCCTGGGTTCAATTCCTCAGCACCACATAAGAAAAAAGCCGGAAGTGGCGCTGTGGCTCAAGTGGTAGAGCACTAGCCTTGAGCTGAAGAGCTGAGGGACAGCACCCAGACGCAGAGTTCAGGCCCCACGACCGGACCTAAAAAAAAAAAGAGTCTCAAGGACTTTCCTGTCCTGGCTGGCTTTGAACTGCGATCCTCAGATGTCAACCTCCTGAGTAGCTAGGATTACAGGCGTGAGCCACCAGCACTTGGCTCATTTAATTTCTTTTTTAAAATTTAATTTTATTGTAAAGGTGATTTACAGAGGGGTTAGAGTTACATAAGATAATGAGTACTCAATAATATGTAGGTAAAGCATAAGCATATAATTATGAGCATATGTGGCTGTGAGTATATTTGTTAATAAATATATAGGTTTCATGGTAAGTACATGTACATTATATAGAAATGATTATGTGACCATATTTCAAACTATGAGCATGGAAATATGTGTGAAAAGAAACTGGACAAATGGGAAAATCAGAGTGTACATGTTTGTGTTTCTGAGTGAAAAAATTTATAATCATGACCAAGTGATTTTCCATGTTTTTTGTGAAGGTGTGGGGCTGTGAAACAATTTTTATAGCTACATTTATCTTCACTGAAACAAATTCCTTCTTCTGTGATGGCTACTGCAGGTGACCTCTTGAGGGATATTGTGACTAATTCCAAATACACTCCCATATAGCATTGCTACAAAACTTCCTACTATTGCTTGTTTTTCATATGATGAGATTTATATATTATTAAAGATCCCAGAATGGTAAAATTAGCATTCTCCTTTAATGGAAATCTTTACAATTCTAGAAAATTCTGTAAGAGCTATAAGCAAGTAGTTACATATGTGAATGGACACATTGTCTCTGAAAAATTCGATTTCTACATAAGATCAAATATATTTGAAGAATTGTCTTTATTACTATTGACTATTAGCAGTGAAATTGTTGGTGAGCTTGCTTGCATAGAATGTTATGTAAATCTTGAAGTTGCTATTTGTGAGAAGGCTAGATTAGGGAAGAAATCCCTATGTGATGCCAATCCTGACTTTTTAGACATGCTTAGGCTCAAACAATTTCTACTTCCTTATGTGAAATAAGTCTATGTTAAGGTATTTTTGTGCATTTGGCCATAAATTTGTTTACACATCAAAGATAGACACACAAATATGCCATACATAAAATTTTAAAAAATCAACACTTAGCTGGCTGTCAGTTGCTCTGACCTGTAATCCTAGCTACTGAAGGAGGCTGAGATCTGAGGATTGTGGTTTGAAGCTAGCTGGAGCAGAAAAGTTTGTGAGTCCTATCTCCAACTAAAAACCATATCTTTAATTAACCACCAGAAAACCAGAAGTGGCCCTGTGGCTCAAAGTGGTAGAGTGCTAGCAAAAAAGCTTAAGCCAACAAAAAATAGGGCTTACTCTAAAAGGGAGAACGCTAATTTAATAGAAGACTCCAGGCTGGGTGCCTATGGTTCATTGCCATAATCCTAGCTACTTAGGATGTGGAAATTTTAAGATCAAAGTTTGAGGCCACTTGGGGCAACAAAATCTGTGAGACTTATCTCCAATTAACCACACATACACCAAAAAAAAAAAAAAAACAGAAGTAGAGTTGTGGCTCAAGTGGTAGAGCCCTAGCCTAAAGCTCAAGGATGGTGCCTAGAGCCAGAATCCCATCCCCCAGATGATACAAAAGAAAAAAAGAAGAATCATATGGCTAGGGCAAGTTTCACATTTGTCATTATCCTGTAATTATTTTGGAGGTACTGGGACTTGAACTCAGAGCTTCCCAATTGTTAGGCCGATGCTATTGTACCACTTGTACCATATATTCACCCACTTGTGCTCTAATTATTGTTTAAATTTTACTTTATTGTTATTATAAAGGTGATCTACAGAGGGGTTACAATTACATGAGTCAGGTAATGAGTACATTTCTTTTTATACAATGTCTTCCCTTCCCTCACTCTCTCCTAGTCCTCATGCTTGTTTCCATTCAGTGAGCTCCACTGCTACACTTTTCCACTCTTTTCCCCTTGAGTTCTGTGCCCTCCCCCCTCCCAAAGATAGACACACAAATATGCCATACATAAAATTTTTAAAAATCAACATTTTTTTAGAAAGAGAAATCTCTTGCTCCATATATATATATATATATATATATATATATATATATATATATATACATATATATGTATATATATATATATATATGGGGGAGCACATAGGCATTGTGCATTTGTGTGTGTCTCCTGCATGAATCCTATTTTGGTCTCACTGTCTGTGTCTAGAGTCCTGTATAGTTTTTATTTTATTCCAGTATATTTTGTCTCTAATATCTGCAGATCAGAGGAACGGTGCATTGTTTGTCTTTCTGAGCTTGGCTTCTCTTACATAACATGATTTGTTCTAGTTCCATCTATTTCTCTGCAAATTACATAATATTATTCTTTCTAATGGCTGTATAAAATTCCATTGTATATAGGTACCACCGTTTTTTGGATCCACTCATCTATTATAGAACATCTGGACTATCCATATCCAGATTTTTATGAATAGTGCAGCAATGAACATGGATATGCAAGCGTCTTTACACTATCCTGGCTTGTAATGTTCTGGGTAGATTCCAGGAGTGGTATGGCTGGCTTGAAGGGGAAGATCTATGTTTAGTTTTTCTTGAGGAACCTCCAGACAGCTGTTCAAATTGGTTGTACTTGTTTACATTCCCACCAACAGCGCAATGGAGTTCCTTTATCCCCACATTCCCACCAATATTTGTTGTTCAAATTCAAAGTGTTGGGCATTCTAGCTAGTGGGAGATGGTATCTTGGGGTTGTTTTGATTTGCATTTCCTTAATGGCCAATAATGATGATCATTTCCTCAGGTGTCACTTTGACATTCTTACCCCTCTGAGAAATTTCCACTCAGCTCCTATTCCTATTTATTGATTGGCTTATTAGCTTTAGGAGAGTTTAGTTTCTTGAGCTCCTTGTATATATTGGATAATAGGCCCTTTTTCTGATATATTGCTGGTAAAGATTTTCTCCAAGTCTGTTAGCTGTCTTTCTAGTTTAGTAACTATATCCTTAGCTGTGTAGAAACATTTTACTTTGATGTAGTCCCACTTGTCAAGACTCTTCAATTTCAGGAACTCTTTTCCATAAGTTTCTACCTGTATCTATGAGTTCTAGTGTTTCTCCTACTCTCCCTTGCATTTATTTCAGTTTCAGGTCTGACATTGACATCTTTCATCCACTTTGAAATGATATTAGTGCATGCTAACAGAAATCCACTTTTAGCTTTCTGCATAAGGATTCCCAGTTTTCCTAACACCAATTATTGAAGAGGCTAGATTTTTTTTCCACTGTATGTCTTTGGAACCCTTATAAAATATCAGATAACTGTAAGTACATTGTTTTATTTCTGGGTCTTCTAATCTGTTCCATTGATATTCAGGCCTATTTTTATGCCAGTACCAGGCTGTTTTTGTACTTATAGGTCTGTAGTAGAGCTTGAGGTTTGGAGTAGAGCTTGAGGTCTGAAAATGTGATACCAACAGTGTTAGTTTGTTCCTAGAATTTCTTTGGCTATTCGAGGTCTTTTGTTGTTCCATATTGTTTTCTCTATCTAGATAAAGAAAATCATTGGAATTTTGATGGGGATTGCATCAAATTTGTGTATCATTTTTGGCAATATGACTATTTTCACAGTATTAATGGTACCTATCCATGAACATGGAAGGTGTTTCTATTTCCTGATGTCTCCTTTGATTTTTCTTCAAATTTTTATACTTTTTAATATAAGATCTTTTACGTTTTTGGTTAGGTTTATTACTATGCATTTTTTGCCAGTCCTGGAGCTTGAACTCAGGGCCTGAGCACTGTCCCTGAGCTTCTTTTGCTCAAGGCTAGCACTCTCCCACTTGATCTACAAAGCCACTTCCAGCTTTTTCTGTTTATGTGATTTTGAGTAATCAAATCTAGGACTTCATGCATGCTAGGCAAGCACTCTATCACTTTCAGTAACATTCCCAGCCCTCCTATGTATTTTTTGAGGCTATTGCAAATCGAGTTGTTTTCCTGATGTCCCTCTCTGCTTATACATTGTTGGCATACAGAAAGGCTACTGATTTTTGTGGGTTAATATTTATCCTATTACTTTGTCAAAGAGGTTGATCAGTTCTAGGAGCTTGATGTGGAGTCTTTTGGGTCCTTTAAATTTAAAATCATGTCATCTGCAAATAGGGATCCTTTGACCTTTATTTTCTCTATGTTAATCCTTGTATGTTCTTGCCTTGTCTTGTTGCTCTGGCTAGAAATTTCATAACTATATTGAAGAGGTGTGAAGAGAGTGGACATCCTTACCTTGTTCCTGATTTTAGGGGAAATGATTTTAGTTTTTCACCATTCAGTGTGATGTTAGCAGTTGGTCTGTAATATATAGCCTTTATTATTTTAGTGGACTGGTGTGCAGAGAAATCATTTCACCTGACTGTCTTGGACTGGCATCTACTTCCCCTGGGGCAGGGAGCTGCATTCCAGCCTCTGGACCAGGTCTGAACCTTGCAGGGGGCAGGTTCCCACAGTGGAGTGCAGTGCAGTGCAGGGTGATTTTAGCAAGTCAGTTGATTTCTGCTGTCAGCAGTGGCATTGGGGAATGCAAGGTTCCAGATTTGAACCAAAATTGGGCCCAGTGGCTGCTGGACCTTGTAGTTCTCTGGCTCAAGGGGCAGAGTTGTATGCCAGCGATTTTAAGCAAGTAGCTGCAGAAGGGGTGGGCCAAAGCATTGTGGCCTCTTTCCCCTGTTCCAGTATGGCATCCCTTCTCAGCCAGGGGGAAGGGGTCTGGGCCAATCACGCTGGGTTGCCACCAGTGCAGGTCTACCATGGTCTACACCAGCGGGATACTCATGGCTCCTGCTGTTGGTTTGGAGCTGAATGATGGCTTTGTGTTAAAAGTTTTCTGCATCTGGATGTGGCAATCTCATGTTCCTGATCTGTACATCTGGATCTTCAGGTTTGTTGCTGTCTGCACTGTTTGGGCTTGCAGCATAGCCAGGTGTCTCTTATTGAGGCCTGTACTGTGGGCATGTGGTGGGAGATGGTGGGAAGGCACTTCACAATTATCTATCCTTATGTGTGTTATTAGTTCGTCTACATTCTTGTGTTTCTCTATTTGTTTATATTTTATATTTTCCTCAATGTCATTCTCTTGAAGTAAAGTGCATGTTAGGACCCTGAATCTCTGTGTGATCAGAGAGAACTAGGATAATTCCCTGTTGCTGCAGAAGCCCTTCTGCACTAGTTGTTTTTGAGATAAGGTCTCACTTTCTTCTTAGGCTGTCCTGAAACATGATATTCCTATTTATGTTCCCTGCTATAGCTAGCATGCCTGATGCAATGCCACTCTACCCAGATTTTTCTGTGAGATGGAATGGGGAGGTGAATATTTTTGTCTGGCTGACCTTGGGACCATGATCCTTTTGATTTCAAACTCCTGTGTATCTGCAATGACAAGCCCATACTTCATGCCTTGTTTATTCTAGGAATTAATATGAGCTATTATTTTATTCTTTGTAATCTCTTAGAATTTGTTTGCACTGACTGAATTGCAGCATTTCTAATCACTGATTAATCCCAGGCAACCTGGAAGTAGTACTTTAGGAAAATGTTTAGTAAGGGTGTATACCATTGCTAGGAATCTGTCATGTTGCTCAGCTCATTGGGTATTTTGGCCTCTGACCATGAAATTTGAATACTGGCAATGGTCTGAGATTATCTAATGTCAGGATTTCTCCTACCATGTGGTTCTTCCACAGGTAAAGAGGGACTTTTTGAGTTGAGAATGTTGAACATTCTCTCTCTGGTCCTCACTAAGCAAGAGAAAGATATTTTTGGAGATTTTGCCAAGTGAAGCACAATGCTAGACTATATGACTATAACTATTACTGCATGAAGTTCTTTTTTATGTTTTTTATTATAAAAATAGTGTACAGAGGGGTTACAGTTACATGAGTAAGGCAATGAGTAAATTTCTTATAGAGCATTGTTACCTCTTCCTTTGTTTTTCCCTTACCATCCCTTTCCTCCCCACCTCCCCAACTCTTCCCTCCCCTCCCAACCCCAATTTGTAAAGTTCATTTTCTACATACTGTCTTGTACATCTCATTGTTACAATGGGTCATCCTATATTCTTGTTTCAGGATTTTGTTATTTCCCTTCCCCTCCCCAAATTAGAGAAATGTATATACAAGATGCAGGGCACCGACATCAAATACAGTGAAAACAGGGTTTATACCATGGGTGAAGAACATACAAGAGAAACAAAAAAAAATCACATAGTATGTTTTAGATACATTAAAAACAATAGCAAAAAAGAAAAAATAAGTTGTGTCCCTATCTTGGGGTTCATTTCACTTAACATCATCTTATATGGTCATGTTTACATAGCTTTTGACCATTTCTGTTTGTCCTAGACGTATACCAGTTATTGCAAATAAGGGAAACCATGGGACCTATGTTTCTTTGGGCCTGGCTTACTTCACTTAACATGATTTTTTCCAAGTCTTTCCATTTCCTAACATAGGACTAAGTTTAGAACAATCTAGTAGATATCATATTAATTTTAACTATTTTTAATCTTCTTGTTTAGATATAAGAATCTCAGTCTATGGTGCAACTGACTCTTCTACAGTAATTGCTTTAGTTTCAATAAATGCCTATACAATGTCTCTACGGATTTACTCTCTACCAGCAAATACATTTGGACTGACTCTCGGAGATGCACACACACACACACACACACACACACACACACACACACACACACACACACACACACACACACACACACACACACACACACACACACACACACACAGAGTTACCAGTAAAGTGTGATTTTGGTCCATTTGTTCCACAGACTCCAAGAAGTAAATTATGGAGTAGCAGCAGTAATAGTAATATGGTTTCCTAGGATGTTGTTGGGAGAGTAAAAGTTATACCTTTTTTTTTTAGTCTATCTAGTGCCTGATGTTGCTTAGGTCTCTATTGAAAACTAAAACTCATAAGTGACCCAATAGAGAAGGCTCACCTATAGATATGAGGAATGTGTTGTTGCAGGACATATTTTAAGGATTATCAGGCAACACTTGATTCTATTGGACTTTCATTTGTTGAATCCAGGGCATCTGGGATTTCTGGAATTGTTTCAGCATTAGTCATCACTACCAGTAAAGAATGATTACACTTGTTAGAATTCCCCTGAGAAACAACTGGGTGGACTCAAGCTTCAGTTCAGCCACCTCCAGATTTGCCAAGTTATCATGCTGAATGTCTGTTGCCTAATAAACCCATTCCAATATCTCCAGCTGGCAAGAAGCTAACATTTTCCATTAAGAGTTTTCCTGAAGTTGTAGAGTCCCAAGGTAGAGTGTGAAGCCTTCCTAGTCATAAAATTTCACATCAACAATATATGTGGACCTGAGTCCAAAGCCTCTTATTCCTACTTTTTCAAAAACTCACTTGGAATCTCTCAGGAAGGATATGAGTGTCCTTGTCATATTATAGCAGCTCATTGTTTAATTTTGGCCCCTGTTAGATGGAGCTTACCTACCAACCAGATACATTTGGTACAAGCAGTACACATTTGCTCCCTACGTTTTGAGTCTAGGTACTTAAGGAGAGACTGGGTCTTGGGGCAGGAAAGACAACATAGTTCCTCCTCTAATCAAGTAATGACCTCAGTCTTTGGCTTACTCTTTTATCCATCTTTATTAGTCTCTGAGTGGTTGCCAAGAAAGCAGAGATTAAATTATCCTCATCAGTATTATGGTGTTATTATACTTTTTTTTATTCGAATGGGTATTAATTCTCTGAGATTCCTTCCTTTTATCTTTTCATTCTCCAGAGTTTAGGCTCCTAGTTCCTTTCCAGAAGCATCATAGAATGCTAAAAAGCTGCACAGAGCAAGGCCTGGCTGGATCGTATGGTATACAGCACATGTTTAGTGGACAGCCGCTTCCTTCAAGGTCCTGGGATAGGCAGGCATATAAACTTCTGCACATTTAGTCACTTCAAATAATGCTTTAACTAGCTGAGCTCAAAAATAGTAGTCTTCATATACTATGAAAGAGGAACTAAGATGATGGTTCTGCAACAACAAATCCAAGTAAGACAGCAGCAATCATGCTAGGTGTTTATCAAGATACCAGCCTTGGCCTGACATCTCTGCTTTATTAGAATTTTATAATTTATCTGCCATAGCAATCCCAAGAAATAAGGATGCCCCAGGAGTTCTTCCTGCTCTAGCCTATTATAGGTTTGTAAGTAATATACCTCCATCCAGAGGTATATACATCCCTCTCTTTTCTCTATTCAGACCTGCAGGATAGACTGACATCTTTCCTCTTGGATCTCTGTACTCTGACCCCAAAAGTCAGTCTCCATGTCTTGAGATCACTCAAATAATAGAGGAGCCACCTGATTAGGCTAATAAATATAAAACACAAAGTAATGCCAGACCGAACAAGAAGATTTTGAAATTTTAGTCCTAAGCACATTAGGCTATCTAGTGTAATTTTGTCAACTTATTATTCTACTGACTGAATCCACCCTATATTGATTTTGTGACTCACCTAAATCCTCCTCTTTCACCATCACAACTTGTAAGTGACTATAAAGGATTTGGTAGCTATTCCAAGGAAACCAGGATAGGAACCAAAGTTGACAACAGCACACAAATAGCTTTATTTGGATGACCCTTTCATAAGTTTACATGAGAGGGATATCTGTAACTATAGGAGAGCTTCCAGAAAAAGAGAATTACTAGAGGGGGATCAGAAATGATATCTGTATGTCTAAGTGATGTCATTCGACAATGTGATGGGAAATTGTTGACTCAGATAGTGCAAAGAATAGCAGTGAATTTTTGTATTTGATAACTATAGGCTGCATCTTATCTATGACTAACAGATGTGGAGTGCAGTTTTGCAGAAAATGCAAAACAGGAAGCCACTCAAAGGCTAAGGATCTGCTTATTGGGACTTTATTTACAACAACTGAATGTGAAAATTTTGAGTTTGATGCCAGCTGTTGTTTGAGCTAAGAGCTTTTGAGCCTGCTGTGAAGAAGGGAAAACATAGGGCCACGATACAGAGGTAATGGCTCTTTTACATAACAATATTCATGTTGAAGAATAAATGTGTGAACCTGTTCAAAGATGCATTTATTAATATGCTAGTTACTACAGTTATGTGATTAAGTAAACATGCATATTCATGTATAGGAGTGAGTATATAACCATATGGTTATTTACTCATGTGTGCATGAGTAAATTTATAAATATGTTTCATGTGAGGTTTATATGTGATTATATTTGAGAGAATTTGTGATTGTGAGAGTTCATGTGTATGAGTGAGCTAGCAGTTAGGTGAAAAAAGTAAATGGTGTTCATGTTTTAAGCATGAAGTGTGAGAATGTGTATGAACAGATATCTGTAGAAAAGAATTTAAGCACAATTGTGTGGGTGAATATGTAAGCATATTTGCATCTCAAGAATTAATATGCATCTGTATTTGTATTTGTGTCTTGATATTTGAGCAAGTTTATGTGTGTTAATGTGCAATTTAAGATAAAGTAAGGGCATGTATGTCTCTGAGTGTAAATTTTGAACTGAGCATGTTAATTTTTAGTGTGTAAGTGTGCTTGTGTTTATAGGTGAATGAGTTGTTTGTTTATATAGATATTTTCACATAATTGATCATTTCAGTGTGCGTGTTAAAATTCAATACAGTGAGTGAATATGTGATCATGTATGTGTGCAACTGAAAATGTAAGCATGTAAATATGTGATCATTTGCACAATGTGTACATATTCATATGTTTCAACTACTGTTTGAAAATATTTGTTAATAAGGAAACATGTGAGTGTGTCTGTATGTGAGTTGTTAGTAAACATATATTCATGTTTGTAATTGAATATGTGATTACATTTGTGTCAAGTTAATTTGTGACCACACTGATGTTATTGTTTTAATGTGCAGGTGTGACTGAGCATTTGTTTGAGTGTGTTGCTTCTTCCTGAGGTTTTCTTCCAGCCTTTGTGTGACTCAAAATGTAACAATAGTTTGAAGTGTATAAAACTGTAAGGCATTGCACACAAATAAATTTTTATTATTACCCTTAATTTCAAAGCTGCCTCTAACCATGTCTAAGCTAGACTATTATTCTCTGTGTTGTATCATTGTCCTGCTATGAAAATATGTGTGAACTTCATGATTCAGCCTGCATGCTGGCTTCACTATAGGCTGACTACACAACATCTAAGCACCTGAGAGAAATGTGTTGTTCTGAGTACAATTCTTCAGAAAGCTATTGGGACTAAGTGTCTGAATGACTACTGAGAACTCAATGGACCTGTATGTTATGGCACATCACAAATTCCAGCAAGTATGGCCACTGTGAACAAGTTTACATGAAGTAATGGGTAGTGACAGAAGTTCCCAGCAACACCACACTTTATTATAACCTTTTGGGCCCCATACATGCTTTAGCGGATGGTAGTTTTGTTCTTCAGTCAACAAATATAGCCTTGGAATCATGCAGACACTTCTCCCATTCACAGTATCAGACTTTCATTTAGTATCACTCAAGCAAATCTATCTCTTTTGGTGGAATCCTAAGGACATTAACAGGCCAGTGTAGAGCTATACAAAGGATCCCAAATGAAAGAGCAAGAATGAGCTGAAATGCAGCCATATTTCTCTCACCAAACCATTTTCCTGGTGCAGAATGCAGCACAGAAAAAAAGCACCATTTCTACCTTTATCTACCTAGAGGGCTGCCTTATGTTATAGCATTAATCAGGGTACCAACATAGCTAAAGTGTACTGAAGTCTCCAAGAGAATAATCAGAAGATAAGCTTCCAGATAAAGTGCCTAAATCCCATCTTTGGAGTGATGGCCTCAGTCCAGTATTTTTTCTGCCTAAGATGCTCAGGAAGGTAAACAAAGTGGCGAGAGTATAAAATTCCCACGTGGGCATCCATTAGAGTTCCAGTGCTCAAACAATAGCTGTATGGAGGAATGCATTAATCTACTTCATTATTTTGCTCTACAATATTGGGGTATATTTGTCATGCCACGTGCTGAACCAGGTGAAGCCCTTTGGGATCTGCTTTTCACAGTACTGTGGTAACCAAGCTCTTTGTTTGCTTCCTCCTCTTCTTCTTTCTCTTCCTCTTATTCTTCCTACTTCTCTTCCTCTTCCTTAACTTCTTCTTTTTCCTCATCTCACCTTCACAAGAAAGGAAAGAAGCTTCCATTTGAATCTGACAAAGCCACACTCACTAAGATCTTTTCCTGTTAAGACTTGAAATTTACATTCTACCTCAGAGTCAGAGGAAGGGAGATAAGACTCCGAGTCTAATTAGTAGTCTTCCTAGGGAATCTTGAAGATCCATAAACTCTGAAATCCTTGACCTAGTTTCTCTAAATCATTGAATTTAAAAAAAAAGTTAAGATGGAGCCTTATGGCTTTCATGGGTAGGTATCCTTCCAGGATCTTGCTTGACACTGTTGGCTTGAGAGATCTGGGAATGGTCTTGAGCTCATTTGGCCTACGGAGTATAAAATAAAATGTTAAATGGACTTTAAGTATTGTTTTAAAAAATATTTTAAAGGTGATGTACAGAGGGATTACAGTTACATGAGCAAGTTAATAAGTACATTTCCTTTTTAACAGAGTCACCTCCTCCCTCATTCTCTCCAAGTTTTCCCCTCTCTACATCCCTCCCCAAAGGCACATAGTTTATTTCTAACATAGTGCCCATTGGGTTTCCCTGCTGAATTGGCTCACTCCTTGTCCCATAATTTCTGTGCTTCCCATTCCCCTCCCCAAATCAGATAAACTGATATACAAGACAAAGGGTACAGAAATAAAAAACAGCAACAGAAGGGAATAAACCAAAGAGAAAAGGAGAGAAAGAAAAAAACACCACAAACAGTATTAAAAAAAAACCTCTTCTATTCTGAGTTCATTTTGATAAACATTATTTTGTATGATATTATGCACATGGCTATTAAGTCCTTGCAATCCTCTCCTAAGAATTATCCTCCTTTGTTCTCACTGTGTGAATGTTTAGATTGCTGTTTAATTAATTATGTCCAGTTATAATTATTTGTCTTTTATTATCCATTGGGTTTACTTGTAGATTTATAGGCATATTCTCATTATTACAAATGAGGTAAACCATGCAGCCTATGTTTCTTTGGGTCTGGCTTACTTCACTTAGTATAATTTTCTCCTAGTCTTTCGATTTCCTAACAAATGGGGCAGTGTCATTCTTTCTGATAGAGGCATAGAATTCCATTGTGTGTTTGTGTGTGTGTGTGTGTGTGTGTGTGTGTATATACACACTATATATACATACATATATACATTACATATATACACTATATATATATATATATATATATATCATTTTATTGATCCATTCACCTACTGGGGGGGGCATTTGAATTGATTCCTTATCTTGGCTATGGTAAACAATGCTGCAGTGAATATATAGTCATAATGGTGGGTTTAGTGCAGGATGGCTTGTGGTCAATTGGAAAGAAGCACAGAAGTGGGATTGCTGGATCATAAGGAAGCTCTATGTTTAGTCTTTTGAAGAACCTCATTCCCACCAACAGTGTAGTAGTGCTCCCTTTTGGCTACATCCCCGTCAGCATCTGTTATTGTTAGTTTTCTTAATAATGGCCAATCTAACTGGGTTGAGATGGAATCTCATGTTGTTTTTATTTGCATTTCTTTCATGGCCAGAGAGGTCAAATATCTCTTCATGTGTCTATTGACAATTCTTATTTATTTTTCAGAGAAGTCCCTCTTTAAATCCTTGGCCTCCCATTTATTAATTAGGTTGTTGTTTTTTTGAGGATTTGTTTTACGGAGGTTCAATTTTTTGACCTCTGAGTATATTTTATTTTTTTTTTGGGGGGGGGGGTCCAGTAGTGGCGCCTGAACTCTGGGCCTGGGCGCTGTCCCTCAGCTCTTCAGCTCAAGGTTAGCACACTACCACTTGAGCCACAGCGCCACTTCCGGCTTTTTTCTTTTTGCTTATGTGGTGCTGAGGAATCGAACCCAGGGCCTCGAGCATGCAAGGCAAGTGCTCTACCACTGAGCCACCTTCCCAGCCCATCTGAGTATATTTTATATATGAGGCCCTTGTCTGATGCATAGCTAGTAAAGATCTTCTCCCATTCTGTGGGCTTTTTATCTTGCTACCTATGACCTTTGCAGAAAGAGTTCAGTTTGAGGCAGTTCCATTTATCCAGGCTTTCTTTGATTTGTTGTGCTTCTGGATCTTATTAACTGTTCTTGTAGATTTTCTAAATGTAGTATCTCTTTAAGTATCTTCTGTAATGCTGGTTTGGTGGAGATAAATTGTTTCAGTTTTCCTTATTATGGAAGGTTTTTATTTCTCCCTCTGTTATGATGGAGAGCTTTGCTTGGTATATTATACTATACTATACTAGATACTCAATACTATAGAGTTCATGCCTTTAAGGTGTGGCATTCATCATTCCAAGCTCAAATTGCTTTCATGGACTTGGCTGAAAAATATGCAGTTGTTCTGATAGATATTCTTATAGGTAATTAATCTTTTCTCCCTGACAGCTTTAAGGATCATTTCATTGGCCTTTTTTGATCCTGTGCAGATTGCAATGTGGCAGTGGAATGTTCTATTCTGTTCTGGTCTGTTTGGTGTTATAGAGTCTTCTTGTATAAAGCATATCATTTTGGATGTTCAAGAAGTTCTTTGGGGGCTGGGAAGGTGGCTCAGTGGTATAGCACTTGCTTGTATGCATGAGGCCCTGGGTTCAATTCTTCAGCACCACATAAGCAAAAAGAAAAAAGCCAGAAGTGGTGCTGTGGCTCAAGTGGTAGATTCCTAGCCTTGAGCTGAAGAGCTGAGGGACAGTACCCAAGACCAGAGTTCAGGCCCCACGACTGGACACCCCCCCCACCAAAAAAGAAGTTCTCTGCTAGAATTCTGTTAAATATATGTTCTTTTTGTGTGTGTGAAAATACCATACAGAGGGGTTAAAATTACATGGGCAAGGTAATGAGTACATTTCTTATCAAGCATTGTTGCCTCCTCCTTTGTTTCCCCTTCCCATCTCCCTCCCACCCAGTTCCCCCCCCACCAAAGTTGTAAAGTTCGTTTTTTGACATAATGTCTTGTATATCCCATTGTTGCAATGGGTCCACCTGTATCTCTATTTAAACAAATTGTTTTTTCCCTTCCCCTCCACAAATTATACCAACATCAAATACAGTGAAAACAGGGGTTATGCAATGGGGGAAGGACATAGAATTCTGTTAAGTGTATTTTCTATCCCTTTAACTTCCTTATCTTGCCCTTTCTCAATACCTATTAGTCTTAAATTAGGTTTTTAATTGAACCCTGAAACTCCTGTGAGGACTTTTCTTATTTCTTCTATTTGTTCTGAATAATTGTTCTTTCTGTATAAATTTACTCTTCAATTCCAGAGACTCTGACTTCTATGTTGTCTCATCTGCTGTCAAGACTTTCTGTTTTGTGTTTTATTTCCCTGACTTCTAATTGATCATTTTTGGTTGCTACAATCTCTTTATTGAAGTTTTATTTTAAGTCTCGTATGTACTTTTTTACTTCCTTGATTTGATTTTCTGTGTCTTTTCTCATCCTTTTGCTAAGTGTCTATTTTTTCACTTGATTCCCTATCCTTCTCTTGAAATTCATTTAGATTTCTGTTTGTGGATGCCTCTAACCATCTTTGGTTACGCTCATCACACACATAACCTTGTACAAGCTTTCTGTCTTTTCATCCAGCATATTTATCAGCAGTGTTTTTATAGCATTTTGAGAATTAATTTCTGTCTCTCGTGCCTGCTCTATTGCCTGGTCATTTTGCGGGGGAGTTCAATTTCCTTCACTTGTCATTTCCTTGTATTTCTATGGTTTTTTTCTACCCATTTGGAAACAAAAGTAAATCTGATACCACAACACAACACAAATTTAAGTCAAAAATCAACTGAGAGCCCTGTAATTGCAGACTTTAGAGGTTTAAGTCATAGATAGATATTCCCCTATCTATCTCTCCTTTTCTTTGTTTTAGGACGGGTATTGTGTTTCAGGAAAGGAAATTATAAATAGTTGTAGCCAGTGAACAAGTTTTATGTTAGTGATAAAAACAACCTGAACCAAACCGAAAGGCTAACAGGACAAGCCAATTGTCCAGAGTCAAAACGAAAAAAAAATACAGGTTAACTTACAGACAAACAATTAGGGATCTATAGACTAAAGCAAACTAGTAAGGAAAGAAAGACCAGAAATAAAGGAAATCAAGTTAGAGTGAAGTTTAAAGAAATATTAAGAGATACAGCATAATGAAAAGTAGAGAGAGGTGCAAATAAGAACAGATGAATAAATAAAAGGAAAGGAATAAAAAGAAATCTAAGCCCTAAAATCAAAAAATACTTTTTAATTTACACATATATATGAAAATAATAATAAAATAAAAATACAAAAAATGGAGAAATAGAAAATTGAGCAATCAAAACTATAGCCAGAATTAAGTATGCACATATCTAAGAGGCCTAATAATCCCCACAGACTATATATCTAAGACTAAACAGAACAGCAATAAAAAAGAAGAAATAAATTTTTTAAATAAAATTAATAAGAAATAAAATAAACAAGACCTTGAGCCAGGCACTGCTGGCTCACACCTGTAATCCTAGCTACTCAGGAGGCTGAGATCTGAGGATCATGGTTCAAAGCTAGCCCGGGCAGGAAAGTCTATGAGACTCTTATCTCCAATAAACCACCAGAAAGCCAGAAGTGGTGCTGTGGCTCTAAGCAGTAGAGTGCTTGCTTGAGCTGAAGGACAGAGCACAGGATCAGAGTTCAAGCCCCACAACTGTTAAATAAATAAATAAATAAATAAGAATAAACTAAACAAGAACTAAGACGAATGGGGGGAAAATGGTTCTGCAATTTGTTTGGGGGACCTTGTGTCTCCCTGATGTCCATTATTAAGTTGTTTAGTGGAGTCTTTGATTTCCTTGTAGCACAGTTGGATCAGAAACCTTTTTTTTTTTTTTGGTCCAGTTGTGGGGCCTGAACTCTGGGCCTGGCTGCTGTCCCTCAGCTCTTCAGCTCAAGGCTAGTGCTCTACCACCTGAGCCACAGCACCACTTCTGGCTTTTTTTTTTCTTTTTGCTTATGTGGTGCTGAGGAATCGAACCCAAGGCCTCAGGCTTGCAAGGCAAGCCCTCTACCACTGAGCCACCTTCCCAGCCCAGAAACCTTCTTTATATAAAGGTGTGACTATTATCCAGATTCCCACACTCAGGCCTATCTGAACATTTCTTATAACTCCAAGTGAACAGATGAATTAAAAAATCAGTTTGTTTGAATGGACAATAAAGTTCTCCCTACAAACTTGGAGTCTTTGCAGGCCTCCCTGCAGCCTAACTTAGTGGGAATGGGAAGATGATTTGTGTGTAAGATCAGCAAAGAGGTGGCTGTTTTATGCTGCTTATAATCTCTGAAGGGAGCCAAGGTTAGGACAGTACTATCTGGAATCAGTAGCTTGAAGGGAGGGGGGGTGGAATCTAGCTCCTAAGACCCTCCTTTTAACACAGCCTGAAATCATACTCACCTTTTTAGATGGGTGTTTTTCAATGAGGGGTTTTTGTTTTTGTAATTCTAAGGTGGTTGTCTGACCACATGCTGAGCTGCAATATGTCTGGAATGCTTAGCTTGTCTTTGCTCACTGCAAAGATGAGTGGGCCTGCCTCCCCCTGGGCCAGGGCTGCCTCTCCCTGGGTAATTCAACAGAGAGGGATAGAGCAAATTTATCAGATTCCTTTGTCCTTTTCAAAAATGGTACCACTTAACTAGCAAGTGTTTCTGGCCTGGTGCTCTGATAGGCTCTTGCCCACTTTGAAAAATGGCGTTCTTCTTGGGTAAGGGGAAGGGTTCCCTGCCAGAAGCTGGTCTCTTGGAAGGAGAGAAGATTCTTTTGTGAGATACTAAAAGGATCCATCACATCCATCTCAGGGGACCACATAGAGGCAGGTAGGCACAAGAGAAAGATTATTACAAGGTTTATTAGAGGAGCCATATTTCCCCCAGAGAGGGGTACCCTCCACTATCTAGGTAGCAGCAGGGTCTAGGGGGTAGAAAGTGAGGTAGATGGGAACTCGAGTGGGTCTGAGTGGAGAAAAGGAGGGGCCAGCTGTTTGGCAAGAACTCCAGGGCTTAGAGGAGCTCAGGTCTGGGTGGAGCTGAAGACCAAAAGTAGATATAATGCTTACATTTCCTGCTCTGTTGTTTCATAAAAAATAGGGGTACCAGGCCAGGGTATATGGGCAGAGGTCATTTCTTCTGGAGCTACTTCCTGCTGTAAAGGGGTAAAGTAGTAAGGGGTCTCTGCTTCATTGCTTCACCAGGTACCATCCAAGATGTATCTGCTTGACAGTGGATGGTAATGGTCCTCCTTTTTCCATGACAATAGTTATCTAAAATGGATAAAATAAATATAAATATAATAAAATTAATAAAATAAAATAAAATTAATAAAAGGCAAAACTTTTGTTAGTACCCCAAGAGAGAAATATGCCATGGAGGGATTAATTCCTGCAAAGAGCTACCAAAGACCTGAAATTGCCTTTTGTGTCTTGGATTGGAGAAATAGCCTGGTACCTGACTCCTGGCATCCTGGAAGAGGGGGAGTAAGACCTTTCCTGCTTTAGGATCAGAATAACCTGAGGAGGAGGTAGCAGAGATATTTAAAGGTACTAGAGTCAATGAATGTCATGGGCTCTTTTGGCAACTTCCTCCTGGCTTTGAGGCATCAAGGAATCCCTGGAGTAGGGGGTCTTTAGGGTCCGGGTCTGTGCTGGGCAAGGCAGGGCAGTGTAAGTGATGTCTCCAGTTGCCTGTAGGAACAGGATGGCCTTGACTTGTTCCCAGGTGATATCCTGGGCAGGGGATGTTATCTTGTTGAAAGAGACTTTTGGAAAGATCAGGCAAAAAGCTGACAAGTTGACAAGGTCAGTTATCATGAATGACATAGGAGAACACATATTGGCTATGGGCCAGAAAAGTTCCAGTTGGAGCATAAACCCAGTTGTGGCCCACTCCAGAGGAGGAGGAATAACTGACCTCAGGGTAGAAAGGTAGAAAGGGGGTGTCTAGGGTCTTTGAGACAACTAACTGGGTAGGGGAGAGCATAATGGATTGGTTAGGAGTCCCAATCAGAGGCTGCTATAAATACAAATAGCAGATAACAAAGTCAAGAGTGTAACATTCTGTCCAGTTACAAGATGGACAAGTATGGACATTAGGTGGGCAAGCAACTATTCCTCTTGATCTCCAGGCTCTGATTAATTTTGATAGGGTGAGTGTAAAGTGACTCCATTTAGGATGTTATCTCCTCTTACTCCTCTCCATGGTTTTCCATTGTCAGGACTGACTTTGTCCTGGGGGAGACTCAGTGTCCATTGCTGCGATAGCTTGTCCCAATTGGCATTTACTAGATTTAGACTCAAGGCCTGGGCACTGTCCCTGGGCACTTCTGCTCGAGGCAAGTGATCTACCACATAGAGTCACAATGCCACTTTCAGCCTTCAGTTAGATACATAAAGGTGAATCTTGAGCCATGCTTCCAGCCTGGCTCTGTGCTGATTAGCTGGGAGATGGAAGTTTAGAGGGATTCTTTGTGCTCCGGATGGCTTTGAACTGTGGCAAAAGTAGTCTTTGTCACAAAATCCCTTTTATTTCCAATTAAAGCAACAAGGAGATCAATGAGATAGAGGATGCCTACAACTTGTTAACAATTGGCTAGCAATTTACTTGCCAGAGTTTTTTTTACTAAATGTACAGACCTTTTCTTGTAAAAGCATTTTTCTAGCACACTGAGGAACCTGATTTCTAGTGGATCTAACAATGCCTACCTGTGTAGGGCTTTAGACAGATCTCAATAGGGACACAATCTCAGGTCTACAAGCTTTTTCCTTAGATGAATTTATGGGGTTGGTGCCAGCTCAAAAGTCACTGCCAATTAGGACTTTGAGCTGACACAGGGGGTTGGGATTTAAATTATCCCTCACATTTTACAAAAAAAAAAAAAATATGGGCAAACTGGAATAGCAATTAATCATTCTTTTTGGACTTTCAAAGAACCCTTTAGGACAACTTTAATTTTAAACTTTGGGAGGCCAGCCACTCCCAACAACTTCCCAAATTTTCACAAAAGGGAAGCCATTTTTAATCCCCTTTTTAAAGTCACTTTAATTTGCATTTAAATGCCCCATTGAAACACTGGGCTACACCCTTTTCCTCTTGTCCAAAGGTTTAAACTGGGCACATTTGTCTTGTGCAGTCTGAGTTACCTTTAGGCATTAGCAGTTTTTCTTAATGTACTAGTACTGTACCAAGAATATAGACTTAGCATCTCTTTTCCTTTAGAAATACGTCCAATTGTAAGATAGCATAGAAGTCAACTTATAACCTTTCTCATAAACCCTTTATGGTCTAATTTGTGGGGATTAACATTACAGAAAAAAAAATCTGGTGGCTTGTGTTTATTCTTTTTATTTTACTCCAAATCCGCAGGGTTTTGGTCATGTTTGATGGAGCTAGGCCAGAGTCTGGGCAAGGCTGTGGCATCTCTTAGTGTGTATGGACTGTCACACCTCCTGCTGGTTACGTGCAAAATGCTATATATATATATATATATATATATATTGGTTAAAGACCTGGTCCACACTGGCTTTTGCAAGCTGGTACCACTGGTTTAGGCAGCTGTGACAACTCTGTTTTATTTCCTGGATATTTCCCATTCACAGGAGCACATTGCATCTTGAGTCACTCTGGTGCTTTGATCTTTTTTTTTTTTTTTTAATTTTATTTTATTTGAGAACATACTGTACAGAGGGGTTACAATTACATTGGCAGGATAATGCATACATTTCTTACCAAGCATTGCAGCCTCCTCCTTTGTTTACCCTTCACCTCCCTTCCCAGCCACCCCCTCCCCCCCACCCAATCATACCCCCCTCCCCCCCCACACACCGACATTGTAAAGCTTGCTTTGACATGACATTTTGTAATTCTCCTTGTTGCAACAGGTCCACCTGAATCCTTAAACGACTTGTTTGTCCCCATCTCCTCCACATGTTATACTGACATCAAATAAAGTGAAAGCGGAGGTTACACTGTGGGGGAGGGACATACAAAGCAACAAAGAAATAATCTTATATATAGGAGTTGATCTTAAAGGGAGTTGATCGGCACACAGGGAAGAAAATGGAAAATTAAAACCTTAGCCTTAGTTTACTAGCCATGGTCAGAGGTACAATATTTAACTCAGCATAGATGGACATAGGAATGACATAAATCACAGCCAACTTAATCACCAATTGTATTTACTTTGCGAAGGAAAACATCTTTTCTAACGCCTTTCCTAAGATCTTTTAAAACTGCTTGTTTTTACTTTGGCTTGTAGTCAGGTCACAAAGTTTTAAAGCAATTTAGATTAAATCACAGCTTCCACTAACAAAGATTTTTAGTAAGCAGAGTACATGGTAACCTTGAAACCCAAACTGTTTACATATAGACAAATAGACATGTTTGTGCACAGATTATAGAGCAGGCTCAGATTTTAAAATAGGCTGTTACTTTGTCTAATTATGATGGAACCATGTGGTCAGTTTAAAATACAAAACTTTGCCAACAACAAGAAATTTTAGTAAACAAGAGACAAGACACAAACAGACACATGGCATAATATAATGGTACCACTGGTCAGCTGGGGGGGTGTCACAGACTCAAGTTGAGTCAGTGCAAAATCCAGTTGGCACGAAATAGCAGCTGAGCTCCCAGGATACAAAGATGGCGCATCTGCCACATGGTCAATACTAGAGAGAGCTGAAGATTTTGACAATGAGGGTGCATTGCTTCTGGCACACATGGAGTTTTAGGTTCCATCCCCCACTACAAAAGTAGAGGAGGGCTCCCACAGGGGAAGGATCCTGCAGGGGAGGGGACCTCCCAGAGGAGGGAGCCCTGCAGAGAGGACTGCAGAAGAGGAGGTCCCGCAGGGGATGGAATCCCACAGGGGAGGAGGCCCTGAAGAGGAAGAGTTCCTCTGAAGAGGGATCCCTTGGGGGGGGGGGGGCTCCCACAGAGGAGGAGTTTAAACTTAAATTCATCCATTCTTTTATCTCAATGAGTATAAACAAATTATTGCTGGGCTACATTCTTCCAGGGTTTTGCATTTAGCATATCAAATTCTTGTGTTGAAGAGTTATGGGGCCCTAATTTGACCCACCTAGTACTCAACTCTAGTTTTTTCCCAATTGTCTAGAGCATTTTATTTATCAATTGACCTTTTGAATACCTTCAATTGGAAGAAGGGAGAGAGAGAGAGACAGAGACAGAGACAGAGACAGAGAGAGACAGAGATAGAGAGACAGAGACAGAGAGAGAGGGAGGGAGGGAGGGAGGGAGAGAGAGGGAGAGAGGGAGAGAAGGAGAGAGAGAGAGAGAGAGAGAGAGAGAGAGAGAGAGAGAGAGAGAGAGAGAGAGAGAGAATTATACCTGCCTGAATGTTCACATAAGTGGAGTTTTAAATTTGGGGCCAAATTTGATTGTAAAGAAATTTAGTTCTGTCCTTTTTTTATGGTAAGTGATGTGGAACCAAAATTTTGCTGCAAGCATCCTTGGCAGTGAATTTGGCTCAAAAAGTGAGAAACAACCAGTGGGAAATGCCATCAGGTTTCTCCATGGTGACTCTCGGCCACAGAGGCCATCAATTAGATACTTGGCCAAGTTTTTTGGGGGGTGTAGGGTCTTCGTCCATCCAGCAGAAGATGGACGGGGACCAAGGAAAGGTAAGTGCGCAGCTCGCCCATTCCCCAGCCTCCCTTAGCCCTGGAGACAATCAGACGCAGCAGGGAGTCAAGTCAAGCAGGAACTCATTTATTACCACACAGTAAGCACTTTTTAAAGTAAAAGACCACATGGCACGGGAGGGGAGGAAAAAGAACCAACCACCGTAAAGGTCACCCTATCATGCACCTAAGCTTTCTATACATTCCCTGCTGTCCACAAGCTGTTCATGTACTCAGATTTTAACATAAACAACTCGGGCTCTGCCCACTCAACTCCCTCTCAGCGCTGTCTTTGCTGCCCATGAGCCAGGCAGATTCCCCCTTTTTGTTTTTATGGCAGATCCACCGCTTTGCTGAAGTTTGGGTCAGGGCACCTCTTACAAAGTTCACCCAACTGGCACCTCATCTTTCCGAGGTTCGCCTAAGGTAGGGGGTAATCTTTGGCAATGAGCTTATCATAATGGACCTGGAGAGCCATGAGTTGGATCTCTTGGGCTCTATGCTTTTTTGATATAACTGCAACTCCCACATCCTTCCCATCTCCCAGTTAGTTATCCTTTTCCCATCCTCTGTAAAGGTTATTTTAACAGGATTACTTCAATAAGAATAGCATTGGCCATGTAGGGGGTTCAAGGCAAGTCTAGGGGGTGAGATTCACCAAACAAGGATAGGGCCCTTGTGCTTGATACAAGAGCACGTCCACTACCTCACATCCCCACCTAGCACAGTAATAAACATCAGCCCCATCACAGTTAGAAATGTCCAAAGCAGTTCGATTACTTTTGGGGCATATATAAAAGTCAGTATCTCAGAAGGTTGTCCTCTTCAGAACATGGGAGCAGCCTGGGTATTGGGGGTCCCACATATGAAACACAGTGCATCCTTGTGGGCCCCCACACTCAGGCCATCTTTGGTGAAGGGGGGTCCAATCTCCAACATCCCAGGATCCTCTAGCCAGGTCACAGAGATCAAAATGAAGGTCAGGCCACCAGGTCGAAGGGACAACTTCTCTTGTGGTGCTATTGTTGATTTCTCCATTGCCAGTGTTGATCACTGCCCGGGTCACCCGTTGAGGTTGATGTGGATTCCATAGGGCCATTGCCGGGAATGGTAGGGTTAGGACAGCCAACAGCTGGAGTATCACCATCTGCAATTGTTAGAGAACACAAGAGCTTCTCAAGGGCTGGTTGCCCTTGGGGAGGGTTAGTAGATATCTTTTTAGCTTTCCCTCTTTTAAACACAAACCTCGACCACCATAGCCATTTTCTTTCCTTGTTGGTTAGTTTATCCTTGGGCATCCTCCTGTATAGAGGAAATGGGTAAAAACTTAAGGTTCCTGGCAGGGATCCAAATGGGGGCTGTCTCCCCTATGGGAAAAACACATCCAAATCCCCTGCCCATGGTAACTAGGGGGTCAGGTCCTCTCCATTGTTGTGTCAGAGGGTCCTTCCACTTGACTTTCACTTGGGGCTTAGGGTTTAGTTGTCCCCAGTGCTTCAGAAGTGTGGATTCAGTTGCCCCTTTTGAAAATTTTAAAATGTTAATGGTAAACAAAGCTATCTGTAACTGTATATGGGGGCTAACTTTTAATAATTGCTCCTTAAGACATTGGTGATTTCTTTCTATAATTGCTTGGCCTTGGGGATTATAGGGAATTCCTGTAGTATGATTAATATGCCATTTGTCAAAAAACTCTGACATTGCTTTACTAACAAATCAGGGTCCATTATCGGTTTTAACTTGTGCTGGTAGACCCAAGGTGGTAAAGCATTGAAGAAAATGTGCTTGTGAATGTTTAGTTCTTTTTCCTATATGTGCTGTGGGCCAGCATGCTTCTGAGTAGTATATATAAGGCTGGGAAAAATTAAGAGAAGGGATGGAGAAGGCAAACTTCCTGATGCAGGGGAATAGAAAAAAAAAAACAATCTTTAATATCAATCACAACCAAGGTATATTCTGAAGGTATAGCAGGAGTCCAGGGCATGCCACTTAGGGGCATTCCTACTAGCTCCATCCTTTTACTTACCTTACATAGATCTTGGAGCATACACCAGGACCTGGATGCTTTTTGGATAACAAATATGGGTGTGTTCCAAGGACTCATAGAAGGGCGTATGTGCCCAAGGTTTGTCTGTTCCTCCACCAAAAGGTAGAGGGCTACAAGTTTAGATTTGGTCAATGGCCACTGCTCCACCCAAATAGGGCTTCCCAGTTGCCATCTAATAGGAGGTACTGGGGGGGAGCAGTGGCCTTTCGGATTGAGGGTGCACTCGAGTAGGTCCCTTATGTTGTTCTCTGTAATTATGAAAGTTAAAAAATCCTTTTCCTTAACTCCTTCTAGATCCCGTTTAAGCCTTTGTGCTTCTTCTCCATCCAGGATATCATCATAGGATGCTCAATGGTCCGTAGTGACTACGGCATCCATTTGTCTTAGCATGTCTTGCCCTAGTAAATTAGCGGTGAGGTTTGTTTGCCACTAAAGGGCATATCTTTCCCTGTTCTCCATCTGGGCTGGTCCATTTCATAAGGGCAACCATCTCTTTGGTCTGGGAGTTGCCCCCTACCCCCAATATCAGGGGCCCAGGTGCAAGCTTCCAATCCGAGGGCACTTCCTCCTCCTGAGTATGGTTCACTCTGCCCCTGAGTCAATTAGGCAGTGAAACCTCTTCCTGCCTATGAGAATACTCGTTTTAGGGTGGAGTCCTTCCACCAGGGGGACGGTCCAAAGGGCCTAGGTTGTCTTGCCATGAGGCTGCCTGGGCCTTACAGCAGAGGGTGTTCTTCCTTGAGTTAACAGGGCTGGAGGATGCCCCTCCCCTAGTTTAAAGGCTTCCCATCTAAATCAAATTTGGATCGACAATCCTTTTTCCAATGGTACCCCTTCCTGCACCTGGGGCAGGGTATAGGGGGCAGTTTGGACCCCTCAGGCCAGTTGGCGGGGGATTGTTGTGAACAGTCCCTCTTAAAGTGGCCCTCCTGTCTGCATTTAAAATAAGTCCCACTCCCTGATGGTCTTGGGGTTCCTTGGCCCTGGGCTGCCAGCGCCTGGGTAATAACCTCAGTCATTGCAGATGTCTGAGCCTATAAAGCTAAAGCTAGTGATAGGGACTGGTGCTGTTGCTTTCCCACATCCTGCAAGGCCACCAGGGAACTATCTCTCAATCCTGTGCATGCCGTGCAGTGGTCTGCACTCATCCCTTCCCAAACCAGTAGTTTTACAAATTGATCTCGGAGGTCCCCTCCCAGCAACTTGCGGTGAACACTCTGTTGGACTTGGTCTATAAAATCAGGTAGAGGTTCAACCAATTTTTGTCTCACTCCTGCTATGGGGGACTCAGTGGACCCATCATCCACTTTGTACCACGCAGCAAGTCCTGCCTGCCTCACCTGGTCATGGTACGGGCCAGGTATTTCAGCCTGTTCGATGGCAGTGGAGTACCTTTCCCCTGTCCCCGTTAACACGGCATAACTAATAGGTATAGCGAGTTGAGCCTGCCGGTTATTTTCTGCCCACACTCTGCATTCCTCCTTAAAGAAGGCACACCATTTAATAAACTGAGAAGTGGTGAGAACGGCTTTGGCCACATCCAGCCAGTCCTTAGGAACACACGGGTGATAAGCAATGTCCTGTAACAGGGTCTGGGCCCAAGGAGAGTTCAGGCCATCCTCTGCCACCACCTTGCGGAGCTCTTTAAGATCCTTAGCTTCCCATGGATACCATTCCAAGGGTCTGTTAGCTCCTGGTGCCAGATAGACCCGATACGCTTGGGGAAGCAAATCCTGTGGCCCAAGGTCCGGGCTCCCAGGTGGCTCTTCCTTTACACAGTAGGCTTTCGCATAGGTTACTTCCTATGTTACTTCCCTCGGCCCCTCCATGGAAGGTCAGTAGGGGTCCAGGTCTTGCAGGTCCCCCTGTAGGGTCATGTAAGGCACTGTACATACCCCCCAATCGGAAGAATAGGGTGGGGACCTAGGACCATCAGGGGCACCCGAGTCAGAGGGGGTAACCTTCACCCTCCTTTTGACTTCCACTGTGCATGCTTCAGTACATTCTTGGTCGAATTTGACCCATTCCTTTTCCTTCTCACTTCCCAAGTCCTCCTTTACTCCCTCTAGGCCCAATGTTGCCTCCTCCTCCTTCTTCCGTGAGATAGCATTAACCATACTAAGGGTTTCACTTACCCTGAGAGACCACTTAGCCTCGGCCGGTATCTTTTCCTTTTGTGCCCCACGTTGGGCGCCATATGTTGGGTCTTTGTCCATCCCACAGAAGACCAACCGGGTCTGAGGAAAGGTAAGTGCACAACTCGCCCATTCCCCAGCCTCCCTTAGCCCTGGAGACACTCAGATGCAGCAGGGAGTCAAGTCAAGCAGGAACTCATTTATTACCACATAGCAAGCACTTTTTTAAAGCAAAAGACCACGGGGCATGGGAGGGGAGGAAAAAGAACCAGCCAATCATTGTAAAGGTCACCCTATCATGCGCCTAAGCTTTCTATTCTTTCCCTGCTGTCCACGAGCTGTTCACGTACTGACATATCCAATCAGATTTTAACGTAAACAACTGAGGCTCTGCCCATTCAACTTCCTCTCAGCACCATCTTTGCTACCCATATGCCCTATGGGGGGGCCTGAGACCCCCGACAGAGGCACAGAGCCTGCAAAGTGAAATCTAAGACTCTTCACTTACCTGGGGGTAGGACTTAATTAGCTGGAGGAGTTGGATGGGTGGCAATTAGAGTGTTCTGTCAGGAGAAGGTTACCTTGGTGGTCCTTTGGTAACAGGATGTAGGACCTCAGGCTAGGTCCCAGGGCAGCTGGTAGGACCCCTATCCAAAGTGTAGGGGGGAGCAAATCCACTGGGGAACCTATCCCTATAGAGCCACCAATGAAAGGATCCATCACATCCATCTCAAAGGACCACACAGAGGTAGGCAGGCAGGCACAGGAGAAAGATTATTACAAGGTTTATTAGTGGAGCCATATTTCACTCATAGAGGCAACCTCCACTATCAAGGTAGCAGCAGGGTCTGGGAGTAGGAAGTGAAGTAGTAGGTGAGAGCTCAGGTGGGTCTGGGTGGAGAGAAGGAGGGGCCAGCTGTATGGTGGGAACTCCAGGGCTGGGAGGAGCTCAGGTCTGAGAGGAGCTGAGGACCAAAGGTGGTCATAATGCTTACAGGTACTCATGCTTTTCCTTGGTGTTTTGGACAATCCACAATATGATGAGTTGTCTCTGTGTCCCACTCTGTCCAGCTGGGTTGTGGGCTCCCATTCTTGGTTTTTAAATTTGCTCTGGAGGTACATAGAAAGCTCACAGGCTTAATTAACCATGCCCACTATTTCAGCTGCTGTCTCAGCTGCTGCCGCCGACATTGCTGTCACCTCCACCACAACAGGAGCTTAATTCTGTCTTCTTATGCAGGTAGTTTGTAATTCTTTTCTTTGGTATTTAAATATCTGTATAATTTTAGCTTGTTTGGTGTGACTCTTTAGACCTAGAAAGTCTGGTGGGTCTCTAAGGCTCTGCTTCTTCAGAGAGAGCTTAGTTGGTTCCCTGTTATCTTTCCACCATCTTCTCTGAACTCCCTAAATATTGTTGATATACTGACACCTTTTTATTTGGGAAGTAGTGTACTTCCTATATCAGTATTATTTACTCTAATTATTCTTCCTATAGATCCTAGTTTCTTTACTCATCTCTGTCCGTTAGCAGCCATTCTCCTGTCACATCTTTCCTCCTTCAAATAAATGCAACTGATATAATTCAGTCAGCTCACTCCTTATTCCCAAGAGTCTCATTCTCTTCCAGAGTAAAGTTGTAAATCTACCAATGTACTCTTCACAGTTGCAATCTAGGTGGAGTGTACCTCTAAAGACCATAGTGTTCTGCCGTGTTCCCTGGTCTTTCTACCTCTGCCACTCACTACAATCAGAGCACAAGTGTTCCAACTACTGGCTTCCATCCACATGGACATACACATACACACATGTATACACACTTATGCCCCAGACTTAGAGCTCGTTGTGTCTTATTACATTTAATGATCTTGAGTTATTCTTGCCCTCCTTCCTTTATCAATCTTTGGCAAAATTAATCCACAAACACCTTTTCTTTGAAGTAGCAGTTCTGCCTGCCAGAAAAGCTAAATACAGCCCACTTCCTCCTACCTGAGGCTGGGAGTGTAAACAAATTAATTTCTTTGCAAAACAGTGCTGAGGTGCTTCCAAAAATAATGTGAATTAAGCAGTCTTGAGAGTTGCCAGAATTTGGCTTTTCCCCTGCTCCCTAGATGCTTGCTGAGAATCTAAACTGGCCATAAATCAATGGGAAAATGTATTTAAATAGCTGTTGCTTAACCTTGGCTGACAGGCATGAGAACAATGAAAGGAGCAAATGAAATAGCCACTTCTTTGTAACCAGCCATGTTTGGCCCAGTTAATCCAAATGCTATTGTCTTGAGCGAGGAAGCTACTGGTATTCTCATAAGCACAGACTTTTCTCCTTCTACAATCTTTACTTCCTGCTTAGAGAGTCCACTAGAGGTAGTACTGCTATCCTTGTAGAGTAAGGCAACTGAGAGTCTCCTTCCTATCTTCTCCATACCACCTTTTTATCCCCCAGGTACACATTCACCTTGGAACCTGTGGGCTCCATCTATGTTCTCAGTGTGCAAAGAGCAAGATGTCAAATAGACAGTACCAGTCAAATGACCAACCTTCAAATTCACGGCCAATGATAATGGCCTCCATCTTGAAGGTTCAATAATTCACAAGCAAGATAACCAAGGCCTAACTTCATTATGGGGTTAAGGGTAGACCAGAGATTTAAAAGAAGATCTTTGACGTTTTCTAGGAGGACCAATAAAAGTGGATGCGGTGCAAATTGAAGGTGTGGTGATAGAGAGGGGAACACCAAGTAGAATATGTAGAAAGGTCCTTGTACTCCGTTGTTGACTAACTGAATATGATGAGCACCCAGGATACAGAGAATATATATTCAAGTGACTTCTTCATAGGGAACTATAGATGGAGTACAAAATGCAGACTTGAAAAGTACAGCCATGTACCTTGCATGTTCATCCCTTGTATAATGCTTCTCTGAAACTGCAAAGTGTGTGTTTTAAGCTTTGTGCCTTCACAACAGTGAAGAGGGAGTAAAAGGCCACTTGCATATGAAATCAGAGAAGCAAGAGAAATTCCTCAGACAAAGAAAAATGCTTTGAAGGTCTAGAAGTGCTCTAGTGTAGGGTTAGGAAGGTAGGATCTGGAGAGACAGACCTGTATAGCCTGCGGAATGCCACCAGTCAATATTACATTGACTATAAGTTCACTACCAATTTGCCACATGGGTTACATTTGCTACTTCTCAGCTTTATTCAATCGGACACAAAGATCTCAAGTGTCAAGATCTGGATAACATCTGATATTCAGTCTCAGATAGACATTATATTCTGTCAGTATACTAGTCAAAACATTTTGAAGTAAACCATGGCTTGGTTAGTATACCTTTTGTTTTAATAGAGAAGTCACTTGTACTAAGTAAATGCCACATCGCATTTCAGAAAACAAACTGCAGACAACATATAGCCATCAATTTCCATAGATCTTTTCTTCTCCTACCAACATGTAGACATGTGCAATCCTAGGTGTATACATCCTCTCCACCCCTCCTCTGATCCATTGGTAAGGCAATAAGAAGTACAATTTGAGGCAGGCTCTCCCTTCCCCATCCAGGGTTTTGTCCAGGCAGGGGGGAAACAACACTTGGTTTGTATCACCAGACAGGATGTGGGGAAATCATTCTGAGAAGTAGATAGGGGAAGAAGGCAGGCAGGAGCTTCAAGAAACTTCATTGCTTCAATCCCCTAAAGAGCCTCATTGTGCAATCATCTAGAAAATGTGATTGTTCACCTTACTGCCTTCCTATGCTAAGCCAACCAGTCTGTGTGCTCTCAGATCACATTTCTCCTGCCTAAATGATGACTGAGCATTTCATTGTCATATCCATATCAACTTTACTTCTATACAGCTCTCTTTCCAGGACTGGAAATATGTCATACAATAGAGAGAGTATTGTTCATATAGCAGAGATTTATGACCTTCCTTCAGTGAAGCTAATGTTCAGCTTTGTGATGTTCAGGACTGTCTTCTGAAAGATATCCCTTCTGGGAGCTGGTATTTCTCTCACAAACCATATGCTTCCAGCGGAAAATATCTTTGAGTGAACACATCTAGGTACCCAGCTGTACCACTGCAAAGAGCTGGCTTTTTCAGAGGCCTCTGGTGTAATATATTCTTACAAGACATCTGAGATCTTTAGTACCATTTACCTAAAAAAAACAGGTTTGTGAATAAGAACAGGATCTGGACTTCATTGGCATTCTTAGAATCTTTCACATGCCATAAGGAATTCCAGTACCTGACAATCTCCGTGTGTGTGTGTGTGTGTGTGTGTGTGTGTGTGTGTGATCTCTGTTCTCTCCTATGAGACTGCAAAAAATGAAAAGGCTATCTGTTGGAACCTTGCCAAACAACCTTTTTTGGTCCTCAGTACATGTTTTCATTTCTAGTTTGCCATGTCAAATCTTATTCTTGATTACCTTAAATCATAAAATTTCAGTTCTCATTATTTCAAAGGGTATCCATGAATCATTCCTGGATTAAATCAGTGCATTTCTACTTGTTTCCAAACAGACTTACTCCTACACCAATACTCAGGATATATGGACATAGCAAATATATATTTCAGTGTGCTCTATATGCAAATGTCTCACTGATTAACAACTTCAGACGTTAGCAAACCCAAACAAAACTGAAATCAAACAGAAAGAATGCTTCTACTATTTCACAAGTGTAAGCACAAAATATACCTGTCTTGGGCTACACAGTTATTCAGCCATAAGCCTCACTGACAAAGCTGAGTTAATTATTTCTCTTTGTGGCACAGAAAAGAATACCCATGCCTTTGAACTCACAGCAAACACATGCACATATGTACACATATGCATACATGTTGGGTCTTCATCCGTCCCACGGAAGATGGACAGGGTCTGAGGAAAGGTAAGTGCGCTGCTCACCCATTCCCCAACCTCCCTCAGCCTCAGAGACAGTCAGAGCAGCAGGGAGTCAAGTCAAGCAGGAACTCATTTATTACCACACAGCAAGCACTTTTTAAAGCAAAAAACCGCATGGCATGGAAGGGGAGGAAAAGGAACCAAGCAATCAATGTAGAGGTCACCCTATTATGCACCTAAGCTTTCTATACCTTCCCTGCTGTCCATGAGCTGTTCACGCACTGACGTCACTTCACCTGGTTTTGGTACCCAGTTAGATTTTAACGTACACACCTCGGGCTCTGCCCACTCAACTTCCTCTCAGTGCCATCTTTGCTGCCCATGTGCCCTACACATGCATATACACACATTCCCTGGAAATGGACTAAAACCCAGACTCAAACAGCTGCCTTCGTTGCCTTTGTTTTGTTCTCTTGCCCATCAACCTATACTATTCTGGTCACTTCCAATACAATACATAAGGAAGAGATACTTGTCTTAGGTTATGGAGATTGTTAAGCACCTGGCATTCAAAAGTGGATGAATGTGATCAACAGCAATTTTGTAGTCACATACACTTACAGCAGTAGGGGCTATATAGCATGTCACACCGAACCACATGGACTCACACTAAGGAGCACAGTAAACAATTAAGGTCTGTGAGAGGCAGGCGAACTTTGTTGTACCTAGAGGATGAAGTGCCCTGCTTCCTGAGAAAGGATGTGACTTTTGAATTATGTGTATACCTTTTTGAATAATTCCACAGGAGGCCAACTCATTAGTTCAAGGTAAGCAGTTATTGCAGCTGGTTTCTTTAATAAGGGTAGTTGTTTAGCTAGAGATCCTATCTGTTAGTATGGAGTGATAAGTGGAACCAGCCATTAGGCCATTTAAGTTTCTCTCAATTTTGCCACAAGTCAAAGCAATACTTAATGTAGGGCATACACTATAATTGACTGTATAATGCCTTCACCTCAATATAAATATTATATTGTGATGCCTGAGATTTTACAGTGTAGAAGTGACTCCCTAGGAAGTGAATTATCCACGTGAAGGAAGAGGAACACATTGTATAGTAGTATTAAAGACTTGAACTTTAGAGATATTCTTCTTTATGACCAATAAAGGCAACTGAAGTTAGAAAGCATAGATTTAGACCAATCAATGTTGTAGTAATAGTAGCACTACAGGGTTTATGTTGAAGATATTATTATGCCTGTTAATAAAATTAGTTACCTTCAGATGCTAAGAGACATACATGCTCCATTTACTGCCTTCTTTATGAGCCTAAAATCAAATATTCTGAGAGGTGAAATGATGTTTTAGCCATGGCACTAATGGCCAAACAAGATAAAGAGTACCTGCTGGGGAAATATATTGTAGCTGTAGTATAGCCCATTCTTACTATTTTGTGGATTCCACACATGAGAATTGGCTCACTTGCAGAGTTAATTGTAACCCCTAAATCATAGTCCTTTAGTGGTCATTCACAAACATTCATGGAACAGCAAAACATTGACTTGTCGGATGTACATGTTCCCAGTTAGGTTGAGCACTACCATGCTCTGCCTTTTCATCTTGGCTCTTACACTGCAGTACACTTAAACCAGTGTATTTTCTTGTGGTACATTTGGTAGCAGGCTGTCCAATGTTTATGCCTTTTGTTAATGAAATGTTCTGGTGTTATTATCATTGTGCTTGTCTCATGTTCTTATCAGTGCCTGGACCACAGGTCACCATAGAGATGACCTTTAATAGACTTAGTGTCAGGAGAGCATATGAAATAGCAACGAGGAAAGCAATAGCCAAGGCAATGGAGATAGCCTGAACAATATTAGACAACCACAGTGTTATGCTTAATTCTCCCTGCAATAGTGCTCTCTAACAAAGGGCCATTCCTGGGCCTATCTAAGAAGTTCACAATCACAGACAAGATTTATGTGTCTTCCCCAAGCAGCCAGTAATGGTCATGAGGTTGGAAATATAGTCACTATCACACAGTGGTCACTAGCTCAAGCCACATTAAGTAAGAATCAAATGATGACAACAGAAGGAAGAAATTATTACTGCCTTTACAAGTAGAAGCCTTACCAAATACAGGCAGAACATGAAGACACATCACACTAGAGTACAATAAATAGATTTCAGTTCATAACCCAAATTTTTAAAAATCCCTGGTACCACATAGTCCAAAGCATGCACTTGCCTATTGGTAGTCTCATTCCAGACAGTAGAATGAGACCAGTTAGTCAGCCAAGAAATAGTTACTTAAAACAACCTAGGTGTCATTGGTTGTTTGGGCCATCCTGTAGGATGACAACTGTTTTTATTACTTTTTATTGACCCACTTGTAAGGGACAGATTATAAGCCTAATATAGCTTTAGGTTATTGACATAACCAAACATAATGCCCATTAGGGAACAGAGAAGTTCCTCTGCTCAGAGCAGAAAAACACTGCATAACTTCAAGGAATACATGGGGACTGTACTTGGGAACTGAATGAAAAACCAGGAGCATCTTAAGAAGTAGCAATCCAGCAGCTCTACTCCATACAACACCTTCAGGATTTGTCAGGCTATTTCCAAGAGTACCCAATCTACAACCAGATAGGCATTAAGCAAAGCTTAGGGCTGGCTCCACTCATCCCAATTAGCAATTGGTCCATGTAGTAGGTCCTAAAAGCCGTACAAAAGAGTGTAGGGCAATGCCGTTGCCCACAGTCTATACATCCCCTAATCCTCCCACAATTTAAGCCCCAAAAGCCCTCCCATTCCCTGCTCTAGCACAATGGGGGTCAAGGATTAGGGGTACTCCAGCTTGTGTCCTTGCAGAATGACAAAATGTGCCTGTCCCTTAAACGGCATATGCCTCCACTGTTTGCTTCTTGCGGTTCAAGGAGAATAGTAATTTGGCTGCCATGGCACAATCTACATTCTGAAAAAGACCTGGGCACCTTTGGGGGTTAGAAAATACTTGACTGCTAGTCATTCCCAGAAGTCTTCAGTAAATCTGAGTGCCTTTTGAAGGAAGATCATTAATTCGTTTATAACAGGGCTCTGGTTAAGTAAAAACAAAAACCAAAACAAAAAGCCCTCAATTAAAACAGAAATTTGGCTCCAAGACCCAAAAAGTTACCCAAAGAATGAACTCTCCCACAGTGCTGTTGGTCCAAGTTGAAGTCCTAAGGAAAGCTCAGAGAACTGATACAGTAACTTAGCTGATTGGCATCAGCCTCAAAGTATGACCCCATCTAGAACGAGGGGATGTAAAATTAAAGTGAGGATTTTTGACTGACACTATAGAAGTGGAGAATGACAAAAAAGGTCAGTGTATATGATCTTCAATGAAGTGGTAGCAAGCTACTCCATTGCTCCAGTATTCTAGCCCCATCATGTGGAAGCATGTGGCATTTTGACTGTTGACATAAAAGAAAATCAACAATTCTGAAAAAGAAAGATGCATGTTTCCCTTCTATGTGAAAGCTATGTTTAGCTTACAAACTCATAAGTAAATTTGTTGTGTTGTATGAAAATGTATACAAATGTATTAACTGAAATACAGTAGACTTAAGGGAGATTTCAAATAGTGCAAAATCTTAGAAAGACAAAATCAAAGTTCAGCAAAATAAAACACCAGAAAGTGGGTACTCGAAAGGGGTGGAGTGAGGTCAAGGGGAAAAGCATAGATGAATGAAGAGGAGAAGAGGAGGGAAATGCAGACAAGAATCCAATTATATCCTACAAAATTAAGAAGAGTGAGGAAAGGGGTACATAGGGGAGGGATGGGTGAGTATACAGAAAGGGGTAACAATGATCAGGATATATTGTATTCATGAATGCTTTGTTAAATGGCAACTCTTTGAACAACTAATTAAAGGTAATAATAAAAAATAAGAATAAATAACCCTTCAAAAAAGAAAGTAGTTTATTTTCAGCCAATCAGCAAGACCATACCCCAGGGACAAACAAGTTAACTTGAGCTCCCAAAGGACCTGGTTCTCCAAGGGCAGGGCTCCTTCTGGGAAAAAATAACACAAATATTTAAGAGCCCCAAGAAGAAAAGTCTACAGCTTGGGCAAATTACAAAAAAGGTAGTAAAATCCTCTTCTCAGCCTCAATATTTAAATAAAGGGTGGAGGTCCTGGATCCTAATAAAAATTGCAAGATTCAAGCCGGCTGCTGGTGGCTTACGCCTGTAATCCTAGCTACTCAGGAGGCTGAAATCTGAGGATCAAGGTTCAAAGCCAGCCAGGTCAGGAACGTCTGTGACACTCTTATTTCCAATAAACCACTAGAAACCCAGAAGTGGCGCTGTGGTTCAAGCAGTAGAGCACTTGCCTTGAACTGAAGAGCTGAAGGATAGCACCCAAGCCCAGAGTTCAAGCCCCACGACTGACCAAAAGATTTTTTTTAAAATTGCAAGATTCCATACATCTTACACAAAAAATGAAATGATAAGCTGGAGGCACAAAAGCCCATAATTGTCTGTCAAAGGGGCATAAACAAGCCAGTAAAATTTAGATTTCTTAATTTATAACACTTCATCTCCCCACAAGATCACAGCATTTTAATTAGTGAAATTTAAACAATCTGGAGGATCAACGATAGTGTCTTGGAATAAAATTCAGTTCATAGACTGGAAGTATCTATTCTTTCCATTACCATGAACATACTGGCTTATTGAACAGAATAATATTAGCAAATGAGGAAATGTCACACTCAAGCTCCTAATCCTTATTTCAGGACCATGACAAAGTCAGTTCAATAAAAGCCTTAGTATTAGGGTTAAATTAAGGTTCTGGCCAAGGTTAGGGTTACAGTTTGGAAATGGGGAAAGTTTCCACTAAAACTGAAAGTATATTTTAGCCACAGAAGTGCAGTAAAAGTTAGAATTTACTTAAAATAGAGCATTCATATCATTTGGAGAATTCAGGTATAATTCGGACTAGAGTTACCATTATATATTTGTTAGGGTTAGAGTTAGGAAAAGGAAAATATTTATGGCTCGACTTCAACTTATTTTAAAAGTATGCATCCACACCAAGTTAGGATGCATGAAAATTAGTGTGTTTCTGTTAGTGCTATTATGCAGGTATTATTTGTTAGGTTCCTGGTTATTTTTCCAGTTAGGGTTAGGGTTAGTGTTAGGAAAGGTTAAGGATTGTGGTAAAAAAAAAAAAAAAAAAAAAAAAAAAAAAAAACAGCTTTCTCTATTAAGAATTGCAAAGACAAGAAATGCAAAGAATGAATGAAAGCAAGAATAATTTCCTGTTAGCATTCAGGATTAAAATTTTAAAATTATAAAGTCATGGTTGGAGCTCTGGTTAGGGCTAGATTTAGCTTAGGGTTAGTTTTTGGGTCAAAATGAAACTTGAGGGGGAAGCAGTCCAGCACAAGTTAAGACTAGTAGAATTAAGATAATTTATCACACTGTTAGAATTCGGCATTGTTTGGGGGGGTGGGAGGAGGATGGGAAGGGATGGGAAGGGGAAACAAAGGAGGAGGCTACAATGCTTGATAAGAAATGTACTCATTATCTTGCCCATGTAATTGTAACTCCTCTGTACAGTATTTTCACAATAAAAAAATAAAAATAAAGAATTCGGAATTGTTTCTAGAAGGGTATGTTGGTAATTTTTGTAGGGTTAGAGTTAAGTTCAATAAATGAGAAAGGACTAGGTCAAAACTGCAACTTGTGGGGAGGGAAGGGATGGTAGGGGGAAAACAAAGGAGGAGGTAACAATGCTCGATAGGAAATTTACTCATTACCCTAGTCATGTAACTGTTACCCTTCTGTACCATAATTTTACAATAAAATATATATGGAAAAAATTGCAACTTATTTTAAGAAGGATAGTGGAGGTAAAGTTAAGAAGAACGAAAATTAGCGCATTTCTTGTTAGTAGTAGATGTGGGTTCTAATTAGGGTTGGGTTTAGGGTTAGCATTCTAGCTGAGGTTAGGGTTAGGGCTTGGAAAAGGGGAAAGTTTTCAGTGAAACTGAAAGTAAACTTTGGCCCTAAAAATGGAATAAAAGTTAGAATTTACCTGAATACTCATGTCATTTGGAGAATTCAGTTAAAATTAGGACTTGAGTCACCATTTTGTCCCTGCTAAGTTTAGTGTTAGCAAAAAGGAAAAATTTAGGCTTTGACTGAAACTTCTTTCACAAGTATGTGTGTACACAAATTTGGAATGTATGAAAATTATTGTTTGTGTCAGTGTTAGTATGTAGGTATTATTATAATGTTAATTTTCCACTTAGGATTAGTGTTAGTGTTAGGAAAGGTTAGGAAATAAGGTAAAAAAAATTGCACAAGGAAGAAAAGCAAATAATGAATGATACTAGAATAATTTCCTGTTAGGATTTAGGGTGAGTTAGATAATAGGTTTTGAGTTCTGGTTATAGCTAGATTTAGGCTTAAGGTTAGAAACAGGTTAGCTTTTGGGTCAAAGTGAGACTTATTTATCGGAGAAGCAGTCTAGTACATGTTAGGAAGAGTGAAAGCAGGAGACATTTTCATACTGTTAGGATTTGGCATTTTTACAGGAAGGATTATGTTGAAAAATTCTCTAGGCTTAGGATTAGGTTCAATAAATGAGAAAGGATTAAGTCAAAACTGCAACTTTTATTTTTGACTCCATTATCAAGTATTAGGTGACTATAGGTCTCTGGGTTCAATTCTGGGTCTACTATTGTTTTCCATTAACCCTCAGGCCTATTCTTCTGCCAGCACCAAGCTATTTTTATTACTATGACTTTGTAATAGAGTTTGAAGTCTGCACTGATATTCCCCCAACACTGTTCTTCCCGCTAAGGATTGCTTTTGCTTTTCGGGGTCTTTATTATTCCAGATGAATTTCTGGATTGCTTTCTCTATTTCATTGAAGAATATTGTTCAGATTTTGATGGATATTTTATTGTAAATTGTAAATTGTTTGGGGGCAGTATTGCCAATTTCACAATATTATTTATTCCATGGAAGGTTTTTCTCCACTTCCTTAAATCTTCAATTTCTTTCTTCATCTATATCTATCTATCTATCTATGTATATCTATCTATCTATCTATCTATCTATGTATATATATATATATATATATATATATATATATATGTATATGTTGAGGCTATTACAAATAGAGTTGCTTTTCTGATTTCAGTCTTGATCGTCTTATTGTTGGCATACAGAAAAGCTACTGATTTTTGTGGGTTAATTTTATACCCTGCTAATTTGCCAAACTTTCAGACCACCTCAAGTAACTTGGGGGAGGAATCTATAGGGTTCTTAAATACAGGATCATGTCATATGCAAAGAGGGATAGTTTTACTACTTTCCCTATTTTGATTCTCTTTATGTTTCTCTTCTTGCCTTATTGCTATTGGTAGGAATTCAGGTTAGAGTTTGGATAAGGATAATGTTTCCAGTGAAAATGAAAGTAAATTTTGGCTTTAAATGTGGAATGGCAATCAGAATTTGCCTAAAATAAAGCATTGTTGTTACTTGGATTACTCAGATATAATTAGGACTAGAGGTATGTCCCTGTTAAGATTAGAGTTAGGAACCAGGAAATATTTAGGGATCAACTTCAACTTATTTTAAGTGTCCATACACACCAAGTTTGGATGCATGAAATTCAGTGTGTGTATTTTAATGTTAATATGCAGGCACAATTTTTAGGGTTAAAGTTAATTTGCAAGTTAGGGTAATGGTTCATGTTAGAGTTAATAAAGTGTAAAGATTGGGGTAAAATTGCATTACATATTAAAAAGTGCAAGGCCAAAAAATGCAAAAAAATCAATGAAAACATAAATTTTCCTATTAGGAGTCAGGGCTAGAGATAAGATTCTGGTGAAGCTAGGTTTAGGCTTAGGGTTAGAAACAGATTAGGGTTGGATCAACGTGAAACTTATTTTAGGAAGAAACAGTCCAGTACAAGTTGGAACCAGTGTTATGAAGAGAAGTTTTCACACCATTAGGATACAACATTATTACTAGAAGTTTTATGTTGAAATCTGTATGGGTTAGGGTTAGATTCAATAAGTAAGAAAGGATTAGGTCAAAACTGCAACTTATCTAAGGAGAGATGAGTGAAATTCAAGTTAGGAAAAATGAAAATTAGATTATTTCTTGTTAGTATTAGATGTGGGTACTAATTAGGATTAGGGTTAGACTCAGGGTTTTGGCTAAGGTTAGGGTTAGAGTTTGGAAAAGAGTAAAGTTTCCATTGAGACTGAAAGTAAATTTTAGCCCTAGAAATGGAATAAAAATTATAAATTACCTAAAATAGAGCATTCATTTTTGGAGAATTCTGATATAATTAGGTCTAGAGTTACCATTATGTCCCTGTTAGGGTTTGGACAAAGGAAAATTCAGGATATGACTGCAATTTATTTTACAGGTATATATCTACAGAGTTACAATGAGTGAAAATTAGTGTGACTACGTTAGTGCTAATATGCAGGTGTATATCAAACAAAGTTAACAGGATGATATGAACACAGAAACCACTGCTCTACAAACTACCCGAGAGTATGGCTGAAAAAATAGATGGACTCAATATGGACTGTGAGATTTGAAAAAAACAGATATTTTTGAGACATTTAAATTGATAAAACAACAGTAAAACACTAAGTCCTATCTGAAATTATGAGATGACAATGCAGTCTCACGTGTGTCAGAATTTTTACTCTGATGCTGGGTTAGCCATTAACAAAAGTAAAATTCTAATAAGTTATTATTTGTTTTGTAATTTACTATTTTTAAATTAAAAGGGTATTTGTAGTTTAAAAATCAACTGTGGGCAGGCACAAGTGGATCATTCTTGCTATCCTTGCTAGCTACTCAAGAGGCTCAGTTATGGAGGATCACAGTTCAAAATCAGCCCACAAAGAAAAGTCCATGAGACACTATCTCCAAAATTAAATAAGCAAAAATGAAATATACTTCATCAAAAAGCTGGACTGCATATGTTGCTCAAGTGGTAGAGCACCAGCCTAGCAATAAACTTAAGCAAGTGTGAGGCCCTGAGTTCAAAGCTTAATATCATCCAAAAAAGTCTGATTAATTGAATTTAGTTCTTTTTACATTCCTTGGAGTTAAAAACTTTTCTCAGAGGATCTTGGCTTGTGCAGGGAAGGCATTTGTCCATTTCCTGGATTTCAGGAGTTTCCAGTTGCAATAGACATATTTGGGACCCATCCCACACACATACTCTCCACAGATTGAAGTTTCCAACACATCCCTCTCTCCAACCAGTCACACAGCTCATCTCAGGAACCACACATAATGTAAACTGTTCCAGTGAGCCACTGTCCTACAGAATGGTCAGAAAATAGCCACTTAACTAAAGATGAAGGGAAAATAGCTTAATTTTTAAAAGACTGTGTGCTTCACAATAGTTTTAGGTTTTCCTATATATGAATACCATAAAAAGAAGTCATGTCATTTACTTCATTCTGGAGATGAGGAAACCAAGTTGCAAAGAAGTTAGATAACTTGCTTGAGATCACACAATGAAAGAGTGGCAGAGCTGTAATTCAAGCTCAAGTAGCTTCAGGGGCTCCAACTCTGAGCTCTACTACAGCTTCTCTCCTTCTAGCTGAAAACTGGGGAGAATCATAATATCTGCCTTACACAGCTGCTTTGAAAATAGGGTGAGCATTTTCTAATCACTGGGGCTGGTATAGAAAGCACATTTTGCAAATTAAGTTCCAGACATGATCCTTAAGCTGAAACAGGCATTCCCATTTATTTTAATAAGCAGAAAATGAAATTCTGCATAAAGAGTTATATAATAATGCACTTCGATGAAAAGTAGCTCTGTTAGCAAGTTTACAGTTAATGGAATACAAGAAGGGCCACTGTAATTTCATTTCCTTAGCTGACCCCTAAATAGAATCTGTAGATCTGTAGCAAAACTCTGATGTAATAGTATGTGGAGTAGGTTTATGCCCTTCAGTATTATGTATCTTGTTTCTAGTACCACTTCACTCATTTCAGCTATGTTAGAATACATACACAGCCTTGGCAACATTTTTTCCTACAAAGACATATTGACACTTCATTACACCTCAACCTAATATGTTTCACCTAGGAGGGGGGAATGTCCAGGGGAAAGGAATCCCTGTAATGAGCAATGTTCTCATAAACAACTTTAGGAGCACAAAAAGTGTCAGAGATCTGATCTCCAAAGGGTTCCTATCATCTTGTTTTGTGAAAATGGAATCTTCCCAAATAAATGCTGTAATGATCTGTGTTTTCTAAACTAGCCTGCTGCATAAATTCAAAGGATTGATTGATGAAATATGCCCACATTCTGAAAACTAGAGAAGTGTTCATTCTTTAACAAAACAACATCCAAGGATAAACTAAAAACTTAAGTTAGCCAAACTCACAAGCTAAGAAATGAATCACATAAACACTTGAAACAAAGTTCTACTTGGATATGGAAATTTTACAAAGAACAAGAAAGTAAATATGCATCATTGCTAGTTTGCTAAAAATACTCAACAGAACTGATCAATTAGAGTCGCGTTTTTTCCACTCATATTTCTACAAAATCACTTATCATTTGTATTTTAGGATGTCAGGTGTTAGAATGTGGGAATTTTGGGGATAGATCATGTTGGATAAAAATAATTTCCTTTCGGGGCTGGGAAGGTGGCTCAGTGGTAGAGCGCTTGCCTTGCATGTATGAGGCCCTGGGTTCAATTCCTCAGCATCACATAAGCAGAAAAAGCCGGAAGTGGCACTGTGGCTCAAGTGATTGAATGCTAGCCTTGACAGCGCCCAGGCCCCATGACCAAAATAATAATAATAATAATAATAATAATAATAATAATAATAATAATAATAATAATAATAATTTCCCTTAAACATTAGAAAGAAAGCTAGGCATGGTGGCCTGTAATCCTAGCTACTTGGGAGATTGGGAGGTTCATGGTTTGAGACCAGCTTGTATAAAACTTTTGTGAGAGCCCTACTCAACCAACAAAAAGCTGGGTATACTGGCACATGCCTGTTATCTCAGCTAAGAAGGAACAATAAATTGGAGTATCTTTGTGCAGTCCAGCCAGGGCATAATGTGAGATCCTGTTTAAAATATATATAAGGCAAAATGAGTTGAGAGCATGGCTCAAGTAGAAAAGTACCTGCTTAGTAATAAAAAGTGGATGTGATAGTGGGTGCTTGTGGAGTAATGAAATAAATGTTGATCGAGCATGACTGGGGGACAGAATTTAATGAAGTGATAAATGGAAAATCATTCTGTAGCTTGTGGAATTTTTCCAAATTTATCAAATGCCTTGGAGCTTCCCTGAAGAAGCTTATCAAATTCAGTCAGAGCAGAAATAGAATTTTTATGCATGGATGTGTTACAGAGATTTGACAACTAAGGAAACTAGTTAAACAGACTTTGGAAGGATGTTGCCTTTGTCTAGTATTGGATACTGAAGTCCATAGGTTAGGTACAATGAAAGGAAGACAAATTTACAACGGAGGAATAAGGAGAAGGAGAAGGAGAAAGAGAATGAGAAGGAGGAGAAGGGGGAGGAGGAGGAGAAGGAGGAGAAGGAGGAGTAGGAGGAGGAGAGGAAGAAAGAAGAAGAAGAAGAAGAAGAAGAAGAAGAAGAAGAAGAAGAAGAAGAAGAAGAAGAAGAAGAAGAAGAAGAAGAAGAAGAAGAAGAAGAAGAAGAAGAGGAAGAAGAAGACAAGAAGGAGGAGGAGGAGGAGATCCACAGGCATGTGCTAGAGCTCACAACAATGAATTGAGCCCCATTTCTACTCTTACTGCCTATGACCTTGATTATCCTTGGACATCCTAGAACAGTTGCTGTTCTTTGTCAATAAACTAAATACATATACTAGTGCAGAAGTTATAGAAGTTTAGAAATATTATCCAGAAGGAATGGAGTAATTGCAGGCCTGACTACTGCCTTACACCAACATGAGCTAAGAGGTACATGGCAAAGTTTCTGAGCTACAAAGTGACTGCTGCTTCTGCTCTTCCCTGATGAACTCCCACCAAAAAAATCTCTCTTGTAGCTCACTCTTGGCTACAGAAAAGAGAATTCTAGGAAATATTGTTTGGCTTGATCAACTTGACACAGAGAGGTCAGTGGGAACTATGGACTGAATGAAAGGAGGAAGGGATTTCAGGTAGAGTAGATTGGGAGAATGATGCTATGGGTTTAACATATAGGGTAGCTTTGAAAACCAAAAAGTAGCCCACTTTCCCTGACACTTACACTGTAGAAATAAGTATAATGCTGTAAAGGAAGTCTGTGGAATATTAAGCAATTCTTGAAAGCTAAGTGACAAAATTAATGTCATAATGAATTGAGAAATCATTGAAAATTGCTGAGCAGGTAAGTAATACATTTGGAAGCTTAATGTATGTGTAGATACAAGATAGAGCAGGCGGAGGAGAAACTAAAACAAGAAGAAACTAACTGCCAATTAGAGTACTTGGGCTCTTTTCTGCTCCATCTTATCCCTCAAGCACTGGAGGAAAATAGGAAGGGCAGGAGTCATTCAACAGTTCCATGGCCCTCAGTTGCAAGATCTTCTCTTTTATATTATTTTTTTAGTCTCTCTGACTTTAGTGACAAAGTACTCCATTCTATCAAATATGTTCCCCCCACATCTCCAAGTCCAAGAGGACTTGGAGTAATTATTTGGTCATCAGTGGCAATATTTTGCAAATATTATATATATATATATGTATATGTGTATATAATACATAATATTATTATATTATATAATACATATTATATATACATGTATATTATACACTCAGGGACATATTGGATCTTGTCTGTATAATTGGGTCAATTAAACCATGCTCCTAGTGGTATAAGTAGACTCAGCTGAACATTAGGAAGAAAAAAAGATGAAATAATAAATCCCTTTCTTATGAAAGACTGTAAGAGCTCTTCGGCTCCCATGCTAGCAGGGAGTTAAAAAGCAAGGTCCTTTCTAATCACACCCACCATACTGCACCTGCAATTGAAAACTGCAAGCAAAATTTAGACTAGTCTAGCCCTGGAACCGAGAATCAGGGCTACAGGTACTGAGTCCTGGCTGTAAATTTTATTTATTGCCAAACTCTTTCATTTGTGTATGCATTTTTCTCTTTCTCTGTCTCTCCCTCTCTCTCTCTCTCATACACGTGCACATGCGCACATGCACAGAGAGAGAGAGAGAGTTTTAACCATCTCTTTCTACTGAGAGGCTCCAGAAAAGTCTTCCACTTGAAACTGCACATCTGAGAAAAGAATGAGTCTAGTTGCCTCACTTACATTTCACCAAGGTGTGAAGATTTTTCACCATGAAATACCTGTTACTGAAAATATGAAATGAAAAAGAAACTGCTACATGTATTCCTACATACTCATTCCAGAGAGGGGTGTTGTGTATTTCTTGTATCTTAAATTCCTTCCACAGTGTGGAGGAACTACAGGGGCAGAATCTGCCTTGTAAAGTCATACAAAATCAAATATTTGCATTTATTCATAGTTTTTGTGGTTTTGGAGGTTCATAACTTTAAACAAATTGAGCAAGGCTATTCAGAAAGTTCTTACATGTATTTACAAATGAAGTTTTCTGATATTTTCTCATAAATTACATTATGTCTGGCATTTCATATCTCTCTTCCCCATACCTCTGCTCTGACCTGAATGGAACATAAGTGGCTTTCATTTATCCCCCTTGCCTAGTGGTTTCATATTGGTTCCAAACAATGGGAACACCTCCAGGAATTCAGAGGAAGAGATTATAGGAGACTGAAGGTATAATTTATCTCCTTGGCTGTTTCTTTGCTATTTTACCAGGGATTTATGAGGTACTTCTATTAATGTCTTAAGTTCTGTGTGGAAGCTGTCTCCATTTTTAGGTTCTGGTAACTGTCCTCTTCTTATTCTTTCAGACCTAAAGCCTCCAGCAGTTAGCAACCCCAGGGAACCATGCTGGTCTGCGTAAGGTTTACCCATACCTCAATAAAGTTGTTTTTAGAAAATGAAACCTTCTTCACTTTGAAAGAGCCATGTGTTTCTCTTTGAGACTTTAACCAATAAACTATCAGAAAATTAGAAAGTGAAGGCTAGAGAAAGACATATAGAAGCTACTCACATGTTTAAAAGAAGCAAGTTGCAGCCATTTCTAAAAACCTTTTGGTTCAAGATGACTTTGTGTTGTTCCATTAGGATTTGTTGCTAGTGGTGGAAAGAATATGACTATTTGAGAGTTCCCAAGTCTGACATAACAATTTGAATGGATCACCTAATGGTATTGCCACCAGAGCAATGACCAGTTGAAATTAGAGCAAACAATATATCAGAGTCTTTAACCAGAATCTTGATTCTATGGGATATCACATGCCAGTTTTTTCCATCTTGCCCAGCTGCCTAAAAATATATGAAAGGTCTGAGTTGCTGACATTTGATCAATGAGTGATGAACTCCTTGTAGCATGACTGCTTGATGCTGACCACTAATTGGGTTTTCTCCAATGAATCTTGAGAGTTTCTTCCTTCGGACTCCATTACTTTCAGTGTGGTCTGCTCTTTCCTTCCCCAATTTATGGACTCTGTGACAAGGTTACAAATGTTCCCAAATATGATTTGTCTCACTCTTGAATTTATAGCCTTTAGTAAGCTCAACAGCCAAGCTTGATACTTTTTTTCTCTAGTTATATATTGACAACTTTCTAAAATTGTCCATGACTCATGTCTAGCATTTTGGCTGAGATTTGAAAATGCCTTGGAGTCATCCCGACTCAGTGAAGCACATAGGAGAAAAACATATAGGTTAATGTTCCAATACAGTTCTTTGTCACAAGAATTTCTACAATAAGATAAAAGCCACTTTATACTAGCTAGAAAAGATATGTGTATTGAGGGTCTTTTTCAAATCCTGCTTCTCCTTATTTCTGAATTGGGAGTCCTTTTAAAATAAGAGCATGATGAGTGATTTTAATGACATAAAACAATATGAAAAAAAATTAAGAAGGGAAAGAAATTTGTACTCTTCATATATGTAGACAAATCCCATTTGTTATGGAGGCTGCTATTTGGGAACTCATATGCAAGTCATCAGATGAAATTATATGACTCTGAGGTTTCACATTTTAATATTTAAATTTTCTGGTTTCACAAACATCTAGTTTACCATTCTAGAATTATAACAGTTTGCAGCTTTTAATTATGTTCATCTAATTGTAATGGAAAAGACCAAGATATTGCTATGACACATGATGAGCTGCTTAATGAAATCCCTTGTGATTTTATTGCAAAGGCCTAGGGAATTCCATAGTACAAACAGCACAGTAATGTATGAAAAGAGTCTACATCCCAGAAAAAAAACATTAACTTTCATACATTGCCTTTGCTTACTCAAATTTCCATGTAAGTATCCTGAAGGGTTATTTTGTGAACTATATAGCCTATCAAGAATGTTTAAATAATTCTAAAATGAATAGAAGTACTTAGTTGTTGTTACAGACAATTGACTTGAGTATAATAATGAATATGAAAGAATGGTGTATTTTTTGTACAAATACCTAGTGATATATTTAGGCATGTATAAAGGCAGCCAAAGTAAAAGTGGAAGGAAAAATGGATTCCTATAAACCTGATATCCACAAACCTGACTGGGCCCTCAGAGATACAAAATCAATATAGAGCACTTCCCTAGCATGCACAAAACCAAGTTTGGTCATCATCACTATCACCACAAAAGCAAAGCTGGAGAAGAGAAACGGGCTCAGTAAGGAAAATGTTATATGTGGACATGCACATCATCACTATTGAGGTACTACCTGAAATAGCAATAGATTAACCAGAGACAAAGAAAAGGGAAAAAGGCATAGAAAAAAGCCCCAATGAAAACCAGTATCCAAGGAATGGAAAGAAGAGATACAGGAAGGAAAATGAATTAGAGCAGCCAGAGAAGTTATCAAAACTCGACTGTGTGATTTCCAAAAACATTGTATAATTTCAAGAGTGTTAAACAATTTTTGTTCCATTGCCACTTTGATATTAGCCCCTGAGGATTTCCATCACTGTACAAAATTGTATGAAACTTTCAAGTCTGTTGTAATGGCTAGTTTTAAGTGTCAACTTGACTAGTTTAAGGAATATGTGGGACACTGGTAAAAGCACCATTTCTGAGTGTGTCTGTAAGGGTGTTCTTGAACCAGTGGACTGAATGGCAAATCCTACCCTAATTTAGGGTGGAAACACCTGACTGGGAGCTCAGATGGAAAAAAATACATAGAGAAATCGATTTTTTCTATGTCCTGAAAATGGGACATTATTCTTCATCTTCCCTTGGACAACAAATTATAGATTACCTGGCCCCATTGCCACACCAAAATTTTAGGCATTAGGGATCAGGCTGAAATTTATCCCATTAGCTTTCCTCATCCTGAGGTTTTCAGAATTGATCTGAGCCATGCTATCAGGAGAGATCCCAAGGATTCATACTTTCAAATTTCCTATCATGGACCTTCTCAGCCTTCATAATCATATGACATAATCATCTGGCAGAAGTCTATAAAATTCCATCTCCATGGAAGAGAAGCTAGATGCACTGATACACCTGTAATTTTAGCAACTACAGAAGTCTACAAGCAGGTAAATTGAGGCATAGGCACTGCTATGGATGGGAAGTGAGACCCTAAGTACAAGACCAAAAACAACCTAACAATGATACAAAGATGTTGGGTCTTCGTCTGTCCCACAAAAGACGGACTGGGTCCGAGGAAAGGTAAGTGCGGCGCTCGCCCATTCCCTAGCCTCCCTCAGCCCAGGAGACAATCAGACACAGAGGGGAGCCAAATCCAGCAGGTAGAAAAAACAGAGAGCAGCCCCTTTTTAAAGACAAAGAGGGTGGGTGGTATGGTAAGGGAGAAGAGGAACCAATCACTGTCAAGGTCACACCCTATCATTCACCTGAGCCTTCACGGGCTGGTTAGGTACTGATCAGAAGATCAATTGGGGTTTGCCCACTCTACTCTCTCCCAGAGCCATCTTGGCTGGCCATGTGCTCTTCAGTAAATTAGGCTCTGCCCACTCAACCCCCTCCCAGCGCCATCTTTGCTGCCCATGTGCTCCACAGATTCCCCCCCTTTTTTTTTGTTTTAATGGCAGACCCACCTAGCACAGTAATAAACATCAGTCCCACCACAGTTAGAAATGTCCGAAGCAGTTCAATTAATTCCTGGGCATCTGGTGTCTTTTAAGTAAGCCAGTTCCTTGTACGTGCCTTTAAGCTAGCACAGGAGTCAAGATGACCTTTGAGCTTTACTGTTAGCTCCCAATTGCTCCCAACATCATCTCCCCCCATCTTTGCTTAAAGAAGCGACCCGCCTGTCTTAGGTTGGGTGGATCGCCTTGTCTGCCTTACCCGTCATCGGGAACTTCTTCAGAGTGAAGCTGAAGGCCCTGTCTTAGGTTGGTCAGACTGACACCCCCTCTTACCCGTCTCTGGCTGCGATTCCTCGGGGGGGGGGGGGAAATTCATTCATTTGGAGCTTGATAACTGGCTGGCTAAGCTCATAAGAGTTTTGCAGTGCACGTATAATGCAAGGAAGGCATAGAAAAACCATCAGCAAAAGCATTCCCAGGCCAGGAAATGTCACTACTAGTCCTTTAACCTTAGTGACGGATGGGATATCAGTCTTTGCCACTTCAGAGTCCAGAGGTGGGGATTGTTTAATCCAGCTATTTGCCTGTGGGGTTGGACAAAATCTAAGCTGGAAGCATAACAAAAGGTGGTTGTTTAACAATAAGTATGGATTCAATGCCGCTATACAAGCAATTAGTACAAGAACAATTAAAGCAGGTAACATTAAAATAACTCCTACAAAAATATTAAACAGTCCATAGGGTGGTGATCAAAATGAAGGTCAGGCCACCAGGTCGAAGGGACAGCTTCTCTTGTGCTCCTGACGATTTCTGCATTGCCAGCGTTGATCACTGCCCAGGTCACTCGTTGAGGTTGATGCAGATTTCATAGGGCCATTCACAGGATTGGGAGTCAGGACAGCCAACAGCTGGAATATCGCCATCTGCAATTGTTAGAGAACACAAGACCTTCTCAAGGGCTGGTTGCCCTTGGGGATGGTTAATAATTGTCTTTCTGGCTTTTGTCTTTAGCTTATTCTTGGGCATCCTCCTGTATAGAGGAAATGGGTAAAAACTTAAGGTTCCTGGCAGGGATCCAAATGGGAGCGGACTCCCCTATGGGGAAAACACATCTAAATCCCCTGCCCATAGTAACTAGGGGGTCAGGTCCTCTCCATTGTTGTGTCAGGGGGTCCTTCCACCTGACTTTCACTTGGGGCTTAGGGTTTAGTTGTCCCCAGTGCTTCAGAAGTGTGGATTCAGTTGCCCCTTTTGAAAAATTTAAGATGTTAATGGTAAACAAAGCTATCTGTAACTGTACATGGGGGCTAACTCCCATTTTTTGTTTTAATAATTGCTCTTTAAGACATTGATGATTTCTTTCTATAATTGCTTGGCCTTGGGGATTATAGGGAATTCCTGTAGTATGATTAATATGCCATTTGTCAAAAAACTCTGACATTGCTTTGCTAACAAAACAGGGTCCATTATCGGTTTTAACTTGTGCTGGTAGACCCAAGGTGGCAAAGCATTGAAGAAAATGTATGTGCTGTGGCCCAGCATGCTCCTGAGTAGGTATCTATAGAGACAAAGATATATTTAAACTTACCAAAGGCCAGGAAATGAGTGACATCCGTTTGCCAGAGGACATTAGGTTTAAGGCCTCTGAGATTTACCCCCGGGGGTTGTAACGGGGTACTTTTAAGAAAGGCTGGCATGTTTTACAGGTATGTACTATCCTTTTAAGGTCCTTTACAGGAATCTGAGGAAATCTATGCTGAAGACCTCTCCAATTAATATGGGTTAAATCATGCAAACAGGTAGCCTCTTGTAATGTTAATGTTTGTGGGCCAGTAGCTAACTGGTCCGGCCCACTTATTGCCTAGGGAAAAAAACCCAGGAAGTTTTGAATGCCCTCTCAAATGTTGAATATGAATAGGGGCTCCCCGCCCTTCTAATAGGCCCTTAAGGGTAACCATAAGGGGGGAAATAGGGTTTACATCCAGCTTAAGATGTGCCTGGGGAATATGAGGGAGCAAGTTAATCATATACAGGCTATCAGAATACAAATTAAAGGGTTTTTGAATGTCCTGAAGAGCCATAATTATGGCCAGCATTTCCTTATATTGTGCTGACCCTTGACAAGGTTGAAATCTTTGTTGGCTGGGGGTCTTTTGTTGCTCCTCAAAGGCTGCATATGCAGAGCTCGCTTTACCTCTGTCAGTAAAAACATGAAGGACGCCAGGAATAGGCGTAGGAGAAAATAGAGATGGTATTTTGAGGGGAAGTCGCCATAACATGACAGTCCTGGCCTAGAAACCCTCCAAGGAGAGAGCAAGACGAGCATTGGCTCGAGTGAGCCACTCAACGTCTGCCATCGGACAAGGAAAAACAATGGAGTGAGGGTCAAGGCCATAATGCCTTTGGGCTTGCGTCCTTCCCTTCACAATAGCATCTGCAAGTTGGTCTGCTTGAGAGTACACCCGAGGCGTGCCCCCCAGGGGAGTGTGAACCCACTCTAATGGCTCCCCATTTTGAGTTAAAACTGCAGATATTAATGTAACCCCTGCAAACAACCAAAGGGAAATGGGCTCACTGATAGAATACCTCTTTAGAGAAACTTTATCCAGGGCTTTTTGGAACTGCAAAAATATTGCCCTATGGCTGTCTGTAATTGTAATAACTTCTTGTGGCGTCCTATCTTTTAGCAGGGCAAATAAGGGCACAAGACTATCTTTAGGGACAGAAACCCATGGCAACAGCCAATTGATTTCCCCTAAAAGACTCTGAAGTTGGGTTAAGGTTAGAGTGGCTGGAATATCCAGCAAAGGCTTAAGGGGGCTGGCCTGAGTCAAGGTAAGGTGGGTCCTGAGCACCTTAAAAGGAGCTACCTTTTGAATTTTATTAAGGGCTATGGTAAAACCCCCCTTTTTTAATATGTCCAGAACCTGGGCCAGAAGGCCCTCCAGGCAGCTTGGGTCTCGGTGCCCCAGAATTATATCGTCCATGTAGGCATAGGCAAGGGAGGTATCTGAACCCAGCACAGGCTCTAAAAGTGTGGCCAAGTATTGTTGGCAGAAGGCCGGGCTATTGGCCATACCCTGTGGCAGCACTGTCCATTCAAACCTCCAATCAGGCTGGGAAAAATTAAGAGAAGGTATAGAGAAAGCAAACTTCTTGCAGTCATCTGGATGCAGAGGGATAGAAAAAAAACAATCTTTAATATCAATCACAACCAAGGTATATTCTGAAGGTATAGCAGGAGTCCAGGGCATGCCTCTTAGGGGCGTTCCTACTAGCTCCATCCTTTCAATAGATCTTGGAGCATCTGCCAAGCCCCGGAGGCTTTTTGAATAACAAATACGGGTGTGTTCCAAGGACTTATAGAAGGGCGGATATGCCCGAGGCTTATCTGTTCCTCCACCTGAAGGTGGAGGGCTTCAAGTTTAGGTTTGGTCAATGGCCACTGCTCCACCCAGATTGGGCTTCCTGGCTTCCACCTAATGGGAGGTACTTGGGGGGCAGTGGCCTTTAGAATTGGGGGTGCACCCGAGCGGGTCCCCTATGTTCTTCTCTGTAATTATGAAAGTTAAAAAAATCCCCTTCCTTAACTCCCTCTAGATCCTGTTTAAGCCTTTGTGCTTCTTCCCCATCCAGGATATCATATGATGCTCGATGGTCTGTAGTGACCATGGCATCCATTTGTCTTAGCATATCTTGCTCTAGTAAATTGGCAGTGAGGTTCTTTGCCACTAAAGGGCATATCTTTCCTTGTTCTCCATCTGAGCTAGTCCATTTCATAAGGGCAACCGTTTCTTTGGTCTGGGAGTTGCCCCCTACCCCCAATATCGGGGGCCCAGGTGCAAGCTTCCAGTCCAAGCGCACTTCCTCCTCCCTGAGTATGGTTTGGTCTGCCCCAGTGTCAATTAAGCAGTGAAACCTCTTTTTGCCTATGAGAATACTCATTTTAGGGCGGAGTCCGTCCACCAGGGGGATGGTCCAATGGACCTGGGCTGCCCTGCCATGAGGCTGCCTGGGCCTCACAGCAGAGGGGGTTCCTCCTTGAGTTAACGGGGCTGGAGGATGCCCCTCCCCTAGTTTAAAGGTTTCCCATCTAAATCAAACTTGGATCGACAATCCTTTTTCCAATGGTATCCCTTCCTGCACCTGGGGCAGGGCATAGGTGGCAGTTTGGCCCCCCCAGGCCGGTTGGTGGAGGATTGCTGTGTACAGTCCCTCCAAAAGTGCCCCTCTTGCCCGCATTTAAAACAAGTCCCTCTCCCCCCTGGGGTTCCTTGGCCCTGGGCTGCTGGCGTCTGAGCCTGTAAAGCTAAAGCTAGTGATTGGGACCGGTGCTGTTGCATTCCCACATCCTGTGAGGCCACCACCCATCTGCTCAGGGAACTCTCTTTCAATCCTGCGCAGGCCATGCGGTGGTCTGCATTCATCCCTTCCCAGACCAGCATCTTTACAAACTGATCTCGGAAGTTCCCTGCTGGCAGCTTGCGGTGAACACTCTGTTGGACTCGGTCTATGAAATCAGGTAGAGACTCATCCGGTTTTTGTCTCACTCCTGCTATGGGGGACTCAGTAGGCCCATCATCTAGTTTGTACCATGCAGCAAGTCCTGCCTGCCTCACCTGGTCACGGTACGGGCCAGGTATTGTGGCCTGTTCGACGCCGGTGGAGTAGGCTTCCCCCGTCCCTGCTAACATGGTATAAGTAATAGGTATTGCAGGTTGAGCCTGCTGGTTACTCTCTGCTCTCACTCTGCATTCCTCCTTAAAGAAAGCATGCCATTTAATAAACTGAGAACTAGTAAGAACGGCTTTGGCCACATCCATCCAGTCCTTAGGGACACAAGGGTGATAGGCAATGTCTTGTAATAGGGTCTGGGCCCAGGGAGAGTTTGGGCCATCCTCTGCCACCGCCTTGCGGAGCTCTTTAAGATCCTTAGCTTCCCATGGGTACCATTCCAAGGGCCTGTTAGCCCCTGGTGCCAGAATGACCGGATACGCTTGGGGAAGCGAATCCTGTGGCCGAGAGACTGGGCTCTTGGGTGGCCCTTCCTTTCCAGAGGAGGTCTCCGAGGAGGTTACATCCCCGGCTCTCAGCCCCTCCATAGAAGGCTGGTAGGGGTCTGGGTCTTGCAAGTCTCTCTCGCAGGTCTCATAGGGCGCAGTACCTCCCCTCCAATCAGGAGAATAGGGAGAGGGCCTAGGTCCGTCAGTATCAGCTGGGTCAGAGGGGGTAATATCAGCTGGGTCAGAGGGGGTAATTTTTACCCTCGTTTTGACTTCTACTGTGCACGTCTCAGTGCGTTCTCGATTGGATTTGACCCTTTCCTTTTCCTTCTCACTTCCCAAGTCCTCCTGTACCCCTTCTAGGCCTAATGTTGCCTCTTCCTCCTCCTTCTGTGATATAGCATTACCCATATTTAGGGTTTCACTTACCCCGAGAGACCGCTTAGCCTCGGCCGGTATCTTTTCCTTTCGTGCCCCACGTTGGGCGCCAGATGTTGGGTCTTCGTCTGTCCCACAAAAGACGGACTGGGTCCGAGGAAAGGTAAGTGTGGCGCTCGCCCATTCCCTAGCCTCCCTCAGCCCAGGAGACAATCAGACACAGCGGGGAGCCAAATCCAGCAGGTAGAAAAAACTCATTTATTAACAGAGAGCAGCCCCTTTTTAAAGACAAAGAGGGTGGGTGGTATGGTAAGGGAGGAAGAGGAACCAATCACTGTCAAGGTCACACCCTATCATTCACCTGAGCCTTCACGGGCTGGTTAGGTACTGATCAGAAGATCAATTGGGGTTTGCCCACTCTACTCTCTCCCAGAGCCATCTTGGCTGGCCATGTGCTCTTCAGTAAATTAGGCTCTGCCCACTCAACCCCCTCCCAGCGCCATCTTTGCTGCCCATGTGCTCCACACAAAGATGTTCACTTTCACCCTTTATGTTCAGTGTCAAATAAAAATTCTAGCCAATAAAATTTAAAGCAAAGGGGAAGACGATCAGTGCAAAAGGGAAGAAGAGGAAGCAAAAGGGAGGAGAAGAAATTAATCAATATTAGAAAAGCAAGATCAAAACTATTATATAGACTCTAGGTTCATCTATGTAGAAAGCCCTATGATTTACACACAAAAAAGATAGTAGAATTAATAAATGAGTAAGTTTGTAGGATACAAGTAAACATACAAAACAAAGGAGGGGGTAACAATGCTCGACATGTAACTGTAACCCCTCTGTACAGTGTCTTTACAATAAAAATATATCTAAAATAAAAAGATAAATACACAAAAAGAAATTAATTTTTAGACTAATAATTAAGAATTCCAGGTTAAAATTATGTAAAATAAAATGTATATGAAGTTTAAAATGATACAAAAATATGAAATAGGTGTAGATACAAAAAATGGTATGAATGGCTTATGCAACAAAAATTGCAAAATACTACAGGAAGAAATTAAGATGTAAGTAAGTAAAAAGGCATACCATATTCACAAACCAAAAAAACTCAATATGGTTCAGATGTCAGTTCTCTACAAAATATTTTATAAATTCCATGCAATTCCAATCTGAATCTGAACTAGTGTTATTTCTTTAGACAATGACAAGCTTATTCTAAATTTCCTAAGGAAATACAAATGATTTGGAATAGCCTAATTAACTTTGGGAAAGAAGGAATTTTGAGGACTCACTTGACGAGATATTCAAAACATACTGTAACCAAGGATTTGTGTCACAGGCATAAAGACAAGTGCTAAAAGAATTCACTGATAGCCTTTTGCAAAAATGAAGAGGAGCTGGGATGACGATGTCACATCTCATAAAAAGTAATGCAGAATACATCATAGACATAAATGAAAGACCACAGTACTTCATAAAGACAGGAGAAAAGAAACAGGTTTAAGAAAATACTGTGTTGATACACTGCCAAAAACCACAATCCATAAAATAGACAACTGAAAAATTGAGCCTCATTAAAATTCAAAACTCATCTGAAGTTACTAATAAGGGGATGAAAAGATAAGCCATAAATTTGGAAAAATATTTTGAAGTCATATCTTTGATAATGGCCTATATCTAGAATATACAAAGAACTCCATTAATTCAAAGAAAAACAATCCAAGAAATAAAATGTACAAAAGATATGGACAGACTTCATCAAAGATTTATCAATAGTGAATATGTTTGTGCAGATTTTTTTCGCCATCATTAGTTATTATGAAAATGCAAATTGCAAATTGCAACCACTTCCTGCTTTTTCTGCTTATGTGGTGCTGAGGAATTGAACCCAGGGCCTCATACATGCAAGGCAAACACTCTACCACTGAGCCACCTTCCCAGCCCAGTAATTATTATTTTTAAAGATATATACTTTCATTACATAGTATGGAAGTTTGATACCTGATTCAATGTACAATTATCTAATCAGGGTAGTTAACATCTCTAGCTCGTAAACATTTGAAACTACTCTAAATGGCTGAAATTCAAGGCCAATCATATAGCAAGAATTGGCAAGGATTTCAATCCACTGCAACAATCATAAACATCTGCTGGGAATGAAAATAGGTACTATTTTACTAACCAATCTGTAAAATACTTAGGCAATTTCTTTAAAAGTCAAATATCCATTTAACATCATACCCACCTAGGTATTTATTTACATGAGTAGTGAAATAATATGTGTACCCAAACACTTACAATGAGTTAATCAGAATTCAATTTGTGAGAGCCTAACATGGAAACAACCTAAATGTCCATTTGTAGGCAAATAAATAACAATAGTGACACGTCACATCCATAAACCAGATTAATGTTCAGTAATGAAATTAAATTACTGAATTTCAAAATAAATTCACCAAGTGAAAAAGGCTAGACAAAACAGAACGTGTGTTATATGATTCCACTTATATAAAATTCTATAAAATGAAAAATAGTCAATAATGTTTGAAAGCAAATCAATTGTTGAGGAATAGTCTAGGAGAAAAACAGATTAAAACCAACAATGAGGAATCTTTTATGGTGATAGGATCCCTATTTTTATTGTGGTGATAGTTTCACAGGTATATTCATATACAAACCTTTGATCATATTGAACATTTCCTATATATTTTTAAGTAATTCTTCTTCTTTTTCTTCTTCTTCTTCTTCTTCTCTTCTTCTTCTCCTTCTTCTTCTTCTTCTTCTTCTTCTTCTTCTTCTTCTTCTTCTTCTTCTTCTTCTTCTTCTTCTTCTTCTTCTTCTTCTTCTTCTTCTTCGTTTTCTTCTTCTTCTGATTATTATTGTTGGTGGTGGTGGTGGTGGTGGTAGTGGTCATGGACCTGAACCCTGGGGCTGGGTGCTGTCCCTCAGCCCTTCAGCTCAAAGCTAACACACTATCACTTGAGCCACAGCACCACTTCCTGCTTTTTCTGCTTATGTGGTGCTGAGGAATTGAACCCAGGGCCTCATACATGCAAGGCAAACACTCTACCACTGAGCCACCTTCCCAGCCCAGTAATTATTATTTTTAAAGATATATACTTTCATTACATAGTATGGAAGTTTGATACCTGATTCAATGTACAATTATCTAATCAGGGTAGTTAACATCTCTAGCTCGTAAACATTTGAAACTACTCTAAATGTATTAATTAACATATGTTGTGTATATTTAGGAGGTAGAATATGACATTTTAATACTAAATAATGTTTCATCTCCTTCTTAATGGGTGGGATGAAATATTAGTGTCCTTTGTTTTCTTGATGGCTGAGGATGCTGAACATTTTTTCATATATTTAATAACCATTTGTACTTCTTTTTTAATTTTTTTACTATTTTTTAAAAATTTGATTCTATTTGTTGTAAAGGTTCTGTACAGATGGATTATAGTTACATGAGTAAGGTAATGAGTATATTTCTTGTCATCCATTTTTCTCCTTCTATCCCTCCTCCTTACTCCTCCCCACCACAAAGTTGTAAAGTTCATTTCCAGCATAGTGTCTTCTGAGTATCACTGTTGCATTGGTTTACCCTTAGTGCTCATTTCATCATTTTGTTATTCCACTCCTTTCCCCAAATCAGATAAATGTGTTATACGGACTCGGGACCCCCAAAAGACCACCAGAGGCCATGGCCAATGCAAATAGCAAAAGAGTTGTTTATTTGCAAGCTCAAGCTTGGTCCTCCTCGCACTCGGTAACCAGTGATGCTAAGAGGCCCCGAGCACAAAATCAGCACAGCTTTTATAGTATTGAACAAACAAGTTTAGGGAATTTCCACACAAGCAGTTACATGTTTGGTTTGAGTCCACCCTAACTGCACTGCCCTTTTTTCCAAAGTATTGGTCCACATTTGACTGCTCAATGGTTGCAAAACTGTTATGTTCTGTTCCTGGAACACTTGGGCAATTGTTTTGTTTCTTAAAGGTGGGCAGGGTTGATGGCAACTGAGAATTGTTGTTGTTGTTTTTTTTCACTCTCTTGGGGTTACTCTGAGGGCAGCCTAGCTCAAGATGGTGGGGTTAATCTCAAAATGGAGTTACTTTAGCTCTTCATTCCCTCCTGTTCTAGAGCATCGGGGACCAGTCATGGTCCCCTAATTGGCACAGTCCTCTATGTTTACAGTTTGGTATTGGGATCTCAGAACTAATAGTTGGACTGTGCTGATTCCTTTACAAAGGACACCAGTCTGTTGAGTATACAAGGTCCGATTGTGAATAACAAAATTAACAGCACCAAAGACGGTTACATTTTCTTCCACTAGTCCTGACTCCGTATATCACAGCTAACTTAATTTTATACCAGCTGTACTTGTAAGCTCCAATTTTAAGACACACTCATACCATTTGCTACATAGTTAAACTTTCTGAGGTTTGTCTTCTTTACAAACATTTTAAGATAATCCTTACTTTTTTTTATTGTGAAAATACCATACAGAGGGGTTACAATTACATGGGCAAGATAATGAGTACATTTCTTATCAAGCATTGTTGCCTCCTCCTTTGTTTCCCCTTCCTATCCCTTCCCCACCCCCACCCCACCCCCCACCAAAGTTGTAAAGTTCATTTTTTGACATAACAATTTGTACATCTCAGTGTTGCAATGGGTCCACCTGTATCCCTATTTAAGAGATTTGTTTTTTTCCCTTCCCCTCCACAAATTATACCAACATCAAATACAGTAAAAGCAAGGGTTATATCATGGGGGAGGGACATACAAAGAAACAAAGAAATCATCTTATAAATGTTAGAAACAAATGCATGAAAGCAAAAACATTTGAATACTTATCTTGGGGTTCAATTCACCTAACATCAACTTATTTGACCTTTCTGCTTGTCTCAGACATATACTAGTTATTGCAAATAAGCGAAACCATGGGACCCATGTTTCTTTGGGCCTGGCTTACTTCACTTAATGTAATTTTTCCAAGTCTTTCCATTTCCTAACAAATGGGGCAATGTCATTCTTTCTGATGGAGGCATAGAATTCCATTGTGTATATATACCACATTTTCTTGATCCATTCATCTACTGAGAGGCATTTGGGTTGGTTCCATATCTTAGCTATAGTAAATAATGCTGCAATAAACATAGTTGTGCTGGTAGCTTTAGTGTGGTCTTATTTGTAAACATTTGGGTAAATGCCCAAAAGTGGGATTGCTGGGTCATAGGGGAGCTCTATGTGGAGCCTCTTGAGGAACCACCATACTACTTTCCAAAGTAACAATCCTTACTTTTTAAATCCTTTCTTATCCAGAGGATACCAATTTTCCCCCAATTCCTTTCCCAAGGCTTGTTTTACTATGCTCTTTCTTTACAATTCCTTTGTGGAATTGTGGAGTTTCTTTGTGGCTAGAATTTAAAACTTCCCATTTTTCCTTTGGCTTGTGGAACCAAGTTATCTCAGAATATCCTCAAGGCACCACTGGGATGGAGAAGCTTGCTAGATTTTAAGGCTAAGAGTAGGGCTGGGTCTCATTCCTCTTACTACCTCCATTGATAAAAAATCTCTCCTTTATCTTTAACACACACCCAGGAGGAAGCAGATTATTACCAGACCAGAGCCAAACTAGGCTGTGACCCTGAAGTGCCTAAGGCAAGCCAGTGATATCCTTGCCCCCAATATCCACTGTGGGAGTAGAGAGGGTTACTGGATATCACCAAAAGAATGTCCCACAAGATCTTAGTTTTAGCAACTTTCAAGAGGGAAGCAGTCACAGGTGATGAAATCAGGCAGGAGTTCAGTCTACTTTTACCACGGTGAAGGTGGTCTGGGTGACAATGTAGATTTCAGGCTGTCGTTGAACTTTACCCATTAGAGTGTGCAGCAGCAGCAGGTTCTCTCAGTGGCTCCAAGGGACTGTCACACCTTGTGCTGGACTACAAATTCCTATACAGACTGGTTAAGGATACATTGCATAGACTTGGCAGGCTGTGTTACCCCACTAGTTTTTAAGACCATTTAGACAATCTCCCAGGACAATTTACCAAGATGACAACTTCTTAAACTAGATAGTTCTTTTAATAAGGCTAGGATTTTCTAGGCAGATATAGAGGGCTCAGGCCTGTACTACTATTTCACATGCCTTTTCCTTCTGTGTATATTGTCACATTTTTTAAAAAGTGACTCTGGTCCCTTGTTCTTAAAAGGGGATGATGGGAGAAGATTCATCTTCTGTCACTTCAAGTTGACTCAGGGATGTTGATCCTACCTAGCTAGGAACCTATAACCTTAGCCTATTTTACAAAAAGGTTACCAGGGTTAGATGTCATTAAGAACAATATTTTAACTTTTGACAAATGCACAGGCCTTTTTTTCTGGCTACAGCAGTGTAGCTCATTTAGCCTTCTGGTTTGCAAAAGCATCTTTCTGGATGGCTTAGGAAGGTGATCTCTAGTGATCCTAACAATGCCTAGGTTTCCTATGCAGGTCTTCAGACAGATATCAATAGAAATACACTCTCATGTTTACAAACTTTTTCCTGAGCAGATGAATTTTATGTAGCTGGTGTCAGCTCAAAAGTTACTGGCAATTAGAGCTTTTGGCACATGCAGGGGTTGGGATCTAAACTATCTTCCATATTTTACAACCTTAGCTTTTTAGTACTATCACAGATGACTGACAATTTCTTGTCCCTTACAGGGTAGATAGTCATGAACATTAGGCATGCTTATAAACTATCTTCCCATGACCTCCAGCCTCTGACCAATTTTTGAAGGGCCATGCACAAATGACTCTAGGATCTGACATTATTTCTGCCATCCAAGCAGTGTCTTACTGCCTCTGGATGCTCCACCATTGCTTTCATCCCAGGAGTATCTTCTCCACATTGGGGAAAATGCCTCATTGGCATTTCCCTTAGTTGGTTGCTGGACTTGAACGCAGAGCCTGAGTGCTGTCCCTCAGCTTTACAGCTCAAGGCTAGCACTCTGCCACTTTGAGTTCTAAAGCAACTCTGCTTGCTCTTTCAGCCTTCTGCTGTCTGAGTAGAGGTGACAGTCTCACAGGGACCTTTTTCTGCCTGGGCTGGCTTCAAACCAGTTTGCAGATCAATGAGTCTTATAAAAGGCCACTTTACTCCAATTAAAAGCAACAAGGTAGTCAACATAGAAGTAGCTTTTATGCATGCTCTTACCTGAAACTTATTAAGAGCCAAAGTTACATCTGACAAACGTACAAAAATCCTCATTCCTTTTTGTGGGCCTGCTGGGAACTGTTACAAAAAAAAACCTATAAGAGCAAACTGAAATAGGAATTAAGAAATTATTTTGGTAATCTTAATTTTTCCTTTTTGCACTTTGAGGCAAATGTTTAGAACAACTTTACTTTTAAACTTTATATATAGAAATCCATTCCTAATTTTTAAGCTTCCTATTAATCTCTGTTTTAATATTCTGTACTTTAGTTTTTAGTTGCATTTTGAAAAATCCCTTGAACTCTCAGGGCTAGGTGTCACTCATTTCCTTTTGGCTGCTTGTTTTTAAACAGATACACATTAAAACTTTTAAACTCGAATAACAATTTTTCCTTAATGTAAGAATTACAATCACCATCACTGTACCAACAAGCTAGACTTAATACCTTTATGCCTTAAAAAAAACATATCCAATTGCTGAATATCATTGAGAGCAAATCACATTATACAGATAAACTTTTTTTAAACCTCTTTTTAAGGTCTTCTTAATTTAATTTTAACACATCCAAGGGGCAGTTTTAGCAATGCTAATCAGATAATCACATCACTCACTTTTACCATCATGTTTCCAGTGTCTGAGGGGAAAAGGGACAGAATAAAGATGGGCCACTTGCCCCCCCCTCCCGCTGCCTTGTGAAATGGGCACACACCCAATCCAACTCTTTAGGGTTAGAGGAAATGTGTTTGTGCCAGCTTGTCCTCTTATACCGTGTGTGGATTCCTCCCAGGGCCTGTTCCACCATGCATGACCAGCTGAACTGCACTTCTGCCTGCTCACCCTTTACTCCTAAAGATAGCTGTTGGCTTCTAAGTTTCTCCTTTTTGTTAAGCCAGATATCTTGATTACAGTGTAAACAGCCTTATGCATTCTAAAATACCAGATTTTCTAATTTTGAAGTTAAAGAATCCCTAAAAAGCCATTTAAAACAATGTGAAAATTTTTTTAAAATTTTGGGTAATGTCCAAACCTCATAACCTTTTGAATTTTAAACTCACCCAATTGTTACAACATGCTGACAATTTTTATCTTGAACATGTTCACAAACACATACAAAACACACTCACACAGATCTTAAAGCACACAAAAGTCAAAACAAGTTGTACGTACATTTTCTAACATTTTTTAACAAAGATTTAAGACAAGATTTCTTTTGAACTAAGTACCTTTGTTGAGCTTCATTTTCCCAGGGCTTGCTTGTTTAGCAAGGCATTTCACCAATTGGCCTTTTGAATATCTTCTGTTAGAGGAAGGCTGGGTGGGGGGTGGGGGGAGGTGGGAGGGGAAGTCACCTGAAACTAAACTGGCCTGATTTTTATCCAATTTTAGACAAGAGCACTTTACAAATTGTTACATTGTCGGGACTAGCTGAAAAGTCAAAACCAGGCACACAGCCTTCTCTGTGTGCCTCCAGCACAGCTGGAGGCTGGAACTTTTATTCCCCTAGAGATGTTCAAATAAATAACAAAAACACAAATAAACACAAAAAACAAGAATCCTCATTTAAAACTGGTACCAATTCTAAAACAAAACTAAGCAAGACAACAACCAAAGGGTCTGCTGAGTGAGCCTGCCACTCTCACCCAGAACTTCCCTACCTCAAAAAAAAAAAAAAAACATAGAATAGAGAACAGGTCTCAGTGAATGGGGTGACATCTCACCAACATTTACAAGTGAGAATCAAATCCCATCTACTCACCTCCAGAGGATGTTACTTTTAGATTCCCGCAAATGTTGACCCAGGGGCCTTCCAAGGTGGAAGAGAAGTCCCAGTCATCTTGGGGCAAGGGAAATAAGTCCCTAGGGGCCATCCCCTCAGGCTGGCAGATTCTTCCCCATACTCAGACACCTCCCCTCCCGGGCCAAGTCCTAAGGCTAAGATAAACCCCAAATGACAAACAGAACCCTCAACACAAAGACACAACTTAAGACAAAGACACACTGGGCGTTGTAAATTTCCAAACCAAAAGTGCCAAACTACAAATGGAGAGTTTCTCCACCAAAATGTCCCGCTGACTGGAGAGTCTTTCCAAACAAATGTCTGCACTAAATAGCAATTTACCCAGAGGGGTCTGGGGACGTCTCCCACAGATCCCGTTGGCAGTCTTTTAGCGCATCCAGCAAGACTCTTCGCCAACAAACCTGCCCACTGCAGACAACCAATACAAAACCTGCCCACCTCAGGCAACCAAAAATACAAATAAAACACAAAACAAAAATGCAAATAAAACACAAAGCCGCAATGCCTTAACTTACTGGCCTGGTTTTATTACTCTGTAGTGGGGCGTCTGGAGGGTCTTTTGAGAGGGATCCTGGTTGAGCCCCCAGAAATGTTGTACAGACTCAGGACCCCCGAAAGACCACAAGAAACCATGACCAATGCAAACAGCAAGAGAGTTGTTTATTTGCAATCTCAAGTTTGGTCCTTCGCGTCCTCAGTAACTGGTGACGCTAAGAGGTCCCGAGCACAAAATCAGCACAGCTTTTATAGTATTGAACAAACAAGTTTAGGGAATTTCCACACAAGCAGTTACATGATTGGTTTGAGTCCACCCTAACGGCACTGCCCTTTTTCTGAACTATTGGTCCATGTTTGACTGACTGCTCAATGGTTGCAAAACCGTTATGTTCTCTTCCTGGAACACTTGGGCAATTGTTTTGTTTCTTAAGAGTGGGCAGGGTTGATGGCAACCGAATTTTTTTCTCTCTCTCTTGGGGTTACTCTGAGGGCAGCCTAGCTCAAGATGGTGGGGTTAATCTCAAAATGTATATTCAAAACACAAGGACCAAAATAAAAAACAGTGACTACCGTGTATAAACCAAAGGGAAAAATTAAAAATAAAAAGAAAGAACTTGATACAATACATTGATGACAACAAGACCAACAACAAACAATACCTTTTGTTTCCTTATCTTGGAGTTCATTTCGATTAGAATAATTTTATATGGTTATATGTACATAGCAATTGAGCTATTGTGAACCTCTGTTAGGACTATTCTAGACATAAGACTAATTATTACAAATGAGGGAAAACACGAAGCCAATGTTTCTTTGGGTCTGGCTTAATTTGATTTTTTCCAAGTCTTTCCATATCCTTACAAATGGGCAATATCATTCTTTCTGATGGAAACATATAATTCAATTGTATATATATATATATATATATATATATATATATCACATTTTCATGATCCATTCCTCTATTGAGGGGCATATAGGTTGGTTCCATATCTTAACTATAGTAAATAATGCTGCAATGAATATAATTGTACTGGTAGCTTTAGTATGGCCTTGCTTGTGATCATTTGGGTAAATGCCCAGGAGTAGGATTGCTGGATCATAGAGTAGTTCTAAGTTTAGTCTTTTTTTTGGGGGGGGGGGGGGTCCAGTCGTGGGGCCTGAACTCTGGGCCTGAGCTCTGTCCCTTAGCTCTTCAGCTCAAGGCTAGCGCTCTACCACTTGAGCCACAGCGCCACTTCCGGCTTTTTTTTCTTTTTGCTTATGTGGTTCTGGGGAATCGAACCCAGGGCCTCATGCATGCAAGGCAAGTGCTCTACCACTGAGCTACCTCCCAGCCCCATAAGTTTAGTCTTTTAAGGAACCTCCATATTGCTTTCCAGAATGATTGAACCAGTCTGCATTCCCACCAACAATGTAGTAGCATTCCCTTGTAGCCATATCCCCACCAGAATCTACTATTTGTTTTCTTGACAATGGCCACTCTGGGGTGAGATGGAATCTCAATGTGGTTTTGATTTGTATTTCTTCTATGGCCCGAGATGTTGAACGTTTCTTCATGTCTCCATTGGCCATTCTTATTTCCTCTCCAGTGAAGTCTCTTTTTAATTCTTTAGTCCACTTATTAATGAGGTGGTTATTTCTTTGAGTATTTTAGGTTTAATTTTTTAGCTCAATGTATTTTTTTTTTTTTTTTGTCGGTCGTGGGGCTTGAACTCTGGGCCTGGGCGCTGTCCTTCAGCTCTTCAGCTCAAGGCGAGCGCTCTACCACTTGAGCTACAGCGCCACTTCCGGTTTTCTGGTGGTTTATTGGAGATAGGAGTCTCACGGTCTCTCCTGCCCGGGCTGGCTTTGAACCGCGATCCTCAGATCTCAGCCTCCTGAGTAGCTAGGATTACAGGCGTGAGCCACCAGCGCCTGGCTTCAATGTATATTTTTGATATAAGGCCCTTGTCTGTTGTATAGCTAGTGAAGATCTTCTGTGGGCTGTCTATTTCATTAGCTATGTCCTTTGCCATTCAGAATTTCTGCAGCTTAATGTGATACTATTTATCCAGCCTTTCTTTCATTTGTTGTGTTTCTGGATCTTTATTTAGGAAGTTTCCATCTGTGGCAAGGAGTCCTAGTGTATCCCTTATCCCTTCCTGTAATATTTTCAAGGTATCTGCTCTTACCTCACGGTCTTTGCTCCATTTAGAGTTGATTTTGGTGCAGGGTGATATGTTAAGTGTCTAACTTCAATTTTCTACATGTGTATAGCCAATCCTGCCAGCGCCATTTGTTGAAGAGGCTGTCTTTCTTCCATCTGATAATTTTGGCTCCCACATCAAAGATTAGGTATTCATAAGTCTGTGAGATCATTTCTGGGTCTTCAATTCTATTCCATTGGTCCTCAGGCCTGTTCTGGTGACAGTATGAAGCTGGGTTTTTTTTTTTGTTGTTGTTGTTGTTTTATAACTGCAGCTTTGTAATAGTTTCAAGTTTGGTATTGGTATTCCTCCAGCATTGTTCTTTCTGCTAAGGAATGTTTTTGCTATTCGGGGTCTTTTATTATTCCATATGAATTTTTTGATTGCTTCTATGTAATTAAAGAATGTTGTTGGGATGTTGATGGATATCGCATTGAATTTGTAGATAGCTTTGGGCAGTATTGACATTTTCATGATGTTAATTCTCTCAATACAGGAGCAGGGGATGTTTTTCTACTTTCTTAAATCTGCTTTAGTTTCCTTTTTTTAGGTTTTTTAAATTTTCATCACAGAGGTCCTCTTTAGTTAAGTTTATTACTAGGTATTTTGTTTTGTTTTGTTTTTTGAGGCTATTACAAAAGGAGTTGCTTTTTGGATTTCAGACTCAGTCAATTTATTGCTGGCATACGGAAAAGCTACTGATTTTTGTGGATGAATTTTATCCCTACTACTTTGCCAAAGTTTCAAATCAGCTCAAGTAACTTGAGAGTAGAGTCTATGGGGTTCTTTAAATACAGGATCATGTCATCTGCAAAGAGGGAGAGTTTTACTTTCTCTCTCCCTATTTGAATCTCTTTTATGTTTGTCTCTTGCCCTATTGATCTGGCAAGGAATTCCAATACAATATTGAAGAGGAGTGGAGAGAGCAGACATCTTGTCTCATTCCTGATTTTAGAAGTAATGGTACTAACTTTTCTCCAATAAGTATAATGCTGGCTATAGGTTTGACATATACAGACTTTATTATATTGAGGAATGCTCCAAGGATTACTAGATTCTCCAGAGCTTTCATCATAAAGGGGTGTTGGAACTTGTCAAATGATTTTTCTGCATCTCTTGTGATGATCATGTAGTTCTTTTCTTTGCCCCTATTGATGTGTTGAATTACATTAATTGACTTGCATATATTGAACCAACTTTACATCCCTGGAATGAACCTTGTTTGGTCAGTGTATGAATTTTTTTATTAGATGTTGATGTTGGTTGGCCAGAATTTTATTGAGAAGTTTTGCATTAATGTTCATTAAAGAAATAGGTCTAAAGGGATGATAGGGGGAAAACAAAGGAGGGGGTAACAATGCTCAATAGGAAATGTACTCATTACCTTACTTGTGTAACTGTAACCCCTCTGTATAGTATCTTTATTATATATATATATATATATTTTTTTTAAATCTTTCACTAAAAAAAAGAAAGAAATGGGTCTAGAGTCATCTTTCTTTGATGGATCCTTATCTGATTTGGAGAGGAGGGTTATGCTGGCCTAATAGAACGAGTTTAGTATAGTGATCTTTCACTTTCAATTTCATTGAAGTATTTGAGTAGTATTGGAGTTCTCCTTTGAAAGCTTTATAGAATTCAGCATTGAATCAATCTGGTTTTCTATGTGTAGGACATCTTTAAGTATCTTTTTAATGCTGGTTTGGTGGAGACATATTGTTTCAATTTTTCTTTGCCTTTTGTTTGTCACTCAGCTTTAAAGGAGAGTTTACCTGAGTACACTATTCTTGTTTGTCTTTAGGGAGTGCCATACTTCATTCCAGGATCTTCTTTCTTTCATGGTCTCTGCTGAGAAATTTGTAGTTATTCTGATTGATTTTCTTTTATAGGTGATTAATTTTTTTTCTCCCTAACAGCTTTAAGGGTCCTTTCCTTGGTCTCTGTTGATCCTGTGCAGATTACAATGTGTCAGTGGGATGTCCTGTTCTGGTCTGTTTGGGGTTCTAAAGGATTCTTGTATTTGAATGGGCTTATCCTTTTGGATGTTTGAGTAGTTGTCTGTTAGGAAAATGTTAAATAAATTTACTAATCCTTTAGCTTCTGACTCTAGGCCCTCCTCTACACCCATTAGCCTTTACTTCTGATGGTGTCTTCTATCTGTTGAATTGGTCTATCATATTTCTTGGATTTGTTTTGAATAATTTTCCATTCTTTCTCTATAAATCTTTGTTTTAGATCTTGTATGGACTTCTTTACCTCCTTAATTTTGGTTTTAGTATTTTCTCTCAAATCCTTTAGTTGAGTGGCTATACTTTCATTGGACTCCCTTTCCTTCTATTGAAATTCATTCAGCCTTCTGTTTGTGGATTCCATGAATTCCTCTATTAATCTTTGGTTAGCCTTATCTTGAGCAGCATAGTCCCATACAGGCTTTCAATCTTTTTTTTTTTTGGTCCAGTCGTGGGGCCTGAACTCTGGGCCTGGGCTCTGTCCCTCAGCTCTTCAGCTCAAGGCTAGCGCTCTACCACTTGAGCCACAGCGCCGCTTCTGGCTTTTTTTTCTGCTTATGTGGTGCTGAGGAATCGAACCCAGGGCCTCATGCATGCAAGGCAAGTGCTTTTCCACTGAGCCAACTTCCCAGCCCGGCTTTCAATCTTTTCATTCAACATGTTTACCAGTCGTGTTCATCGAGCATTTTGAGAACTATCCCCTAGATTTTTCATTAAGGGTTCTGTTGCTTTTTTATGTTGAGTGGGAGTTGAGGTTACTTGATTTATGATTTTTCTTGTCTTTCTATGGCTTGTTCTACCCATTTGGAAATGAAAGTAAATCCAACTCCACACTAGAACACAATTTTAAGACGAGCACCAACTCAGCACCCTGTCGTTGCACAGACTGTAGAGGCTTATAATCTACAATGGGTACTTTCACTATAACTCTCCTTTTTGGGGGAATGAGGGTATATCCAATTCCACACCAGAACATAATTTTAAGACAATACCAACCCAGAGCCATGTAGTTGCACAGACTTTGGAGGTTCACAATCAAAGATGGGTGTTTTGACTCTATATCTCCATTTTTTTGGGAATGAGGGTATATCCAATTCCACACCAGAACACAATTTTAAGGCAAGGACCAATCCAGAGTCTTGTAGTTGTACAGTCTTTGGAGGTTCACAATCAAAGATAGGTATTTCTACTCTATCTCTTTTTGGATATGTAAGTTGGTCCAATACCACCACAGAGCAGTCTTAAGGCAAAATCCAACCCCAGGCCATGTATTTGCACTGATTTGAGAGTTTCAAAATCAACAGAACCTTTCTTTTGTCATGCACTGCAGGTTGTGTTAAGAAGCCTAAGATATGTATTCAAATGTTTTTGTTTCTTTCATGCGATTGTTTCTAACACATTTATAAGATTATTTCTTTGTTGCTATATATGTCCCTCCCCCACAGTATAACCCCTGCTTTCACTGTATTTGATGTCGGTATAATTTGTGGAGGGGAAGGGGAAAAACAAATCGTTTAAATAGGGATACAGGCGGACCCATTGCAACAATGAGATGTACAAGTCGTTAAATCGAAAACGAACTTTACAACTTTGGTGCAGGGGGGGAGGGGGGGCGGGGAGGATTGGGGGGGAGGATGGGAAGGGATGGGAAGGGGAAACAAAGGAGGAGGCTGCAATGCTTGATAAGAAATGTACTCATTATCTTGCCCATGTAATTATAACCCCTATGTACAGTATTTTCACAATAAAAAAATAAAGAGCTAAAAATTATATATGCATAAAGTAATAATTCTAAAATCAAAAATACTAAGATTTTGCAATACATAATTGGATAATCAACTTATACTCTGAATTAAGTATGCACACAATTAGGAAGGCAACACAGTAAACACCATAGGCATTGAGGAAGAAAAAAATCAAAATGGGGAATAGAAAAAAGAAAAAAAGAAGAAAAGGGAGTAAAAGAAATAAAAGTAGTAGAAAAGAAAAGAAAAATTAGTAGGAAAATAAAAAGATTATAATTAGGAAAATCATCTATCTATTTGGGGGAATCTTGTGTCTCCCCTATGTCACTTTCCAGTTTCTTGCTGGTGCCTTTGATTTTCTTGAAGTGATCAGTTTTCCTTGTAGCTTGGTTGGTCTCTCAAATCAAGTTTTCTTGAGTGAGCAGAAATAAGTTCTGCTTTACAGGCTTGGGGTCTTTGTGACATTCTTCCCAGACTAATCTTGTGGCAGCAGGAACTGCTTTGTGTGTAATGCAGGGAAAGGATGGCTGGTTTCTGTAGTTTGTTTTTGCTGAGAGTGAGCTTGAATGTGGGTGGAGTGTTGGCCTATCTGGATTCAGTGGCTTTACACTAGAGGGCTAGCCCTGTAGAGGGGAAGGATCTCCTAGACTGTTAAGGTCCCAGACTGTGTGAGAAAAATTAAGCCAAGAAATTGACCCTTTACTAAAAACAAAGAGAAGCCATAAAGGGAGACTTTAAAACATATTTCACACGGACTTCGGCCCTATCTCATACCCTGCCTAATTAGAATGGTGTCTGCCATGACACTTGTGTATCCTCCGGTAGCTATCTTTGTAATAAATCTCCTGTAGCTGTTTTTGTAACATCCCCCAGCTTCAAGGATGCAGGGGCATATGACATTATGTTTCTGGAATGTACATCCCCCATGCGTAAGACTATCCACCTGCTTTGTGTGGGGACCCCAAATTCACATGCCAATTCAAACCAAAATGATAGATTAGTTCAAACAATTAATATCAGATGGGCTGTAACCTCATTGGCCACTGACATAAATATGCAGTCTTTATGTGTGTGTTACAATCCTGTTGGCCACCTGGGTGTGGCCAGGCTTGACCACATGGATTTTGCCTTTAAAAACCCTAGCTTGTGGGATGTTCCGGGTTGCTGTTTCAGCTCCTGAGTGTGTGCTGCGTCTCTGGCAGGTCAGCTATCCACTTCTCCAATAAAATCATCTTTTTACATGATGCTGTCTGAGTGGTGGACTCTTTCCCCCATAACAGCCCCTTTTTGGCTAGCCCCTTTTCAATTGGCCCCTCTTTTGGCCCAGCGTGGAGCTGCTCTCAGTTTTTATAGCTTGTCCAGTTTTGTTTTGTTTTTTATGATTTTCAGTGAGAATTTACAGACTTTTGGTTTTCTAATTCCTGTAGCTGGCTAAGCTGCAGGTTTGGCTGAGGTATGAATGGAATTACTTTGTTCCCTGCAGAGGGGTGGAGCTGCTTCTCTGGGTTCACCAAGGAGAGAAAGTTTTCCCACCAGGTGAGTTCTCTCCTCCTGGGTGGGTCAGCCTTCCCCTGGGCAGAGCTGTCTTTCACAGATCAGATTCCTTTGCCTGGTTGAAAAACAGTGCTGCAGTTGCTGTTTTTCAGGTCTAAGTTATCTGATAGCTGCTCTGGCAGAATCTATGCCAGTATCTAAGGTGGCGTTCTTCTTAGGTGGCAGCAGGGAGAGCTACCTTCTATAAACTGTTCTGTGGGAAGAAGTAAGGTGTCTTTTCTGGGGTACTCACACTTTCCCTTAGTTTTTCATCAGTGGCCATCAGGATGTGGATTTCCACTTCTAGTCATCCAGTTCACACTAGAGGTGAGTGAAAAGACTTGCACTCTCAGTCTCTGGTAGTTTATTCTGGCTCTGTCTGGCCGCTGCTACAGCTGTTGCCACTGAGCCACTGAGCATGTGCTCAAATCTGTCTTCTTAAACAGATTACCTGAATTTTTCTTCTCTGGGCAGAATCTCTGTACTAGTATGGCTCACTTGATATGATTTTGTTTCAGTGGACTTTTCACTGGACTGCAAAAACTGCTTTCTTGGAGAGAGCTGTTAGACCCCAGCTGCACCTCCACCATCTTCCTCTCCTCACTATTTCTTTTTTTGAAGGATCTGTACAGCTAATTTGATGCAATCCTATTTTTTATTTATAATTTCCTGAGTTATTGGAGTACTACTCACAAAGTTATTGCTTATGCCTAGATCTCAAACTGTTCCCCCTATGTTTCTCCTAGCAGTTTTAAAGTGAAAGGACTTACATTACAGTCATCAATTCACTTTGTATTGATTTTGGCACAGGGTGAGAGACGAGAGACAAGAGTCTAGTTTAGTCTTCTACATGCAGATACCCAAATTTCATAGTTGATTTAAAAGACAATCTTTTCTCCAAAACAAAATATATTTTTAGTAACTTTGCTGAGCGTCAGAAGACTATAACCTTCCTGGACTTATTTCCAAGCCTTTTGTTATTTCCATTGGACTACATTATCTGCTTTGTGCCAGTGCTACTTTGCTTACTTACTATGGCTTTACAGTATCATTTGGATTAGAGTATGAAAGTAAGTCCAGTCTATTTTTTGTTTAGGATTGCAATGTCTCTTTGAGATTTTGTGTTTCTCTACATGAACTTCTTTCTTTTTAGCAATACTGGAGTTTGAACTCAGGGTCTCACACTTGCTAAGCAAGCATTCTACTATTTGAGCCACATCTCTACCACCTTTTGCTCTATTTCATTTTTAGTTAAAATCTCTTGACTTTTTTATTACTGAAGATAATCTCACCTTCTACCTGGCTTGGATTATAACCTCTGTCTACCCAATATCAAAATTGAGTGTGTTGTCTCTTTCGGGAAATGCAGAGGTGCTATGTTATGGCTATTTTATGTTTCAATTCTAAGCCACTGAGAGATGGAAAATGCTGCCTGCTTCTAATCCGCCATCTTGGCTCTAAACTTGCTAATTTGATTGTTCATAGATTTTTAGTAAATTCTGAAGTCAGATATTGGTGATAACTCCAGTTTTGTTCTTTTTCCCCAATGTTCTGGCTAATTCATGACTTTTTTTGCTCCTGTATGAATTTTAGAAGCAACCACTAGAAAAAAAAATATTCTGGGAATTGTTTTCCCTGTTTGTCACTCCACATTCTCTCAGTGAAGTGGTTCCAGTTTTTTCCCTAGTTCTATGAAAAAGTCATTGGTGTTTTGATGGGACTTGCATCAAATATGTAAACTGTTACATGAATATAAATATGAACTTACATCAATGAGAATTACATTAAATCTGTAAACTGTTTCAGGTCATAGGAATATTTACAATTATTAAACTATATCAGACAAAGGATTTTATGCAGGATATATAAGAAGTGCTTAAAAAATCAGTCACAAAACCCTAAGGTATACAATTAAAAATTGTCAAAATATACAAATAGATGCTTCCCAAAAGAAGAAATCCAAATGGCTAAAATAATCATAAAAATATACTCAGTATCAGCCATCAGAGGAATAAAAATCAGAACCATGATGATAATATCTCACTACAGTTACTAAATACTATTGCAAATTAACTAACTATAAACTCTTAAAAAAACACTATAGTTTAAAAACCTACAGTTAACATTATATGTAGGGGGAAATGATTAACTGAAATCATCTCCTCTAAATTCAGGAACAAGACAAAGCTGTCTACTTTCCCTACACTTATTCAATTCTAAACCAGAGGAAATCAAGCAAAAGAAATGAAGGAATGCATATATAAGAGAAATCACTTGAATTCTCTTTATTTTCAAGTGTTGTGGTCCTATATTTAGAAGACCTTACAGGCTTTGCCAAAGAATTCCTCAATTGGATAAACACTGTATGCCAAGTATTAGGATATAGAAATCAACATACATAGATCAGTAGCTTTTCTATATAAAACAATGAACATATTAAGAAATAAATCATGGCTAGGTGCAGTGGTTTTTATCTGTAATCCTGGTTACTCAGGGAGCTGAGATCTGAGCATCATACTTTGAAGCCAGCCCAGGCAGGAAAGTCAGTGAGACTCATCTCCGGTTAAGCACCAAAAAGTCAAAAAAGTCGAGCTGTGGCTCAAGTGGTAGAGCTCAGGGACAGAACCAAGGCCCTGAGTTCAAGCACCAGGAACAGCATGCATACACACAAAGAGAGGGGGGAGGGGGAGGGAAGGAAGGAGGAAGGGAGGCTTTTTTTTATGCGAGGGGAAGTTGATTGGGCGGGGGGGATAAAGATTCTCACAGATTTTCCTGCCTAGGACGGCTTCAAATCATGGTCCTCAGTTCTTGGCCCCCTGAGTAGCTATGATTACCAGCCTAAGTCACCAGCACCTGACTATTTTACATGTCTTAATACATCAAATACAGGATTCAAGATGGTTAAATCTGTCAGTATTTTCCTTGTATAGAGTTCACTGCTACCACCCAGTCTCTGCAACTCCTTGAGTTGAATTTTACTGGCAGAGAGATGTTAAGTGCTAACTCTTAGAAGCTATAATTGTGACCTTATATGGGATAAGAATATTTACAGAGATAAGTTAAAATTATGTCATACTGAGTATAAGGTGGGTGCTTCAACCAGTATGACCAGTATGCTTAGAAGAGGGGATACAAAGATAGACAGATGAAGAGACACAAGGGAAAATGCCATGTGATAATGGAACAAGATATTGAAGGCCAAAGGATAACAAATAATATAAACACCACAACCTAGCAAAGATAAATTCATAGAGCCTCCAGAAGTAACCAACTCTTCCAATAAATCAAAGATTTCCAATTCATGACCTTGAAAACTCAATAAATTTACATTGTTCTAAGCTACCAGTGCATTGTAAATTTTTTATGGAAGCCCTAGGAAATAAATACATCCCTTTACTAGGTCTTTGTGTCTCTTCCAAAGTCTTGATATTGTTTACTTGCAAACATACTCTTAGCTTTTCATTTCTATGACAAAAATAGCAGAGATAAATCACCTTAAAAGATGAGATGCTTATTAGGGCTCACAGTATCAGAGGGTCTAGGCCTGTGGAACACCAGTACATCAGGGAAGGAAAGTGAGGTAAAGTGATCTGCTCACTCAGTGCAGCCAGGAAGCCAACACAGAAACAAGGGGGAGCCAGTGCGCTGCAATAGTCCTTTCAAGGGCACGCCCCCAAAGTCATAACTTCTTCCCACTAGGATCCACCCTATAAAGGTCCTATATCCCAATGGTGCTATATGCTGGGTACTAGTACCTTCAACATCTGGGCCTTTGGCAGACAATTTAGATACAAACTATAGAGCACAACCACAGTGATTTCTCTCGCTGCTGTAAACCAGAAGTTCTAAGTCTTATGTTCAGAACAATCTCCCTGAAAAGCATTGCTAGTTGGTCTTAAAAATCTGATTCAGGGGCTGGGAAGGTGGCTCAGTGGTAGAGCACTTGCCTTGCATGCATGAGGCCCTGGGTTCGATTCCTCAGCACCACATAAGCAGAAAAAAAAGCCGGAAGTGGCGCTGTGGCTCAAGTGGTAGAGTGCTAGCCTTGAGCTGAAGAGATGAGGGACAGTGCCCAGGCCTAGAGTTCAGGGCCCATGACCGGACCCCTCCCCCCACACCCCCACACCCCCGCACCCCCCCAACCCCCCCGCACCCCCCCCCCCGCCAAAAATTTGATTCACGAGCATCAGTGCCCAATGGCTATAATCCTAGAAATTCAAGAGGCTGAGACAGGAAGATGGCATATCAAAACCAGCCCGGGCAGGAAACTTCATGACATCTCCAATTAAACAGTTATTAAATAATAGTTGGAAGTGGAGTTATGGCTCACGTGATAGAACATTATCTTTGAGCAAAAAAGCTCTCTAACAATGCTTTAAGTTCAGGCACCAGAATTAGCACAAAAAAATCTGATTCAATACATCTAAATGCAGACTGAAAATGTGCATTTGTAATAAACTTATAACTGTTGATGATGATGCTAATCCCCAGCACCCCATGAACCCATTTGCTAACGTCATCAAGCTAGGTCATTCATTTATCTCTTCCAAATAAATAAACAAGAGGATAGAATTAACCTCATACTTAATACAAATTTTTATCACCTTATAATTTAGTTACGGTACATAATAAGGTAATGCAAACCTAGATAAGAGTAGCATGGAAAAAATTTCATCTTAATGGCACAGTGACACAAATAGATCAAGAGAATTGAAAAAAGATAGACTTGATTCAGTGTTGACAAAAAAGAAATAATGCAGCTTATGCATTTCAAACAAGCTTTTATTTTAACATGAATAAATGAAGTTACATATGCAAAAGGTCACCATAAAGTCAATTGTCATTTTTATGGGATGAACTTCAGAGAACAAAAAATTCCTTTCTGGGATAGTTTAAATGTAGAAAAGTAATGAACAGTAAAGACTTCTTTATTTCTCCATCCCTTTCTTCTCTGTCTAGTAACTGTGGGATAAAGTAAGAGACAACATTTGTAAGCCATACACATGCTCTACAGACTTCCTGAATCTAAGAATCTTCCATATATGTTATCTCAATAAGGCAAAACTAAACTTTTCCTCTTGTGGCACAGCTTAGGTATCATAGGAATTTGCTGGTGTTGATGATCTGATCAAATCACCCTTGTGTGCTCTTGTTCACTACTGTCAATTTCCATGGTTTATTTTAGAGAATTTGGTGTGAATGAAGTTTTCTGAATGTTTTTTACACGGACCATATATATTCCCTGAAATTCTGGTTTTCATATCTTGAAACAAAACTCAGATGTTTGCTGATGTTGAAATTAAGAAAAAAAGAGATGAAGAGAGGAGTAAGGAAAGAAGACAATTTGCAATTCAGCAATAAACAGCAAAATTTGTTTGAACATTCTATGTAATAAAAAAGCTATTCTTAATGTTTGTATGTTGGCCATAAAGTATTGACTCACTTAAAATCCTTAACATTTGACCACACTGCCAAATGTCAACTCTCTCAAAGGCACTGTCTATACAAAAAACTACATTTCTGTGACTGGGAAGTTGGCTCAGTGGTAGAGTGCTTGCTTTGCATGAGGCTCTGGGTTTGATTCCTCAGCACCACATAAGCAGAAAAAGCCAGAAGTGGCACCATGGCTCAAGTGGTAGAGCACTAGTCTTGAGCTGAAGAGCTGAGGGACAGTACCCAGGCCCAGAGTTCAGGCCATTGACAAAAAAAATTAAAAATATTTCTGTGCCTGAGCAATGGAGGTCTAGCTTCTCCTGGTGACCTTTCCACACTGGCCTCCACCACTTGCTCTGGAAAATCCATTTGAGAATATGTGACTTCAGTTTATGCTCTATATGAGTATATTATGAATTTGGGTTTATAAAATCAAGAGTTTCAACTTGCATAGAGTTAACAAAGAAAGTTTCAAAGCATAAAGCTGTCAGTAAAGGTATATGAGAGGAATGGTTAGGTAATGCTGAAAGTTATAAAGCAGTACCTTAGAATCCTGCTAGAGGCCACCTTCTACTGACACCAGATCAGTTCTGGTGTTTCTTCCTGTTGGCAATTTTCATCTTCTTCCTTTTTTTCCTCTTTGCCTGAAGCTTCTTCAGTTTCTTCATGGTCAAGCTCAGTTTCTTCTTTAGTGAATAAAGACAATTAATCAGGGACCAGGAGAAAAGATACCAAGTTATCCCGTTAATATAGCCTGGGCTGTCCTTTCAGGTGAAAGCAAAGGAGGGAAATCAAGGGGGGGAAATAAAAAGACTGACTTTTCCTTTCCGTGACCTCAAACACTGCACTGTTTTGTGAGATCTGCTTTAAACAGAGGTTTGTAGAAGTTGGCATACTTGTGAAGGGTCATTTTGGGATGGGGCTTCTGTCTGGGCACATTGGGGCATGTATTTTCTGAGAATGGAGATCCATTTGTTAATCAGGTCAGGTAAGCTCTGAGCACCGCCTGAAGGTGAGCCTGTTATGTCAGCTGAAGTTGCAAGGGTCGGACGAATGTGCTGCCCTTGTCAGCATGACCTTGTCAGGCACACAGGTCCTTGCTCCAAACAGTGGAGCCATCAACCCAATCCTCACCCTCCTCTACCTCAGCCTGTGCTGAGGATTCCTGAGTGTGCAGCCAGGCTGGCCCAGGTAAGTAAGGTTTTAAAATCTAACATGTACCAAGTAGAAGGAGGGAACAAGACCCAGGGACCCAAACATCACAAGGACCCCCTTGCCTTCCTCACCTTCCTCCCAGCTGACTCCTTTGTCACTGTCCTCCTCCTCCTCCTCCTTCTCCTCCTCCTCCTCCTCCTTCTCCTCCTCTTCCTGTTCTTGGTCATCGTCCTCCACTCCCTCCTCGTTTCCATCCTGCTCCTTCTCTGTCAATATCCTCCCCATCAACCTCCTCAACCTCCCCATGGTTGTGGCCGCCATGGTCCTTGTCTGCCATGTTGTCTTAATAGTCGCCCTCGCAGACAAGCCTCTCTTGGTCTTCAGGGACCCCTGGCACCCCTGCACCCTCGGTGGCGGCTCAAGCTTGATGTCTCGGTGGGTGGGGGCCGCGGTGGCCATTAAGATGGCGGCCACCCACCGCAGATGCCACAGGATGGGTTTGGGCATCTGCGGACCCGGAGCTGGACTGTGGATGCCCGGGCCCGGGTTAATGCCCTGGCTACCGCTACGTGTGGCCGACTTGCCTGAATGGGCGGCTGACATGGCAGCTGGGCCTCAGCCCTCACGAGACGGGTCCAGGTGGTGAGGAAGAATACGACGAGGACCAGGCGAACGATGATGAGGAAAAGAACGAGAGGGATGTTCTCCATTAATTCCTGGGGCATGGGTAAGCTCGGCATTTCCCAGGATCCTGCTGGAAGGAAAGACAGTAAGAAACTGCCGAGACCCATTTGAGGGCCGGCGGTTATGACGGCTCAGCACAATGGCAGGAGGGGCAGCGCTCACGTGATACGTTCTGAGGCTGCGCAAACGCACAAAGGGGAGTTGCGTCAACCGTTGTGCGTGGAAGAGGGAGGAGCTTAGCTCCCTTACGTGCAGGGAGAGGAGCGTCAGCCCACTGATGCCCAGGGGAGGAGCCTAGATCTGTTACGTGTAGGGGGAGGAGCTTCAGCCACCTACATCCAGTGGGAGGAGCCTAGATCTGTTACGTGTAGGGGGAGGAGCTTCAGCCGCCTACATCCAGTGGGAGGAGCCTAGATCTGTTACATGTAGGGGGAGGAGCTTCAGCCACCTACATCCAGTGGGAGGAGCTTCACCTCCACCCTTGTTAACAAAGAATGAGACACTATCCCACCCACAGTGAGGATAGTCAACCCCACCCAATATATGGGGAGGAACTGCCCAAGGGGAGGAGTGTGAGCCCCACCCAACCCATGGGTAGAAGCATCATCACTTCATCCATGGAAAGAAGCTTCAATTCCCCCCACATCCATCTCTGGAAAGGAACCTCAGCCCCCACCCAGTCCTTAAGGATAAGCATCAACACCCCCACTATGGACAGCAACATCAGCCCCAACTCAACCCATGCACCCTGCTGAGAGAGGGAGAATATAGGAGAGTGGGTGAGCATTTGAGGCCACACAGCAGGAGGGACTAAAACACTAGATGATGGCCAAGAGGCTGTGCCCAAACACAAGAGACAGTGTTATCAGCCCCTTTCCTACCTGTGGGGAGAAGTATCACACTCCAAGTTTACCTATGAGGAGGAGCAGAGGATGAGGACCTGAATCTGTAGCCATGCACATTAGGAATGACAACCTCAATATGAGCATGAGGATAACTGTTAGCTCCATCCCTTCCACAGCAGGAAATAGTGTCAGCCCCACCCACAAAGAGAGGTGTCAGCTCCCATCCCACTACTATTGGTGTGGAGGAATGTTGGTCCCAACCCCACCCTCACTTCTAGCCAGGGAAAAGGGCAACATGTCTTACCCACTGTGACTGATGGCACCCTTATATGGTTAAGCACCAGGCAGGAAATAGTCCCAGATGCTGTCCTTCCTGCGGGTCCAGTTGCCAAAGTTCATCCAATTGCTGCCTCCCTCCTGGGGAGTTCTAAGCATTCTGGAGAAGCATGAATAAGAGGATCACAGTACAAGCCAGCATGTGCATAACACAACACAAATAGGACATGAATGCAAAACAGTGACTCTCTAGGACAGGAAAAGATACAATACTGAGGGCTGAAGAGGATCAAAATATAATGTCTATTAACTCAAGAATAAAATAGAAAATGTCTAACATAAAAAAAGGGATTCTATATTGGCTCCAGTGGTAGGGTGTGTGCTTAGCAAGTACCAAGCCCCAGGTTCAACTCTCCATACTGCCCAAAAAGTTGAAAGAAAAAAGAATGTGCACAGGAACAGCAAATGAACTGATGTATTCTGTAGGTTTCAGACAACATTTAGTATCTTTTTTTTTCTTCTGAAGGACTATAAGGAAGTTGCCAAGTATTGCCTGTAACTTCAGGTTTAGTCGGACTCGATTCCTTTTTTTTTTCCCGTTTTTTTTTTTTTTTTTTGTGAACATACTGTACAGAGGGGTTACAATTACATGGGCAAGATAATGAGTACATTTCTTATCAAGCATTGCAGCCTCCTCCTTTGTTTACCCTTTCCATACCTTCCCAGCTTCCCCCGTCCCCACCACCCAACCCTCCCCCCCCCTCACCAAAGTTGTAAAGTTCGTTTTCGACATGACAACTTGTACTTCTCATTGTTGCAACAGGTCCACCTGTATCCTTAAATGACTTGTTTTTCTCCATCTCCTCCACAATTATACCCACATCAAATATAATGAAAGCAGGGGTTATACTGTGGGGGAGGGACATACAAAGCAACAAAGAAGTAATCTTATAAATGCTTTAGAAACAAATGCATGAAAGAAAAAACATTTAAATACATATCTAAGGGTTCATTTTCCTAACATCACATTATCTGACCTTCTCTGCTTGACTCATACATATACCAGATATTGCAAATAAGGGAAACCATGGGACCTATGTTTCTTTGGGCTTGGCTTATTTCACTTAATATAATGCCAGTGTATGCCAAGATTCTGGCTTGAACTCAGGGCCTCACAGTGCTACTTGTCTTTTTGCTCACAGCTGGTGCTTTATCACTTGAGCCACACGTTCAATTCTGACTTTTTGCTGGTTAACTGGAGATAAGAGTCTCATAGATTTGTCTGCCAGAACTGGCTTCAAATCACAATCTTCAGATCTTGGCCATGTGAATAGTTAGTATGATAGGCATGAACCACCAGTACCTAGTTTTGATAGCATAGGCCACTGATACATTAAGAGATTTATGGAATATTTACCAAATTTGCACTGGCAAATGCTTACATATTTGAAAGAATCCATGCCAGAGCCCTGAGAAATGTCTGGTTATTTGACATGGAAATAGAAGTGAGAAACTTTTTTTGGGGGGGTCCAGTCGTGGTACCTGAACTCTGGGCCTGGGCACTGTCCCTCAGCTCTTCATCTCAAGGCTAGCGCTCTACCACTTGAGCCACAGCGCCACTTCTGGCTTTTTTCTTTTTGCTTATGTGGTGCTGAGGAATCAAACGCAGGGCCGCATGCATGCAAGGCAAGTGCTCTACCACTGAGCAACCTTCCCAGCCCCCAGAAATGAGAAACTTTTATGTGCATCAGTCAACCACTTGACCACAGAGATATTTTCTGAGAGCTGGTTGGACATAGAATAGACTGATCTCCCATTCCTACACCTCCAAGGGCCTAAGAAGCTCTATCCATGGTACTAAATTTGCTTTCCTCCAGGTGATGGAATTTATTTCTTTCCCTCCATGGCTACCTAATTTGTTTGTCCTGATCCAGCAGCCAATAACTCTTGCATTAACCCATCCATTCCTGCAACCAGACCTATTTGAGTGTATCGTGGTTTATATGTGAAGTGGTGAAATGTTAGGACTTCCAATGACAGCTAAAATTACCATTTTCTGCCTGAGTGGGTCACTATGGGAGTAATCTAGGCCTCACAAATTATAACAGATCATTATTCCTGTGACTTGTACCACCAAATGACTGAAGTCTGGTGAGATGAGAAGCAAGAAATTGACATCACACTCGCTAATATTGTGTAACTAAAATCAATGGGTGTGGAGAATAGCTGTAGCTTTTCAGAGGGCAGATTTCCATGTTCTCTGACCTCTTTTCTCTAGCATTCCACAAGCAGCCATTCAAAAGGTAACATTCCAAGCAGAGACTGGGAGGATCACAGTTTGATGCCAGTCCCAGAAAATGTTGGCAAGAACACCTCTCAAAAAATAAACCAGACCATTAACTTCTGTCTCTAGGTGCTCCTCCACACCCATTATCGGGGGTGGGAGATGGGAAGGGATGGGAAGGGGAAACAAAGGAGGAGGCAACAATGTTTGATAAGAAACGTACTCATTATCTTGCCCATGTAATTGTAATCCCTCTATGTGGTATTTTCACAATAAAAAATACATAAATAAAATAAATAAACCAGATATGGTGGCACTTGATTGTTATTGGAGGTATAATGCAGGAAACATAGTAAAAAAAAATCAGTGTCTCAAGATGGTCCCAGTTAAAAGCATGAGACCCTATCCAAAATATACCTGAAGAAAAAAAGGCCTGGGGTGTGGCTCAAGTGGTTGACTCTAGCAAGACAAGGCACTGAATTCAAACTCAAGTATTGACAAAAAGGAAGTGGAGAGAGGGGTGGGATAGCCTTACCCCCAAATCGTAGTGTGACTATGATATATAGTCCACAATTCTGGCAATATAGCTTGCCAAGAAATATATTCTAATCCAAGAAACAGATCTGAAATGCACATCGACTGACATGCCTGTCATTGTATTGTTAGGTTTCCTTCTCAGTGAACAGTGCTCAGGAAGATTTAAGCAGCACAAACATAGTAAAACTCAGTCTCAAGTATTACCATACTGTGACCAGAATCTGCCACTACATAAAAATGTCAGTTTTTTATTAGAATAGGTTTCAATGCTTGTTAGACACCAGAAAATGCCACAAGATGGCAGCAGAGAACACAAGTAAGGTCACACTAATGCTTAGGGCTCAAAATTGATTCACTTACTGACATAACAGAGATATAAGTTTTGTTGTTGTTTTTGAGCCCACTGGATTATGATAGTAAGGTCACTGACCTAGTCTCATAATTGATCCAGGCAACATTATTTGCTCTTAGGACTATTGAGGTCCAATTTTTCACACTTTGCTATATGCTTTTCTGAGGATGAACACATTTCCAGGGGCATTAGCATGGATTACATGTCATGTCATGACATGGCTGCTTTCCAATTGCTTTCCAGAGCTCCTGGACTCATATGTGGATGTATTTTATATATCAGTAATAATCCTTGATGAATTCAGTCAGACAACTAAGCCATTATCCCTAACCCGACAGTCAGCAAAAATATAGCATGACTTTTTTTTTTTTTTTTTCCGTCAGTCATGGGCCTGAACTCTGGGCCTGGGAGCTATCCCTCAGCTCTTCAGCTCAAGGCTAGCACTCGACCACTTGAGCCACAGTGCCACTTCCGGCTTTTTCTGCTCATGTGGTGCTGAGGAATTGAACCCAGGGCCTCATGCATGCAAGGCAAGCACTCTATCACTGAGCCACCTTCCCAGCCCCCATAACTTTTCTTTAAGAGTAATATCTAAGCCTTTAGGAGTGCAAAACAAAACATTTCTCTGTTAAGCCATATAGGACCTGTGAAAGCATGTGATACATGATAGGACAAACACATATGCTTCTTGAAGGTGTCCCATGGCTCATCTGCCTGTATTGATCATTTTGCATGGCCAATAATGGATATATATGTATGCACACACTCTCTCTCTCTCTCTCTCTCTCTCTCTCACACACACACACACACACACACACACACACACACATCTTTGATAAGGCAAAGAGGTCAACATTCAGATCAGCCCAGTAGGCCTACTACTTCTTGCTGAGGTGAACTATCCAGTGTTATCATTGGAGGAAAGTAACTTCCAATGGCCAATGACATGATTGATTAGCTTTTTTTTTATTTTTTTTTATTTTATTTTATTTGAGAACATACTGTGATTGATTAGCTTTTATGTTGACCTAGCCTTCAATAATTCTTGGGGACTCCTTGAAAATGTTGTGAGCAAATTCATAAAGGTATCCTTTGTGAATGAGAAAAGGAAAATTTGACATCCTCTAAAGACATGCAACCCTTTGCCCTCTTCCCCTTCCCTAGTGAAACCCCTCTGTACAATTTATATACACTTCAAAATAAAAGATCAGAATGCAAATCACATTCTGTTGGAAAGTGGGAGTACCTGTGAGAGGAGGAAGGGCAAACAGAGAGGGGATGAGGAAGGATGAAATAAAACTATTTTATATGAATGCATGAAAATGGAACAGATGGGGAAAACCCAGTTGTTTAAGGATACAGGTGGACCTGTTGCAACAATGAGAAGTACAAGTTGTCATGTCCAAAACTAGCTTTACAACGTCGGTGCGGGGGGGGGGAGGGAAGGGGGGGGAAGGAGAAGGATTGGGATTGGGGGGAGGGGGGAGGCTGGGAAGGGATGTGAAGGGTAAACAAAGGAGGAGGCTGCAATGCTTGGTAAGAAATGTACGCATTATCCTGCCCACGTAATTGTAACTCCTCTGTACAGTATGTTCACAAATAAAATAAAATTAAATTAAAAAAAAAAGAAAATGGAACAGAGTCAGGTACAGTGGTTCAAGTCTACAATCCTAGCTACATGACAGACAGACCTGGGGAGCAGGGTGCAAGGCCAACACTGGCAAAAGAAGTTTGCAAGACTCCATCTTAACAAATGGCTAGGCACAGTGGCACACACCTATTATTCTCAGCTTCAGGAGGAGCACAATGGCTGAGTAGAGTTCTACAAGCCTGTCATCCTCAGAAACATGGGAGGTACAAGAAGGAGATTATAGTTCCTTAGCTCCAGGCATAAAGTGAGGCCCTACCTTGAAAATAACCAATTATACAAAAAGGGTTTGGGGGCATAGTTGTACTTGTAGAGCACCTCTCTAGCAAGCACATGGCACTAAATTCAATCCCCAGGACTGCCAAAAAAGGAAAACCCTTTGAAACTGTTTTAAGAGAGATAGAGAGGGTGAGTCTGGAGTACACAATATGCATATATGGAAATGTCACAATGAAATCCTCTTCTACAATGACAAACTATACAGGATTCTAGACACTCACATACAGTGAGACCAAAAGAATAGTCTTAGGGGAAAATCACCTAGTTGTAATACCCAAGCACTTCTTCATATGTATATAAAATTATATACATACTGAAAGGAACTCCAAAGGTATGGAAACAAAGGACCTTTTTCTTAATGTGTTTTTTTTCTGATGAGTCTGTATTCTTTACTCACAGTCAGTGTATTCACGTGCACATATGAGAGAGGGTGAGGGGAGAGCACATCATCAGTGGGAAATGGATGAGAAAGTGCAGCAGTGGAGCTCACTGGTTGCACTGGACATTGATGAAATGAACCATGCGACTATTGGGCAGAGATGGGAGGGAGGGAATGGGAGAGAATGAGCAAACAGATGGTACTATGCAAAACGAAGGAAATGTACATATTACCTGATGTATGTAAAGGTAACCCCATTGTATATCACCTGTAAAACAACAATAGATTAATTTTAAACAAAAGGAAATCCCCTTGTACAACAAATATATGAACTTCTAGTAGTTGGTTTTGGTATAATCTGTCCCGTAACACCATTCTATAAGAATGGTCTTCACAATGGGGAGAATTCCCCCCTGGGTGTTACAAACATTCATTTGTATGTGTGTATGTATAAGTATAAATGTACACACATATACATACATGTTAAACTAGACATCAAATTAGACATCAAACAGTAAGTGGGACAGCCATAGAGAATAGCAGGTTTCCAAATGACTGCATCAACACCATTACAATTACTCCTCTTCACCTTTCTGCCACTCCCCAAATCATCCAAATGATTAGTGACCTATAAAGAGACCCAGATACCACAGCTTTTTCAGTCCAGGCATCGAAACAAGCCACAGTAGATTGCACCTCATACCTTTACTATCTGACTCATTGTTGCCTTAAAGCAAGTTGCATACAAGAGCCCAAACCTATAATCCCAACTAGGCAGGAGGCAGAGGTAGGATGATCTCAGTTCAAGATCAGACCCAGACAAAAAAACGTGAGACTATCTGAAAAATAAAAGCAAAAACGGGCTGGGGATGGGGTTTAGGTGGTAGAATGAGTGCCTAGCAAGCAGAAGACATTTAAAACCTAGTATTGGGGGAAAAAAGAAACAACAACAATAACAAAAAACAGAGGAGGTAAACTTATCTTTAGATTGTACTACAGAGCTGAAGTTGAACAATGTATAGTGGGGACACCACCTGCTAACTATGGAGACAAGCAGACCTAAGATCCTATTTTGGCTCCCCTATTTCCAATTATGTTATCCTGAGCATGTAGTCAACAATAATTGGTTCCTGATTGCTTGTCCAATGGCATACCTTGCCATTTTTTTACTTTGTTGCCAATTGGGCTAAATGATAAGTGGATTTGGTGCAACTGGAATAAGGATCCAATTGCTACTCACCTTTACATTTAACAGATTACTGAACACTGTGCCTATATATACTTTTGATTTAAGCTTTATTGTAAAGTTAGTGTACTGAGAGGTTACAGTTACATAAGTAGGTTAACAAGTACATTTCTTTTTGAACACTGTTAACCCCTCCCTCATTTTCTCCTACTTTTCCCCATCCCCCCACTCAAGTTGTTAAAGTTCATTTCCAACACAGTGTCTAGTGAGTATCACTGTTGAATTGGTTCAACCTTTGTCCCACTGCTTCTGTGATTTCCCTTCCCCAAATCAGATAATCTTATATACAAGACAAACAGTGACAACAAGAAATAAGCCAAGGAGAATAAAGAAATAAAAAAGAAATAACTGCAAATTGCACAGTTTTTTTTTAAAAAAAACCTCTTTTTGTTTTGTTTTGTTTCCATTTCTTAGAGTTCATTTCCATAAGCATCATTTTATATGGTCATATTGTGTATATAATTTTGCACATTTATTGGACATTTTGATTTTACTTCCCCTTTGCAATTTCAAGGAGAAGCCACCAATAACTTTTGTCTTATATGAATGTGTGTGTGTGTGTGTATGAAAAAAATCCTTTCAAGCAACGTAATAATCCCTATTTCTAACCTAAAACCAAATCCACCAAATGCCTTATTTGCAGTTTACCTGGTACAACTTGGATTCCTTTGGCCCAACCTTTCAGCCTTCATTTTCCTTCATGATGCCATTTGCTAAAAAATGTATGCTGGTGCCAACATGTTCACATGGTTGTAGTTCTATAGAATATTTTAATATATGATAGATTTGATTTGTCCTGATAATATTTCTGTTACAGTATCTATTTACAGCATATATGATTTTTTTCAGATAAATCAGAGTGTGATTTGTGTTTTTCCTCAGCCTTCCAAAGTAGGTATTAGTATTTTAGCATTTTGAAAAAGCTAGCTTCTAGCATCACAGCCTGAAGAGCCCCATTAACCCACTTTAGGGAAACTGGTGACAGTTATGAGAAAACAAACACTTAAATTACAATAAAAAGTTCATGAAGAAAGGAAAGGATAGAGGAAAGGAAAGGAAAAATAATCTGTGAAATAATGACCAAAACTTCTGAAATGCATTGGGACATAAACAAGGTAAAAAAAAAAAAAGTCTCAAAAATCCAGTATCCAGCTAATGTTGCTCTAATTAGTCCATGATCTATTGAGCTTCCACTTTCACTACCAACTGGGCTTCATGATGGATTGTAAGAGATTGTGCCCCAAATTCTTGTTCATGTACCCTGTACTAGAAGAAAACACACTCAGACATCTCTCAGATTTGATTTTCTTCAATTTCCTTTTCTAACAGTTTCATTGACATTTTGTAACTGCAAACATACAGTCATTCATTCATGCATAGCATATGGATACATGTGAGCAATTGGGATGTGGCTGACGGTTTTACTCTAAAATAGTAGACAAGGGGAAAATATCACAGAAAGGTGATACTCAACTTGTGCACCAGATGATGTAGTCTCTCCTGGTTCTATTCATTGTTTTATTTTAGAGACAGTTTTAGCTGAGGCAAAAACTAATGAAAATTACTGAATGCCAACATCAGAAACAAGGAGTCATAAGTGATCCTGTTGTTTATGGTTTGTGTTCTTTTTGTGATTCCCATCTAAGGCACCTGGAGAGATAACCATGTCGAGTAAGTATTTAGAATCTGCTGCTTCATTATTGGCTATTCAAAAAATTTTGCTACGCTTGTAGGTGTAGACTTGAAGTTATATAGCTCCTGAGAAATCTAGCACCAACCACATGTGTGATCAATTTTAAGGGTTCTATGTGATGGAATAATGAAATATAGATATTTCCATATTGGTGTATATAGAACTTTTAGCCAGCATATTCTGCACTACTAATCTTGTGTTGTGAAAGCTTTGCCCTTTGATGTTATTTCCTGGATTATCTCTAATATTTTATTATCTATCTACTATTTATCTATCTATCTATCTTCATCATCATCATCATCATCATCATCATCATCATCAGTCCTTGCATTGAATTGGGCTGGGGTATAAGTACCTGAGATAGTCATTATGGCTCTATTTTCAGTGAGTGAATTATCACTTTTTGGTTACTACTGTAGGCTGACATCTTTAGAAGATCTTGTTTCCATGACAACTAAGACCATTAGTCTAGGAAGATTCCATCATCTTTTGAAGAAGCAGAAACATTTAGCAAAGATATTCACAAAGCAATTTGTGTGAGATACTAAAAACCAACATCCAGCTTATTTGGTTTCTGTCATTACTGTCCATATATTGAGGGAAGAGTAGTTTGTGTAGGCCCAAATGTGCTTAATTTCACTTGTTTTGTGAGATGATGATAATCCATGCTTAGGTGAGACTACTGACCGAGTCATCAGCCTTTACTTCCATTTCCTAGTTTCTATGTCCTTAAAATTGCAATTGGAGTGTGAGAGCCATATAATGAATGAATTCTTTTAAAAGGAGATTTGCAAACATTTATAATCATCCACCACAATGCAAGTAAATGTGTTTGAAGATAGCTTTAAAAGATGTAGCTATATTTGTAACAGACACACAGCCCCCACAATCATCAGCCATATCTTCAAATGCCTGTAATAAATAGTCTGTGTATGGATAGGTGTGCCTACATACACATTGTAAAAGAAATAAAAATTGCTTATTATGATTCACTCAACTGAGAAGGGATGAAATACATTTGAGTATCACCTAAAACTGGAATCTTCTTTATGGATCTGTATGGATCAGATTATGGATATCTTAGCTTATCCACACTCCACTTTAGACACTATTGATCTGAAGAATGTATTTGGTAGACTCATACCATTCTTTGAGATTGCAAATAGCTTCTTTAGTGTGAAAAAAGTACTTATTACACATCTGATCTGTGTGGTCCTATTTGTGGTGGTGGATATTGTTGATGTTATATTTATTTCCCTTTTATTGATTATATTTCAGTAGTATAATGGTTTTGTAATGCTTCAATTTGGTTAAAGTATAGGATAGAAGAGAGGGCTTGACCATCCTGGGTTTCAAACAGCTTTCCCATTATTCAGTCAATCAGGAGGTGGTTGCTTCTGGGAAGAGAATTTGCAGATACAAAAGCCCTACTTTATTCACTTTAATTAAGTAGATTATCTGGGGGGGGGCTGGCTTAACTGGCAAAAACTTTTAAAAGGAAATTGAGACATTTCCTCAGTCTACCTCCAAACATCAGCTAAACTATAGCCATTTAGCCTTCATTGCAGAACCATTTCCTGATGGCATGTTGGCAACAGCAACCTGCCCAAAGACTTTGTCCTGTATGTGATCTTCCCTCCCTGTCTGCCTGTCCTATGGACTTTGAATTTATTCAAACAGCACTCCTCGTCACATGTCCTATTTCTTTGCAATAAATTCTCTCTCTCTCTCTCTCTCTCTCTCTCTCTCTCTCTCTCTCTCTCTCTCTCTCTCTCAAAATGTTAAGATACCTACATGTCTTAGAACTAACCATTTAAAATGTATAATACTGTGGATTTGGTATATACATTGTTTTCAAATATCACTACTAATTTTAGAACTGTTTTGAAGCTTCTTTAATTTTCAGTTTTGGGGATTGAACCTTTGACAGCACTGATGAATTTCCTACAACTAAGCTGTGTCCACATCTTATAGAACTAGGTTTTATTAAACAATTCTAAAGCAAATAATACCTTCACCCTTTAAAAGTCCTATTCCTGGTAACTTGATAGGTATCATGTAGCCACATCATAAACTCTGGTGGAAATTCCAGCATTAAGGTTCTATTCCATGACCTAGAAATTCAACTCCTATTTACATACCACAAAAAATACAAATATGTCCACATTAAAACTTTTAATGAATTGAAAATAGAAGTATTATTTATGGTAGCCCCAAATTGGAAACTTCTCAAATGTCTGGTAGCTGGTAAACAAATGAAATGTGATTAATCCACACAATTCAATATCATTCAACAATGAAAATAAATACTGATTTATAGTACCACATGGATGAACTTTTAAAATATTATATTCTGTATATATATCCATGTGTTTTTAATCTATAAAAGAAAAATTTATGAAGATGGGGAATAGGTCACTGAGTTTCTAGCTGAGAAAGGGAAAATGAGGATTAAATAAATATGTCTGGGCACCAGTGGTTCATGCCTTTATTTTTTTAATTTAATTTTATTGTAAAGATGATGTACAGAGGGGTTACAGATACATATGTAAAATAGTAAGCACATTTCTTGTTGAACATTGTTACTTCCTCCCTCATTTTTCTTGTTTTTTTGGGGGGGGTCCGGTCGTGGGGCCTGAACTCTGGGCCTGGGCGCTGTTCCTCAGCTCTTCAACTCAAGGCTAGTGCTCTACTACTTGAGCCACAGCGCCATTTCCAGCTTTTTTCTTTTTGCTTATGTGGTGTTAAGGAATCGAACCCAGGACCTCATGCATGCAAGGCAAGCACTCTACCACTGAGCCACCTTCACAGCCCCCTCCCTCATTTTTCATCCTTTCTCTTCCACCGACATTCCCTTCCCCAATTTGTAAAGTTCATTTCCAACACAATATCTTAGGAGTATCGCTGTTGCAATGATTCACCCTTAACTTATGATCCAGCAATCCCACTCCTGTACATTTACCCAAATGAACACAAATAAGACCACACTAAAGCCACCAACACAACTATGATCATTGTAGCATTATTTACCATACATACAATATGGAAGCAACCCATATGCCCCTCAGTAAATGAATGGATCAAGAAAATGTGGTATATATACACAATGAAATTCTTTGCTTTCACGAGAAAAAATAACGTTGCCCCATTTGTAAAGAAATGGAAAGACGGAAAAAATCATATTAAGTGAAGTAAGTCAGACCCAAAGAAACATAGGTTACATGGTTTCCCTCATTTGTAATAATTATGTCTCTAGGATAGTACTAGCAGAAGATCACAATAGCTCAATAGCTATGTACATATAAAATGATGCTAATTGAAATGAACTCCAAGATAGGGAGTGCCTTTAATCCTAGCTAGTCAGGATACTATTCTATAATAAATACGGTTTTTAAGCCAGCTCGGTGAGAAACTCCATGAGATTCTTATTTCATATTAACCATCAAATGGCTGGAAGTAGAGGTATGGCTCAAGAAGTAAAGTGTCAGTTTTCAGCAAAATAGGTAAGAGTCAGTGCACGAGCCCTGAGTTCAGCCTCTGGCACACAAAAAATAACTATGCACACAAGAATAAACTGAAATTATAAGAATTTTCAAAACCTAGCTTATGCTGATAATTGTACCACTTGGTAATACTCCAAATTATAGATCTGCACATTGTGAAGTAATGCATTATTTGATAGAAAAGTCATGTCCCAGTAAAGATAACAGTAAGATTTCCAGACATAAAACTCTCAATCAAGGTGCATATCCTGATGAACTCAGCAATGTTCTAGCATGTGCGCCTAACAACCTTTTTTCCATTGGGGGAAGGGGTATGAGGGAGGATGACTAGCATTTTAAAAACATTTGTCAATTTTGCATGGTATAAGACATTCCACTGTGACTGATTTCAGGCTAGCCATATGACGTCACTAATAGCATATTTGGAAGAGATTTTAACAATATCTTTGAAAAGCTAGTGTTCACTGGCTCTAGCTGGCCACTTGGTGATTTCTAACAAACATTTTACATAAATTGTTTTCTAGTTTCCTCTGTGATATCCTTTCTTACGTATACGATGGCGTTACCCAGCTTATTTCCAAATATTTGGGAATTTTCAATGCATCATTTCGTCATTGGATTTTAACGTACTTGCATTGTGGTAGAATAACATTTTGTGATTTTTTTTTTGATCCTTGAAATTCATTGTCTAAGTAGATCACTGTATCACTTTTTCAAAATGAAAATTATATACATGTACTTGAAGAAATGATTTGTGTCCTAGAGATACTAATTTGGCGTTATTAATTTCCACAAAACTACTGATTCTTAAGTAAGTGTCATCTTGATTAGTTTCTATTAACTTCTAGCTTTCTCAACCATGGACCATAGTTTTTGCTTTGTGTTGCTATTAATTTTTGCTGTATCTTGAATATTCTAGATAACATATTATGGAAGACATGGCATATCCTTCTTGCTTTACATTAATTGTATACTTTTACTTAAAAATCCCTCAGGTGCTAACAAATGGTCTCAGAACTGTTCACAAGAGTTGCAAAGGTATTTGTTCTCCACAAAGTGATTGAAAGAGTAAACCTAAATAAATTCACAACCCTATGTTGTTTTTGTTGTTGTTGTTGTTGTTGTTGTTTGCTGGTCTTGGGCCTGAACTCTGAGGCGCTGTCTCTCAGCTCTTCAGCTCAAGGCTAGCACTCTAGCTACTTGAGCCACAGCGCCACTTCCAGCTTTTTCTGCTTATGTGGTGCTGAGGAATCGCAAACGCTCTACCACTAAGCTACCTTCCCAGCCCCCAACCCTAGGTTTTATAAATGAGTGTGTATGTGACAACTGATTACCTGATTTTAAACATGTCACTAGCCTTGTGTGATACAACTATTTGTGATAATAGACATGTTCTGAATACATGCTGCTCACTATAGAGTCATTGGCTATTTGATTATGTGAAAAATGGCCAACAATATGAATTTCATATGATTTATCTATAAATGTTTAAATATATTCCTTTTTATCAGGAACCACACTGAAGATAAGTACCCCACTTCCATGATAAAGACATTAATTCACTTCTGAGGACAGAACCCTCATAAGATAAACACTTCTTTTAAGGTTCTACAACTTAATTTTGTTACAATAGCATTTAAATTTCAGCATGTTTTGTAGGAGACATTCAAACTATAGAAACATGAACAGAAAAATAATCTTGAAAAGGTAAAGAATTCAGACATGAAATATTTGTTAAGTAGGCAAAGCAATTGGATGGGAGAAGATCAGAAGCATCCAACACATGTATCAATGAGTTTAAAACAAAACCAAACTTGAGGTGCATAATTACAGGGAGAGGTAGGTTGCATGGCCATAAACAGACAGAGACCAAATAACACCCCATAATATTGAATTTTACATTTGTAAAGGAAAGCAAATGGTATTTAACACCAAGTACTAAGTAAGGCATGCAGAGAGTCTACCTTAGTGAGGCTTTAAGTGAAAGAGAAAAGTAAAATTTCAGTGAGCTCCACAGGTACATAGTCTACTGTGCAAACTGTGCGTTCAGAAAAAAATGTTGACAGGAGTTCACTGAAATTTTACTTTTCCCTAGAAAATATCAATGTGTCAGAACTGAGTCAAGAGGATATAATATACACCATTTAAACAGATCTATAACAAGTAATGAAATTGAAATGGCAATAAGAAAACATCCCATTAAAAATGCAGGTCCTGAAGATTTCATATCTGACAGCTATAGAACGTTAAAGAAGAACTAATACCAATACTCCTCAAATATTCCATAAAATAGAAAGAGATAGATCATTATCAATTCATTTTTTTTTGGTAGGTTGTGGGGCTTGAACTCTGGGCCTGGGCACTGTCCCTCAGCTCTTCAGCTCAAGGCAAGCACTCTACCACTTGAGCTACAGCGCCACTTCCAGTTTTCTGCTGGTTTATTGGAGATACGTGTCTCATGGTCTCTTCATTTTTTGAAGCCAACATAACAACTTTCCTAAAAGCAAACAGGGACTAAACAATAAAAAAAGAACTATAGATCAATTTCTTTGGTGAACATAGATGGAAAATTCCTTAATAAAATACATGCCAACAGATTTCAACAATTAATAACAAAATCATACACTATGATAAAGTTGTATTCATCCCAAGAATGCAATATTGGTTCAATATATGTAACTCAATAAATATAATACACCAATAGAACCAAGGATAAGAATCATATGATCCTTTCAATAAATGCAGAAAAAGCCTTGGACAAAACCCAGCATTTTTTTAATTTTTATTTTATTTTATTTTTTTGTGAACATACTGTACAGAGGGGCTACAATTACATGGGCAGGATAATGCATACATTTCTTATCAAGCATTGCAGCCTCCTCCTTTGTTTACCCTTCACATCCCTCCCAGCCTCCGCCCCACCACCCACCCAATCCTCTCCCCCTCCTCCCCCCCACTGCACCAACATTGTAAGGCTCCTTTTCGACATGACAACTTGTACTTCTCATTGTTGCAACAGGTCCACCTGTATCCTTAAACGACTTGTTTTTCCCCATCTCCTCCACAAGTTATACTGACATCAAATATAGTGAAAGCAGGGGTTATACTGTGGTGGAAGGACATACAAAGCAACAAAGAGATAATCTTATAAATGCATTAGAAACAAATGCATGAAAGAAAAAAAGCATTAAAATAAATATCTAAGGGTTCACTTTCCTAACATCACATTATCTGACCTTTTCTGCTTGACTCATACATATACTAGATATCACAAATAAGGGAAACCATGTGACCTATGTTTCTTTGGGCCTTGATTACTTCACTTAATTTTTTCCAAGTTTTTCCATTTCCTAACAAATGGGGCAATGTCATTCTTTCTGATGGAGGCATAGAATTCCATTGTGAATACATACCACATATTCTTGATCCATTCATCTACTGAGGGGCATCTGGGTTGGTTCCATATCTTAGCTATGGTAAATAATGCTGCAATAAACATAGTTGTGCTGGTAGCTTTAGTGTGGTCTTGTTTGTAAACATTTGAGTAAATGCCCAAAAGTGGGATTGTTGGGTCATAGGGGAGCTCTATGTGAAGTCTTTTGAGGAACCTCCATACTGCTTTCCAAAGTGGTTGAACAAGTTTACATTCCCACCAACAATGAAGTAAGGTTCCCTTCTGTCCATATCCCTTCCAGCATCTGGTGTTGTTAGAGTTCTTGATTTTTGCCATTCTAACTGGAGTAAGGTGGTATCTCAATGTTGTTTTGATTTGCATTTCTTTTATGGCTAGGGATATTGCGCATTTCTTCATGTGTCTATTGGCCATCCTTCTTTCTTCTTCAGAGAAGTTTCTCTTTAAGTCTTTAGCCCACTTATTTATTGGGCAGTTGTTTCTTTGAGTATTTGTTGTTGGGGGATTTAATTTTTTGAGTTCCAAGTATATTTTAGATATGAGACCCTTGTCTGTTGTATGAAGATCTTCTCCCAATCCGTGGGCTTTCTATTGATCTTGCTAGCTATGTCCTTTGCCATGCAGAAGATCTGCAACTTCATGCAATCCCATTTGTCCAACCTTTCTTTGGTTTATTGTGTTTCCGGGTCTCTATTCAGAAAATTTCGGCCTGAGCCAAGGTGACCTACGGTTTCTCCTATTCCATCCTGTAATGTTTTCAGAGTGTCTGCTTTGACTTCTAGGTCTTTGATCCATTTGGAGTTGACTCTGGTGCAGGGTGATATATAAGGATCTAGCTTTAGTTTTCTACAAGTAGTTAACCAATTTTGCCAGCACCATTTACTGAAGAAGTTGTCTTTCTTCCATTCTATTGTTTTAGCTCCCTTATAGAAGATTAGATGGCTATAGGTCTGTAGGTTCATTTCTGGGTTTTCAATTCTATTCCATAGGTTCTGAGGTCTGTTCTTATGCCAATACCAAGCTGTTTTGATTACTATGGCTTTATAGTAGAGTTTGAAATTTGGTATTGATATTCCTCCAACAGTGTTCTTTCCCTTGAGAAGCGTTTTTGCTATTCGGGGTCTTTTATTGTTCCATATGAATTTTTGGATTGCTTCTTCTATTTCCTTGAAGAATGAGGTTGGAATTTTGATAGGTATCGCATTGAATTTGTAGATAGCCTTGGGAAGTATTGCCATTTTCACGATGTTAATCTTTCCAATCCAGGAGCATGGGAGGTTTTGCCATTTTCTAAGTTCTGCTTTGATTTCCTTTTTCAAGATTTTAAAGTTTTCATCATAGAGGTCCTTCACTTCTTTGGTTAAGTTAATTCCTAGGTATTTTATTTTTTGTGGGGCTATTACAAATGGAGTTGCTTTCCTAATTTCAGCCACACTTTTCTCATTGTTGGCATAGAAAAGCCATTGATTTTGGGGGGTTAATTTTATCCCCTGCTACTTTGCCAAAGTTTTGAATCAGCTTGAGTAATTTGGGAGTGGAGTCTATGGGATTCTTTAAATACAAGATCATGTCATCTGCAAAGAGGGAGAGTTTTATTTCTTCTTTCCCTATTTGGATCCCCTTTATGTCTGCATCTTGTCTTATTGCTGTAGCTAGGCATTCTAATACTAGATTGAAGAGAAGTGGAGAGAGTGGGCATCCTTGTCTTGTTCCTGAGTTAAGAGGAAATGGCTTTAGTTTTTCACCATTGAGTATAATGCTGGCTGTAGGTTTGTCATATACAGCCTTTATTGTATTGAGGAATGTTCCATGGATTCTTAATTTTTCCAGAACCTTCATCATAAAGGGGTGTTGGATCTTGTCAAATGCTTTTTCTGCATCTATTGAGATAACCATGTGGTTCTTATTCTTGCTCCTGTTGATGTGATGAATAATATTAATTGATTTGCGTATATTGAACCAGCTTTGCATCCCTGAAATGAATCCTGTTTGATCATGGTGTATGATTTTTTGGATGAATTGTTGAAGTTGATTGGCCAAAATTTTGTTGAGAAGTTTTGCATCAATGTTCATCAAAGAAATGGGTCTATAGTTTTCTTTCTTTGATGAGTCCCTGCCTGGTTTTGGGATGAGGGTTATGATGGCTTCATACAATGTGTTCGGTAGTAAACTTTCTCTTTCAATTTCATTGAAGAGTTGGAGGAGTATTGGTGTGAGCTCTGCTTTGAAGGCCTTGTAAAATTCTGCTGTAAAACCATCTGGTCCTGGACTTTTGTTAGCTGGGAGGTCTCTTATTGCTGTTTCTATTTCAATGCTTGATATGGGCCTGTTAAGATGGTTTAACTAATCTTGGTTTAGTTTTGGCATGTCAACATTTGCTAGGAAAAGGTCCATTTCTGTCAATTTCTCAAACTTATTAGCATAAATTTTTAGAAGCATTCCCTTATAATGTTCTGAATCTTGGTTGTTTCCATGGTGATGTTTCCATTCTCCTCTCTGAGTTTATTTAGTTGGGTGTGTTTTCTTCTTTTTCTGATAAGATTTGCTAAAGGTCTGTCAATTTTGTTAATTTTTTTGAAGAACCAACTCTTTGTTTTGTTGATTCTTTCTATAGATTTTTTGGATTCTAATTCATTTAATTCTGATTTAATTTTAATTATTTCTTTCCGTCTACTTGATTGGGGTTTATCTTGCTGCTCTTTTTCAAGGAAGTTTAGATGTGTCATTAAATTGTTGGTTTCAGATCTCTCCAATTTGTTGATGTAGGAGCTCAGAGCTATAAACTTGCCTCTGAGTACTGCCTTTGCTGTGTTCCAGAGGAGCCGGTAATTTGTTTTTTCATTTTTGTTGAATAGCATGAACACTTGAATTTCCTTTCTAATCTCTGCCATGACCCACTCGTGATTCAACAGTGTGTTGTTCAGCCTCCATATGATACCAGACTTTCTTTGGTGGCTTTTGGTATTGAGTTCTAATTTTATTCCCTTGTGGTCAGAGAGAATGCAAGGTATAACTTCAATGTTTCTGAATTTAGACAAGTTTGCTTTGTGGCCTAAAATGTGGACTATTTTTAGAAAATGTTCCATGTGCTGCTGAGAAAAACATGTATTCTGATGCTGCTGGGTGAAATGTTCGGTAGATATCTGTTAAATCTAGTTGATCTATGCAGCTCTTTAGATCTGCGGTTTCTCTGTTGAGTTTTTGCTGAGTTGATCTATCTAGTGGGGAGAGTGGTGTGTTAAAATCCCCAACAATTAATGTCTTTGGATCTATATGGGATTTGAGGGAAAGTAGTGTTTCTTGGATAAATTTGGGTGCTCCATTGTTTGGCGAATAGATATTTAGAATTGTAATATCCTCCTGAAGGACAGATCCCTTAATTAGTATGTAGCGACCTTCTTTATCTCTTCTCAGGAATTTTAATTTGAAGTCTATTTTATCTGATATTATGATTGCAACTCCCACCTGTTTATGGGGGCCGTTTGCTTGGTAGATTTTGTTCCAGCCTTTAACATTGAAAATGTGTTTGTTTTTACGGGCAAGATGTGACTCCTGAAGGCAGCAGATAGAAGGGTCTTGTTTTTTAATGCAACTAGACAGTGTATGTCGCTTAATTGGAGAGTTAAGTCCGTTAACGTTAAGAGATAGGACTGAGAGGTATTTGGGAGTTCCTGCCATGTTTTCCACCTTCTTGGGGGCTGCGAAAACTGGGTTCTTCCTAGGGTTCTTGGATTCTCAGTTTGGGTGAAGTTTCTTGGCCTTTATTGTGGTCTTGTTGGTTTTCTATGTGTAGGACATGTTTAATAATCTTTTGTAGGGCTGGTTTGGTGGATATGTATTGTTTCAATTTTTCTTTGCTATGGAAGGTTTTTATTTGGCTTCAGTTATGAAGGAGAGTTTAGCTGGGTACAGTATTCTTGGTTGATAGTTGTTTGTTTTTAGGGCATCGCATACATCATTCCAGGCTCTTCTTGCTTTGATTGTCTCTGCTGAGAAATCTGAGGTGATTCTAATTGTCTTCCCTTTATAGGTGATTAATCTTTTCTCCTTGACAGCTTTAAGGATCTTTTCCTTGGTCTGAGTTGATCCTGTGTGGATTATAATGTGATGGTGGGATGTCCTATTCTGGTCTGGTCTATTTGGGGTTCTAAAAGCTTCTTGTATCTGAATAGGCCTATCTTTTTGCATGTTTGAGAAGTTCTCTACTAGGATCCTGTTAAACAAATTTCCTAGGCCATTAACTTCTGTTTCTAGGTGCTCCTCTACACCCATTATCCTTAGATTAGGCCTTCTGATGGTGTCTTCCAAGTGTTGGATAGATCTATCATATTTCTTGGACTTGTCTTGGATGGTTGTATGTTCTTTCTCTATAATATCAAGGCTGTCTTCAATCTCTGAGATTCAATCTTCTGCATGGTATAACCTACTTTCAAGACTTTGTACTTTATTTTTTATCTCTTTTCCTTCTACTTTTTTTTGGGGGGTGGTCTGGTCGTGGGTCTGTCCCTCAGCTCTTCAGCTCAAGGCTAGTGCTCTACCACTTGAGCCACAGCGTCATTTCCGGCTTTTTTCTTTTTGCGTATGTGGTGCTGAGGAATCGAACCCAGGGCCTCAGGCATGCAAGGCAAGCGCTCTACCACTGAGCCACCTTCCCAGCCCTCTCTTTTCCTTCTAATTGGTCAGCTTTGATGGCTTCAAATTCTTTGTTGAAGCTTTGTTTTAGATCTTGTATGAACTTCTTTACTTCCTTAATTTGGTGTTCAGTGTTTATTCTCAAATCACTTAGTTGATTGGTTATGGTTTCCTTGGACTCCCATTCCTTCTGTTGGAAAACCTAACATTTTTAATGATTAAAGGCTCTGGAAAGCGAGGACTAGATTGAACATTCCTCATTTGGACTGGATGTGAAAATAAGAACAGCCACATTGGATATTTATGCAACAATATATAACATTTATGAATTTATGCATACTATATGATGAAGCAATTTTATTCCTACATCACTACATAATGGAAATAAATATGTATGTGTACCAGGATATATGTATAAAGTGTCCATGGCAGTATTAACAATAGCCAAAAAGTTGAAGCTTCCCTAATATACATGAAAGATAAGATTACTTAAAACGTGGTATAATCACATAGTGAAATTGCATCTGGCCATGAAAGTGAACAATATAAAACTACTCATAAAAGTGCACGAACAGCTGAGCACTGGTGGCTTACAACTGTAATCCTAGCTACTCAGGAGGTTGAGATCTGAGGATCATGATTCAAAGCCAGTCCAGGCAGGAAAGTTTGTGAGACTCTTCTCTCCAAAAAACTAATCAGAAAAGGCTGGCAGTGGGGCTGGGAAGATGGTTCAGTGGTAGAGCTCTTGCCTTGCATGCATGAGGCCCTGGGTTCAATTCCCCAGCACCACATAAGCAAAAAGAATAAAAGCCAGAAGTGGCGCTGTGGCTCAAGTGGTAGAGCGTTAGCCTTGAGCTGAAGAGCTGAGGGACAGCACCCAGGCCCAGAGTTCAGGCTCCACGACCGGACCCCCCCTTCCCAAAAAAAGAAAAGGCTGGCAGTGGCACTGTGGCTCAAGTGGTAGAGTGCTAGCCTTGAGCAAAAGAAGTTTAGACACAGAGCCTAGGCCCCGAGTTCAAGCCTCAGGACTGGCAAAAAATTCATGAACACACAAAGGTATGTTAAGCAAAGAAGTCAGTTGCAAAAGACTATATATATTTTAACTCATTTTTTATAGGAACCTCAAAACAGACAAAACTAAAGTATGATGCTAGAAGTCCAATTAATGTTCCTCTTTGGGAAAGTGGGCAATTTGAAGTCAGAATGAGAGGATATTGGAATGAGTTGTGACAGTGTTCTGTTTCTCATTCTTTTTCTGTTACATGAGTGTATCCCATTGTGAAAATTTGCCAAACTGTGCACTTATACTTTGATAATTTTTCTGTGTTATACTTCAATAAAAATGAATAAAAGTGGAAAAGTTAAAAATGAAATAAAAATAAGAATCAGACTTGGATCAGCTCAAGACCATTGTAAAATTTAGATAACCTCTTCAAAAGTGCTTAGAAATTCTCATCTCTTACAACCCAAAGAAAAAAAATTCTGAAAATCATGGCCAAGAGTGAATCATAAATGAGGTAGAACTACAAAATACTACTGGATGATGCAAATAAATGTCCTATTGCAAACATTAAGAACTTCATGAAAAATAGATGCACAATGAGTTGGATGTAGATATTTGCACTTAAGAACCTATGTCCCTCCTCCAAGGTATAACCCCTGCTTTCACTATATTTGTTGTTATAATTTGTGGAGGGGAAGGGAAAAACAAATCGTTTAAATAGGAATACAGGTGGACCCATTGCAACAATGAGATGTACAAGTTGTTATGTCTAAAAATGAACTTGACAACTTTGGGGGGGGGTAGAGATGGGGGAGATGGGGAAGGGAAACAAAGGAGGAGACAACAATGCTTGATAAGAAATGTACTCATTATCTTGCCCATGTAATTGTAACCCCTCTGTACGGTATTTTCACAATAAAAAAAAAAAAAGAAAAAAAGGAAAAAAAAACCTGAGGTTTTAGCCATCAGAAATTCTCCTTACTCTTATAGGTCATTGAAACAGGCCCTTGTACCTCCTCCTCTGACACAGTGGAGAAGAGTTATTTTCTTACATCAAGTGACCCAGAATATACATTATCAACACAGGAGACTCTCACATGATGACACACTCAACCCTCAGGCTCTTTTTGCCTCCAAGCCAATTAGCAAAGCCAGCTATCATTACAGGTGAAGCAGGAAAGGGAAGATTCTATTCTGGGAAGAAAGAACTTATTAACAAAAAAGTGGAAAACCTGGATCAAATATACTGGCACAAATTCTCGGAACATATTTGGGAGTGAATCCTGAGGCTTTGAATGGGAATTAGGGATAATAACATTGATTTTGACATGTCACCACAGCAGGACTGCTCTATAAACACTTACTCCATGAGGCAAACTAATTGTTATATAAAGGTACTAAATTTTGGTTCAAGTTTCTCAACTGTGATGAAATCTAGTATATGTAGTTACCATCTGCTCTTGCCGTGTCATATAATAGAACCTGGGAATAGATGAACTGGTGCTACTAGGCTGATACTCCTGTTTGTTGCTCTGTAAGAAACATTTTTGTTCTGATCCATCGAATCTTACATTCTTTTACCTCCAGTGGAATGGCAAACTGGTATGCTAGCTTCTTGGTCATTTGTTATAATCTAGGAATTTTATGCCCTCCCAAATATAGATAGATTTCTGCAAGGATTGATATAACAAAGTGTCAATATATACCAAGGAAGGGGACACATGGAAACTAGAGTAGAATTGGTTTGCCCATGTCATAGAAGAAGGTAAAGGTAAATGTTTCTTCTTTTGAACATGAAGTGAGTTCATGAATAGACACTGAGAAGTGTCTAAACAAGTTGCCTAAACAGTGCCCTCTCCTGCCAGGTAGGGGACAAAACAGCATCCTTAATTCCTGTGGAAGAGACAGGCACAACTTCTCTTTGTTTAAAAATGACCAAAAAAGCCCAGTGCTAGAGGCTCACACCTATAATCTTAGCTACTCGGGAGGCTGAGATCAGAGGATCACAGTTTGGTGCCAGCCTGTGTAGACAAATCCACTAAATATTTATGTTCGTTAACCAGCAAAAAAAACAAGAACTGGAGGGGTGGCTCAAGTCATAGAACCTTGAACAAAAAAGCCAAGTGAGAGAGGCCTTGAGTTTGCCTCAATACTGGTATACAGACAACACACACACACACACACACACACACACACACACACACACACACACACACAAAACCATCCCTTAAAAGTGTAAAATGACCCCAAACAGAGTAGTAAAATGCACCCAAAGGCAGGGAGATCTGAGAAAACCGTCAAAGGACTGGGAGAGGCTGAGATTCAATTGGCCCATCTGTAGCCAGAACAAAAGCTGTTATGGTCTCATGGGGCAAATGGTAGCAATCAGGATGCCATGAATCATGCAAACCACTTGATCAGGACAGAAATATGTCCCAAACATGGCATGCTACTTTGAAGTTCTATTTCAATGACATTATGATCAGCTTGAAGTAAATAGCCAGCACAAGCTTTTCAAAACACATAAACTGACATGAATGTGGTTATTCAACTTTGTAATACTATCCAGCATACTTGTAATATGCCAGTACTTTGGAGGTTAAGGTAGAAGGATAGTGAATATAAGGATAGCCTGGGCTAAATAGCACATTTCAGGCCAGCCTGCACTACATAAAGAGATCCTTTTTAAAAAGAAATACAAAAACAAACAAACAAATCCCTTAAAAACAAAACAAACATAAAACAAAAAATAACACTTATAGGTGCTCTAGACTATGTCATGAAGACAATTATAGCCTGGATAATGAGCCCTTCATCCAGAGAATGACTGATAGATGTTTAATCTTTACTTGCCTAAAACAAAAGTGGATAACTAACTTTGTTGTAACTATGAAGAGGTCTTATGCAGGTGACTATGACAATTTTAGGCCAAAAACAATTGCCAAGATAAAAATAGACCTAGCCTTAACCAAGAAAATTTTGTAATTTTATATATAAAACAATCGGTGGGAATATTAAACTCCCCATAATGTGAGCTAGCTGTTAATTGTTCTGGATTTAGCTATATGATAGGGCTTTGTCCAAGAAGAGAGATTAATATATGAAGCAATGAAGCAAATTTAGCCTCCATAGTTTCTGTGTGAGTAGGGAGACACAAACGGGCAATTATCTATACAATTGAAGTAGAAAGTGTCTCCATGGCATCATATTTCTTCATGGGATCAATTTCTCTTTATTGGAGATAGAAAGAAGCTAACTGGTTACCACAGAACAGATTTTCATCAGCATGTCCACTGCTTCACCCTAAGGCTTGCAAAGATATAGAACAAGAAGACAGCCCTAGGGCAGTGACTTATACCCCTGATGATTCCAGGGTAAGCAAACCTGTGGTGCTTCAGTTGTATAAAGGTACGTGTGAAGAATTTTATGAACTGTATGAACCCTGATGTCAATAAATGCCTATTTAACAGGTATTTATTATACTGTACTTTTAATCATTAGGGTATACTCCTACCAACCAAAGAAATTGTATTGTACAATGTATGTCATGCTGTACAAGCAGCAGCCTGATGCATTTCATGTTTATCTCACGTCTTGCTTACAATACCTTCTCCTGTGATTGATATAATCTACTGGTATTTTATGGAGCCTAGCTCAAATGATAATTGTTTTTATTAGTTGTGGGACTTGAACTCAGGGCCTGGGTCTATCCCTGAGCTTTTTCCCTCAAGGCCAGCATTCTACCACTTTGAGCCACAGGGTCACTTCCAGTTTTCAGGTGGATAATTGGATATAAGTCTCACTTTCCTGTCCAGGGTGGATTTGAACCCCGATCTTCACATCTCAACTTCCTGAGTAGCTACGATTACAAGCATGAGCCGTCGGCACCCAGCTTCAAATGATAAATATTATATCAACAAAAAGTGCAACCAAATTTCAATCACTGAGACCAGAATTTTTATTAGAGAATATGTATTTTATGCTTATATGAATGGAGAGCCACTATAGACTTTCATTAGCAATGTAACCAATCAAAAGTTCACTTAGTGCAGCAATGTCTAAAGTGTATTGAAATACCTATGAGATGTGTAAATGATATTAAGAAGATCAGGAGGAAAACTTCATACTTCCATTATATTCATTATAATTCATTATTCATTTGTTTCAAATTTACCTATACAAAATTTCCTCTGTATGTAGATGTATTCAAAATAAAAATACATTATTAATGGGTGCCCTAAAGATAGTTCTTAGGGAAAAGTGTTTATCTTTTGAAGTTTGCAAACTTCTACTCAAGAAGAATTCTCTCTTCTCTAGAGAATCTGAGATCATGGATATGTCACCCTACTATTGTCATTTGAGGATCCAGAAACAAGGAAGGAGATGGACTAAGTAGTGACTCACCATTTCAGTCTTCTCTCAGTAATGTCTGTCATCTTCCCACAACAAGAGTAACCACCTCCTACAAGTGGATCCACATATCCAATTACACCCTCCACTCTCCCATATACACATTCTCAGTGAAAGTAGACACTCAGATGATCTCATTTTAATGCAAGTATACACACTTCTACTTACATCCAGGTTAAATGTTCACCTTCCCAAGGTCAGGCAATATAGTCAAGTCATCACAGAAATCATGGTGGATACCAGGTTTTTATGGCAAGTGGATAGCATAAATTCATTCTCAGAGGTCAAAGTTTAATCACTGACATAGAAACTTGAAGTGCTACCTCAGTTTAATAAATGACTGTACCTTACTAGACTATCCAGAAACTCCCTAAAATATACATTAGAGGAAAGGCTTTCTATAAAATTTGTTAGTGAATTAGTGCAGATAGAAGGACTAACAATTTTGAATTTCCTTTAGATGCAGATCTGTATTCTAATTCTAGCATTGTATTTTACAAGATGACTGGAAGGTATTCTGAGTCTGAAAGAGATCTCAGTGGTCACTCAATCCCAATTGCACTATTACTTCCATATGGCACCAACTGTTAAGGAGAGCAAAAATATAAATTAGAGTTAGGTACAAGAGCCTCATACCTGTAATTCTAACTTCTCTGGAAGCTAGGATCTATAGATCAGGTTTCATAACCAGCCTGTGCAGAAAAGTCCAAGTGATTCTTCAATTAACAAGCAAAAAAGCCAGAGTGAAAAAATGGTTCAAGTACTAGAGTGTCAGCCATGAGTGTAAAATCTGAGCAAGTGTGCAAGGTGCTGGGTTCAATCTCAGTACTGAACACCTACACATACAAAAGAAACATTTAAAGCGTGTACTTCAGTTCCATATCTTCTCAATCAGTGGCTCAGGTGTGAACCATGTGGAATAAGGAAATAGAACTTTCCTAATAGAACTTTCCTATCTGCCTATAGACAACTTTCTCATTCACACATTCACTTACAAAGATGAGGATCACCTGAAATTTCAGTTACAGGAATCTGGTTTTCAGATCTTCATGTCAGAGAGTGCTTTTGCTGAAGCATTTTACCTCTGTGGAATAAATAGTACATCTCAGTCACTAAATAAATTCATTTTCACCTAAACTATATAATTAACTTCTTTCTGCAACACCTTCAAATCATCCACTGAACCAGATCATTACACTATAACTTGTTCTTTCACTCAAAAAAGTCTATACTAAATAGGAAATGTTTATAAGGTTTATTATGTCACTTTATGTCTTGAAAAAAGCCAAATCAATCAGGAATTGGTAGCTCACAGCTGTAATCTTAGCTACTAAGGAGGCTGATATCTAAGGATTGTAGTTTGAATCCAGCCAGTGCAGGAAAGTCAATGATACATTTATCTCCAAATAACCATCAAAAAGCTGGAGGTGGAGGTACAAATCAAGTAACAGATCTCTAGTCTTGAGCAAAAATGTTCAGAAACAGCACCTAGGTGCTGAGTTCAAGCCCTAGGACAAGTACAAATACTACCATAAAAGGGAGGAATAACAAAAATAAATGACACTTTATTCAGAAATTAAATACTATATGTTCATCATAAGGATGAGACAGATTTCATTAACAAGTAAAATGCGTATCATATACCACAAAATATGTATATTGCAAAGATACTATATATTTTTCTTAAGCTGTCATTACTAATAAATGAATAGATAAAAATAATTAAAAGACATATACTAGCTTGTTGAAATACTTGTCTATGTAGGATTGGATCACAGAAGTGTGCCCTAGCAGAAAATCTTAGAGACTTAATCTCCAAAATAAACAGCAAAAAGCCCAACTAGAGTTGTGGCTTAAGTGGTAGAAAACCAAGAGCAAGAAAGCCAACCAAGAGCATGAGACCATAAATTCAAGTCCCAGTTCTAGCACAAAAAAATTGGAGAGGGTAGAAAAGAAAGATGAAAGGGATGACATTGACCAAGATAGTTTCTTGAATGGTAACTCCTTTGTACAACTATGTACTTAAAGATAATAGTTGAGAAAGTAGGGATGGTATAAAGAAAGGAACAGATTAACAACCGTTTTAATAAACTTCCAGTCTCTCTCACAGCCCAAATGTCAGAGCAAATCAAGTAGCCAGTGGAAAAAGAACGATATAGACCCAATATCAAAATGAATGTAACAGAATATTAAATCTGCAAGAAAATGGTTTCATGGTAACACAGTCCACCATTGTGCCTGCCTAAGAACATCACACACACACACACACACACACACACACACACACACACACACACACACACACACACATACTTGTTAATTAATGTTTGAACTAGCACACATCAATAAATTCATTTACTACTTTCACCTAACAAAGTAACTGATCTTCTTACAAACATCTTACTCCTCCACCAAAGAATGATATAAACATTTCCCTCAGTAATCCAATATAAATATTCCTAGGCTAGTATCAATAATTCCTCAAAGTCAGCCACTGTTCAAGTTGATTGTTACATTCAATGAGATCTATGTTTCAAGTGAGACAAAAAATCCACTGCTATTTTAATATCACAATAATTAAGAGATAGAAGAAAGTGTTGAAATGTACAAACAGCAAAAGCAAAAGAGAAAAATACATAACTGCTATCATCTGCATTACTTTATCTGTCTAAAGGGTTATAGTTAATATTTATACGAATAATAAGCCATTCCTTATTGCTTTCAACTTTAGGCAAGAATCATCGCATCATACTTGCTAGGCGGACACTACCAATTGAGCCACACTTCCAGATCATTTTTATCATTATTCTTTGAATCCCATCTTGCATTTTACTGTCAGGGACTGCAACCAGGCCACCAAACACAGCTATTTATTTCCTATGTAATCATCTCAGTAACATGTTGCCCAGCTTGGCCTCAAGTTGTATTCATCTATATATCAGCCTCCTCAGTAGCTAACATTACATATAAGACCTACTGCATCTGGCTTTGCCAAGGTCCTTTACCTCATGGAGTAATTCCTGAGGGATCAGAAACCTTAATAATCTTGCCTTTCATTATTTACTACCTGGACACAGAATTACTGACAATTATCCCAGAGAATTGTCTGTTTTATTTACTAAGTTCTTCATGCTTCTACTATGAAACTACAACATAATTTCTCCTTGGTAAACAAGTTCAATCACATCTAGAAGAATCACTTCCTTATCCTTTTGTTGGTTTCATGGTATAAAGAACTTGCAAGAGCTCAAGGACAGATTGTATTTCTTCAGTAATTAGCAATTCAAGAAGGTGGTTGTGATGTTGGTGGCAGTAGTGCTTTGAGCCTCATAGGATGACACCATGCAGCCTCATGAAAATGATCTTTGTTGTCAACTATTTACCATTTGATCAGGACAAGTAACAGAAAAATTAAATACCATAACTTTCTTGAATTTTAAGCAGAAAGACAAAAAGAGGAAAGAAAGAAAGGAAGAAAGAAAGAAAGGAAGAAAGAAAGGAAGAAAGAAAGGAAGAAAGAAAGAAAAGAAAGAAAGAAAGAAAGAAAGAAAGAAAGAAAGAAAGAAAGAAAGAAAGAAAGAAAGGAAGGAAGGAAGAAAGAAAGGAAGAAAGAAAGGAAGAAAGAAAGGAAAGAAAGAAAGAAAGGAAGGAAGGAAGAAAGAAAGGAAGAAAGAAAGGAAGAAAGAAAGAAAAGAAAGAAAGAAAGAAAGAAAGAAAGAAAGAAAGAAAGAAAGAAAGAAAGAAAGAAAGAAAGAAAGAGAGAAAGAGGAGGCAAAAAAGCAACAGATTAAGACAGGGAGACTGATAAGAAGGAAGAAAGTAAGGAAAGCAGGCAGGAAAGAAGGAATAAACACAAAGACAGAAAAACATAAAAAAGACAGCTACAGAGAGATGGACAAAAAAAAGCAATCAGACAGAAAGATAAAACACAGCAAACGAAAGGCAGAAATCAAGAGAGAGAGAAAGAAAAGAAATAGGCAGATAGAAATACAAACAAACAGAGACAATAACAGACAGACAAACTGACAGAGGAGATGAAAGACAAAGGCAAAAAGATTGAGAGACTGAAAGTAAGATAGAACAACAGAAGAATAGATAGAAAGACAGATCAAAATACACAGAAAGATGGTGGGGGGGAGGATTGGGTGGGGGGGGCGGAGGGAGGCTGGGAAGGAATGGGAAGGGGAAACAAAGGAGGAGGCTACAATGCTTGATAAGAAATGTACTCATTATCTTGCCCATCTAATTGTAACCCCTCTGTACAGTATTTTCACAATAAAAAATAAAAAATACACAGAAAGACTGAAAGAAACACAGATTGAAAAACAGACATACACACAGTAAGAAAATACAGATAGATAGACAAAAAGACACAGACATAAAGATGGACAGACAGAGAGAGGAATAGGGAGAGACAGAAAGACTGACAGAGCTAAAGACATTCAGACTGAAAGACAAACAGCCAAACATAAAGGAAGTTGGACAGAAAGACAAAGAAATAGGTATACAGAGATAGAAAGACAAACTGACAAAGACAGTGATAACCAGACAGATTGACATACAAATATATAAATGAAGATACAGAAAGACTGGAAGAGCAACCGAAAGATAAGCAGACAGAGATAGAAAGAGAGATTTCTGGAGAGACAGGAAGAAAGATCAACAGAAAGACATATAAACAGGAAGAAGCATAGAAAAAGCCAACCCAAAAGACAGTGAGACAGAAAGATAGATATAGATTGAAAGAAAGACAGAAAAAAAGAGAAAGAGATAGAGACCAAGAAAAATATAAATACAGACATAAAGAAAGCCAATAAGAAAGACAGAATAATTGACACTTACAAAGATAAGACAAACAAAAAGACAAGGTGGATAAGAAGATAGAGGGACAGACTGAAAAGCTGATGGACAGGGCTGCAGGCAGGAAATGAGACATACAAAAAGACCTATAGAAAGAAAGAAAGAGACAGGAAGACAGATACAGAAAGACAGGAAGAGTGACAGAAAGACTGAGAGACAGGAAAGAGACCAAAAGATGAACAAAGATAGGAAGAGTGACAGAAAGACACAGGCACTCAGAAAGACCAACTTACATAAAGACATTTTCAGAAATACAGGAAGAGTGACAAAAAGACAGAAAGAGTAACATACAGAAAGAGAAGGAAAGAAAAATTGGAAGACTAACAGAAGACAGATTAATGCTATGACCAAAAAGAAAGACTTCTTGAAACATGATGTTCCTCAGGGTTTCTCCTAGAAAGGATAAAAAGAGTAATCCCAACTTACATTTATGCACAAATCTGCATAGAATGTTCATAGCCACATGATTTGTAGAAACTCAGGTTCACCTATCGTTTGAGAATACTCTCAGAATCAAAAGGAAGTCAAGCATTGTCCAATTAAAAAATGAACAGTTAGGAGGTTTTGAAGAAATGGATCTTATGCAAGTATGCCTGATCCTAAGAACCATACACAAAAACTGCCAGAACCATGATATCATACAAGGGCTGGTGTTATATTCTGGGTATGGCTTGAGTGGGTTCCCAAAGGTTTCTATGTTGAAAGCTTGTCTCCCAGTGTAGCCCCTAACAATACAGATCCCCAAACAGACATAAACTAAAGAAATAGACTAGAAGACCAATAAATAAACCCACCTACCAACAGCCCTCTGATCCTTGCCAAAGGTGCCAAACACATGCACTGAAGACAGCCTCTTTCAGAAAACCAGTATTCACAAATAGAAGACAAAAATTAGATCCCTGTCTCTCACCCTGTACAAAAATCAATTCAAAATGGATTGAAGGCCTGACACTTTTAAACCACTACTAAGAAACTTCATGAAACTACTTGAAGAAATAGGCACAGACAAAGATTTTGTGACTAGGACTCGAATGGCTCAGGAAATAAAAGCAGGAACTGACAAATGGAATTAAATTCAATTAAAAAGCCTCTGTACTTCAAAGGAAAAAATTACCAGAATGAAGACACAACCCAGAGAATGAAAGAAAATCTCTGCCAGCTAATTATCTGATAGGAGATTTATATCTAGAATATCTAAAGAATTAAGAAATAACATGAGAATAGCCCAATCAATAAAAGAGAACTGAACAGACACTTCAAAAGAAAAAGATCTAAATGACCAATAAGTAGATGAAAAATTATTCACCATCCTTAGCTATCAGAAAAATGCCATACAAAACCACTCTGAAATTTTATCTCACCACAATCAGTATGATAGTCATTAGGAGATGAAAACCAATAACTGCTGGAAAATGAGAGAAAAGAATGGACCCTCCTGCTATTGATGGGAATATGAATTATCAGCATGAAAGTTCCTCAGAAAATTAAAAATGGCTACTATATTGATCTAGCTCTACAAATTCTAGGTATATACTCCAAATCATCAAAAACAACATACAAAAAAAATACCTCCCCATATATGCAGCACAGTTCACAACAGCCAAGGTAAGCATCCATCAACAGATGAATGAATAAAGATGATATATATATATATATATATATATACATATACATACATACAACGGAGTTGCATTCATCTATAAAAAAAGAACAAAACTGTGTTGAAGAAAATGGATGGAATTGGTTATTTAAATGCAGAAGCAATATGTCAGACTTAGAGACGTTACATTATTTTCTGAAATGTAGAATGTAAACCAAAAAACACCATTAAAGGAGAAGGAGGATGATTTGGGAAGAAGAAAGAAACTAGTGAGAGGAGAAGGAGGACAAGAATTGGCAAGAGGAGCTGAATATGATTCAAGTAACATGTATAAAATGTAATGGTGAAACTTATTATTTTGTATAATTTACATGTGTTAATAAGAAAATAAAAGGCAAGAGAAGAAGTGAAGCCTAGTGGGAAAGTAACTAAGTATTAAAAAATAAACATTGTTCTCATAGTACACCAGTACTCTCACGCTATTACTCAAGCATGGGAATGAGTAAAATCAGGCCAGTTATGGTGGTACACATGTATAATACAAACTCTTTGAGAGATGGAATGCAGAAAGTTTGTATCATTATAAGGTTATTTTACCAAATGCTCATCAAAGATAAAGTATTCATCTCAAACTGATAGCAAAAGAAAGGCAATAATTAGAGACAATTTTTATGAAGCTAGATGCAAGTACTGACAAGGTTAGATCAAGAAAATCCAATTACACAGCAATGCCCTACATAAGCATAAACAAGAAAATAAAAAAGGTAGACAAAATAATTTTGTAAGATTTATCATCATTCATCATCTAATTAAAACAAATAGAAATGAAGATGCACTTCTCTTTTATTTTTATTTTTTTTACAGGTCTTGGGGCTTGAACTCTAAGCCTGGGCACAATCCCTGAGCCTCTTTGTGCTCAAGATTAGCATTCCACCACTTGAGACATAGTGACACTTCCAGCTTTGCTTTTAGTAGTTTGTTGGAGATAAGAGTCTCACAGACTTTTCTGCCTGGGCTGACTTTGAACTGCAATCCTCAGATCTCAGCCTCCTGAGAATAGGATGACAAAGTTAGCACCTGACTCATTTCTTTACCTACCAGAATTTGCAAACTAGACAAAGAATTACAATATTCAGTGTTGTGGGAAATGTGCAAAATAGGCACCCTTCAATATAAGCCCCAAGTTACCAACTTGGGGGATGGGGGAGAGCAAATCTGAGGCCATATCTGGACCTCTGCCACCCAAGCCAGCTGATGAATGTGGTCATTCCTGCTCATCACCTTATTTGTGTCTGAGATCCTATCTTGGAAATAGAGCCAAGAAATGCAGACTTGGTAATGTTATGCCTTACATCTTTCCTTTTAAAATATTTTTACTGTCTTTAAGTAGTTGTACAAAGGAGCTGCCATTCACCAAAGCAGTTTATGACTACAGTACATCTTGATCAATGTCACCCCTTTCAATATTTTTCACTCACTACTCAAAACCCAACACTTCCCCTCACTTTTCTTAATTTTTAGGTTATGTATTGACATTTTTGTCATTTAACAAAACAGCTTAGGTATATAATGCATCCTGACCTGTGTCCTCATTTCAAATATCTTCACCACCCCACTTTGATAGGCCCCTTCCCTTATCATTCTCAATTCTGTGATATAAACAATGGATTCTTGTCTGCATTCTCCCTTCTTCCTCCCTTCATTCTTTTACCCCTCTCCCCTTGGCCCCACCCTGAACTCTTCCAAGGACCCATTTCCTGTTATTTATTTGGTTGGGTTTGACTTAGTCTTTTACAAGAATTATACTATTTAAGCTCTCCATAGAGTTTATTACCCTTGATTTATTTGTAAACCCTTGCTTAGCATCTAGTATGTTTACTTGTAGATTTATAGGTATATTCTAGCTACCACCTATGTTTCTCTGGGTCTTACTTACTTCTTTTAATATAATTTTTCCAAGTCTTGACATTTACATAGAAATGGTACTATATCTTTTTTTCTGTAGTAGAGTTCCATTGTGTCTATATAGCACCTTTTCTTGATCCATTCTGTTGTGATAATTAGACATTTGCTGGAAACATAAGAAATAATACAGAGAAGACAACTGTTCATTTTACCTAGTTTCCCTACTATTGGGATAGTAGGCCATGATATGTATATGTGTATATGTATATATATATATATATATATATATATATATATATATAAATGATTTACCATAATCAAGGGAATTAACATATCCATCATATCACTAGTGACCGATATGCATACATGCACATGTGTGGTAAGAACATTTAAGATTGAGTCTCTTAGCAAATGTCAGTCACACAGTATAGTATTACCAATTGTGTAACTTACGGCATATCATTTCTCCAGAATTTGTTCATTCCACAGAAATCTTCCTTTCAACATTTCCCCATTTCCCCCATATGTCAATGTCTAGCACCAACATCTATTCTATGCTTTTTTGATATCTACATTTCTGAGATTCCAAATGCAAATGAGATCCTACAGTGTGTGGTTTTCTGGGCTCAGTTTATTCTACATAGCATAATGCCTTTTGTTCACCTATGTCACAGATGGCAGGATTTTCTTAAATTTAAGTTAGAGTAATATCACATTGTCTGAATATATCGTGGTTTGTCTGTTCACCTACTGAATTCATTATCCATTCACCTACTGCTTCCAAATGTAGGCAATTATGAATAAAGCTGCTATAAATAGCCATGTAAAATGTTTCTGTGTTAATGTAAGCTATCAAGTTATTTGGGTACTTATAATCCTGGCTGCTCAGGAGGCTGAGATCTGAGAATATAGTTTGAAGCCAGCCCAGGCAGACAAATCCAAGAGACTTATCTCTAACAAGTAAAAGGCTGTAGCTCAAGTGTAGCTCAAGTAGTAGAGTGGAAGCCTTGAATGAAATCAAGGCCATAAGTTCAAGTCCCATATCAGACACAAAAATGGAATGATTTGGGTCGACACTATGAAGCACCATTGAGGAGTCCTGTAAATAAGAATATTCATAATATTTGTGGAGACTGCCCAATTGTCTTTCAAATGGCTCTACTAGTTCCTAATTCCAAGAGCAGTGAAGGAGATTTCAGGTTGCTCTGCATTCTTCCCAGTCTTTGAAGGTGTGAGTGTTATGAATTTTGACTAATGAGTGGATGTTCCTATCTCCTTGCTGTTTGAATTTGCACATCTTTGTGGACATAGGATGAGAAGCACTCTTCTTAAGCTTCTGAACCATATGCATGTCTTCTTGGTGAAGTTTTTCTTTAGGCCTTTTGCCTATACTTTAGTTGGGTTATTTGTTTTCTGTTTATTCAATTTTAAAGCTTCTTTAAATATTTCAGAGAAGAGCCCTTTTTCAAAATGCTCTTTTGCTGGGCTGGGAAGGTGGCTCAGTGGTAGAGAGCTTGCCTTGCAATGCATGAGGCCCTGGGTTTGATTCCTCAGCACCAAATAAGCAGAAAAAGCCGGAAGTGGCCCTGTGACTCAAGTGGTAGAGCGCTTGCCTTGAGCTGAAGAGCTGAGGGACAGTGCCCAGGCCCAGAGTTCAGGCCCCACAATCAGCGGAAAAAAAAAAAAAAACACAAAATGCTCTTTTGCAAATATTTACTCCCACTCTTGTTTGTCTTATTCATTTGACAATGTGTTTCACAAAGCTGTGTGTGTGTGTGTGTGTGTGTGTGTGTGTGTGTGTGTGTGTGTGTGTGTGTGTGTGTGTGTGTGTGTGCCAGTGCCAGTACTGGAGCTAGAACTCAGGGCTTCAGCACTGTCCCTGAGTTTCTTCACTCAAGGCTGACATTCTACCATTTGCGCCACAGCTCCATTCCCAGCTTTTGGTGGTTAATTAGGAGACTTTCCTGTCCAAATCAGCTTTGAACCATGATCATAGTCTGGGAACATAGTTCAAGTGATAGAGTTCCGGTCTATGAAGCATGAGGTCCTGAGTTCAAACAGGGGTGGGGGGAGATCATGAGCTTCTACTTCCATCTTCAAGTAATCTGATCATTGATTTATGTCTTTAAGGCACATCTAGTTTATCAAAGGCATAATTGTGCTCTGTTTGAAGTCATGATAAGGTTCACATCTTTTCCTTCAATTTTTTTCTTCAAATGGCCTTTGATTTCCAGCTAGGAGATTGGAGAAGTGGGTGCCATGAAAGGTTCTGGTATATTTTGGAATCATTCAATAATTTTGCCAGTAGTTTTGTCCATTTCCTAATGAGCAATGTGCTTCCTGCCTGCAATCCGAGTTTTTTCTCTGCAAAATTCAGTAAGCAGTTTGATACTGTCAGTTCAACCCCTGATCTCACTACTATTTCACAAATAACAAGAGCAGAGTTTGGAGCAAAGGAAGTAAATATTTGCTGAATTTTCCAGGCCAAATGAGAGCTGCAATGAACTGCTATCTCAGAAGCTAGATTTCTAGTCTCAAGTGGAAGGGCAGAATTTGAAGGGAAAGCTCAGGAATATGAATGCTGAGGTGAACTTTGGGCCAAATGGTGGTCATGAATCTGCTTATTTCCCAATGTACTGCTGTTAGCCTCAGGCACTATGTCTCTTGCTAGCCTGAATGATCCTTCACTCCTGTGCCTGGAGCTGAAAAGGTATTCTTTAGTTCCCTTGAATGAGGAATGGTGGGCAGAAAAGGCAAAGAGAAAGAATGGAAAATGAATATCTGTTTAACATTTAGGGTGAAAAAATACTTGCATAATTGAAGGCATGCTAACTAGCAAAGTGAGTTATTCAGCTAAAAGTTCAGTGTGAACATGTTTAGGTGTTTGGTCTCATTACAGCCTCAGGTGACAGAAACTCTGATGTATCTCTGCTGGTGCATGTAATAGGAACAGGCATAGAAGTGGCTTTCTGAGACTGGAGAAATGATACTATGGACTTTTGTTCAGATATAATACCAACATTATGAAAATGCTCTGAGGTAAATTAAATTTATGGAAATCAAATCACTTTGTATTTGAACTACAGATAGCCTTTGGTGAGAGTAATCTTTATATAAAACTAGAGCTCTCTCTGCATATATTCTGCTTGTAGATTCGAATTTTGAATTGTCTCATTATTTAATTTGGTTTTGTTCTTTATTTGTACTGGGACTGGGACTTGAACTCAGAGCCTGAGCACTGTCCTTTAGCTCTTTTGCTCAAGGCCGGTACTCTATCATTTGCAACACAGCTGTACTTCCAGCTTTTTGCTGGTTAATTACACATAAGATTGTTATGGACTTTCTTGCCCAGGTTAGCTTTGAACAGTAATCCTCGGATCTCAGGCTCCTAAGTATCTCAGATTGTATGTGTGAGTCATCATTGCTTGGCTAATATGATGTTTTCTGAACATAAAAATCTTGAGAGATGAGGTGAGAGAACATCTGCACATTTGCTAAAAGAAATATAGAGGATTGTTTTCAAAATACAGACGTAGTTAGGATGTAAGGGTGGTAGGTTATGGAGCCATCTGTAAGTTCACATATGGAAATCAAAGCATGGAAACCATAGACATATTTCCAAACAATAAAAAGTTGAAGACATAATTGTCTTCATTTTAGTTTCTTACCATTATCACCTAACAAGGTGGGAAATGTTCAGCCCACAGGCCATAGAAGGCCAGCAAAATCATTTGGTACATGACAGGTCAGACAGGTAATGTTTCTCTTCTGTTGCTTGAGGCGATCGGCAGAGAATTTTGAATGGCCCAGGAACTGTGTTATACACTCAACTCCAGCACCTTGATCAGGTTCTCAGTATAGATCAGAGAAAACTCCCAGAATGCTTCTGCCTGCAGGTAAGGAAATGAATCATGAAATATACCAGAGTGTTCTGGAAAGGCCTTGCCACTAGAGAAAATATTTTACAGCTCAATTTTTTGGCATTTTATCAGAGCTCACTGACCCAAGAGAAGAGAAATACACAAATCCAGATGGCTCTAGCTCTCATTGTACCTTCACAGGTGGGAAATTCGAGAAATGTGGCACAGTCCAGTGATATAAGCTTACAAATGAGCTAAAACTTACTCCTAACACCATAGAATATTTCTCTCCCCCAAACCTTGTCATCACATTATTAAAGGTGTACAGAACTTCCTTTTACCTAGTGTATATTGTTCAGCTATTAACAAAAATCATTTGACTGGGGATATGACTCAGGGTTTAAGCACTCACTTAGCATTTGCAATGCCATGGTTTTAATTCTCCGCACTACAAAAATACAATACTAAAAACAAAGAAATATAATTTGAAGAGAGCAACCGAGCATCAGCATCAGTTTTAGATACGACAATTATACTGAAATTATCACTCTGGGGATTTAAAGTAAAATTTATTAAGATGCAAAGCACTTTATTGCATAAAGAATGTAACAAACAGGACTAAGTGAGATATAAACTGAAGATAGAATTGTAAAAATAGAAAAGAAATTCTAGGGATTAAAACCAATGTAACAGACATGAAGAATGTCTTTGGTAGATTTTTTGTGGGGATAGGGAAGCAGACATGGCCCTGGAGCTTGAATTCAGAGCTTCATACTTGCTAGAATGCATTCTGCATTCTACCAGTTGAATCACTCCCTAGTCCTTTTTTTTTTTTTTGCGGGGGAGGGGGGTCTGGTCGTGGGGCCTGAACTCTGGGCCTGGGCGCTCTCCCTCAGCTCTTCAGCTCAAGGCTAGCGCTCTACCACTTGAGTCACAGCGCCACTTCTGGCTTTTTTTTCTTTTTGCTTATGTGGTGCTGAGGAATCAAACCCAAGGCCTCAGGCATGCAAGGCAAGCACTCTACCACTGAACCACCTTCCCAGCCCCCCTAGTCCTTTTTATATTGGTTATTTTTAAAAATATTTTCTCATATTATTCCTGTGCCTGTCAGAACTGTCATCCTCCTATTTTTTTTATCTCAGGTCACTGGAATGACAGAGATGCATCATCACCACACCCAGCCATTGTATTTCCCTTTAGTTTTGGATAACAAGTAAGCAACACCACAATCAGCTGGTAGCATTTTTTTTTAGCAGACTGAATACTATTTAGTAAGGAATCTCTGTGATTAAGGATACTTCTATCAAAACAGTAATAGTAACAGACATGTAAAGATGCTTACAACTGAAGTCTAAGCCTAATAACTAAATCATTCTGCTAATCAGCTTAATTTCAATTATGTAAGTTTTTTCTTTATAAGCCAAATGTTTACAAAAGTATACACATTCTTTTTTTCTTTTGTCTTAATCTTTTCTGTCTCTCCCCCTTGTCCTGTATACAGACACATTTCTATATGAAAGGAAGCTCGAAGAACATCTTTTCAGCTTCAGGCTATGTCATTACCAAGCTCTTCTCTATTTTACTGACCACAGGAGTGAAGGAACATTCAGGAGAGCAAGAAATACAACTCCAGACTAACAGCAGTACACTGGGAAACAAGCAGATCCAAATCTACCATCTGGCCCAAAGTCTTGCCTCGGAACCTACTTCTGGAGTCCATACTCCTGGACTTTTTCCCTCAAATCCTGCCCTTTCCCTTGGGACTAAGACTATCCTTGTGAGATAGTAGCTCATTGTAGCTTATTTTGTCTTGCAAAATTAACAAACCTTTACTTTCTTTTCTCCAAAACCCTGCTCTCAATATTTATGAATTTCTATTGAGTTCAAGGGAGTGAATTTCTGGTATTAAACTCAACAAAAAGTCAATAAGAAGAAAGATTGGAAAGAACAAAATATCCAAGAAATAGTATATCTATACATAGTAGGTATACATGGAGACCGAAAATATAACATGAGAACTATCTGAAACTATTAATGACTAAGAACTCTAATGCCACTCAACAAAGTACTGATTGAGGGAGCTCAACAGGTCACAAAGTAGTATCAATAGTAAACTTGCTATAACGAGTCATGTAATTTTCAAATCACAAAATATCAAAGATAAAGAAAACATCCCCAAAAAGCTGTATGGAAACCTGCTTGCTTATAAAAAAAAAAAAAAAACAGCAAGAAGAATTACACTAAACTTCTCATCAACTTTACAAGCAAGAAGAGAGTGGACTGACATTTTTCAAATGCTGAACTATAAATCACCAACTTAGAATTTTGTACCTGGTAAAATTATTCTTCAAAAGTAGAGGGATATGTATACTTTCTAAAAACAAAACAAAAATTAAGGACATTTTTTGTAGACCTGTTTTGCAAGAAATGTTAGAAGCAAACTTATAGAAGAAAAATTACATAGGTCAGTAATTGGGATTATTTTTAACCCGTTACTGATGGCTCTCACCTGTATTCCTAGCTACAGAAGAGAGTTGAGATCTGAGGATCATGGTTTGAAACCAGCCCAGGCAGAAAAGCCCATGAAACGTTACCTTCAATTAATCAACAAAAAGTTCATGAGGCCTTTAACCTCTAATTGGCAGTGGAAAAACAAAAAAGAAATTCAGATTAGTTTGTAATACTAGAATACTAGCATTACCTGTGAAACAGTATAGTGTTGTTTGAAATAGCATTTGTGTTGTTGGTAAATGTATATTGCAAACTTTGAGGCAGTCACTTGAAATGTACAAAGTGAAGTGTAATTGATAAAGGGCAGAAAAATAAATCATTTAAAATGTTTAAAGCTACAAATCTCAAAAGAGTAAAAGTTAAGCCAGGCACCAGTCACACCTGTTATCCTACCTACTCAGGAGGCTGAGAGCTGAGGATCGAGGTTTGTAGCCAGCCCTGGCAGAAAAGACCATGAAACTCTTTATCTCCAACTAGCCACAAGAAAACTGGAAATGAAACTGTAGCTCAAAGTGGTAGAGTACTAGCCTTGAGCAAAAGAGCTCAGGGACAGTGCCCAGGTCCTGAATTCAAGCCCCACAAATGATGAAAAAAAAAGAAGAAGAAATAGAAGTTAAAAATAGGAACAAAGAACAAAGGCAAGGGCAACAAATATAAAACAAAGATATGATAGTGAACACTAATCCAAAAATAACAATAAGCACTATGAGCAGCAATACAAATGGCTTAATTAAAAAACAGATTGCAAGGGTAGAGCTAGAGCCCACACTTAAACAGATATTGTTTAACTCTGGTAATGTTTCCCTCAGATGCTATTGAAGTAGTCAAACTTACCGAACTGAACAGCACCATGTGAGTCACAAAGTGACATTCATGCTCTATCATTTACTAAACTCTGAGCCTTGATTAAAAGTGTAGGTAATGGTTCCTAATTAATTGAATAATGCTTGGTTTAAAATTATATTATGCTTGTATAATGCTTAGCACAGTTCCTGGCACATAGAAAGCATGCAATTCATTATTTTATATGCTACACAATACAGACCTTTTGATCGACTAAGCTGTGATCATGACTAGTGAAAGTGGCGGGAAACAAATCTCAGGGACGTTATGGTAGCACCACTTACAATGCCCCCATTATGACACGTCTCAGCCATTTACCAATCTTCAACAGACTAGGAAAATATTGACACTGTTATAGTCCCCACAATAAATTACAGAGAAGACCATTATGTTAGCCACGTGTTGACAGGAAGAAAATTACTATGACAGAGGCTATTTCATTTTTCTAAAATGTCATATATTTGTGGAACAATGGTTATTTTCTGTAATTAGGAGCTACTCCAAAATTGCATGTTGAAATAGAAATTTGAAGAGGAAACACATGATGAGTGCAAGCAAATGACCATGAAGAGCCTCTCAGAAGAGCTGTTGGTAACATCCTTTTATCTGGTTTCTGCAAATGTTAATGCAACAGCTCCCAATCAGTAATTTTACTCAACCTTTATTTGTCAAAAATGACAATTTTTGAACAAATAAAAATTTATAACTCATATAATTGAATGATGATTTTGCCCTTTAACAAAAGAAGCATGTATAACAAAGATTTTTCTCAGATAACTAAGATGTTAAATATAAATATATATGCTTATAATACTGAATACAGAGTTAAGGTTATTTTTATTTTTGTGGCTCATGAGTTCATTATAAATTTAAAATATAAATGTTATATCTGTATTAAATAAAATAAAAGTATATATGGCAGAAGTCCACTAAAATTCTAAAATTCTAGCAGGTTAAAGGTAATTCTTTTTGTAATTATAAATTAACATGTTGAAATAAACCCCTTGGTACAACTAATTAAAGATAATGTTTAAAATGGAAAAAATATATTTTCCAATTTGTACATCTTTCCCAATCTGTAATCAAGTATTTCCCCAGAATTATGAAATTAATATGTGGTCTCTAAAAGCAAATGAACTAAATATAAAAATTGCATGTACCAGTACATCTTTTTCTTCCTCACCACACAACTTGAAATCTAATGTCCACATTTTTCTCAATGTCCATTGTAAAGGTGTGTACACTTCACTTAACAATACATCACAAATATCCCTTCTAGTCATTAATATAGATATAATTAGTCCTTCTCTAGCATCTGGAGATAATGATGTATTTTGAATATATTATAATTTATTTTTATATATTATATATCATAATTTATTTGTTTATTATTATATAATTTATTTATTATATATTATAATTTATTTATATATTGTAATTTATTTCATTGCCACCCACTAGTGGCAATGAAATTAGTTTCAAGTATTTTGGCACTATAGATAATGATTCAATAAACATTCTAATGCTAATAGAATATATGAAGTTCTCATGGATAGATAAGAAGAAAGGAAAGAGGAGTTACATTTCTCTTGGTAGCAAACTTGAAATGAAAAAAATATCTGGAGTGATATATAAAAATAACCGTAAAGATTTTTTATAATGGAGCATGGTTGAGGCATCATAGGGCAATTAAATCTTTTTTTGCTCTTATTGATCCTTTTTTATTAGAACATATTAATTGTACAAAATAATGGGATTTACTGTGACCTCTTCACACATGCATGTAAGATTAGTAATTGTATTTACCTCCTGAGAAAAATGTGCTGTGTGTGTGCATTACAGTATTATTCAGACATAAAGAACAAAATTATGTCATTTGCAGAAAAATGGATGGAATTAGACATCATCATGTTAAATGAAATGAGCCAAATTGAGAAAGACAAGTTTTCTAGCATATTTGAATCTAGGTTTGATAAAAGACACAAAAGTAGGAAGGACACTAAATATTTTTGTAGATTTTTTTCTACTGTTTATCTAAAGAGTATGTACTACCTTCTTAGAAAGGCAAACAAAATACAAATTTGTGAAAAATTATTTCTTTTGAAAATGATTCTCAAAATAATGTAGACAGTATGACCATGGAAGAATATCAAATAGAGTTTTTGATTCATGTTTTTCTTTTGAAAAATATATTCATAAGCCGGTTGCCAGTGGCTCACGCCAGTAATCCTAGCTACTCAGGAGGCTGAGATCTGAGGATCGCGGTTCAAAGCCAGCCTGGGCAGGAAAGTCTGTGAGACTTATCTCCAATGAACCACTAGAAAACCGGAAGTGGCACTGTGGCTCAAGAGCTGAAGAGTGCAGGGACAACGCCCAAGCCCAGAGTTCAAGCCTCACATATATTCATTATCATTTCCTCTTTAATTTATTTCTTGGCAGTAGCAGAGTTTGTAATCAGGGCTTTGCATTTGTTAGACAGATGCTCTAACTTTTTTTTTGGGGGGGGGGTCTGGTCGTGGGGCCTGAACTCTGGGCCTGGGCGCTGTCCCTCAGCTCTTCAGCTCAAGGCTAGCTCTCTACCATTTGAGTCACAACGCCACTTCCGGCATTTTTCTTTTTGCTTATGTGGTGCTGAGGAATCGAACCCAGGGCCTCAGGCATGCAAGGCAAGCTCTCTACCACTGAGCCACCTTCCCAGCCCCATGCTCTAACTCTTGAACCATAGTTTCAACTCCTTTTGCTTTGTTCATTTTTGAGATAGTCTTGTTTTTATCTAAGATCATGATTTGACCATGATTCTCTTGCCTATGTGCCCCATTGTAGCTGAGATGTCTGGTGTACACCACTATTCAGCCTTTTCTGATGAGACAGAGATCTCAGAAGGAACTTTTTCTTCCCTAGGGTTGACTTCAAACTACAATCCTCTCAAGCTTAGTCTCCCAAGCATATGGAATTATAGGTGTAAGTCGCCATGCCTGGATGCCTTTTTTTTCAGTGCAAGGGATGGAATATGAGATCTCATGCATGTTAAGCAAGTGGTCTACCACTGAGCTACAGCCACAGACCTGATGTATCAGTTTTTGAATTGAATTGCTTATGGGTTTTTAATTATATTTTTTAGTTTCTTATATATTCCAGATGTTAATCCTTTGTCAGATGAATAATTGACAAGTGTTTTCTCCCATTCTGTAACTTGTCTCTTTACCTGTTGATTGTTTCCTTTCCTATAGCTTTTTAGTTTCATGTGATTTCATTTGTTTTTTACTTTTGCTTCCTGTGCATTTGTGATTCTATACAAGAACAAAATCATTGTCTATACAGATGTCTCAATGTATTTCTCCAGTGTTTTCTTCCAGTGTTTCCATAATATCAGGTCTTATATTTAAGTTTTTAATCCATTTTTGAGTTACTTTTTCTCAAGAAGCAGGGGTCAAGTATCAATCTTCTGAACATAGATAATCAATATTCCCCATATCATTTTTTAAAGAAGCTGTCCTTTGTCCCATATTTGGTTTTGGTGACTTAGTGAAAATCAGTTAGCTGTAGACGCATAAATGTATTTCTGGGATGTCCATTTTATTCCATTGGACTGGATGTCTGTTTTTATGCCAGCACAATAAAGTTTTGGTCATCATGGCTCTGGATGCCTCCAGCTTTTTTCTTTTTGTTTAAAAATGTTTTGTTTATTCAGGGTATTTTGTGCTTCCATGATGATTTTTTAATTTTTTTTAAAGGAATGGTTCTTAATTGCTTTATTTTATTTTTGTGCCATTACTGGGACTTGAACTCAGGACCTTGTACTCTTGCTTGATATTTTTGTTCAAACCAGGCAACCTACTGTAACATGTGAAATCAGAAAACAGAACAAAATTATTGATAAACAGCAAAACATTTTAGTAAAGAAAAACTCCAGGCTAAATCTGACCTTTTCATGCTTGCTAAAAAGCAAAAGAACATCCCTCCCTCTCTCAAGCTTCCCATGCTGGCAGCTTTGCACTGTACCACAAACTTTGCTGAAGGCCCCTGACAGCCTTGAGACTTATCATCAGCTGTACTGAGTTGTATTAGTCAGGAGCTTATAATAAAAATCATTTCTAAGCTGGGCGCCGGTGGCTCATGCCTGTAATCCTAGCTACTCAGGAGGCTGAGATCTGAGGATCTCGGTTCAAAGCCAGCCCCGGCAGGTAAGTCTGTGAGACTCTTATCTCCAATAAACCACTAGAAAACCAGAAGTGGCGCTGTGGCTCAAGCAGTAGAGTGCTTGCCTTGAGCTGAAGAGCACAAGGACAGCGCCTAAGCCCAGAATTCAAGCCCCCATGACCGACCAAAAAAAATCATTTCTGTAAAATAGACTACTCCTGCCCAAGGTTATATTTTGACTTCTGTAATCCAAAGATAGGTTTTGACTATTTGTAATCAATTATCAATAGTGTCAGTAGCATTGACAGTATCAATCATGCTGACCAAGTCAAGATTATGCTTTGCCTATGCTCTTGTGACTCAAGGCTTCGTTATGCTTCGGTAACCTTGCTTGCTTGCTTTAGTAAACATCAAATATGTGGTTCCCCTTCCTATAAAAATCCCCCATGAAAAGCAAATGGGGCTGTTCTCCAAAGTTCTGCAAGCTGGAGACAGTCACTACATGGCTAATGAAAGGCTTCCAGCCAAATTGAGTGCTGGTGACTCCTTTTGCAGATCATAGGTTCAAGTCCCACCAGCCCAGGGAAGTTGAGATACTTCACTACCATTTCTGGTTCCATTTCTGGGTTTTTGTGAGTTAATTAGAGATAAGAATCTGTCCAGGTTGGCTTTAAACTTCAATCATCAGATCTTAGCCTCAATAGCAGATAAGAGTACAGGCATGAACCACCAGCACCCATCTACACATATTTTGTTGTTGTTTTGTTTGCTTTGTGTTAGTCTGGGGGCTTGACTTCAGGGCCTGGGCAATGTCCCTGAGCTGTTTTGCTCCAAGCTAGACCTCTACTACTTTAGTCACAGCTCCACTTCTGGCTTTTTGGGGGGAGGGATTAATTGAAGATAAGGGTCTCACTGACTTTTCTGAACTGACTGGCTTTGAGCCCAAATTATTATATCTTAGCCTCTTGAGTAGCTAGGATTACAGTTGTGAGCCACCGGCAACTGGCCAAATATTTTGTTTTAAATATATCAATATTGTATTATTTCTAATGTAATTTCTGGTGTAATGAAACAATACCAAATAGGTGGTTTAAAATAAAAGAAATTTATTATTTCACAGTTATGAAGTTTAAAAGTCCAAAATCAAGGTGTTGGTAGGCCCATACACTCCCTGGAAGCTCCAGAGTGAATTGTTCTCCCTTGCTTCTGGGGGCTGTTGGCTCAGTGGCTTTGGGTTGCATCACTCCTATTTCTGCCTCCATCTTCACAAGAACTCTCTGGTCCCTTGTGTGTCTATGTTTTCTATTGACCTTTAGTCTCTCTTTGTCTCTATTCTTCTTGTATTGGTTTAGGTCACACTGAAATTCTATATGATTTTGTATTAACTTGATTCTGTAATCAAACACTTGATTTCACCCTAAGTTACAGTCACAGGAACAGGAGTAAGAATTTCATCAGATGGGAGAGAAGGGCACAATTGAACAGACAGTTCAGCCCACCACAAATGCCATAAAAAATTGGAAATTCGTAAACCTAAATTTTAACACCAGTTAAAATTTTTCCAGTTGACGAGATTATTAAAATTTCAGCATTTTATTAAAATATTGAAGAAACACATGAAACTAGAAAAAATTGAAGCTGAAAATTGCCTATCCCACTTTGTTTCTCACACACATAAACACAGACACACAGACATACCCACACCCCCCCTTCACCCCCCCCCCCGCCCCCCGCCACACACACACTGGGCACATACAGACTTATCTTTAGGTGGGAATGAAATTTTCCATAGGGTTGCAGTCTCCACAGAGTGCTTCATTTGTACCTGATTGCCTCTAGTGTGTCTCTCTCCTCCTCTTACTCTTCAAGTACAGTCAGTGGAAAGAGAGCTGAAAATGACATATTCCTCGTTGCACATCACACCTCAAACATCACCCATCTTTGTCCTTAGTTAAGAAGGAAACTTTCTGTAGCTGAAGAGTGCAGTATCTAATTGCCTGAATAACCTATATGTATTTCCCTTGTCATTGATCTGCAGATGGCTAGCTCTGATTAGCACTATGGACTTTTCAGTAGTTCTGTTTTACAGGGGAAGAGGTGTGAATGCAAAGAGACCTGTGTTCTGATTTAAGCTCCTCCACTTCCCAGCTTTGCATGTGCCAGCAGTCCTGAGTTTTTCACCCTACTGCCAATATGGTGTGTGTTCTTTTTCTATTTTGTAAATCTAACTAGGTTTAAAAAAAGTGAGTTCTACTTATGTTTGAATTTATTTGCTTACTGGATTTTCCTTTTGTTTTATTTGTTTATGTAACCATTAGCCATTTCCATTTTATTTGTGGAAATGTCACTTTCAGTCATATTCCATTAGCCAAGATGAGTCCACAGCAATGACTAAGCCCAAGGGGGTAATGAAGAACAATCTAGAGTTAAAAAGAAAAAGAAAAAAAAAAAGAAAGTTCACAAATATTTGGCAAGGGGGAAGGAGAAGGATTGGGATTGGGGGGTAGGGGGGAGGCTGGGAAGGGATGTGAAGGGTAAACAAAGGAGGAGGCTGCAATGCTTGGTAAGAAATGTATGCATTATCCTGCCCATGTAATTGTAACTCCTCTGTACAGTATGTTCACAAATAAAATAAAATTATATAAAAAAAAACAAATATTTGGCAAAACTTGGTGGTGACTACTATAGATAGGTTCACACCAGGGGAATTGCTTGGTCAAAATAGCTATATTTTAAATATTCAAAAGAAAACTTAATTTTTCAAAACCATATTATCCATCAAGGTGAAGAAACGACTATAAAAAAATGGCTCCATTGAAGAGGTAGGAAGAGGGAAAGAATGATGGAGAGAGAAAAATACAAAAATAGATTGAAATAGCTATGTTTATTTATAGTATAAAGAATCTGATAGCTATTGATCAATAGAGAATTGGGGGTCAGAAAAAAGAGAAAACAATAGAGAGGGTTATTCTGATTTGTGTGTGTGCGCACGGGTGCGTGCACATGCACACATTCATTGTGACCCATTCACAACTGCAAATTAATATTCTTAATTCCATTGGTACAATTAATGCACACTTAAAAAGTGAATGACAGAAAAGTAAAACAAGCTCTGTTGAGGGGAGAATCAGCAGGAATGGAGAGTGAATAGGGAGGTTGAATGAAGATGAATATGGGTGAACAAATTTATTTGCATGCATGAAAATAGAACAATAAAACTTGTTGCAATTGTTTTAGAAGTAGGAAGGGAAGGGGATAGAGGGAGGGGGAGGGGCTGGGAAGGTGGCTCAGTGGTAGAGCGCTTGCCTTGCATGCCTGAGGCCCTGGGTTTGATTCCTCAGCACCACATGAGAAAAAAGCTGGAAGTGGCGCTGTGGCTCAAGTGGTAGAGCGCTAGCCTTGAGCTGAAGAGCTGAGGGACAGCGCCCAGGCCCAGAGTTCAGGCCCCACGACCGGACCAAAAAAAATAGAGGGAGGGGGAGAGTTGGATATGCATATGTAGAAATGTCTCAATGAGCCCCCCATTGTACAACTAATGTATGCTACCAAACAATTAAAATAAACAAAACCAGTACTAGTGCCATGCCTATAGTCTTAGCTATTTCTGAGGCTGAGATCTGGAGGATCTAAGTTTAGGACCAGCCAGGCAAAAAAAGTCTTTGAGATTCCATCTTCAAAATAACCAGCAAAAGGAAAAGCTAGAGGCATGTTTCAAGTGGTACAGCATCAGCCTAGCAAGCACTAGCCCAAGTTCAAAGACTAGTACCACCAAAAGCAAAACATAAATAAAAGTTAAAATATTATAAAAAGAGTAAAAGTGCAAGAACTTAATATATGTCTACATGGATTAAATGTAGTGTAAGATTCTTAAACCCTTTTTTGTATTGTAGTTAATAATGATAGCTACCATTCACTGAATGTCTTTTTTGTCATATTTATGGACGGGCTATCATTCATTTTCACACAAAAAATGCAAAATGTACTATAAAACCCAGCTTACAAACAAAAAACATGTGCCCTGAATAAGAGAAAAAGAGATATGGTAGTCAGATTTCAATAAAAACATAGAAAAATACTTATATTTCCACATATTCGTTCTAGCTCTGCATGCCATTGGTAACTTTTTTGTAAATATTTTTGACATATAACGTGCATACAATAAAGTACACACTTATTAAGTATATAACTTGATAATTATTTTGTGTTTATGCTGGTATTAGGGCATAAACTCAGGACCTTTTGGTCACATTCACAGCTGGCTCTACCCTTTGAGCCACATCTCCAGGTCAGCATTTTTGCTAGTTCATTAGAGATGAGTCTTCCAGATCAGCCTCAATAAGTTTGGAAAGGCATGAATATTACCAAGTATTTTCCCTGACTGTAATGGGGTGAACTTAGAAAACAGTAATAGAAGAAAAATGGAAAATTCATGGATATGTAGAAAGAAATCAACACATTCTTAACTAGGCCATGGTTTAAAGAAGAAAAGACAAGGGAAATTAGAAAACAATTTTAGATGAGTGAAAATTAAGTCACCACATATCAAAACTGTTGCTAAACCACTGTTTACTGAGTAGTTTGTAGACATAAATACCTATACTAAAAAAAAAAGAAGAAACATCTCAAATAAATGACAAACTTCCACTTAAAGAAAATAGCAAAAGCTGAAGGTGTGCCTCAGAAGTGGCTCATCCAGAGTTGAAAAATAGAAGCAAAACCATACATTCATAGATGACCTGTTCTCACATACACTAAATCATAAGGAACTGACTTATAACAACTAAAGTTGTATAATACAAAATCAAGCTCATTTCCATATATACCATCAGTGAACAATCTGAAAACAAAGTTATTAATAAATCACAATTATAATAACCTTTAAAAAGTGATAAAGTACTTTAGGGACTAAGTTAACCAAAGCAGTGCAAGACTTGTACAGTGAAGACCCAAAACCATCTTTTAAAGTTAACAAATTAGTGTAAGATCTAGATAGTTGAAAATAATTGAAAATGTATTGTCAGATCCAAAGTTCTTACGGTTATAATGTTGAGATACCAAGGAAATGGCTAATATGGTGGGATTTTTATGAAAATGGGTACAGCATATGAAGAGACTGAAGGAATGGGGTAACAACACAATAAGTGTGTCTAATATGTGGCCAGGATGAACAAAGGCATGAGGACAAATATAAGCATTTGTTTGAGATGCTGAAGAGCAATAGAAGGCTAAAAACCACTGAAATGGTCAATCTCTATAAAAGATCGCAATTTATGCACTTCCAATAAATAAACCAAGCTATATTCCACATCTGCTAGAAAAATGTCTTAAGATCACCATTGGTTTAAATGAAATAAAGAATATCATAAGCTATACAAATCCATCTTTGTATATAGAAGCAATTTAGTGAATAAAATGAAGAGCAGCTTGAAAATGGAAAGGTGTTGGGAATGGGCAGCAGTGAGCAGAAGGTTGTAGTGCCCTGGTTGCCAGGCAGCACCCTGAGGCCCCTCTCATCACCGTGGTGATGATTGGCAAGCTTATCTAAACAAGCTCTGTCATTTTATCTGAACTATCTACATCCTTTTACCCCCAACTAGTCATGCGACTCCTCTTCACATTTCCCCAACAATTCCACCTACATTGATAATCTTAAGGATCTGATAAACCTACAAGTGTACGTCTGATGCTAATTTCCCTACCCAAGGAAATGAATGAAAGGATAAAACAAAGGAATGAGAAGATAAACCAAAACAAAGTTTTCTTGAGTAAAAATTAATGTACTTAGGGAATAATGCTGTGTCTATCCAACTTAGATCATGGAAAGCCTTTTTTCTATGTTTCCAATTCATCATTTATTGTTTTAGAAGTAGGAAGGAGATAAGAAAGAGTGATAGAGGGCATTTTGTTTGTAATTGTGTCTTTTAAGTTCAACACATAAGGAAAAACACAATATTCAATTTAAAATACATTTTTCAAGTTCTGTAGTATAAAACGTTCTATTGAAAATATTGTACTTAATATTTGAGTTAGGTATCCCAAACAGAATTATTTTTTGGTCTAAGTCTGGTACTGAAATCAGTATCTGAGTCACACCTCCAACCCCCAGCATTATTTTTATAATTTTTCATTTTAAATTTGAGGCTTCTGAAAATAACTTCTGAGACACCATGAAGTATGGTAGTATTCATTTTGTAAATTTCTACTGAAACATGATAGTGATAGTAAACTTGTTTTTAAATTTTTATTTTCCCATATAATTGATGTTCTCATATAAATATCCAGTACTGGAGATTGTTCTCAGGGCTTTACACTCTTACTCAACTTCTTTGTTTGTTTGCCAATTCTGGGGCTTGAACTCAGGGCCTGGCCCTAAGCTTCTTTTTGTCAAGGCTAGCACTCTACCACTTGAGCCACAGCACCACTTCTGGCTTTTTCTGAGTAGTTTATCGGTGATAAAAGTCTCATGGACTTTCCTGCCCAGGCTGGCTTTAAATGACGATTCTCTGGTCTCAGCCTCCTGAGTAGCTTGGATTACAGGTATGAGCCATCAAGCACTACTTGCTCAACTTCTTTGCTCACAGTTAGTGCGCTGACACTTGAGCCATGCCTCCAATTCCAGGTTTTTGCTGCTTAATTGAGGATGGAGTCTCGTAGACTTTTCAACTTGGGTTCTCAGAGGATTCTACCTTTGAATAGCATGAGATCCTCAGATCTCATTCTTCTAAGTAGTTAGGATCACTGTTATAAATGACCAGCACCTATCTAAGACATTTTCAAGGCTTTGTAATCAGAATATTGGTAGTTCTGATGCTCTGCTACTTCTCATTGTGTGTTCTTGGGTCATGTCAGTCCCCTTTTAATACCTGAATTAATTCATTTGTAATAAAAGGGGATTGGGCTATACTTGTGGCTTTTAAGCCTTTGTGGATTGAAGCTATCATAAGAAATTCACTTCACAGCAAATGCCAGTATACTCACCTATATGTCACAAATGTGAAACAAAATTTTATGAAGCAATTATCACCCTTATTACAGAAATATTCTGAGTTATTCATTTCCATGTTTTTAATTGCTAGTGGTGACTCAATAACTTGCACTGGTAACCTCATTAATCTTTCACAACCCACAGTTTGAAGAGCATTAAATAAGGGATACCTAGTGGCTCTCTACAGTTGTAACATTCTATTATTTTGTTATGGCTTTGTCTTGCTTTTAGAATAATAGCAGCAGTAGTTAGCATTTTTACAACTTTTACTACATTCCAAATTATCAGTTAAGCACTGTACTCATATGAAGTAACAGTTTTCAACAACCAGAGCTACTAAAAGTAGTAAAATTTTAGTAATGAGGAAAATCATTGTGACTGATATTTGCACCAAATTCATTGGACTGCAAAAATATATTTCATTACAGATTTAGTCTTTTGACTATCTTAGAACATACCCACTTTATAAAATACTGTTTTGCCTGCCCTTACCAATTTAACCTATGGAGAGCACTATTAGAACCCTGCCATATGGAAAAGGAGAAAAAATGATTATTGACTCTGAAAGTCAAATCCTTATTCTGTTATTGTGAAGCACATTTGATCCTAAAGCAATTGCTTAATAATGCCGTTTCTATAAGTGTGAGTACTACTAAAGTAGATGTGATGTACACTATAACAGCTTGTCAACAGAATAATACAAAAGATTCCATATGTGCTGCCTTACATTCATCTTTACTGTAAATAGAAGTGTAAAACCAAAAAGTGGTGCTACTTATTGCCAGTTCTAGTAATTATCCTATTGCAAAGCGCCACCATAAAAAAAAATCCACATTTTGGGCTTCTCATAGTGCTACATACCTGTGATTCCCTCTATGCAGGAAGCCATAGATAGGAGGATCTCAGTTGAAGGACAACCTTGGCCAAAATTTTAAAAGGGCTGGGGACATTGTTCACTGGTAGAGTGTGTGCCTAGCCTTATAATGAGGCTCTGAGTTCAAACCCTAGTTCAACAAAAAGGAAGGAAGGAGGGAAGGAAGGAAGTAAAGAAGGCCTAAACCAGTAAGAAAGAGTACATGAAGTCGGGCGCAGGTGGCTCACACCTGTGAGCCTAGCTACTCAGGAGGCTGAAATCTGAGGATCTCGGTTCAAAACTAGCCGGGGCAGGAAAGTCTGTGAGACTTTTATCTCCAATAAACCACTAGAAAACCGGAAGTGGTGCTGTGGCTCAAGCAGTAGAGCACTCGAGCCTTCGCCTTGAGCTGAAGAGCGCAAGGACAGCGCCCAAGCCCAGAGTTCAAGCCGCACGAATGACCAAAAAAAAAAAAAAAAAAAAAGAAAGAGTACATGAGAGCTGGGTGGGATTGGCTCACAAATGAATCATGGTTCAAAGCCAGTCCAGGCAGAAAAGTTCATGAGACTCTTATCTCCAGTTAGTACCCAAAAAAGCTAGAAGTGGAGCTGTGGCTCAAGTGGTCAAGTACTAGCCTTGAGCAAAAACGCTCAGGGATAGTACCTAGGCCCTTAGTTCAAGCTCTAGGACTGGCACAAATTAAAACATAACGAGTACATGAAGCAAATTATGACCACACTCTTGGGGAGAAAAAAGGCCTTGGAAAAGTAAGATTTTGGTAATAGTGTATCACCATTCAACCAGATTGTTGATGACTAGTTAAGTCTCATGAAAATTAAACTTTGTGAAGCTCCAGGTTGTTGCATTACTTAGTGCAATGTGTTTACATGCCTTGGGAAAACGCCAGTGCTTCTTGTCCTAGCATTAATTACAAGTGGACAGTATAGTCATGAGGCAAAAATGGTATGGGATTTTAACTGCAAGCAACTTTTGTATTTGGAAAAGCACTGTTGTAAAGTACAGCTATGCTTCAGATCCTAGTATTGTATTCAATAAAACTGCGTAACTGATGCCTACATGTTGGTTGGTAAATAAATCCAGTGAAATGTCCATAAGTATATGGAAAAGCGATTTTAGAGGCTACAAGGTAGACAGAATTGCTGTGGACACTTAGTAAAAGGAACTCTTGCTCAGTGCCAGTGGCTCACATTTGTAATCCTAGTTACTCATGGGTCTGAGATCTGAGGATTAGGACACACTAGACCTTGTGGGATTTATTCCTTCAGTCACAAACATTAATGCAAGCATTATAAGGTCTATATGATTATTTGCCTTATCAATTTTTGTTTCCATCTCCCACATTCATATTGGTTTACAACAACTTTTCCTAATCATTTGTGTTTTAAATTGTTTACCATGTCTTATGGTGATTATTGAATGTCTTCTTTCTATCTGCCTATCTTTCTATTTGCCTCATCTGTTATGGGAAACCTTCATTTTGATTTTTCTTTTCTCCAATTAAGTAACAGAAAAGCTGGAAGTGGAACTGGAACCCCTTGGTACAATTACTTAATAAAAATAAAAATTTTAAGTTGGAAGTGGAGCTGTGGCTGAAGTGGTAGGGTGCTATCCCTGAGGAGAGAAAACCAAGGGACAACACCCATGCCCTGAGTTTAGGACCAAGTATGGTCAAGGCAAGAAAAAGAAATCCCAGTTAAAAAGGAAGAGGGGGGAGGAGTTAAGGAGTAATATAAGGGGTGAATTTTACTCATCTACATTATATAAGTAACATACTAAGTTTTTTTTAAAGAAATGCTCTTCTTGAAATGCTGTATCCTACCTCTATTAAGTGAGGAGTTGTATTTTTAGGTACATTTTAAGAAGTTTCATCTAAAAGGGGCACTAGTGATTCAGGACTGTAATCTTACCTACTCGGGAGGCTGATATCTGAGGATTGAGGGTAAAAGTCACTACAGGCAAGAAAGTTCATGAGAATCTTCTCTGCAGTTAATCATCAAAAAGAAAGGTAGGAGTGGAGCTGTGGATCAAGTAGTAAAGCTCTGGCATTGAGCAAAAGCACTCAGCAACAGCGCTCAGGACTTGATGAATATTGTACCAAAAAATTCATACAAATTTGGCTCTTTACCTAGAGAACTGTATTGGGGGGGGGGAATCCGGTCGTGGGGCCTGAACTCTGGGCCTAGGCGCTGTCCCTCAGCTCTTCAGCTCAAGGCTAGCGCTCTACCACTTGAGCCACAGCACCACTTCCGGCTTTTTTCTTTTTGCTTATGTGGTGCTGAGGAATCGAATCCAGGGCTTTGAGCATGCAAGGCAAGCGCTCTACCACTGAGCCACCTTTCCAGACCGAGAACGGTATTTTTTAAATCTTCATTTGCAGTTAACTAATAAGTTCTATACCATGTACTGAAGGAGCCACTATAGGCTATTATGGTAATAGTAATTTCCATAGCAGTTAACATTCATTGCGATCTTTCTTTTGTTTGTCCTGGGATTGGAACTCAGGACTTTTCATTACTGAGGACTTTTTGTGCTAGGGGATGTGCACAACTTATGCGTTTTTGTTCATGCAATGTATGAGGCTGGTGTTATCATAGTCAGGCATATTAACCAATGATCAATTAACTTAATGTGCCAACTCCAAATCCAAAGTCTGAATTGCCTGAGCTTAATAAGTACAGACTGTGACTTCTGCCCCTTTTACTTTTCGCATCCCTCTGGGCACTCTACTTTGTTGGGAAGTCCGTGGTGCTCCTCACCTTTTTCTCTTGTGCCTTGGGAACCGAGATGATCAAGGTTCTCTTCCCTGCGCAACTCCCTGGCAAGACTCTCCTTTCTCCCCCCAAAGATAGTCTCGTGAGCTTCTGATAGGACTACGGGTGGTAATGTGGTGCGTGGGACTATTTAGAAATCCCTCCGAAATCCCTCCGAATCCCCAGCGGAACGCCGAGGAGAGGGGCGGGGCCAGAGCGCGGCGCGCTTGCGCCAACCTCTTTGAAACCTTGCTACTGGGCGGGCCCTGGGCAGTTGGCGGAGGCTTCTTGGAGCTACGCGCACTGTTTGTCGGCTCTTAGTTTGGGACGGGGCAAAGTAGCACGTGGAGTTTTCATTTATATCAAGATGTCGGAGGAGAGAGGTCGCGTTGGATCCTATCCGCAAAACCCTGAGAAAAAGCAGACTGGAGTCTCAGGAGTGGTGATCCGAAAGGCTGGTGCCCAAAAGCCCAACTCATGGATCCAAAAGGTTCTTCAACAGATTGTACGGTCACCTGGCATGTGTGTGAGCCCCTCTGAGGTGGTGCCCGTCACCGTACTGGCAGTCCAGAGGTACCTGTTAGAGTACGATCGCCGGGACACGCGGCCGAAGCCTCCCGTTTACTGCTATGATGTGACCATCTCCGACGGTGTGTACCAGGAAAAGTGCTGCCTCGATACCAGTCTCAACTGTCTGGTTCGTCAGAATATTCTTAAAGTTGGCATCAAAATGAGCATTTCTAGAGTCTCGTGTCTTTACAACGAGGAACATTTAGGCCAGGGGATCCTTTGCATCGACGGCGTCCACTGCGGGGAGGCGTTAGATGATATTTCTCTTGAAGAAATTCCCTTCCGAAACAGCGAGCACCAGAAGAAACCCGAGCGGCCTTTGAGGGGCGAGCACAGTCATTATTTGGCTTTGTGGAATAATGAAGATCCGTACGGAGACATCTGGCTAACCAACAAGCAACCTGAAGACTACAATTTTAAACGTAAGGAATTAGCGGGGATGTTGGGAGAGTTGGGGAAGTGGCGGTTCAGAACTTGGGATAATGGCAAAGGAAATGAGTATGGTTCTGGAGAGTCTCTGGTCCCTTTCAAGCTGCGGCGGAACAAGTTGAAAGCTAGGTTTTGAGATTTTTATTGATTTGTTTATTTTTAAATTTTATTTTATTTTAAAGATACTGTACAGAGGGGTTACAGTTACATGAGTAAGGTAATGAGTACATTTCCTATCGAGCATTGTTACCCCCTCCTTTGTTTTTCTCCTACTATCCCTTCCCTCCCCACCCCTCCACCCCTCCCCCGCGAAGTTGTAGAGTTCATTTCCAACATAGTGTCTTGTGAGTCTCATTGTTGCAATGGGTCATCCTGTGTTTTATTTATTTTTTATTTATTTAGTTTTATGTTATTTTACTGAGAGGCTTCTTGGCGAAATTTGTCTGATTGGTGTCCTGGTTTGGTTTCTTCATGAAGTGCCTCAGCAGATCCTAAATTCAATCTGGCAAAGACACTGTTGGTGGGGGGAGGGGGAGTTCATATTCCTCCAGCGAGCGTGCCTTCCTTCTACGTGACCTAGCCATTTCAGTTATAGAAATGTAACGATGTAACTAACCATCGGTTGCCTAGCGTGTAAGTTTCAATTGTACATAAAAACTTCCACTTGTAGTTTGCATGCTTTGACCTTTGCTCCAAAATGATGCTCCCTTATTTATTCCTTAAATATTTCCAACCAGCAAAACGCCACTTTTTATGTCTTTTAAAGCAAAGAGTTTAACTATCACGTTTGGAAGGTACGGAATTTTGTGCAAAGGCTTCAAATTCTCGCTTTCTGTTCCTTCTTTGCTACACACAGAATTGATTAAGGAAGTTCAATTTTGGGGTGTCGCAACTAACTACTCAAAATATATTGCTTTCCTAACAGGTGAAACTAAGGAGAATGGCATTGCTATACGCATGAACATGCATGTGGCATGGGGAAAATAATTAAATACAAAAAACAATAAGAAAAAATACCAGGAAAATCTGTAATGTTCTATATTTGTTGCTCTTCGGTCCTTTTTTCAACACAATGTTAAACCACAGATCCAGCAAAAAAAAACCTTAAAAGCCAAAATAACAAAAGCAAAAAGCAACGTACATCAAAATATGTAAACATAGTAATAATAGCCACTGAGGGGCAAAGAAAATATTGCTCAAACTTGCACCAAAAATCGTATAAATACTAAGTTTTTGAAATTGAAATACTTATTTCCAGGTTTAAAGAAAATATTTTATTCTAAGCACTAGAATAAAGCAACAGTAAATAACAACTCCAAATGTGGTTTATTTCTAAATATTTTCACAATTAAATATGTAAGGGAAAAATTGATGACCTCAGAATTGAAAATAGAGCTCATAATTTCTAAAATTATCTAGGATTTTTAAAAAGGAAGTAATATCCATTTATCAAAGCTGTGTTTTATGGTAAAGGGTAATGGACATAAAAAAAACCCAAACTGTGTATTTAGAAGTTTATTATGTTAAAAGTATCTGAGCAATATACAGCAAAATAGTGGTCACTGATGTAGAAACTACATTGCTGTTCATGTAAACTCCTTTCATGTTTGCTGTGTGATTGGAATTATTAATAATAAAATAGGGGATTAGAGTGTATAACCTCTCACCTTTCCTATGATTTCAGTTGCCTTCTCCAAATTCCCAACTGTTTGTGGTCCACTGTTCAGCTATGAAAAAGAAATGGTGTGTCCTTGCATGGTTTCCTATTTCCACTTAACAACGTAGACATCTTTTGTGCGCATCTGTACTTACAATATCTCATAGTATGACTGTACTACAGTTTCCATAATCATGTCATCATAATTTCTAGTTGTAGGCAGTGCTGTTTTTCCATATTAGCTATAATATTTATCATCACTACTTTCTATTTATATTGATTGTATTTGGGAATTTCTGTTAAGGGACAAATTCTGAAAACTGAAATTGCTAACTTAAGTGATACTTGAATTTTTTAAATTTAATGCATATGGCATGTCCTGTTTTGACTATCCCCACGAATTTATAGCCATCAGCATATATCGGGGTGTTCAGTTTCTATATTTTGCTTGCTATTGTAAGATGTTTTTAGATAAGCATATATTAATGATATCCAAGTGCTTTCATTGTAATATTTCTATACATGCTTACATTAATCATAATACTCTGTTACTCTTTTTTAAATTTTCCATCACTTTTCTTTATAATTTCACTGTGATATTTATTACAACTTTTATTTGTGCCAGTCCTGGGGCTTGAACTCAGGGCCTGGGCAAATCTTCTTGACCTTTTTTTTTTTGTCGGTTGTGGATCTTGAACTCTGGGCCTGGGCACTGTCCCTCAGCTCTTCAGCTCAAGGCAAGCGCTCTACCACTGAGCCACCTTCCCAGCCCTGTAAATGTAGTTTTAACTCAAAAATTTCAAAAGAAAACCATGGGAATTGTAAAGATTTTATACAGCATACCCATACAATTCTCTGAACATGATACAATGGGGATGGGGTTAAGATTGGAATAAATCATTTCTTGTAGAGAAAGTAATCAAAGTAAACCAATAATGCTTCCTGTTTTTGTGGAGATTGAAGCCAGGGCCTTGTTCTTGACAGGCAGGTAGGCTTCCACTTGTGCCACAATTCCAGTTTGTTCCTTTCTTTTAGTGGTACTAGGGTTTGAAGTAATGGCATCGCACTAGAACAATGTCTCCAGCCAGTCAGTGTAATTTTTGGCACCTGTACTGAGGCTTGAACTCCAGCCTCATGCTCTCAGGGTTTGGTTTTTGGTTTTGGTTTTTGTGTTTTGCTTATAGCTGACACTCTGCCTTTTCCATCTTTCATTTGCTGGTTAATTGAAGATGGATTCTAAAGGATTAGTCTGCCTTGGCTGGCTTTGAACTTCAGTCTTCAGATTTCAGTCTCATGAATAGCTAGGATTACAAATGTAAGCCACTGGAACTTGGCTTCAGCTGGGATTGTTTTTATATGAATTGCTTTGATATATGTCAGTTTGGGATTATTTCCCTCTTAATATTATTGACCCATAGAACCTAAAAATATAGAATTCATGTAATTGGGTCTTTTAATTCTTTTTGCTCAACAATATTTTTTTGGGGGTCCGGTCATGGGGCCTGAACTCTGGGCCTGGGTGCTGTCCCTCAGCTCTTTAGCTCAAGGCTACCACTCTACCACTTGAGCCACAGCACCACTTCCAGCTTTTTTCTTTTTTCTTATGTGGTGCTGAGGAATCGAACCCAGGGCCTCTGGCATGCAAGGCAAGCACTCTACCACTGAGCCACCTTCCCAGCCTTCAACAATATTTTTTCAAGGATTCATAGTATGTCACTTTTTTCATTAAATTATTTTAATTATTTTTTCTTTATGTTATTGCAAATAGACCTAGGTGCTTTAATTTCATTTTGAACTGTTACTGTTAGTACTTAGAAATACAGTTGTTTTGTCTAAAATGTATGTAGATAGTTTAATTTGATTCATTCTTTCTGGATAATCAACATATTTATGACAATGTACACAGATTCCTATGGTCTATAAATAGCCTGTGATTTCTTTTTGGATTTTTCTTTAGATACCTATATAATATGTAAGTTTCCATACCTGGTTCATGTCTTTTTTTTTTTTTGCTGGTCCCTGGGCTTGAATTCAGGGTCTGGATGCTGTCCCTAAGCATTTTTGTGCTCAAGGCTAGCGCTCTACCACTTGAGCCACAGCACCACTTCTGGCTTTTTCTAAGTAGTTTATTGGAGATAAAAGTCTTATGGGGAATTTTTTGCCCGAGATGGCTTTGAACCTTGATCCTCAGATCTCAGCCTCCTGAGTAGCTAGGATTACAGGTTTTGATTCTTGTCTTGTTGGTGGATGCTACCCTTGATCAATATGGAACTTGCCTCTCATTGCTTTGAAGCTTCTTTGCACTGTCCTTTTGGTAGAATTAAACATGACTCAGCATTTCTATCACCTCAAAAGTGTTTTCAAATACAGATGTCCTATGTGCTTTGGTTGGGCTAGAGGCCTAGCCGTTTGCATTCCTAACAAGTGCACTGATGTGAGAGCATCAGTATTTGTCCTACCATTTCTTGTTGTTTTATTTTAGGTGTGTGTCTTTTTTGGTGTATATGCTGGTCCTGGGGCTTGAACTTGGAGCTTAAGTGCTGTCCCTGTGCGTTTGTGCTCATGGCTAACATCTACTACTTGAGCCACACCACCACTTTTGGTTTTCTGGTGGTTAATTGGGGATAAGAGTTTCAAAGACTTTCCTGCCCAGGCTGGTTTTGAACCACAATCCTCAACTCTCAGCCTCCTGAATAGGATTAGAGGTATTAGCCACCCGCACCCAGCTTACATTGGTATCTTTTAGGAAACATACAGCAAAGATTCTTCCATTTAAGACAAACTAATTCTTTGTCTTTTATGAGCTCACTTTACTTCAGCTGAATTTAGTATGATGAATGATATCCATACTTGTTCTTTTTTTTTTTTTTAAATCAGTACTGAGGCTTGAACTCAGGGCCAGAGCACTGTCCTTTAGCATTTTCTTTCAAGAATAGCACTCTACCATTTGAGCCACAGCTCCACTTTCAGCTTTTTGCTAGTTAACTGGACATAAGAGTCTCATGAATTTTCCTTCCCAGGCTGGCTTCAAACCTCGAACATTAGCTCTCAGCCTCTAAGTACCTACTAGAATTACTCCCATGAGCCACCAGTACTTGGTCAGACCTGTTCTTGATGTTTGTTTATGTTTACTCTGTGCCATATGTTTTTTGTGTACTCATACTGAGGTTTGAACTCACAGCCTCACACTCTTACTCATCTCTTTGGTGCCCAGCTGGTATTCTACCACTTGAGCCATACCTCTACTTCCTGGTTTTTTTTTTTGGTTGGTCTTGGGGCTTGAACTCTGGGCTTGGGTACTATCCCTCAGCTCTTCAGCTCAAGGTGAGCACTCTGCCACTTGAGCCACAGGGCCACTTCTGGTTTCCTAGTGGTTCATTGGAGATAAGAGTCTTACCAAATTTCCTTGCCCAGGCTGGCTTTGAACCGTGATCGTCATATCTCAGCCTCCTGAGCAGCTAAGATTACAGACATGAGCCACCGGTGCCCAGCACTACTTCCTATTTTTGCACGTTGACTTTTGCAGAATTTCCGTTTTTTTTTTCTAGTAATTTGGAATTTATGTATTATTTTGTAGTGCTTACTTGATGTTTCAAAGAAATAAATGTCATTTTGTGAGTCTTCAGAGCAAGAGACAGCAATTAGGACACTACTAGTGTATGGTGCCTTTTCCTCTTAGCCTGCTGTGATAGGAGGTTTGAAAGGATTTAATTAAGTTTTTCCCATCAAAAATTATTTTGGCTCATAGTTTTCTCTTCTGTATTGATTCTGTCTATATGTTTCAAATTGTACTGAGTTTATAAGGTGAATTGGTACAATTAGTATATTTTAATGAGCTGTAGAACAATTTATAGTTCAGGGAAAAGAGCTTTTCCTTGAGAGTTGCTAGAATTTTGTTGTACAATCATGTGAACAGCTGCCATTTAGGGAAGCTACTATTTGTGAGTTTTTTTTTGTTTTCTACTATAGTTTACATATTTGGATTTTCTGCTTCTTACAGCAGTGCTTATAATTAATATTTTCTTAGATTATCCATTTCACTATATTTTTCAAATTTATTGTTACAGAGTCATACTTAATAAACTGTAAACCGTTTTCCCCTGTCTTCATAATTCATCACATTTGGAATCAATACTGTTGTTCTTTATCCTTTTTAGAGGGGTGGAATTGAATGCAGGAACTCAAGCATGAAAGGCAAGTTTTCTACCCTATATAATGTTTTCTAATTCATTTTTTTCACCTTTTATCTTTATTCCTTTCTACATTTCTTGGATTTATTCTTCTGAAAATATTCTTCAAATATGCCTACTGGCTTTTCCCATGACTTTAATTAACAATTTAGGACATGAAAACAAATTCATAATAATCCTAAGGCATTATTTACTTTACTTTTCTATCACAAGTTACAGCAGAGTTTTCTACAGGTTTGCAGGATATGTAACATTGAAATAGACTAAGTTCTGAAGAAGATATGAATATCTAGCTAACTCAGTAAGCTAAAGAGATTCACAGAAATATAAAATAATATGATTCTCTTCACTGAATATTTGTTTTGGAAAACAGTCATTTTTATTGTCAAGATGATATACAAAGGGATTACAATTACATAAGTAAGCTAATAAGTACATTTCTTGTCAAACTTATTAACCCTTCCTCATTTTTCTCCTACTTTCCCACCCCCCCCCCAATCTCTCCAAGTTGTACAGATCATTTCCACCATATTGTCTTGTGTATATTGTTGTTGCATTGGTTCCCTCTCGTCCTTTTTCTCACTGTTTTATTGTTCCCTAATTCAGGTATATAAAATACCAGGGTACCAAAATCAAACACAGTGAGAACATGGGATATACCATAGTGGGAAGAACATACAAAAGAAACAAAAAATCACATAGTACATTAAAAAACAGCAACAACAAAGAAAAACCTCTTGTGTCCATGTCTTGGAGTTCATTCCTTTAGCATCATTTTATATGGTCATTTTACATAGCTATTGAGCTGTTCTGCTCATCTGCTAAGATTATCCTAGACGTATACTAATTATTGCAAATAAGGGAAACCATGGGACCTATGTTTCTTTGGGTCTGGCTTACTTCACTTAATATAATTTTTTCCAAGTCTTTCCATTTCCTTAGAAATGGGGCAGTGTCATTCTTTCTAATGAAAGCATAGAATTCCATATCCTAGCTATGGTGAATATACATAGTTCTGCTTGTAGCTTTAGTATGTACTTGTTTCTGGTCAATTGGGTAAATGCCCAAAAGTGGGATTGCTGGATCATAGGGGAGCTCTATGTAGAGTCTTTTGAGGAACCTCCATACTGCTTTCCAGAGTGGTTGAACGCATTTATACTCCTACCAATAGTGCAGTAGTATTCAATTTTGGCCACATCCTCTCCAGCATCTGTTGTTATTAGATTTCTTGATTACAGCCATTCTAACTGAGGTGAGGTGGAATCTCAATGCTGTTTTGATTTGCATTTCTTTTATGGCCAGGGAAGTTAAGCATTTCTTCATGTGTCTATTAGCCATTCTTATTTCCTCTTCAGAGAAGTATCTCTTTAAATACTTTAGCCCACTTATTAATGAGGTGGTTGTTTCTTTGAGGATTTGTTTTTGGAGGATTGAATTTTTTGAGTTCTAAGTAAAGTTTAGATATGAGGCCCTTGTCTGCTGTATGGCTAGTGAAGATCTTCTCCCAATCTGTGGACTTTCTATTGATCTTGCTTGCTATGTCCTTTGCCATGCAGAAGCTCTGCAGTTTCATTCAATCCCATTTGTTCAACCTTTCTTTGATTTGTTGTATTTCTGGGTCTTTATTAAGAAAATTTCTGCTTGTGCCAGCGAGCCCTAGAGTTTCTCCTATTCCTTCCTGTATGTAATGTTTTCAGGGTGTCTGCTTAACTGTCATTTTTTAGAATGTTGTTTTTAGTATGCATTTTAGGTTAATTATTATTTTGAAATTAATTGGTGCTTAATTTCTTAGTTCATAATATAGTAAATATGATATAATCCATAGAGAAGCTCCTCAAGATAATTAGCAGTTTTTAAGAATGTAAAGAGGCCCTGAGATCAAAATATTTAAGAATAACTGTTCCATTGCATATGGTCTACATCTTCTGTTGAAATCAAATTTGTTTTTTTTTTTTTTTGTTTTTTGTTTTCTTTTTTTTGGTTGGTTGTGGGGCTTGAACTCTGGGCTTGGGCACTGTCCCTGCACTCTTCACCTCAAGGTGAGTGCTCTACATCTTGAGCCACAGCACCACTTCCTTGAAATCAAATTTCTTTGTGGATAATCAACATGTACAAATAGCATATGACTTCTTTCTGGATTTAAGAAATAAACACACACATATTTGTGTCAAAAACACAAACTTGACTAAGTGCTGATGGCTCACACCAATAACCCTAGCTACTCAGGAAGTATAGATCAGGAAAATTGTGGTTCATTGCCAGCCCAGGCAAAAAGTTGATAAGACCCCCATCTCAACCAATATCTGCATATGATGGTATATCCCTCTAATGGCAGCTGAAATTAGGAAGATTAGCAGTTCCAGGCTAAGCCAAACTTGGGCATGGTAGCTTACAACTGATATCCTAATATGGTAGGAAGTGTAAGTAGGATTGTGTTCCAGACAAAAAGTGAGATGATCTCTACAATATAGCCAGAATAAAAATGTCTGGGGGCATGGCTTAGGTGGTAGAGTGCCTGTCTAGCAAGCATGAAGCCCTGAGTTCAAATCCTAATACTGCCAAAAAAAAACCTTGGGGAAATTTTAACTGGGCAGGTATCTGATCACATCTAACTCTGTTGACCTTGTTATGCCCAACACACTGGCTCTTAGAACCTTTTTCCAGAATCATGTAGCTCTTGAGGTATTTCAGCTAATAAAAGAGATATATATGCCTTTGTTGACCCAAAGTATACCGTGTACATTGCAGACAATTCAAAAGGGATCCAGGATTTCTCGAACTGCATTCAAGAGGAAGTCACTTAATTACATAATATTGAATATTAGGACCTAGAATTCTAAGCTAGTAATGATTTGGGAGAATCTAGAAGGAAAATTACACTTGATATCCTAATAATACTGAAAACTTGTGTGTATATTTTATGGTACTATAGCTATAATTGTAGCATACCATTTAAATGCTTATTAAAATAAACTGTATGCTGGGTACTGGTTACTCACACCTGTAATTCTAACTACTTGGATGAGGGAGGCTAAGGAATGAGGATGGAAGTTCAAAACCAGCATGGGAAAACAAATCAGAAAGGCTCATATCCAGTTAACTAGCAAAAAGCTGGGAATGGGTTGTGGCTCAAGTAGTAGAGCACCAGCTGAGAGCAAAAGACAAGTGAGAGTGTGAGGCCCTGATTTCAAGTACTAGCACAAAAATAAATACATAAGTAAATGAATGAATAAACAACAAAAAAACCTGTAAATATGGTTTTCATGCCCCTATGCTAACTACATATGTAAATAGAGATGGAAAGGAAGGAAGTCATAGCAAAAAGAAACAAATATTAGAACTGCTGCCAATTGATATTTTCAAAATTGGGATTGTGCAGTGTGAGAGTAAGATATGGAGAGCTTTGCAGAAGAATCCCTTTGACTCGCAGGAGGATTAAATCAGAAGTACAGCTTAATCATGGAAGCAGTTTTTGTGCTTGAGTAAGGTTTGAGATTCAAAATTTTAACGTAAATGTTAAAGTATATGGGAAGATAGTAAGAGCTGGGTTTTGTTGTTGTTGTTGTGTTGTTGTTTTGTTTTTCTTTTCTTTTTTGAAAAAAGCAACTCTAATAAGTATGGTTGAGGCCGAAGTAAAGTACCAAGATTGGTTTTAATGTAGTGGTTAGGAACTGAGAAGGTGAGCATTGAGCAGAGTTTGGGGTGGGGAGAGAGGTAGCCATTGAATATCTAAGAACAGTTGTCTGGCATGTTTAGCAAAACTCAGGAGAGAAAAGTATGGGAATGTGTCTTAAAGATTCTATAAGATAACTAAATAAGTGCTTATTGGTAGGAAAATATTGACAGGTGAACTTAGAAACCAGTTTTCCAGGAAATAATTACATATTTTGGTAAGGTGGGAGGAGATACAGTGCAGTGTTGTGGGTGACACCTTCATAGAGGTACTTGCCTATGCTCCAGGCCCATGGTGAGTCTACCTGTATTTCTCTGCTATTACTTAGGAGAGTATATAAGTGAGAAGGAGGTAAGCCAGTTTAGCTGGCAAGAGGTGAACTGGATGTGATCAGGCTGCCCTTTTCACCTTACAAACAAAACTTTGAACATAGCATCCCATGTTAATTCTAATTTTGTTTCTATTTTTATACTTTTCTAGATCTGAAACTAATTTCTCTTTCTCATCTTGAAATGACCTGGAGTACAAGAAAATATTTCCCTGCCTTGCTTGTGAGGATCTTGTATAAATCAAAACTGCGATACTATGGGAAACCTCATAAGAAGGTGACTGAGCCATACCAGGTACAAGCAATGATAATATATGCTAACTTATATTTATAGATGAAATTTATTGATTATAACTTATCTACCTGGCTGTAACATATATTATGCCAGTCATGTTTTATGAGTTCTACTTGGTAATTTTTAAATGTCTGTATATGTATATGCTATAAAAATTTCTATGTAATATATTAAAAACAATGAAATTCTTGGGAGCTGGGAGTGTAGCTCAGCGGTAGAGAACTTGCCTAACATATGCAAGGTCCTGGGTTTGATCCCAGAACTTCAGGGAAAAAAAGGAAGAAAAAAAAAAGTCAGGTGATGGGGCTGGGAAGGTAGCTCAGTGGTAGAGCTCTTGCCTTCCATGCATGAGGCCCTGGGTTTGATTCCTCAGCACCACATAAGCAGAAAAAGCAGGAAGTGGTGCTGTGGCTCAAATGATAGAGCGCTAGCCTTGAGCTGAAGAGCTGAGGGACAGCGCCCACGCACAGAGTTTAGGCATCACGACCGACAAAAAAAAAAAAGTCAGGTGATGGTGGCTTGCTATTTGGAAGGCATAGCTTGCTAGGATCTTAGTTGCAGGCCAGCCCAAAGGCGCGGGCCGGGAAGGGGAGGGTCTCACTCGGAGGGTCTCTCTCAAAGTGCACACAAGGTGGCGCACTGCCACTATTGTCACAGCTAGAAAGCCCAACAGGTGGATCTAGCCCTATAGCACACCTGGCCAAGAAGCAAGATACTGTATGAAAAAAGAATCAGCAGAAAAAATTAGAGCTGGAGGTGTGGCTTAGTGGTAAGAGTACCCACTTATGGAAGCATGAGGCTCCGAGCTTAAGCTCCAGGATTGGGGGGAAAAGTCTTTATTAGTCTTTAGTTCTTTTTTCCTTCTGGCCTCCATCACACCTTTTTCTTTGACTTAAGCCTTTCCTTCTTGTCTGTGCTTTTGGCATCAGCAAATAAATATACTCTGCTGGCCTCGCATTTAGAAAAGAAAGACAAGTGGACAGGCTCAGAGGCTCTTGCTTGTAATAAGATCCTCAGGAGGCTGAGATCTGAGGATGGTGGTTCTAAGCAAGTCTGGGCAGACAAAACTGCAAGGCTCTTATATTCAACTAGCCAGTAAAAGTGTCAGAAGTGGAGGCATAGTTCAAATAATAGAGTGTCATCCCTGAGCAAAAAAGCCAAGTAAGTATATATAGCCTTGAGGTGAAGTTCCAGTACTGGCATATACACAACGAGTAAAAAAGAAAAATAATCATTCTTGACATTATGATTCCTCTATTCCTTTTGCCTTCTCTTCAGATAGCTTTTGGGGGGGGAGGGGAACAAGGTACTGGTGCTGAGTTCATGACCTCATACTTGCTAGGCAAACAATAAAACTTGAGCCAAAAACCTCAGCCTTTATAACTTCAGTTATTTGTCCGATATACTCTCACATTTTTGCCCAGGAAAGCTGTGCCTGCCATCTTTCTGTCTATACCTCCCACATAGCTGCAATGACAGGTGCATATCATGCTTGACTTATTGGTCAAGATGGGGGTTTACTAACTTTTTCTTCAGGCTGGCTTCAAATCATGATTATCCTAATCACTGGTAGTAGCCAAAATTATAATCATGAGCTGTCACACCAGGTACAAGCTTCTTGAAGTTGTTTGTACTACCTAAGTACAATGAGTTTGGCTTCTTCATTCATCTTGTTATTCACTAATAACCTGCTAATCATAAGATTGATTTAAACTCTGTGCCATATAATGCTGCTGAGATCTGTTTGCTTAATATGTTTTACTTAATATTGTACTATAGTATCCCATGTTGTCAAGAACTATTTTAGGTGTTTTATTATGAATGTATTATAAAATCTATTCATGCTCATTGGTGGGAATCGGGCAAATGAAGAAAGCTGTGTAAAGAGGACAGTACTATCCAAGATTGTACCTCTCAGAGAAAGGCATTAAAAACATAATGCCTTGTGGGGTCACTGCTAGGATTTAAATTCAGGACTCCATACTTGTGACACAGATGCTGTACCACTTGAGCCATGCCTCCAACCCTTTCTCCTTTAGTTATTTTTCAGATAAGATTTTATGTTTTCTTCCTGGGGTTGGCCTCAAATCAAAGTCCTCCTACCTACACCTCCATATAGCATGTGATACCATACGTGGCTTATTTGCTAATTTATTTCCCTGATTGGCCTTGAACCACGATCCTCCCTATCTACTCCCCTAGTTAGCTGGATTAAAGCCACCACCATGCCTAGCTTATTCTTTTCCTTTTTTGTATATAAATTTAATATACACCAGTTTACATGAATATTCTATATACATATAGGTATCATAGCATATGTATCAACTTATGACATGTATGTATATATGTTATATATTCCATATGGCTATGTATGCCATATTCACACTTTATACTATAAAACAAGAAACATTACACACACAGTTTTCTGTTTCTTCAAATTTTCTTTCTTTTTCTTTGCACTGGTACTAGGGGTTGAACTCTGGGCCTCATTCTTTTCCATTCAATGCTGGTAATTTATCACTTGAGCCATTTTTATTTTAAAACTGAGAAAAGCATAATGTTCTAATGTATCCAATTTATCTTGTCTGTATACTTGGCAACAATATATATTGACATTTGCATTCCCCTTTCTACTAAAATAAATTTTCAAGTACATCTCAGTATTCTGATATCATCTATAGCAGTGTCTCAGATAGTGATAGGACTAAATCAATGTAATCAGAACATCTACTGAGGGCATTGAGTCCATATAGTTATATGTCTATCTGAAGTTTTGTCATATAAATATGAAGGCCTTCTAAAGGCTCACATCACCAAGAATAGTATTAAGATCTTCATTTGAAATGTTTAAAATATGACTTACACATTTGACACATGTATTATGTGGTTAACCTATAGAGCACTGTATTCTTATTGGAGAACCAAATACAAAGAAAATGGAGTCAGAACCCTCAAAGTTTGCAGTCACACTGTAGGTCCATCATACATCTGGGTCTTCAGTACATCTTGCAGCAATTTCTCCTTTAAATTACCAGTATTCGCAGAGTTGAAACTAAATAATTACTAATAAAGCACTAAAATTGAATGATATTTTCTGTCAGGGTTAAGTTGGCACATATGATAAGTTGTATAGCATCTATAAAGACAAAACATAGCAAATATGTACCAGGTAACTATGGCTCATGCCTGTGATCTTTCCTACTCATGAGGCTGAGATCTGAGGATTATGGTTGGAAGTCAGTCTGGGCAGGAAAATTTGTGAGGTACTTATGTCCAATTAGCCACCAAAAAGCAGGAAATGGAGCTATGGCTCAAGGGATGGAGCACTAGCCTTGAGCACAAAAGCTCAGGGACCGTGCCAAGGCTCTGAGTTCAAGTCCCAGGACTGGCCAAAAGAGATGTAGCAAATGTTTATGATTTTACTCTTTTTTTTTCTAGAGTTTTCTGGAAATTGCCGACTGTTCAGGCACTGTTACAGCAATTATGTGGAATGATCTGTGTCCTCAGTGGTATAAAAGTTTGAGAACTGGATTAGTTCTTCTGCTTCAAGCATATTCTGTTAAAAAGAGCTATCCATTCCGGATGCAGCCTTCTCCCGTGAATCCAAATATCAAAATAATTTCTTCAATGGGTTAAGTATTCAGTGAATTTGTTTTGCTTGTATTCATTTGCAGAATGTCATATCAGGCAAACTGTAAACATTGCTAAAGCTGTTAGAAACTATATACTTTTTAATTGTTTCATCTATAAAAATTTTCCAGCAATCATACAACTTAATAAGCAGACTAGTTTATGAGTATATTCATTAAGAAAAAAATCATTTGAGTTCAACTTTGGATATACTTCCTATTTTTTTTAGTTTTGTTGTATAATATTAATGTAATTTCATCTCAAGTATATTTTACCATTACTACTAGTAGTAATCCAAATATCTGTCAACACTGTAATGGATAAATAAATTACAATATTTTACCATACTGTGATCATATTACATCATGGAAATGAGAAAGAAATAGTTCATGCAGCAACATGGATAAGTTTTGTTAACATTGATAATAGTTTAGTTCTTGAATTGCATGGTGAAATCAAAATATGTTCACTCTGTTAGTATAATATATGCACATGTGCACGTGTATATTTTTAGTATAAAGTATATTAATATTAATATGTTTTTTCCAGAAATCAACCTGAATATTCGAGATCCTCCAACTAATATAATTATCATTCCAGAATATCAAGTGAAACCAGAATGGGGATTGCCAAAACTAAATCATCGATTTATCACCAGGTAAAATATTTCCTTATAAAATGTATTAAATATTCATTTTAAATGCTGGATACTAAGAATTAATTCATTATCATTTTCTCAAAATTTGTGCCAAATGAAACTATAGCAGTTATAAAGATACACATTTTGTACTCATGATACCAGAATTCTTTTTTCATTGCTTAAAGATGCAATATCTATTTTATATTTTGGTTGGTTTTTTTAGAAAAGAACTGGAAGATAAGCCAAGAAATTATATCTGTGATGTGATTGGCATTTTATCTTTCGTAGGAAGGGTCCAGCGGTCAAAAAAGAGAGGTAAACTTTTAAAATGGAACTGGAAAAAGTATTTTAGCAAACACTCTTGTGTTCATATGCATATCATCATTAATTTATTTTAATATTCTCTCCATCCAGAAAAACATGAAGATTTTTGGTCATATCGCTGGATTCACATTGCTGATGGAACTTCAGAACAACCATTTATAGTGGAACTCTTTTCTACATCTCAGCCAGAAATCTTTGAAAATATTTACCCAAGTACTCATTTCTTAATACTTTCATCTTTATTTCGAGAACAAGGAGTCTTAGCTTTAAAAATAGTAGAATAAGTTGATTTGCAGATGTGGCATGATATGAATTAGCAAACAGTCTGAAAACACATTTAAATCTTTTCTATATTAATATCATATTATCATTACAGATATTAACTACCTGCTTCTTGTCTATTCAAGAGTTATCTTGGGATTTAAGTCAGTATTTTCAGAAAACAGATGTCCCTATTCATTCTCATTGTTAGAATTTCACATATTAAAAATGCTTTAAGAACCAGGCATTAATGGCTCAAGGCTAGAATCCTAGCTACTCAGGAGGATGAGATCTGAGGATTTTGATTTTAAGCCAACTTTGGCAGGAAAGTCTGGGAGACTCTTATCTCCAATTAGAGAGCAAAAAGTCAGAAGTAGTAGAGTGGCAACCCTGTGCAAAAAGCAGAGTAAGAGCTTGAGGTCCTGAGTTCAAGCCCCATTACTGTCACACAAAAAATGCTTAAGATTCAGTGTAACTAAAACACTGGCTGTCGATTCCTTTGATATCCATTTGGAAATTCAATATCAAACCCTTCACTAAAATAGCACTAATTGAAAAAGGATTAACAGACCATGTAATTAAATAATGGGAATGTTGTGATTCTATTTGGATATTAAATTAATATTAGGCTGCTTACTTTGGGTTTGACTTTTCCCATGTATTCATTCATCTATAAAGGTATTTTCCTACCAGTTCTGTTGGAAAATACTTTATGGATGCCCTATTATGTATTTCATAGAACAGGTTAGTATCATGATAAGAAGAAAAGTATATTTAATACTTTCAACAATTTTAGTATTTTCTTGTTCAAAATCAGAACATAAAGCTATTTTATATATGATATACTTATTTTTTCTGTATGACATTAGGGAATGTTCCCATATTTACCACTTCTAATTTTTTAACTAGCATTAAGATAGAGATTGCAGAAAACTAGAGACCTAGAGACTATAAAAACTACTGTTCTGCTGCCTTTATTCTCTATGCAAAATAGTATTACATAGCTCTGCTTCGAGAACATTTTATTAATATATCTAAATATTACAGAACCTTATCCCAACTTTGGGAAAGAGAGTTTTGACTATAACCAAGGTATGTGTTTCCAAGGTCAATGGGCTGTGACTTTTCTGGGGATAAAAATAATTGGCAGTCATGATTTCTGCTGATATTTAAGTTACCACACTTCAGGAGGATTTTATGGCCAAATCCTTTTCCCTTGTAGCCATATTATTCAACTCTCTGTTTAACCTAAGTTTGGAGTAAGGACTTCTCACAGGAACATTTCCAACATTTTCTATTTCTTATGATAATGTGAAATATATCTTTTATTTTTTGGTGGCACTGGGTTTGAACTCAGGGTCTGTAGCTTGGTAGGCAAGCACTCAGTAGCTGGGAAAGAGCACAAATTAAGATGCATTCTCTTAACAGATTTTAGAAGTTTCTTTAATATTCATGTTTGTGTAGTTTTTTCAAAGGAAACAATACAAATGAAAAGCTTTCTAGAATTTGGACAGGTTTTCCTTGTCTTCATTGCTATAGAATAAAGATCTAGTAACATATACATAGTAACATATACATATATAGATCTTTATATATATATGGGGGGGCGAGAAAGCAAATAAATTATAGTTATCCTCTGGAGAAATTTTTGTTCTCAAGTGAAAACCTACTTTGGTGAAGTTTCATAAATTTATATTTAGTTCTTTTTATTTCCTCATTTATAATTATTTGAACAGATGAAGTAAAAAAAATGTTGTTATGGTACTTAAATAATGAAATAACTTAATAGGTAGGTAAGTAAATGCAGTTGATAGTTTTTTGGGTTTTGCTTTTGTTTGTTTTTTTTTGTTTTTTTGTTTTTTTGGTTGGTCGTGGGGCTTGAACTCTGGGCTTGGGCGCTGTCCCTGCGTTCTTTAGCTCAAGGCGAACACTCTACCGCTTGAGCCACAGCGCCACTTCTGGATTTCTAGTGGTTTATTGGAGATTGGAGTCTCATGGACTTTCCTGCTGGGACTGGCTTTGAACCTCAATCCTCAGATCTCAGCCTCCTGAGTAGCTAGGATTACAGGCATGAGCCAGCGGTGCCTGGCCAGTTGGTAGTTTTTAAAAGTAGTTGAAGTCTACAGATATAATCTTATCTTGAGGGAGTCTTTGTAACTTATCAAGTAGGGTGGCAAGATGAAGGAAATAGATTACAAAAGCCCTGTCATTGAGCCTTCACTTCTAATTGACATATATACATGAGAAATATAAAATATTTACATGAATAAAACCTAATAATCTATAGTGCTATATGACAGAAGGATTCATAGTAGCTTGGAGTTCAATGTTAGGTTGTACTCAATCTTTCAGAAACTATTAGTGAAATTATCATGGAGAAACAGCTTTCTTCAGTTATATGTCCCATTAGAATGATTTGGCAGGTTGGGCACCAGTGTCTCTTGCCTGTAATCCTAGTTGGTTTCAAGCCAGCCTAAGCAGACATACCCCAGAGAATTTTATCTCCAGATAACCAGCAAAATGCCAGAAGTCTTCATTTATGCAACAAGAAAACGACTTTTATTTTATCCAGCTCCTTTGCTTTCCAAAGAAAAGGCTTCTGATAAAAAAACAACAGCAGCAGAAACATGATCCCTGTTGCTTCAAGTGTGGTGAGAGGAAAAGCAGCACAGGTAGCACAGAGGACTTACTAGGAATACAGAATCTCAGGCCCTATTCTAGACCAATTGACTCTGAATTTGCATATTAACAACAATCATATGTTATTCTGATGTTTGTGAAAGTTTGAGAAGCATTATGTTATACATTTATCATGGTATGTACTCTTCAAAAAGCAAAAGTAATTTCATAAATGTTTTCATTTTTGACAGTGGCTTATTTTATGTGTACACAGTTGAGAGTTGTCAGAAATAACAATGTAGTACCTAGACTGCTTTACCTCACCACTACAAATGAGAGCCGAGTGTTCCTTACTGGTGAGTATTTTTGTTTATTGAAGATGTAATATAATGCCCTTTTACTAGAACCCTTTAACACATACTTGCTTTTACATTATATTATTCAACTGTAAGTTAATTTTATTTGTTCTCACTATAACTATACATTTTTTAACAAAGAATATTTGACCTATGAAGTATATGGCTTCTAGATTACTGTTGACCAAGGGAATTAGGGAATTGCATTTATGTCCTTGGTTAACTTTATTTACTGGGTGATGCAGAGTGTAGATAATAATAAATTGCTTGGGAGATTGAAAGCTATCAGTTTCAACACCACAAGATGGGTTCTGTTAAAATTATTTTCTAATTGTACTAAAATTTTTTAAAGTGTTGTGTCGGCCCCAAGATCTCAGATTGTATTTGTATAACAAAATCTCACTACTTGTCTGTTAGTAAGTAGTCCCTCTGTATCTGTGGACTATGATCCATAAACTCAACCAACCAAAGATTTAAAAAAATTGAAAAATATGTCGGTGCTATGTATTTTTGTCATCATTAATTCCTTAAGCAAACTGTTTATGTAACATTTGTATTTTATTAGGTCTTACAATTATTCTAAAGATCACTTAAAATATAAGAAGGATATGCATTGGCTACCTGCAAATTTTTTTTTTTTTTTTTGTCGGTCGTGGGGCTTGAACTCTGGGCCTGGGTGCTGTCCTTCAGCTCTTCAGCTCAAGGCGAGCACTCTACCACTTGAGCTACAGCGCCACTTCCAGTTTTCTGGTGGTTTATTTGAGATAGGAGTCTCACGGTCTCTCCTGCCCAGGCTGGCTTTGAACCACGATCCTCAGATCTCAGCCTCCTGAGTAGCTAGGATTACAGGCATGAGCCACCAGCGCCCAGCAACTACCTGCAAATATTATGACATTTTATATACCGTACTTGAACATCTGCAGATTTTTTATCTACTAGAATTCTAAAACCAAACTTTCTCTATTTCCTTTTAAAACAATAAGACAAAACTTCCAAGTTGAAAAAATTAGGATATTATATGTAATGAGGTATTGGCAATTGAGAAATCTGTCCAGAGAAGAATTCTAGGAAAATTGCTTCGTATATTTTGATTGATACCTGTCTTTATCAACATTAAAAATATCTAATACAAATATACCACTTTTACATAAACATCAAAAATGCAAATTTAGCCATGTGCCAGTGGCTCATACATATAATGCTAGCTACTCAGGAGATTGAGATGGGAGGATCTTTATTCAAAGCTAGCCCAGGCATTGTCTGTGAAACTTTAGTCTCCAACTAAACACCAAAAGGCCAGAAGTTGGAGCTGTGGCTCAAGTGGTAGAGCACTAGCCTTGAGTAAAAAAAATACCTCAGGGACAGCAACTAGCCCTGAGTTCAAGTCCTGAGACTGGCACAAAAAAAATATCTCAAATTTAAGTAGTGAGCTCATGGATCTAGTATAGTTCTTACACGATACTATGCTCTTGAGTGTTCTAAAACTCAGGTTATTTTTCACATGGTGCCTATCCTCTGGATAATTAGGAGAAAGATTATTAGTTTTGTTTTTCCTCTGTGTTTTTAGCATCTTGTAGATAGGTGCAGTTTAGTCCAGTTAAGTTCTAATATGTTTGACTACCTTAGGATATGTTTGCTATCATTGGAAAATTACATACTACATAGTGAATAAATGAACTTGACTTTTTTCTCGTTGATATGAAAGATTGTTTTAATATGAAATTTTTATATAAAACAAGTCCATGCAATTTGTTATAGTGAGCTTTTTCTTTCTCTTCTTTTGTGCTTGTAGGTCAGAGAGGCCAGCCATATGCCTATGAAGCTAAAGTTAAAAACTTCATTCAATGGGTTAAAACAAAGACTGATTCTGAGAAACTGAAGAATGCTGTTATTGGTGGATACTACCCCTATCCACCAGTACCATCAACATTTTCCAAGTATAGTTGTTCTTCTAAAGGTACTGATGGACTTGCCGATGTCCACATGATGCATTTGTATACTATACATATAGTAAAATGCTCACGTCGTTGGCTTGATCCTTTCCTTCTACAGGAATGAGCCCATAACAATACACACTATACAATAATTTTGTCCTACGGTAGACAAAACTAAACATATTGTGCCTTCTAATGGTTAATATTTTGATTGTGTTAGAAGGGGAGAAAAGAGGCAATGTGGAAATGGCTAGTTTTGGGATAATACATTGATTTTTAATGCATTAAGATCAGATTTGACCTTGGTAAATCTCAAGTCATGACATTATATAGACTAAAGATTTTAGTCTAAGACTAAGCAATTTCATATGCAGATATTAACAATTGTATGTGTTACTCTTATAGGTTATGTACATGTGTGTGTGTGTGTGTGTGTGTGTGTGTGTGTGTGTGTGTGTGTATATATATATATATACATACATTTTAATGTATAACATAATTGAATGCTAACTTTAAATTACAAAATGGACCCAGTTCCAGTACTACAAAAGGAAATGAACCTGGGCATGATAATTAAGACATGTAATCATAGCTACTCAAGAGACTGACATAAGGAGGATTATTGTTGAGGGCAAGCCCTGGTGGGGGGAGGAGGTTCTTTAGGTCTCATCTTAACCACTGGCAAAGAAGTTCCCCAAACCTCATCTCATCAGAAAACAACAACAACAACAATAATAGCAGCTATAGTGATGCATGTCTAACATGGCAGCTACAGCAGGAGCATGAAATAGGAAGATCATAATCTAGATTGGCCAGAGGAAATGCCAGACCCAATCTCAAAAATAGCCAGAGCAAAAAGGACTAGAGCTATGGCTCAAGTGGTAGGAAACCTATATAGCAACTCTGAAGTTCTGAGTTCAAACCCTAATACTATCCAAAAGAGATATAAAAGTGAACAAGATGCTGGATTTAGAACTGAAGTATTGATAAGAAGCCTAACATTAATTTACTTTGAAGCATATGATGATTAAAAAGATTAGAAAGAGCATGTCCTTTTTTTTTTTTTTTTTGTCGATCGTGGGGCTTGAACCCTGGGCCTAGGTACTGTCCCTCAGCTCTTCAGCTCAAGGCGAGCGCTCTACCACACAGTCCCACTTCTGGTTTTGAGTGGTTTATTGGAGATAAGAGTCTCACAGACTTTTCCTTCCTGGGCTGGCTTTGAACCGAGATCCTCAGATCTCAGCCTCCTGAGTAGCTAGGATTATAGGCATGAGCCACTGGCACCCAGCTCATGTCCTTCTTTCTAAGGGATGAAATAATTGCTCAGTTTGGGGAAAAATAAACATTGAAATGCTGACAGCACCTAAAGATTGGCATCCTTTTGTATGATCTAATGTTAGCACTATGTTGTATATGGATGAAATAATTAAAATATATTTTCTTCTGTACAGTGACTAGGAATACTTTATTGCTTGAAATATGACATCTAAATTATCACTTTGAAAATTCCTCCTACAAATGAAGACTTCACACCAGAAGCCTATATCACAGGTTTAAGTGATGACTAGTTTGTCCATTGTAGAAAACTTATACAAGAGTATCTCAAATATAACACACAGTCTCAGAGATTTAATATAGCAGTTTGTGATTCCATGCAAAATGACATTGCAAATCTAATTCTTATTTTTCCATTTTTAATTCTTTAAAAACTTACAGATTCTTGGGAAATATTCTCTTTCAGTTGACTCACTCTTTTTTTATTTTTTTATTGTTTTATTTTTTTTATTTTATTTTATTTTTCAGTTGACTCACTTTTGACGGCTATAAGTGAAGTGAAGAAGGTGATAGAAGACTTGCAATACAGGGAACAAAAGCGCATTGCCATTCAAGGAATAATTACTGCTATAAAGTACATCCCCCATAGCTATGCGAATAAAAGCACCTCAGCACTGGTAACACCTCTGGTATGATGCCAGAAAACTAGAATACATCTCTGGAAGTTTGTTATCATAATTATTATTGATAACTTGTACAATATGTATTAACTGTCACTGATGTCAACCTAAGAGAAACCTTATTTATGTTTCTTTCCTTTCTCTGTAACTTAATTTTGAGGCAGATAGAAGCATTAATCACAATCTCTAACATTCCCCAAGACCCTTAAACCTTGTCCTAGTTTTCTGCAAAACTTTTGAGCCTATCATGAATATCTTAAACTTCCTGGTGTTATATATGACTCAGTCATTTTCTTTTTTTTTTAATTTTATTTTATTTTATTTGAGAACATACTGTACAGAGGGGTTACAATTACATTGGCAGGATAATGCATACATTTCTTACCAAGCATTGCAGCCTCCTCCTTTGTTTAACTTTTATCTAGGCCAGAATAACAAGAAAGCTTCTGCAGAGATTTTTGCCTCTAAATATGGTATAGTAGGTTCTATAAGAGACAGCACTAACTCTTGTAACAAAAATAGTCTAGTAAAAGGCCAGTTCTGAAAACTAGGCAAAATGAAGACAAGTTGGTTTTTCCCTTGAGTTCATCTCTTTAAAAGCCATATCTAGGATTATTACTATTTCTATGTAAACTATATGCTTAATGTGATTTTATTTATACTAGTATAAGAAGAAATATTTATCTTCCTCTTTAAAACATTTAATACCAAATAGATGGCTTGATCATCTGTATAAAAACAATGTCATGGCTGGGTACAATGGTTCATGCCTATAATGCCAGCTTCTAAGGAAGTGAAGATTGGACAGCTCACAGTTCAAGACCAACCCAGGCAAAAAGTTCATGAGACCCCCCCCCCACCATACCAACCACAAAAAAAAAAAAACTGGGCATGGTAGGATACACTTGTGATCCTAGCAACACAGGAAGCTTAGTAGGAACATTGTAGTCCAAGCCATGAGCAAAATGTGAGAAACCTTACCCTACAAAAGCCCTAAGTTCAGATACTATAGTGAGCTTCCTGCATGAAAGAATTGCCAAAAAGAATCACCAAAAATCATGATTGCAAAAGTTTGACAAATTCATAAAATTATTTGAAATTTGATAAACTATAATTATAGAATCTAATAAAATAGAAATGCTTTTTTTGTAAATTTGTTTTTAAATGTTCTCTCTAAATTGTTGGTTTTAGAAAATTAGCCAACCTTCACCATCTCAAGCAGCTCCAGAACAAAGTCATAATGAGGAAGTAAGAGGTAAACAGCATGGAAGGGGTAGGCTGGCACGTTCTCAGAATTTTCAAACTACATCTACAAGTTTGAGTCCTAGCAAGAAGAAAAGAATTCTTCAAGCCCCATGTGGCAAACTGTAAGTTACATGCTTTAAGTACATAGATGCAAAACATGAATGTTTCATGCTATCCTTCCCAGCTTCTGTTAGTTTGCTGATAAACTTTGGCATTTCTTAATTTGTACCAATCAAATCAATATCTGTCTGCCTTCATGTTTCCATGAAGTTCTCCCTGTATATGTGTCTGTCTCTACATTTCCCCTTTTTATAAGTCAAACTGAATTCCAGACCCACCCTACACCAATATGAGCTCATCATCCCTTAACCAATCACATCTTCAATTACCTAGCTCCAAATAAGGTCACATCCAAATAAGGTACTCAGGATTAGGACTTCATCAAATGAATTGAGGGGGGAGGCATAATTTAATCCTTAACAGTTTGTCTCCTAGCTCCCCAAAAATACATTCACTCCATCACAACAGCCTTAAAAGTTTTGACCCACACCAGTGTCAACTCTGCTCCAGGAGCTTATCTAAATAGTATCTGATTCACAGATGAACAAAAATCCAGGTGATTCATCCTTAGAGGAAAAAGAATCATGAGCCACAAGCAGCTCCAAAATCTAGCAGAGACAAATCATTCCATTTTTTAATATTTTTTTAAATTTTTATTGTGAAAATACCGTATAGAGAGGTTACAATTACATGGGCAAAATAATGAGTACATTTCTTATCAAGCATTGTTGCCTCCTCCTTTGTTTTCCCTTCCCATCCACCCCTTCCCATATCCTCACCCTTGCCGCCCCCCCCCCCCCCCGCCAAAGATGTAAAGTTCGTTTTTCGACATAACGACTTGTACATCTCATTGTTGCAATGGGTCCACTTGTATCCCTATTTAAACGATTTGTTTTTTTCCTTCCTCTCCACAAATTATATTGACATCAAATACAGTGAAAGCAGAAATCGGGAAAGCAACTCCATTCATAATAGCCCCACAAAAAATAAAATACCTAGGAATTAACTCATTCCATTTTTAATGTTTGGAATTATCCTCTCTAGCTCAAATGTATGTATGTACACCAAGCCCATCATATCCCACTCACTCAGCCCTGCATGTGGTCCTATACTCTGGAACCCTCTGCAATTGGAAAAGTGTTGCTGCCACTGTCAGGGTTATTCTTCCCATTTCTTAAAGAATAACACATATTTGCAGCCAAAGAGCTCTGGCAGCTCCTTTCCTGCCTATAGAAACTCAGAAGTTTGACAACCTTCCTTTATTTCATCCTGTCTTATATATACCCCCTGTGATCCAGACTGGCAGCCACTGTCCTTTGATGATTTGATGGATCAGTGATGAAAAGCCAAATCTTACCTAATGATTTTCTAGCCACCTCTTTGGGGATCTCTTCAGAGCAAGCTTTCTCATTTTTTGTAATAATGATAGACGAACACTTTTCTAAATTTTCACATCCCTTTTTGCCTAACAAGTCTCACTTCAACTGATCTCTCTTTTTACATTGTAGTATAAACAGCAAGGAGAAACAAGCCATGCCTTCAAAACTTGGCTTAGAAATTTCTTCAGCTAAATATTCAGGTGTATCACTTCCAAGTCCAACTCGTCATCCATAGCACAATGTGACTGAGTGCTCTGTCACCATATAAGGATCACCTTTCCAGTAACACACCTCATTGAACACTGAGCCCTGAACTCTGAACCCTTGAAGCTCCTTTCTCAACCCTGTATTTCTAGCATTCTGTACATGACAAGTATTGTCTAAGACGATGGAAGCTTAGAAGCTTTCATTGCAATTCTATTTTCTTTTGAAGCCCTAACCATGTTCTCCTTTAAAGTTTATATTACTACCAGCAGTAACTTCAAGGAAATCTAGACCTTTTCTATTCTTCCCTTCAGAATTCTTTCAGCTTTGACTTAATATCTAATTTCACAGCCACATCCACATTTCTAGATATTTCTTACCATAGAATCTCACTTCCCAGTAAGAAACTATATACTAGCTTGTTAGATCTGCTATCATAGAGCACAGCAAACTGAATGGCTTCACAGAAATATTTACTTTTGTTATTTAAATTTCCCCTACTTTACATTCTGTTTATGGAAAATTGTGTTTGCATCATCTGCTATAAAATATGGCTTAATTTGCCAGAATTTTATCAACAAAATATGCTTTCATCCTGTATGGATACTGATGCTTTCATTCATTAATAACCATCAGAATTTAAAATCCCATTAAAAAAGAATCCATTGTAAGAGAAAATTCTCGATAAAATATGATCAAGATGACATGGCATTTGTAATACAACATTTCTGGCTCATATTAGACCTTTAAATTTGGAAATGGAACAGTAAGGGAAAAATACATTACTGAACTATTGTTCAAAGCTCATCAGATCAGAAGACTTCCTTATGAAAGCACAATTCTTTTTCATTTCAAAATAAGATATACATCTTCACTTCCATTTCAGTTCATTGAACAGTTCCTGAACAGCTATGATATGTATATCCCAGAACAAATATTTTTGTAGAAACAATAGTGTTTCAGATGATACGGACTTAAAGGTGCATGAAGCAGGCTCTGATAGAAGTTTATTCATGGTGCTATGCTAACATACACAAGGAACAGTTGGCCTTTACTGCAGAGGACAGGGGCCTTCTTGATAGCAAATAACTAGTGAGCTAATTTTGGAAGGATGAATAGGAATTAACGAGGCAAAATCTAAAGTGTTATGGAATGAACAAAAGCACTATGAAATGGAGTTGGGTAAACAGGAGTTGTTCTCCAGAATTGTTGAACAATTTAAATATGTAAATTAGGCCATTGCATTGGTTTTCAAATTCTCATCATAGGGAATGAAAGTACATGCATCTTTATTTGATATTTACATTTTATTTGATACACTGCTTATGAGAATATGTAAATCAACTGCAGGGTTTGAATTATATTATGTATGGACATTCTTCATGATTGTTAAGTGTATTTTAAACATTAAGCAGTCTATATCTTTTCATAAATTTGTTGACTTAAAATAATTCAGACTAAGATCAATTAGGATTGTTTTCCAGTTGGGTCTTTTTAAAAAAATAATGATTGGTTATCTTATTTATATCCTTTGTAGAATTGCAGTACCTCAGCGAGAAGCTTCTTCCCAAACAAATGGAAATAAACTGGGCACATCAGGCATGGTCCAATGTATGTTGTTGTTTATTATCTGTGAAACTTTTATAGAATACTATTTTATGCAAATTATGATTTGATCTGATTCTGCATTGTTGTGTCATACTTGCTACTCCTAATCTGTAAGTGCTTTGTATTAGAGGTTATTATCAAAAGTACTGTTTGATGTCATCGCAAACAAGAAGGTGACTTATTAGGAATTACTAAAAGCTGAGAATGAAAGTGGGAGGTAAAGAGAGTGGTTATCACGTACAAGGTAACAGTCTATAGGAGGAATAACTTGAGGCATTTTATAGCACAATGATGTGCAAATGTTGTCATTTATATTTTACATATTTCATAACCTATAGTAGAGTAGGTTTCAAATAGTCTCAACACAAATGATAAATATTTGAAGTGCTGGGTATACCATTTGCCCTGATCTGATCATTTACACATTGTGCATTGAAACATCCCAATGTAGCCCATAAATGTGTGCAATTATGACTCAAATAGATTAACTTTTTTTTTTGAAAGAAGCGAGTCTTAGCAGCTGCAATGTATTACAACAGTAACATACTCAGGCTCGGGTGGATCATGCCTATAATCCTAGCTACTCAGGAGGATGAGATCTGAGGATACAGCTTCAAAGCCAGCCTGAGCAACACCAGTAGCTTCTTATCTCTAATTAGCCAGCAAAAACCTAGAACTAGAAATGTGTTATAAGGGATAAATCACCAGCCAGGAGCAAAGAAACCAAGGAAGAGCTCAAGGCACTGAGTTCAAGCCCTCAGTACTGGCACAAAAGAAAAAAACCAGAGCTATTAAAAAACTCAATATATTAAACAAAAAGTAATATAGAATGACATATAACTGGATATCAAATGCTCAAAAATTAGGGTAGAAGAAAAATAGTTGGAGACTTTTCATTTTGTGGCTTTATCTGTTCATTTGCATATTAATTGAATATTATTAAAATTTTTATTATTTAGTTATATGTTCTTTTGCTGTTAGTTTTTTATCTTTTTGTATATTCTAGATATTAATTATTTGTTGAATACCTAATGAAGGATTTCTCTCATTCTGTGGATTGTCTCTTGATTTTCTTGTTAACTTTGATGTACAGAAACTTTTTCATCCAATCCCCTTCATCAGTTCTTGCTCTAATGCTCTGTGAAATTGGAGTCTTGTTTGGAATATAATAACCTATGCCTAAATCCTCCAGTGTTCCAAAGTTTCAATTTAGGAAGACAGTTCTGGAGTTTTGAACTCAGGGTTCCTCCTTGCTTGGCAGGCACTTTGAGCCCATGCCTCCAGCCCTTTTTGCTATTTTTGTTTTGTTTTCTTTTGTTTTACAGTACTAGGGTTTGAAATCTGGGCCTCATGCTTGCTAGGCTAGCATTATATTGCTGAACCATGCCTCCATCTATGTTTTTCATAATATCTATGTTTAGCATAATATCTCAGTTCCTACCCAAGAGAACCTTCTCATTGTTGCTCAAATCACAGGCCAGCACCTCTGCATCCAGCTTCCCTCCTTTGAGACAGAGCTGGACTGGAATGAGGTCTTCCCGTTCTCAGCCTCCTAGATACCCTTGGATGACAGATAATCAGTCAGGCAATATGACACTGTCCCTACTTATGGTTAAGAAGAAGTCTTAAAACATTTTCTGCCCAGACTGGCCTCAAACTACATTCCTCCCATTTTCAGTTTCCCATATAACTAGCATTACAGGCTTAAGTCATCAATACCTGCTTTAATCTAGGGTTTCATTTTGTTTTTGTTTTGAGAAAAGGTCTCAATTTTTTGCCCTGACCATCTTGGACCACAGTCCTCCCATTTCTACTTACTGCCATAGCTGGGATGATCAGCATGAACTCCCACACCCAATTTGTCTCTTGCGATAGGATCTCAGAAGCGGTTTTGTTTTTTGTTTTTTGTTTTTGTTTTTGTTTTTTTTTTTACCCAGGCTGCCCTGAAACAAGGAGCTAAGGAGCCTCCTTATCTCAGCCTCCTACACTGGTGGAATGACTGGTATGCACCCCTGCATATACCTGTTAGTTGAGATGGAATCTTGCAGAGTTTTTCCCCAGACAAGCCTTGAACCATAATACTCCTGATTCTTGTCTCTACAGTAGCTAGAATTACAGGCATGAGCCACCAGCAACCTGGCTTTAAGTTTCAGATTTTACATCAAGATCTTTGACCAATTTGCAGTTTACTTTTATGCAGGGTGGGAAATAGTGAATGTAAAGGAATTTCATCCTTCTGAATATAGGTAACCAATTTTCCTAGCACCATTTTTGAAGATGAAGTCTCTTTGCCAATGTTAGGCTTTTGGGAGATTTGTCAAATACAAGATGGCTTTTTTCATATTTTCATACAAAGTACTATGACCATATTTATCCTTCTTCATCTTCTCATTCTTTCCTCCTTTTCCCATTGATACTTACCTCCAAACAAAGCTTGGTATGCATTCCTGCCATTCATTTTCTAGTGCATATTAATTGTATCAAGGAGTTTCTATGGTATTTCACAGATGTGTATATTATACTTTAGTCACATTAACCACCTCTATTGCCCTCTCTTCCCACGTCCCCTTACCTATTCATTATTCAACAGCTTTTGTTGAGTTTTTGTTATGCCATCTTCATGCATAGATAACAAACAATGTCATTTTAAGAAAGTGACCAGGAAGGATAAAGGAGAGTGACAGAAGACATGAATGTAACTAAGGGGCATTGTATGTGTATGGGGAAATATCACAATGAAACTTCCTTAGACCACCACAATATATGCTAATTTGAAAAAGGAAAATGCAAGATGCTTCTAAAAGAATTATCTTCTGGGGCTGGGAAGTTGGCTCAGTGGTAGAGTGCTTGCCTCGAATGCATGAGGCCCTGGGTTCGATTCCTCAGCACCACATAAGCAGAAAAAAGCCGGAAGTGACGCTGTGGCTCAAGTGGTAGAGCGCTAGCCTTGAGCTGAAGAGCTTAGGGACAGCACCCAGGCCCAGAGTTCAGGCCCCACAACTGGACCCAAGGGAAAAAAAAAAAGAATTATCTTCTGAAAGGAAAAACTAATGGCTATAGGAAAGGCAAGTTCTGAAAGCAAAAAATGTCCTTAAATTCATATTTTATTTGTTTTTTTGGTCAGTCATGGGGCTTGAACTCTGGGCCTAGGCACTGTCCCTCAGCTCTTCAGGTTAGTGTTCTACCACTTGAACCACAGTGCCACTTCTGGGTTTGTGTGTGGTTTATTGGAGATAAGAGTCTCATGGTCTTTCCTGCCCGGGCTGGCTTTGAACCCCGATCTTCAGATTTCAGCCTCCTGAATAGCTAGGATTACAGGTATGAGCCACTGGAGCCAGCTTAAATTGGTAATTTTGCCACATGATTTTATGTCATCTATGAATTAAGAAATTCAAATTATAAATTACTTGAATACTGTCCAACACTACATGCTGACATTTGTCAGTGTTGGTTCTAACTTACAGTTCTTTAAGAAGTCTGCAAAATATTTTCCTTTTTTATGAAAAGACAAGAGGATCACAATAGCTAACTTAGACATATACTAATTATTACAAATGAGGAAAACCATGGATCCTTTGTTTCTTAGGGTCTGGTTTACTTCCCTTAATATGATTTTTTGGCTTTCCATTTCCTAAACTTTCTATTTACATTCTTTTCATGATTTTTTCTGTGATATTCTTTTTGTGTTCAAACTTAATTTTCTGGTTTATGTTGGATCTTTATTTGTGCTTTTCTTTAGCTATTTGAATATTTATTTTTACCTTTTCACTTTTTAAACACGTATTTATAGCACTTGTTTTAAAGCGTTTGTGTTATAAAGTCTTCTACAGTATTTATGTTGATTCAATTTGTTCATTTCATGGACTGCTCTTTTCTACTTCTTTCCATACCTTTGAGTTCTTGTTAAAAACTAGACATTGGAATATTATAATATCTTAACTGAATATCCAGACTATTCTTCCTCTCCAGCTTTCCTGAGGCTCTTTGTTGCTGATTGCTGTGGTTGTCCCTTTTTCTAATGACTTTCCCCAAAGTTCCTTTTTTTTTTTTTTACAGAGACTATTACTTGTGTGCAGTCACTAAATTGTCTGTCCAATAGCTGTGTTCAGCTATTGTTCTGACAAACATTTCTCTCAAGAACAAAAACTGAAAAGACCATTTCTCCCAGTCTTTGTATTGGATCTCTGCTCAGACCCTTTCAACACTTGGCTAGACTGTTACTGAGCCTAGAGCCTTAGGTGAAAGTTTAGTCTTTGATGTTTTCTGATAATGCAATGTGGACTGGGCCTATCCTTGGCTTTTTAAAGTCCCTGGGATACATGAATGCTTTTGAATGCTTCAGTTTCCAAACTGAAGTTTCTCCCTTTGATTTTTCCTCCATGGCCTTAGGCTGTTGATTATGTCTCAACTGCAGTCTTCTGCCCCAGGTATCTGTGGGTTGTTTACCTACTTCACCTTGTTTCAAACCATACCAAATGTTTTTTTTGCAGACTGAGTTCCAAGTTAGGTGAAAGAAGGTAGATATTTATACTTCAAGTCTATCCCAGACAGGTTAGAATAGACCTATGCAATAATGTGTGAGTACAGTCTGCTTAACCTCAACCAGGAACAACAACAGGATCCATCAATGGGAACCAAGGCTTTATTGAGAATGAGCAAGAAGAGGTGAAAAATAACAAGTAAAAGAACCACAAGCTTTCCTGGTATTTGTGTTTGTTTTTGTTTTATTGAAGGTCCTAGAGCTTGAATTCAGGGCATGGGTGCTATCCCTGAGCTTTTGTGTTCAAGGCTAGCACTCTATCAGTTGGGCCAGAGCTCCAATGCTGGATTTGGAGGTGGCTCATAGGAGATTCCCTGCCCAGGGTTTCCTGACCAGGCTTGCTTTGAACCACAGTCCTCAGATTTCAGCTGCCTGAGTAGCTAGGATTATAGGCATGAGCCCTCAGTACCTTTTTTTCTGAAAAGGCTTATTTATGTATTTATATAGTTGAACAAAGAAGTTGCCATTCAGTAAAGCAATATTTTAAAGTTGTCATTTGCTTGATGTACATTCACTTGATCACTCTAACCCCTTGACCATTTCCTAGGATTTAGACAAATTTAGTTCTGACAGTTTCTACTAATCTTTCAGTATTTCTTTTGGGAGGACAGAAGTATTGAGATAACTTCTGTGCCATTTCACTAGATTCGAGGTTTTGTTGCTTCATGATAACATTGTCATCAGCTACTGATGATAAATAGTCCATTAATTCATAATGGATTGTAAAATGATCATGTCTGGTCCTAAGGATAAACTTCCACTCATTTGTTATTTGATCATCTAGATATATAGGTTATACAATAAAGATGCAGTGAAAGTTTTATATTTCTCTGTCAGTTTTCAGAATAATGAATTAGATCCCCAGTGTCCTCCATAGGTTATCTGTTAGTGTTTTGTTTTGTTGGTTTCAGTATTATGAACTCATAGATTTAAATGTACTTAATATCTTTTATTTAATGCAATTGTCATCCTTATTGCTGCTCACATGTCCTGTGTTTGGTGAGTAGGAAACTTTTCGTATTTATTTATAAGTACTTTTCATATGACCCTGATGATATATGCTAGATTTTTGGCTATCTGGTTTGACAACATATTCTCAAATTCATATCAAGCATTTCTTGCTCCAGACATGGAATCAGTCATTTTTCTACAGAGCTCTGATAATTAGAGCTTTCAAAACAAACAATTGAAGCAGTATAAGGTACTCATTTATATTTGTTTCATTCTTACCTCTAAGCCTTTGCAGTGTATTGAACCAGAAAGTGTGCTTTTTTCATGGATTATGAGTTGGTTGATAGTTAAGACAAATTTTGTCATGATTTTCACATTTATATTTCCAATTCAAATGCACAGCTAAACAATTTTCACTTAGAATAAAATGGAAGAGGATTTTTTTCTATTCAAAAATCCTGGCTCTAAAAAACCCTAGGGGTGTCAGAGTATTACATACTAATTAATTTGCATTACCCATTGTATTAGTCATTTTGTCACTATAACAAAATAAGTAAAAAGAGGAAGATTTTATTTTAAATCACATATTCAGAGATTTAAGTCAATGACTAGCTGGTTCCATTGCTTTCAGTCTTGAAGCAAGGCACAACATCATGGTGGAAAGGGCATGATAGGGCTGCTGACCTCATGATAGCCATGAAGCAGAAACAATAAGAGAATCAGGGACCCAGGCATTCCCTCCAGTGACTTTCTTCCTCTAATGAGGCTCCACCTCCTTTTTGTTATTACTTCCCAATAATACTATCAGTTAAGAATTTGCCAGCTAAGTAAATCCATTTAAGCAAGGGCCCTTAAGACCAATCAACTTTCAGTGACTAAATCTAGCAACTCTTTTTATTTTAAAGTGAAGATGCACTTTACATCTAAACCATATTACCCACCCCATATAAAAATAGACACAGAATAATCATTTTCAGGTTTTTGTTTGTTTGAAGGTCTTTATCCCTTCAAGTATAGCCCCATTAGACCTATGAAGTCAAGTTACTATATAAAGTTACTGGCAATAATCCTTTATGGTTCCACTATCAAGCTGATATTTGGGTTTACTTCTTTTATTTCAAATGATAGGTACTGCTTTCTTTAAATGTTTGATTTTTGTTTTACAATTTGGCTACTTTTTATTTATTTGTGTTATTGTCAATAACTTTGATCAGGACATTTTCATGTGTGCATATAATATTTTACATTCACTTTTTTTTTGCTGGTCCTGGAGTTTGAACTCGGGGCCTGAGCTTTTGTGCTCAAGTTAGTGCTCTGCCACTTGACTCCAGTTCCATGCCCAGATTTTTTTGGTAGTTAATTGGAGATAAGGTTCTCATGGCTTTCCTGCCCAGTCTGGCTTTGAAACATGTTTGTTCCTCAGATCTCAGCCTCCTGAGTAGCTAGGATTATAAGCATGAGCTACGGGGTCTCAGCTTATCTTTCATATCATCTTTCATATAGTTCCAAGTCAGATATACCGAAGTTGATACATTGGCTACTATTTTTTTCCTTACATTTACATTTTTTGAAGTTAGCTCAGAAGAGTTTTTAAGATTTTTTATTAGAATATATTAGTTGTATAAGGTAGTCCAATAAATCTTACCCCATCATCTCTCTCACCCCCTCCTCCTCTTGCTAAAAATTTTCCATAGATATCATTGATCATTTTTGATACACCTATATAAAGTACTTTGATCATATTCATCTGCATGCACTGACTCTGTAGACCCTCCCCCATTCTGCCAGTTCTGCCCTCCAAGAGATCTTGTGTTACTTTTCTGCCATTCGATTTTTCATTTTTTGCTATATATACATTATACAAAGGGATTTCACTGTGGTATTTTACATATGCATATATTATAATTTAGTCAGCTTAACCTCCCTTATTGTCCTCTCCTCATTCCCCCTACACTGAGATTTTATCACACAGAAGTTAGAATTATAGTCATCAAGAAAACAAACAACAACAAATGCTGAGGAAGGCTTGGGGAAGATGGAGCCCTTACACACTGTTGATGGGAACCTAACTAGTGCAACCATATGGAAATCAGTATGGAAGTTGAGATTCCTCAAAAATAATATCAATAGATCACCTTATGACTCTACCAGTCTACTCTGAGAATGTGAATCAATAGAGAGAGATAGCTATATACCCATGTTTTGATGAAGCCTTGTTCCCAATAAGCAAGCTGTGGAATCAGCCAAGGTTCCTCACAACCAAGGAATAAAGAAAAGATGGCACATGTAAGCCATGCAATATTTCTCAGCCTTCAAAAAATGAAATCATGTCATTTTTAGGAAAGTTAACTTGAGCTCATTATGTTGAGTAAGATAAGTTGAACTCATGAAGACAAATATTGTATGTTTTTAATTTGCAGTGTCTAGAACACACATACACACAACACACTTGAAACTGTTGGCCTGTTTGAAGGATAAGGGGGAAGGAAGAGAGGGAAAGAGATGATGGAGGATGATTACTATGGAAATATGATTACTATGGAAATATATTGTCTATGTATGAATATGACATAGGATACTCATTGAAAGTTCAGTCCTTGTCTCCCACATGTTATTTCATTCATAATATTCACTCTCACCATGGAACTTTAATTCATTCAATGGTGTATCTTTCCATTGTTTGTTTTTATAATATAAACATATTTATGTTCATGCTTTCCGTTTCTTAGATAAATGTGCTACAACTATCCCTTGAAAGCAAGTTGGCAACACTTAATTTGTTTTATAATGAATTATATATCATGCCATCTAGGAATTCTAACTACATATTAGTCACACAAGGAAATATGTTCTAAGATGTTTCTTAAAATATTGTTTAAAATAGAGAAAAATAAAAACTAAAAATTAACATGGAATATGTAAGGAAACTATAGCATGTTTGGTGGTTCACACCTGTAATCCTAGCTACTCAAGAGGCTTTAGGTCTGAGGATCAACGTTCAAAGCCAGCCCAAGTAGGAAAGTCCCTAAGACTTTTATCCCCAATAAACTACCAAAAAGCTGGGAGTGGAGCTGTGGCTGAAGTGGTAGAGCACAATCCTTGAGCAAAAGAAGCTCAGGGATAGCACCCTGGCCCTGAGTTCAAGCCCCAGAACCAAGAAAAATACATACATGTATATAATATTCATATACTAGTATCTTATTTTGCAGTGGTAGTGAATTACATGTATGCCGACCTAATTATAACATAGACTAAAATATGTTTCATAATAGCTTTGCATTTTTCTATGTAAATTCAAGTCATTTATTTTGCCAAACTTTAGCAAATACCTGGTTTGTACTAGGTATTTTGAAATCTGCAAAGTTTAGTCTTATCTTCATATCTAGTGACTCACATAATTTGATAAGAAATACATTTGAAAAGTTAATAAACAAGAACATTACAACCATGAGCACAAGACATCACAAGATCACCTGTACCTTTGACTTTTGCAATCCTTTGAAAAGCCTATTATATGCTGCCCCAAGCATAGACCTTATCACTAAGAAGTCCTCTGTGCTCTTGGGGCCTTGTAGCTCTTGTAGCACCTGGGATCACAGAAGGGGAAGGGGAAAGCTGTGAGCAAGTAATAGCTCTTCCCCTTGCCCCATGCCTCTGTACACCCTTACCTACATCTCTCTAAAACATACATAAAATGCTCAAAATATCTCTTTTTAAAGGAAATAATCACCATGACTATTTATGAACATTTGCACTGTGTCCTTTCTTTCATCACAGTCTAAATGTAGTCAGCTACTTAAATCTTTTCTTTTTAAAACATAGTCAGTAGAAATAAGGATAAAATGTTCAAGTGAAATATCATTATAATTATAAAATACAAAAATATAATTTTACTGTGCTTTAGCTTTAAAACACCTGTTTCATTTAGTACTATTCAAGCTAAAACAATACCTCTACTTTGTAATTTTTCATTCTTTATGAAAACGTGAACTAAATATATTTTGTCACTTTCCTACTATCCTTTTGAAATGTTGCTATTCACTACCAGTAACTATGTCTCCAGAATTGATTTCACACTTATTTCATTTGTACTCATTAATTATGAAAATTATGAATATTTAATTGAAATGAGTAATTATAACCCCAAATAACTAAAATAAAATTAATGCACAATTTTAGAGATTTTATACCTGGATAATCCTTAGTATTAACAACCAAATAAAAAAATATAAAGAGAAAAAATTTTAACTATTCCTGATAGGGTTCATAATATGATATTTTGCTATAATAAAGGTACAAGCATTGCATTTGTTTTGAATTGGATTCATTGTACATATATGACAAATTGATTTAATGATAGAGAATAATCAAGAGTTGAGGAAAGGACTGGGTGAGTGTTACAAACCTGTAATTGCAACTACTTAGGAGAGCGATAGGAAGGTCACCTATGAAACCAACCCTGAGCAAAAGGTAGTGAGACACTATCTCACAAACAAGAGAGGCATAGTAGTATACAACTGTAATGCCAGCTAATTGGTAAGTTGATGCAGAAAGATCATAGTCTAAGGCCAAGTGTGAGACCCACTTAAAAAACCCCAGAAGCAAAAGTACTGGGGGCAAGATTCAAGTGGTAGAGTGCTTGCTAGCAAATACAAGGCCCTGAGTTCAATCCCTAGCACTACCAAAAAAAAAAAAAAAGAATTGAGGAGGTCTTTCATCTCAATTTATTTTCCTCTTTGTTTTCCATGTGTTATTTATATAAAAGGAATGTCCTATCAAAATAACTGATTTTTGTTGCTTGTGGGGCTTGAATTCTGGACTTTTTTGAAGGAAAGAACTATCCATGAAAAATAATCTTTTTATTGCTACTTTTAACAGAAATTAACATAATTTTATTTTAAGCTCAAATTTCACCAGTAATGAGTGATCTCCAGAGTGTACCATTATCCTGAATTTCAGTTTGCCTTGACTTTATCACCAAATAGAAAAGGAATATTTATTTAAGAGCATTTGCAAAACCAGAAAAAGCATAAAGAAGATACTATAAATCTTTGTAATTCCAAGAGAAAACAATAACAGTAATTGACAGTAAAAAAATAATAATATTAGGAAAGTGAATTGCTCTTCAGCTCAAGGCAAGTGCTCTACTACTTGAGACAGAGTGCCACTTGTAGTTTTCTGGTGGTTAATTGGAGATGAGAGTCTCACGGACTTTCCTGCCTGGGCTGGGTTTGAACCTTGATCCTCAGATCTCAGCCTCCTGAGTAGCTAGGATTACAGGCATGAGCCACCAGTGCCCAGCTTTGATCTATAAAGTTTCTTAACTAGTACTCATCAAGATGTACTTGTTTTGAACAGTGACTAGCTTTATCCCTCCATTGTGCCTGTCTCATTGTGTCTTTCCCAGGCCCAAGAAGTGCCAATACTGATACCACAGGAAATATCAGATTCATCAAGGATAGGTGGGAGAGTCAGCTGTTGAAAGAGAAAAGGCCTAGCTTAAAAGAACACTTGAAGTACAGCTGTGTTTACCCAGAAAGTATTCCACGGAAATTCATTTTAGAACACAAAAAGTTTCTTACTCAGCAGTATAATTCTCAGCCTTCCAAGTACATACCACCAGAAGGAAAGCCTCCAAAACTTCAGGAATTTAAGAGTGCCCGCAGCCTTGGACATTTTGAAGTCACCATCCTAGGTAAGTCAGCTGTTCTCCTCTTTGTATTCTATTAATTTAAGCTAGTTTAAATGTAGATAGTTTTGCTTTAACAATTAAGACACTCCCCACCCACCCCCACATACATATCCACGTCCATTAAGTGCAAAGGGAACTTCTGTTGGCCTCAAATTAAAAGGAATAGAGCATTTATTCTCAAATAAATGAAGCTATGATTAAGGGTTTTTCAACATTGCTGAGTCCAAGTTATTTGACAAAAAAAAAAAGATCGAGAACTGAAAGGACTTTGTAATCATATTCTACTTCTTTCCCAGTACATCCAAACCACTGAAGGATAACAGGGTAACTTAAAGATTAAAGAGGGGGGCTGGGAATGTGGCTCAGTGGTACAGTGCTTGCCTAGCATGCATGAAGTCCTGGGTTCGATTGCTCAGTACCACATAAACAGAAAAGGCCAGAAGTGGCCTTGTGGCTCAAGTGGTAGAGCACTAGCCTTGAGCAAAAAGAAGCTCAGGGACAGTGTCCAGGCCCTGAGTTCAAGCCCCAGGACTGGCAAAAAAGAAAGATTAAAGAGGGGACCTATCAAGAAAAGGCATCTGTTTAAACCCCCCAAAAATCAAATTCTCATGTAGATCAGGTTGAACAGAACAGAGTTATAGAGAAAACCAAACTTGTTTTCTAATAGAATAAGCTGATTTTCTTGGGTTACCCCAAACTAAGAAGTAGGGATATATCGGAATGCAGTGGAATATGTGGGGATGTAATAACTAATATAACCTCGTAAAACAAAAGCTGAAGAGGTCATTCTAGTACTCATGGAAATGTAAAGAAATAAAAAAAAACATTTAAAAGGGGCTGGGAAGTTGATTCAGTGGTAGAGAGCTTGCCTGGCATGCATGAGGCCCTGGGTTTGATTCCTCAGTACCACATAACCAGAAAAAAGCTGGAAGTGGCACTGTGGCTCAATTGGTAGGGCACTACCCTTGAGTGAAGAGCTGAGGGACAGCATCCAGGCCCAGGGTTCAGCCCCCACACCGACCAAACAAACAAACAAACAAAAACATTTAAAAGCCAGTCACCAGTGGCTCACCCCTGTAAACTTAGCAAATGTGGTGGTTCACAGCAAGTATGAGTGGGAAAGTATGTGAAGTTCTTATTTCCAATTAACCATCAAAAGTCCAGGAATGGAACTGTGGCACAATTTGTAGAGTGCTAGCCTTGAGGGGAAAAAAAAAGCTCAAGACAGCCTCCAGGCCCCGAGTTCAAGTCCCAGGACCCACACATGTACACAAAAAATGTGATAAATGAAAAATGAACATAGAATAATTCTGAACTAAAATATTAGCCAAAGCAATCCCAAGTCAAGGCTTTTATTTGTGTTTCATAGGAAGATCTTAGTACCAGATCTAATCTTAAAAATGAAGCAATGAAGAAAACCTATAAGAACATTAATTTAATGTCTGGAAAAACTTCACATCATGGATTTTCCCATTGATGGTAGTATATGGTACTGCCTTGAGTTTTATCAATTTTTCCTTATCCCTTTTATTTTGCACATTCTTCTCTACTTCATCATACACAGAAATTGTGTACACATCTAGGAGAGTTCATATAAAGTCTCTAAGAAGTATGAATTTCCAGTGATTATTAGAGACCTAAGTTTCAGGTGTTTTCTCACTAGACTGTATTTACTTTATCTGTTCTGGTAGTTTATCAATCTTAATTTTATATCGAGGAAACAAAAATTATAAAAGATTCCCCATATATCACAAACATTAGGATGGAAACAAGGGATTCAACTAGAACCACAGAAACTGGATTTTTTTCTTCATTTTAACATTTTACTGACCCATTGGAACAGATTAGACAGCTGCTTTACATGTAATTGTAACCATTTGTGACTTTGGCTGTAAATCAGCTGAAAGCAAGAATCAAATGTGAAGACACAAACATATTTTATTCACCAGATGTAATTAATCATTGTTAGAATTATATCCTACCTGTTCTCAAAAATAGTTTACAGACTACAAAAAGCTGATAAAAGAACCCATTTCTGAATAAAATCAAAGCACATTTTGAAAGGAACACAAAAATAGTTCTTACAAATAAGCACATTACTATTTTTTGCAGTGATTTTTTTCCCTGAACTTTCTGGCAGGAAGGTTCAGAAAAGGGGGCTTTTGGTTGTTCCCTTTTTTTTTGTTTTGTTTCTGATTTCACATTCAATTTTAGAGCTTAAAGGAAGTTATATATCCTCTATTTTTACTCTCTGGTTAGGTACAAGGCAGACCATGATTAAAAATTTTGTCTCCTAAATCTAAACATATATTTCTTGCAGAGAAAACCAACACTCAGATATAGGCATCCTGTTTTTTCAAAGTTCAAGTCACACACACACACACACACACACACACACACACACACACAAAGTTATTGTACATATAGCACAGAATAACAAATTAATCTGAATCTTCAACTACACTTTTCTTTTTTAAAGAATGAAAATACCCTTGAGAAAGTTGCTTCCTACTAAATATAATCATTATAACCATTAGTCATATCTTAACCAAGCATTTCTGTAAAGGAGTATATTTTCATTCTATTATTTAATAAATCTGTGCACTCTGATTTCTAATGATTCAATGTATAGGGATAAAAATCTGTAAAAATACGGCCAGAGGAGTGGCTTAGCAATAGAGTACCTGCCTAGCATTCATAAGGTTCTGAGTTCAAAACCCCAGTACTGACAAAAATAAATCTGTACAACTAAATAAATGGCACTGGGTACATTGATTCTCCTACATTGGTGGAAGTGGTATGCATTTTTTTTTTTTTTGGTCGGTCATGGGGCTTGAACTCTGGACCTGGGTGAGCGCTCTACCACTTGAGCTACAGAGCCACTTCCGGTTTTCTGGTGGTTTATTGGAGATAGGAGGCTCACAGTCTCTCCTGCCCGGGCTGGCTTTGAACCGCGATCCTCAGATCTCAGCCTCCTGAGTAGCTAGGATTACAGGCGTGAGCCACCAGCGCCCGGCTGCATATTTTTTACATTTACAAGTGAGAATGTATTGTATGGTTGATGGGTATGTTTAATGCTATGTTTGCTTTATAATAACAGAGCTGTTATTAAATTGAGGGCACATAGAGTTAAATTTAGTCTCAGACTCAAAGAAATAAGATTCCAACATGTTCTTATTCAAAGGTTTTACAGCATTGCTGAGAGCTGTGGGTTAGCTATGCTTTTTATGATACTGAATTACAATCCTAGGAAATTCTGATAACATGGTTATTTTACTTTATGAATCCCAAATATCAGTAAGTCTTCAAAGGCTTTAACCAGCCTTTAATTATATGTTAAATTAAAGCTATGAGATTTATTGTTATTTGCTCACAAAAAGCAAAGGACTTGTATTTCTGAATCTGTTGGCAGCTTAACAGTGACTTTATTTACCCATCACTGGCCCAGACATACTCACTACTTCAGAATCACAGGAAAGGATTTAAAAAAGAAATATTAAAGCTATTGAATCTCAATGACTAAATACACCACAAAAATGGATAATACCTGAATTTCTGGATTGGGGAACCGGGTGGAAGTCAGTTTTAAAGTTGCTTGATAAGAAATGTACTCATTATCTTGCCCATGTAGTTGTAACTCTTCTGCATGGTATTCTCACAATAAAAATGAATAAATAAATAAAGTTGTACTCTTGCTCCAGCCCCCGTCCTAGGGATAATACCTTTGGCTTATGCTGCCCGCTGTATGCCTAAAATGCTCTCCCTCTGTTTAGTTATTTATCCTAGCCAATACTGATGCACATTAAGACACGACAGCTGAAGGTCAGGACACTGGTTGTGCTCTCTTTGCCCTTTTCTCCTGCAGCCTTTAATTAGCCTTAATGGTGAATGTGGGAACCTTTTGTTGTGTATTTGAACACAGATGAGACTTAGTTACTGCCATTCTTTGCTTTACTGGAGTATGGCAGTAGGTGGACCAATAGTCCTCTCTGATCCTTCCACTCCCATCATGGCATCTGTCAGGAACATCCAAGGAAACACTGTGCATGTCTTCATTTTTTGTGACAAGGCTATCCTGTGGACAGTAAGACATTATCTATCAGTAGGGAAAACATTTTGAATTGGTTTTAGCATGGTGATAGGTTGCAATAAAGTTCCAAAAGAGACCAAGGGCATGTGTTCATAAATTGTTTGCAAATCTGAGTTCAATCTCCAGTTTGTAAACAGTTTTTCCAGGTCTGAAAATGATGGGCACATGTTATGATCAAACCAACAAACCTGGCCTTCATGATTCCATATTAACCTACTGAACTTGTAGTAATGTGTGGTTTTTCTCTAACAGGTCTGAACCATGAAATAGCAATTGATGTTGCATTCCTACCCATGTTTTGTCCAGAAGATGTTCAAACATCTCAAGTAGACACACTGTTGACCTGCATGAATTACAGCTGTGTATATCCAGTAGCAACACCTGTCAATGAACAAACGCCGAGTCCCAGAGCACTGGCAGGTAAGACAGTGTCAGTGTTCTTATCACTCAGAAAAAAAATTGTTATGTAAACAGTTGTACCCTTAAAACTTAATATAGTTTAACTAATGGCTTATATTGTTAAATGTACTTTCTCCTTTCAGCTAAGGTGAGACACTTGGTCTTTTTACATAATAATTGTCTAAAATAATAATACATACTATATAATATAGTACAGTAAAATTGTTTTCTAAATGATTCTTCAACTGCTATTCAATACTTTCCTTGGAGACAACAAGGAGTTTATATAATAGGAGTTTATATAATCCCAACAGTGAAATTCTTCAATCAAGTAATTGTTACTACTGCTACCTAATATACAAGACTTTAAGTTATTTGTATACATTTATCAAGTATCTATCCAATTAGAATCATCCTGGTCACTTTCTGTTGTCATTACTATTTCCTAAGCATATGGTAAAGATCCTAGACGTTTTCATTGAGTTTTATCATAACAGATAATTAAAGGGGCTAAGAAGCTCTTTTATTACTTCTATTATCTTGGGATTTTGTGGTGGGTCTTTCTAAGCTGATAAAATCTTGAGTGTATGTTGTTTTTGAACAACTTGTATGAACTCTACCTGACAATGAAATAATTTTCACAATAATGGTTATGCAAACTGAATGTTAGAATCCATAATTTTATTAGATGAGTTCTTTTTTCCTGTGGTCCATTTTAGAAATGAAATATTAGATGGTGTGCAGTATTACAACTCCCTAAACCTTCAGTAATCCCAAATTTCTTATTTAGTGCTGTAACGGGCCGTTTATTCCTATTATTTCATATAACACCCACTTTTCTTGTCTTTTCCTTTTTTTATTGGTGCCAGTCCTGGAAATTAAACTCAGGACCCAGGTAGCTTTTTATTCTCAAGTCCAGTGCTTCATTACTTGAGCCACAGCTCCACTTTCAGCTTTTTTTTTGGGGGGGGGGGGGAATGGTGTGCAGCATTAACTGGAGATAAGAGCCTCACAGAGGTTGTTTGTTTGTTTGTTTGTTTTGCCCAGGATGCTTTTGAACCAGGATCCTTAGATCTTAGCCTCCTGAATAGCTAGGATTACAGACATGAGCCACTAATGCCCAGCCAGTATCCACTTTTCTTACATACGGTTATATGTATATGCTGTTACTGATATAAAATATCAGGTTAGAGTTGTTAGCGCTTTGCTTGTTGCAGTACCTATGTTCTTCCAGTCATTATTACCATCCTAACATGACCAATCTGCCAAAACAGTTAGTATTTGGGCACAAAGGACAAGAATCTATAAGGGAAGAAAAGTGCAAGAGTAACCTAAAGCAAAGGAATTTGAGTGGAATACCATAGTTTTTCTTGAGGTAGCGCTAATAACAATGGTAATATCCATTTAACTTTGTGCCAGCAGTGTTCCTGGGCCTCTTACATAGGTTGCAATTAATCCTATCAATAGCATGGGTAACAGGCAGGATTTGAACTCAGAGTTGTCTGACTTCAAACCTTTCTGTACTTTTCATGATTTTCTAGGATGAAAGATATAGTTGTAAAGTTGTAAATAGTTGTAAAGTTCATTTCCAATATACTGTCCAGTGGGTATCCTTGTTACAATGGGTCATCCTTGTCCTTGGTTCATCATTTTGTTACTCCCTTTCCCCTCCCCAGATTAGACAAATGTATATATAAGATGCAGGGTATCAAAGGGAAAAAGGATGAGAAAGTACAGCAGTGAAGCTCACTGGATGTCGATGAAAGTGAACTTTATAACTTGTGGGTGGAGACAGGAGGGAGGGACTGGGAGAGATTGAGGGTACAGAAGACACTGTACCAAAGGAAATGTACTCATTACCTGACTCATATAATTGTAATCCCTCTTTATCTCACCTCTATAGACAATAAGGTAAATTAATAAAGAAATATAAAACAAAATGTTTCATAGTATAATATTGATGTCATATTTTAAACATCCTATGAATTATTTTCTTTTTGAATTCTAACAGCAATAAATGTTAATAAGTTTAAAAATTCAAATAGTATGGATAGATTCTAGGTAAAAGTAAAAGCTCCCCTCCTTGCATTCTGAAGTTAACCCACCCTACCAACTCACTTATTTACTCTCTGCAGATAACCAGTATCTTTTAATCATTTTAAGACCTTATTTCTTTTTTTATTTTTAATATGTTTTTATTGTAAAAATACTGTACAGAGGGGTTAAAGTTTCATGGGCAAAGTAATGAGTACATTTCCTATCAAGTATTATTACCTCCTCCTTTGTTTTTCCCCTACCATCCCTTCCCTCCCCCTCCACAACTACACTTCCCTCCCCACCAAGAACTTATTTCTTATATAACAGTATCTGTTATATTTCTCTCTCACACATGCAAAAATTGAATTATATAAACTGATGAGTCTATGAATAGCTGTTTCCCTCTGATACTACATCTTGGACATTTGTCATATTAGTATAGAGAAATCTACCTTATTCTTTTGAGTAACTACAAAGTATTTTCATGTGTCTATACAAAAATGTACTTAACCAGTTCCCTTCTTACAAACTTTTATATTACTCCTATTTTGCTCTATTATCAAATAATACTGTAGTGATTAAATATATACAAACTCTTTATATACTTATGTAAGTACATCTGCTAGCATACATTCCAGAAATCACTGACTCAAAACTGTGTGCTGACCAGTCACAGTAGTTCAGGCCTGAATTTCTAGCTACTGGAGAGATCAAGAAGAAAGGTACAAGGCCAACTTTGGCACAAAAAGCACCTTCTCAATCAATTACTGAGCTTGGTGGTGCACACTTGTCATCACAGCTACATGGGAGACTGAGATGAAGAGGACCAAAGTTTAAGGTCAGCCTAGACAAAAAAGTTCACAAGACACCATGTCAAAAGAAAATGCTGAGCATGGTGGTATATGCTTGTCATCCCAGCTATGGCAGAGAGCCTGAAACTGAAGGATCTCAGCCGAAACATGGAAATGGACAAAAACATAAAACCATATCTTAAAATTAACTAGGGCAAAAAAGGACTGGAAGTATGGCTTACCATTATAGTGTCTATTTAGCAAGCATGAGACATTAAACTCAAACCCCAGTACAGCTTTGCAAAAAAAAGTGTGTGTGCCTCTAGAACTTTGGCACATACTATGTAATTGTTTTCCCAAAGCAAGAGTATCATTTTATTCACAAGCTAGACATTGCTCTTAGTAATCTTTGGCAGACTACTAGACAACAGGTATCATATTTTACCTTAATTTGTATTTGTTAATTATTACTGAGCTTGAAAATCTTTACAGCTCTGTGTGTAAGTCATTGTGTGTGTGTGTGTGTGTGTGTGTGTGTGTGTGTGTGTGTCTGTCTGTCTGTCTGTCTGTCTGTCTGTCTGTCTGTCTGTCTGTCTGTGTCTGTGTCTGTGTTTGAATGTGTGTCTGTATGTTTTAGCAGTTCTGGGATTTGAAACCCTAAAAGCAGCTCTGTGCTTGCTAGGCAGATATGATACTACTTGAACAACACCCTCAGCCCATTGTGCTTAATTTTTTTAATATGTCCTCTTATTTACACCCAAGCAGGTCTGAATCTCAATTTTACTATTAATGCTTCCCACATAACTGGAATGACAGATATGCTCAATTTTTTTTTATTGTGAGAATACCGTACAGAGGAGTTAAAATTACATGGGCAAGATAACGAGTACATTTCTTATCAAGCATTGTTGCCTCCTCTTTGTTTCCCCTTGCCATCCCTTCCCATACTCTACCCCTCCCCCCATCCAATCCTCCCCCCACCCTCCACCAAAGTTGTAAAGTTCATTTTTCCACATAACGACTTGCACATCTCATTGTTGCAATGGGTCCACCTGTATCCCTAGTTAAATGATTTGTTTTTTCCCTTCCCCTCCACAAATTATACCAACCTCAAACATGGTGAAAGCATGGGTTATACCGTGGGGGAGGGAATACAAAGCAACATAGAAATCATCTTATAAATATGTTAGAAATAATTGCATGAAAGGAAAAAAAAACAAAAAAAGACATTTGAATACTTATCTTGGGGTTCATTCCCCTAACATCAACTTATCTGATCTTTTCTGCTTGACTCAGACATATACTAGTTATTGAAAATAAGGGAAACCATGGGACCTATGTTTCCTTGGGCCTGGCTTACTTCACTTAATATAATTTTTTCCAAGTCTTTCCTATGCTCAAATTTTATTACTTGAAATAGGATCTCTCACTAATTTTTTTCAGGTTAGCTTTTAACTACAGTATTCCCAGTCTCTGCCTCCCAAATAACTAAGATTAGTTATGAGCCTCTATATCTGACCTAACTACTCACAGTTATTTATATTTCTGTGAATTTTCTAGAAGTTTATTTAAAATTAACCCTTTATGATATGTTACAAATATTTTCACCAAGATTATCCTTTATTCAATGGGAGGTTTGCTTTGATATGCTGTCATTTTGTTTTTATGTGCTCAGATATATCATTTTTTTCATTTTGTGACTGCTCATTCTTTGTTATACTCAAAAAGGAATAAGGTTTTCTTCACTATTTCTACTTTCATTATTTTTACTCACATGTTTATTGTTACCAAATGTATCTAACAAAATTTATCATTGTAATATTTGTATCTGGCTTATTCACTAATGACAGGGTTCACTTATGTTGCAATAGATATCAAGATTTCATTAGTTTTATACCTGAATGATATTCCATTGCAGTATATAATGCATTTTGTTTATCCATTCATTTTAATTCTTAATGAGAATTTGGCTTGATTTCTATTTGTTTATTTACTTTGCAGTACCGGAAATTGAACTCAGAGCTTTCTGTTTGCTAAGAAGGCACTCTGCACTTGAGCCATATGCCCAGTCCTTTTGCTTTTGCTTTGTTACTTAGATTCTTGCACTTTTGCTTAGGCTGGCCTTTGGTAGTGATCCTTCTACTTCCACCTCCTGAGTTGCTGGAATTACAGATGTGACCACTGCACCTGCCCTGGTTTTTTGTTATTATTTTGGTGTTTATTTTTAAGTGGTATTGGATTGAATTTAGAGACTAGTGTTTCCTAAGCAAGCATTCTACCCCTTGGTATACACCCCTCAGCCCTTTTTTGCTTTCATCATTTTGATAAAAAAATTTTTGCTTTTTCACCCACACCAGCCTTAGAGTAAGATCCTTCTATATCTGCCTCTGGCAAGCCTTGGGTTACAAGCATTTACCACGATGTCCTGCCTTTGTTTCAACATTTTGGTTCTTGTACATAATTCTTTTATGAACATTTGTTTACAAGTACCTGAGTTCCAGCTTTCTATTCTTTTGGAACTATCTTAAAGGGGAACATGGGAATCTCAGGCTTAATGGTTTTGAGATGCTGCCATGCTGTTGATCTGCATTATTTTACATCTCCACCGGCAATACTACCAGTACCAATACTAGTTAAGTTCTTTCATTTTGAATTGAATAACACCCCTTTTAATGATGGGTGTGAGGTGGTATGGCATTGTGTTTTTCTTTTGTATTTCCTAGTTACTATTGATGGGGAGTACCTTCTCATATGCTTATTGTTCATTTGTACATCTTCTTAGAAAAAGATTCAAGTCCTTTGTGCATATTTTAAAATTTAGGGGGACCAGATATTATTGTGATGTCTTCATTTTTATATCTTTTACACCATTTGAAATGCTAGCCTTCTCCATATGATTAGCCATTTATCCCAGATAGCTTATTGAATAATGCTTACAAATAGGAAGCCCTTCATTATCATCTTTAATTATAATACATAAGGATATGCATTTCCTTTTCCACTTTGAAAGGATACGAAGACATAATATAAAATGTATTACATTACTATATCGCTGATAAATATTTTTAAAGTATAGCATAATATAGAAGAATTTTCACACATTTAGGAAAACAATTTTATTCTCTAGGTAATCAGGGTTTCCCATATTGCTATCAGAGACAGGATTATTACCACCCCATATGACAAGATACGTTTGACTATGCTATAGTTAAAAAGCAACTCTGAAGTCAGAGTGACTTAAACTCAGAAGTTTATTTCTTGCTAAAGTGTGTCAGAGTCAGCAGCTCTCTTTCTGGGATTGCATGGTACATCCCTCTGCAATGCAATGCAATTTGCATCCTGCCCCAGCAGGAGCAAATAGCTTCTAAGATTGCAAAGCAGCAGAATGAAGAGATGAAGAAGATATAAGTTTTCAATGACCTTGGACCGAGAGTGCCATATCACTCCCACTTATATTCTCATTTGACAGAATTCAGTTACATGGCACCAATCCAGCTACAAGGAGACCAAGATAATTTTTCTTCCTCTGTGACCAAGAATAGGAAACAGAACAGAGTCCTCTTCGTGTTTTGTGTGTGTGTGTGTGTGTGTGTGTGTGTGTGTGTGTGTGTGTGTGTGTGTGTGTGTGTGTGTGTGTGTGTGTGTGTGTGTGTAATTTTATATATAAAAAAGAGGACTCTGGGGCCCTAATTTTTATATATATAATATATAAGTATATATATAAATATATATAATCGTTACTGTAAAAGTGATAAGTATATATAAATATATATAGTCATTACTGTAAAAGTGATATGCAGAGGGGTTACAGTTACATGTCAGGTAATGAGTACATTTCTTTTTTAATACTGTCACCCCTTCCTTCACTTTGTTATATTTACTTTATACTTTGTGTGTGTGGTTAATTGGAGATGGAGTCTGGTGAACTTTTCTGCCTAGGCTGACTGAACCACAGTCCTCAAATCCCATCTTCTTGAGTAGGTAGGATTATAGGTGGAAGCCTTTAGGTGGCCTGCTGTTGATGTTCCTAAAAGCAAACAATTCTTGAAATTCTAGCAATTTAAAGTAAAATGTACAAAAGCTCATTTTATAGGGAAAATGAGTAGCCCTTTATAAAGACACTGGTGGTAGAAATAATACTCTAATTTCATTAAGTAAAATATGTCAAGTAAAAGTGATCACTGCTAATATTTGTGTATGGCTTGTTATCAGTTAGCCACTATTCTAGAGATCCATATATATTTAATCCTCAAAACACTGTATGAAGGAGGCATTCGATAAATTGAGATTTACAGAGCTTATCATTTGCTCAAAGTAGTATATAAATCACAGTCACATGAAATGAAGACTTAGATTTTATGTTGTGGTATGTAAAACGTTATTTGTAAAAGTCAGTATGATAACAATTACAGTATTTTGTTTGTTGCTAATTTTGAAGATCTTTAAATCTTTCTAAAATATATGGATTAAAGTATACTCCATTCAAGGCAGAAGAAAACTAGATAGTTTCAGCATTCATTCTAATATTCTTTTGGTTTTATTGTACTTGTACAATTTTAAATCATTCATTTGATTTGTCTAGTGTATGTAGCAGGGGAGAATTTACTGTGAAGCTAATAAAACAAGCTTCCGTAGGAAGCTTTTGTTTTCATAAAAGGCTTCTAATTAGCATATCCTTCAGGCACCATAGAACCTAGCTCTCCTTCTAGACTTTGACACCTCATACTATCTAGATTAGAACCGTATGACTTTGCTTGTTACTTAATAACCTCTAAGTGCTTTCATTTTTCTCATATTTAGAATAGTGTTTTTCATGAGTAGTAACTGAAATCTGTGGTCAATTAGCTTAGTAGTTAGCTAATGTTGTCTAGTATTTTGACAGTAGCTAATGTTGTCTAGTATTTTGACAGTGTTTCATTAAACATAGGTAGCCAAGAAAATGAAGAAAGCAAAGAAAATTTGAAGGTTAGACCTTCATCAGAGCACATTTTCAACACTTAGTCTTGCTATTTATAACTCTGCCTTAGCCTTCACTTCCTGCTTACTCAGACCCTGATGGTCAGCCAGTGGTGAATGATCAGAGTTTTCTCAGGCCTCTCTAAGCACATAGCAATCCCTGGGTGTATACATATGGCCATCTGTGTGTGTGTGTGTGTGTGTGTCAGTGTCTGTCTGTCTGTCTGTCTGTGTGTGTCTGTGTGTCTGTGTGTGTCTGTGTGTCTGTGTCTGTGTCTGTGTCTGTGTGTGTGCACGCGCGCCTGGTCTTGGGCCTTGAAGTGAGGACCTTAGCACTGTCCTTGAGCTTCTTTTGCTAAAGGCTAACAGTCTACCATTGGAGCCACAGCTCTACTTCCAGGTTTTTGGTAGCTTATTGCCTGGGCTGGCTTCGAACCATGATCATCAGATCTCAGCCTCTTGAGTAGCTGTGTTTACAGGCATGAGCCACAGGTGCCTGGCCTTACATATGTCTATCTTGATTCCCAAATGTACACAGGAGCTTTTTAAAGCCATTGTTCCCTTATATATCTCTTTTCCTAGCCTCTTCCTGCCCTGGACTTTCAGTTTATTAATTTCTTAACCTAAAATTCTATCCTATTCAACTTCTCTGGCCAATATACTTTCAATAAAAGCCATTTGAGGAAGAGGCACCCCAGATGTGAGAATGCGCTGAATTGCTTAAAGCAAAAGCAAGCCTTTGCAACTGTCCTCAAGGGAGCTATCAGACAAATCCTCACATCCAACCACATCTGTATTTGCTACCTTTACTACAAGCAACCTCCACCAGGATTATAAACTGCCAGTTATCTAAGGGGTAAAGGTAGGTAGATAGGCAATTTAAAACACCATGACACTTTCTCAACAAGGCAGAAATTTCTTCCTTTATTAGTCTTTGCCCTGATTGTTGTAAGTCTTTCTCTGTATTCTAGAATTTGACAAATGTTGATTCTGAGAGTTTTGACAGCTTATAAAATGTGCTTTGTGAAGTGACAGAGAGCCCTGGAATTCTCTGCTCAGCTTTGATAAGTGATATCATTCACTAGATCCATTTTCATAAAGTTTTGTCAGAGTAAGCTCTTAGTTGATAAAGCCAATTCAAAGGAAATAAACTTTAGAAGAACTTCAATTACTTGCACATACATCTCTATGCATACACATACATGTGTACATACAGATAATTAACATAATGTGAAGGTAGATCTACATTGTTTTGCTTTTTGACTTAGAGATTTTGCAAAAAAAAAAATGATAATTGATTTTCACAATGGGAACACTTACCTTTGCATTTTTTGATATATAATAAGTTGTTCAGTTGAATCCTTATACATGACCTCAAAAATACATAGGTGTATGTATTTATATTGCTTCACCAAAAGCAAAAGGTAAAAAAGGGTAAAAAAAAACATAAATGTATTTGGAATACCATGTCTTAACACTATTGGTGGCATGTGGGTAAGATGATGACCTTTATCTGGAGAAGTGATTATATAGTACATTTGATCAATGCATATGGCAAATTGAAGAGAAGGACAAGATTTAGGGCATCGTTATTATTGTAAGAAAAAAATCATCAGATTATGTAATTCTAACTCCAACTAAATATTTAACTATTTTACAATACTTACCATCTTTTTTTTCACTTTTAGGTGATATTATAAAAGCAGCAGCTGAATTGGATAGAGTCCACATCATTGGTATCTTAGATATCTGTAATTTGGGTAACAATAAAGTAGAAGTCTGTTTGCAGAAAATTTATTCTCCAAAAAATATGCCTTAAAAAGTGACAAATGATAGTATTACAAAGTATACATATTTTTGTTGATAGTTTCAGCATTATATAAGTTCTAAAGGGAACTCGCTGGTTTTATGTGTTCATCCCATATTTGGGTCAAAATAATTTATATTGGATTCATTACTGAAAAAGTCATCAAAATAATTTTTGAGCCAAAAGTTGACTTCTACAAAATTACTATCTTGACTTGCAGTAATTTATGTTCAATGTTACTTTTGTGAGGTGACTTGTTCTAAAATCTCAGTATAAGTTACCCCAACTTACAAGAGATTTTATAGATATTTTGGATCCTTACAATTTGAATCACATATAATTGCAAATTTTGAATTAACAGTTTGAAAATTAAATTCTTATTCCTCTAAAGTGGCCAACCTGCATTTCCTACCACCAAAATAGATTCCACTATTTCCAAAAACACATGTGAACTATAATGGTCCCTGCCCCATCTTGAAATTTATTCAGTTGTAAAGTGTCTTAACATTTTTCCACTCTGTATTGTTATTTAATATACTTTGAATTTCTAAATATTTTGATGAGTGTGTGATGTTAAATCCAGAGGCCACAGTATGTCAATACTTTCTGTACTCGTTTGTAGTTTTTGGCATATGTAATATTGGTTAAGACAGTGAATTTTTATCTAATATTAATATCACAAGTGGTCATATTGAAAGTGGAAAAACAGTATCTAATGGAACTTATTTCAATCTTGTTTTTTGTTTCTTAAGTGTAAATGCCCCCTTTGCTTGCATCTCCTGTGGTTGACATCTATGTGGTTTGTTAGATGAGCGAAAACAACAACCAATTTTAGTTTTTCTGAATGTGGTTAAGCTACTAAACTTATGGGCATTCCTTGTATAGCCCTGTAATTCATCACTTCATATTCTATACACTTTGATGTACACAGCAGCCTCTGAACTCCAAAGCATACTGAAGTTTTTCTATAAACTTGTAGAATCTTTTATTCTTTGGAACTGTTTACGTGTTAAATTTGTGAACCTTTCTTGTATTGCTATTTAAGTGTATTAATAAAGTTAATATGTAATAATGTTTTTGGTCTCATTTTGAATGCATCAAATTGTCTCTTCCATTTTGAGGTGCCGTTCTATATATAGTTTGTTGATCCAAGATGACTTTTCCATGTGAGTTTGAAGACATTTGTTTATTGAATGGAATGGAATGTAGGCGTATGTGAAGCTATTCACACACACACACACACACACACACACACACACACACACACACACACACACACACACATTTCTTGCTTCCTACTCAACACCTGAGCTGCAATCACAGCCACTGCATCCAGCTTCCCTGTATTGAGACTGAGACAGATCTTTTTGCCTGGACTAGCCTGGACAATCTTCCCTAGCTCATCCTCTCAAGTAGGTAGAATTACAGGTGTGAGCCATTGATGCTCAGACATAGTAGGGACTTTAATTTGTATATTTAGAGCACAGGGGAGATACTTAGTGATTTGTGTCCTGATTCCATTCATATTTTACAATGATCACTGTTGGAGAGTAAATTATAAAGATTTTGTCAGGGACTGCTAGTTTCCCCAATGCCTATTCTCTTCAGCAGTAATATATTTCTCAGTTTTTTAGTTGGACACATTGCTGTCTAGAATAAATACTTTCTCTTGCTTCATTTGTATCTAGGTATGACATAATAACAAAGTTCTGCTAATGAGAGTAAGCATATGTGATATGTACAAAAGCAGTTTTGGAACCATTCCCGCAGAAATTAGGAGAGAATGTACCTTTCTTCTTCCTTCTGCTTTCTACTAGCTCCATTGTGCATATTGTGCTTAGATGCCTTAGGTTACACAGAGAAAAGAAACACCCTAGGCATGGTAGAGCCATCAGCTAGTAGGAGCTTAAATCTCTGTTCATATGGAACTGCCTTACTAGCTTGGTATTTTTACTCTATTTTGGCTTTATGAAAAACTAAACTTATGTGTTATTAAAGCCACTGTTATTTTGTCTTTGAACAGAAGTTAAAGATATCCTACTCATGCAAAAAGCAAATCTGAAAACAATGATACCAACTAGGTGACAACACTAAGAGAGGTAGATCTATTCAACAAAAATTTTGAAGGTAATGTTAAAATTCATAATTTTTATTCAGTCAAAGCACTGATTTAAGTGTAGCAAATACCTTTATTCATATACTGGATATCAAGCTTAAGTAATCAAAAAATGTAGATTCATATGTACATATAAAGTACTTCAACCATATTCATCCTCTTCATTGGCCCTCCTCCCTCCTACTGATATCTGCCCTCCCACAGAGCCTGTTTTCCTACCATCTTTTCCCTTTTTTTATTGTACATTAATTGTTCAAAGGAGTTTTCACCATTATGTGTTTCACATGTGTATATGTATAATAATTTTTCAAACTAACCTTCTCTATTTTTTTATCTTTCCCAGTTCCTTCTTCTCTCAATTATACAACAGCTTCTGATTAGGTTCTATTTGCCATGCATACATAGTGCATTCCAATGTCATTCATTTCCATCATGTTCTTTCCCTATCCCTCTTCAACTTATTCCCCAAGCAGTCCCAAATTTACAGTCATTTAATATTTATGTATATATATATGGATCGTTTTATGTCTAGATTACACAAATGAGCAAAAACATGCCATATTTCACTTTGTATACATATATGGAAATGTCATAATGAAACCCATCCCATATAAATAATACATGCAAATTTTAAAATATCTAGTAATATTAAATGTTTGAAACTACTATATATGAGTGGCTTTCAAACTTGGTTATATATTGGTCTTTCCAGGAAATGTTTTAAAATACTATGCTTGAAACTTGACCCTGAGTTTCTAATGGTGGTATAACCTGGGCATCTGGATATTTAAAAGCTCCCAGAATGATTCTAATGTAGACATGTTTGAAAACCATCGGTATATAGTACTGTTTCAAATTGTTTTAAACATTTGCTAGGCTTATTTTCTTAGCACTCAAGTTTCACACAATTCTTTGCACTTAACTTCTATTAGGTGCTACGATTTCATGGGCACTTGATTTAGCTTCTTCGTGAATTGTGCTGATGGAGAAGAAAATTAAAAATGGATAATTGCTAAGCAAGTTTCATAGAGTTTTATATCAGACAGATCTTATGGTAAACTCCTAATCCAACCTCTTTGTTTACAAATGAAGAAAAAGGCCTGGAGAGGTTTTTGTTTTCATAAAGATAGGATACTAATTGTTGCAGAGTAGGTATATCTAAGAACTTTTGGTTTGGAAGGTAAATATAAGTATATATAAATATTCAGGCTACCACCTGAAGTACAAATAAATACCAAGCCTCCATAGGCTAGAAGCTGAAGGATGAGGTCCAAACAAATGATAGCAACAAACTCTCAAAAGCAGAAATTGTTCCAGTTATTGTCTTACCTAACAAGGTATATGTTCTGAAGTTCTTAAGTTTGACAGTGTGTAATTTACCTGGAGAGCTTATTTAAAGTGAGAATTCCTAGGTTTTCCTCAGATTCTGACTGAGCATGATGAGAGAGAAACCCAGAAATCTTGTTTTTAATACTTCCAAGGGATCTAAAGTAGATGCCCCACAAACAAAACTGTAAAAACATCTAATGAGCAATCAGCAAATTACCTTAAAAGTTAAAATGAAAATTGTGTGGGCAGGTGGGTGTTCAATATTTTAAGACTAATTTTACTCAACTGCAAAGTTTTTTAAAAAGCCATTTACAATTGTCCTTGAAAGTTCAATCTGAAAAACCATAAAAGGAAACCATTAAAGCACTTGTATATGAGTTATATGATACTGTTTACCATATACAGTCATGCACTTCACCCTCCAGAGAAGTTTGCCCTAACAGCTCAGCAAAGTTCTCTTTTGTATGCCAATGCAACACAAAATGGTATGGGAAAGTTGTCCAGGCACATAATGAGGTGACTTGTCAAGGAATATTATGTGAATATTTAAAACAAATGCTTTGAAGTTCAAAAACTCCAACTTCTATTGGCTTTAGCTAATTTCTCACTGATGTATTTTAAAACTGTTCCACAGCAAGTTATTTCTTTAGGAGTAATGTAATAACTGATAGAAAAGACTAAATCAAATTTCTGGGACTTCATTTGTAATTAGAATGGGATGTTGAATTTATCGTATATGACTGCCCATTAGCAATGAACAAACTTATTTTTTATATTTATGAGTAACAACATAATTGTTTTCAATCACATAATTTCATTTGTCTTTTTAATACATCAAAATGATGGTGCTCATAGCAAAAAGGTAAACTGTGTGTTTACTCATAAACACACTATAAACTAATACATAAGGCCTTGAAACTTTTCAGTTTGGTTATAGAAATTATTAAATGATGACCATATATAAGGTGCTACTAATACTAGATATCGTGAAAGTATACAGAGGTGAGTAGTTGGTTGCCTTATGATATGATAGAAAGGTTTTTATTTATATTACAATCGTATGTGTAATATAAATATATGTGTCTTATGTCTGGTTCCTAGAACTTTTCTCTTCTGTTGGGTGGTATTAACTGTTGTTTCCAAATCTATAGACTTCATTGAAAGGCTATTATTTCAGATACCTAAGATTAGACAGTAAGGGAAAAAAGCAACTGTACCGATCGTTTATTTACATGAGCATTGTCTCCAATATTCCTATTTTCTTTTGTCCCATCCATTTCACTCCAATAATCTTCCTGATTCCAGAATACTTGCCTTGGACTTTGGACTATCATTATGCTTGTTTTCCTTTTGACCTAGAGACTTTCTACTTTTCTGATAGCTTGATGCCTGTTTGTCTAGATTGCTAACTCTTAGTCCAATGAGACTCTTGATATCTGTTTGTCTTATTGTCTGTTTGTCTATTCCTTCTGCAGCCCTTAGCACACATTGTAATCTCATCCCAGCAATTGCTCAAACCAGTTGACCCTCTAGAAATATAGGTCCAACAGCTACTAATGTTCACTGCACTCCTGTTTTCAAACAAAGATTAAAATGAAGAGGACAAGGAAATAAATGTGTATATATTTAGAAGAACTAAAGTTGAACTTCAAATGTTAAAAATTAAACCTGAGAATTCTTTTATAGAGTATAATATATGTGTAGGGCAGGGAAGTTGATTGAGGGAATGAAACAATTCATAGGTATCAATCAGTAAATATTTGAGTACCTACCATGGGCAAGGCACCGTATACTTAAAGATCTGTAACCACTGAAGCATGTTTACCTCCTAATGAATAAACAAGGTAGCAAAGGTTATTCTCTGGGGAAGTTGCTACGAAAAAAAAAATTCACAAAGAAATTAGAGAAAAAAATAGGCATCAAAATCTTTCCTACTAATGGCATAGCAAATAAAATTATAGATTTTAACTTACTCCCAGCTGAATGGGTTGATAGCATATTTCAGCAGAGCTTGGAAAACCAGTTTAGTCTTCTAGATTTTCTGAGAGGTGACTTTCAGCCTTGTCACGTGGGATTCCCAAGAGTCCAGTTCCTCATTCCAGTCCACTCCATGTTTATGAAAGTGCATTAGCTGGAACAATAAAAAGGAGGAAAAAAATTCACTGCAGGAAGTTACCCAAATTCTAATACGTTCACATGTAGAATAAAGTTGATGGTTTTATTACTAAGCTAGTCCAGTTAAAGGTTATATATGTGTATACAGTTGGAGGAGGGACCAGCAAAGGCTAATGTAGATAACTAAAGTGAAAAAGAGCTGAGGTATTCAGAGCTTACGTTGCTAGATGTGGGATCAGTTACCTGCCAGCAACTGAAATTTCAAACTTCTGTTTAGCAGGGACATGAGTGGACAATGGTGACTGATAGTTGGAAATATCAGCAGATATCTTACAGTTTGTGCTTAAATGAACGAGCAATGAACAAGAAGAACAAATACAGTGTTTTCCAGCTCCTTGTCATTTTTATCTTTTTACTCAAAAGTACGGCATCTTTTTCGGCCTTTGTGACTGTGACTTATTATAATGAAACCAGCAACTCTACCAAAACAGATACATGTGAATGTGGTGTTTATGGATTAGCCTCGCCAGTGATTAATGCTCGTGGAGTAGTGGCAATCCCTAAGAACAGTAACTACCAAGCTTGTGACTACAATACTGAGTTTACCACTGGTAAGAAGCCCTGGATTGCACTGATAGAGGGAGGTAATTGTTCCTATTTTAAAAAAATTCAAACAGCGGCTCGAAGAAATGCTGATGCTGTTGTGATTTACAGTGCTCCAGAGCCTGGCAACCAAACAACAGAGATAACAAATTTTGGTAAGTAATAATTGATTCCCAAAGAGAGCGTTTTCATTTAGCTTAATAGGCATTCCCAGCTTGGATTACTCTAGGATCTGGCAATGAAGTTATACAAACAATTTTATTTTAAATTTCCTGCCTGGAACAACTTGGACTTACTTTATTCAATATTTTTAATTAGTTTGTCCTAAGGATATTAGCAATTCATGAAATGATTTTTATATACTTTCCAGTATCCTTAGCTTTATTAGTTTTGTTGTTGTTGTTTAGCATGCACTATATAATTGATTCTTAATAAGCTGGGCCTTTACCTGTAAATGTTAAAACTAAATTGTAATTTTATTATATGTATTTTCCGACTGGATTTTCTCCTGCAAAAAGGAATATATACTTCACATACTTGAATATATATGAAGCTGAAAGACTTATGATCAAGCAATAGCATATTTAAGTGTAAAATGTTGTAAGAATGATAATTTGACTCTATATATGTAAGGGTTGATTCTGTTCAAGAGATTAATACATATACATAAAACTTTTGTAAAATATTTTATTAAGAAGGGTATGAGACTGAGAAAGGCAAAATCATAGTTCAACAAAATAAACACCATGAAACAGGTACTTGAAAGTGGTGGGTGTGGTCATGGTGTGGAGTGGGGTAAGGAGAGGGGAGTAAGTGAATGAAGAGAAGGATGGGAAGAATGCAGTCAAATAAATGCATATCCTACAAAATTTAAGAGAACTGAGGGAAGGAGTGGCTTGAGAAGGATGGTGAGAATGTTGAAAGGAGTGACAAATTATATTCATAAACTGGTTTGTTAAATGGCAACTTCAGCCGGGCACCGGTGGCCCACACCTATAATCCTACTCAGGAGGCTGAGATCTGAGGATGGCGGTTCAAAGACAGCCCAGGCAGGAAAGTCTGTGAGACTCTTATCTCCAATAAACCACTCAAAAACCAGAAGTGGCGCTGTGGCCCAAGTGGTAGAGCACTGGCCTTGAGCTGAAGAGCACAGGGACAACACCCCAGCCCATAGTTCAAGCCCCACAACCAACCAAAAGAAAAAAAAAGTTTACTAATAACATATTAAATAAACAGAATCAATGAATTAATTAACTTTTAAAAGAAATTTACTTCTAGGAATTAGTTTTTCTATTTTGTAAAAATGCCACTAACAACTACACCAGTGAAGAAGTAGTCTTCTAATCCAAATTTGCTACACTATTGTTTACTCAGATTTTTAGCCAATGGATGAAAAATTAATCATTTCAAACAAAGAAAGATTTGCTAGTAAATAAATACAAGATTTTGGTAATTGGTATCATCACCACAAAATTTGTCCCCTGTAAGAAAATGAATGCAGGTCAAATTAAACTGACTTCAGAATTGTAAAACTGAGAAACTAAAATTTGTGTTAAGAATAGTAGAGTGCGGGGCTGAGAAGGTGGCTCAGTGGTAGAGCGCTTGCCTTGCATGCCTGAGGCCTTGGGTTCGATTCCTCAGCACCACATAAGCAAAAAGAAAAAAAGCCAGAAGTGGCACTGTGGCTCAAGTGGTAGAGCGCTAGCCTTGAGCTGAAGAGCTGAGGGACAGTGCCCAGGCCCAGAGTTCAGGTCCCATGACCGGACCAAAAAGAAAAGAAAAAAAAAGAATAGTAGAGTGCTCATTCCAGTTTATATACCTGTGATGTAGAAGTTCACTATGAATGTTTGGAAAACAAGCTTCTCTGGTTATCAAAAATCCAAATAAGATAGTCTTTGTGATTAAAGCATAACACACATACCAAAATGCTACTATCTACCATAGACATGAGACAGAGCTTCGGCATTAACATGTTTTGTTTTGTTTTGTTTTAAACATTCCCTGAATATTCATATTTTTAAGTGACTTATTTTTAGAAAGAAGGCCATGCAGTTTTCATTAGAAAACTGGGAAATAAACCTCTTCTAAGAAAGCTATTTCCATTGTATTGAAACTTAGGAAGACTGAGTACTCTAGGTTTCCTTTGGCATGCAGGCCATGTTAGTCATTCTTGTTATTTTGAAAGCAAACATAGTATCAAAATAAATAGTAGACCTGTTTTCAAAAACTTCTTTTGCTGCAATGGATCCACCTGCAACAATGAGATGTACAAGTCGTTATGTGGAAAAACGAACTTTACAGCTTTGGTTGGGGGGGAGGATTGGATAGGGGGGTGGAGGATGGGAAGGGATGGGAAGGGGAAACAAAGGAGGAGGCCACAATGCTTGATAAGAAATGTACTCATTATCTTGCCCATGTAATTGTAACCTCTCTGTACAGTATTTTCAAAATAAAAAAATAAAAAATAAACAATAAAAAAATAAAAACTTCTTTTGCAACCTGAAGTAGGGACCAATGTAGTTACCCCACTGCTGAATTGAAGACACTTGCCAAAGGTCACTCCCTGTAAATCCCTCCAAAAGATATGTGAACTATCATTTGAATATGGATCTGAAAAGAGGGTCTTTTTGGTTGTTATTTCTGTTTTTGTCTGTCATAAGGCTTGAACTCAGGGTCTGGGTACTGTTCCTGAGCTTTTTTGCTTATGGCTAGCACTCTACACTATGAGCCACAGCTCCACTTCTGGTTTTGTGGTCGTTGATTAGAGATAAGAGTCTTACAGACTTTCCTGCCCTGACTTTCTTTGAACCATGATCCTCAGATCTAAGCCTCCTATGTATCTAGGATTAGAGGCATGAGCCACTGGGGCCCAGCTTCTGGAAAAATATTTTAATAGGAAGCATACTTAACATTAAATACATACCTCCAATATAATGGAAGCCAAATGACTAAAAGCATTTTTTAAGCTACAGCATTGCCCCCACTTAAAAATAAGTACACATCTGTAAACTGAGCTACTTAGGAGACTAAGACAGGAAGATGGCAAGTTTGAGGCCAGCATGGGCAACATTATGGGACACTTCTTATCTCAAAAGAAAATAAATAATCCAACTGAAGAAGATGTCCAGGCATGTAGTGCAGACCACCACTCGGGATACTGGGGCAGGAGGATCATAAGGCCAAGCTGCATTATACAATAAGACCCTTGATATTGTATTTGAACACGGAATGATCTCAACTCCAAAGAATAAAAATTGTAATTAGTTTTTCAGTTATTATGTCTGTTAACTAGGAAGTAGTATATCATTGCAATTCTTCCTTATCAAAAATATTTGTTACATAAAACATATTCAGTGACACAGTTCACAAAGTGGAGCATATATAGCTTTGAAAACAATATAATCATCCTCTATGTCATAAAAAACTGAGTAATTACTTTATAACATAACCAAAATTGGCCTTATTCTTTTTATGATTGTGTGTGTGTGTGTGTGTGTGTGTGTGTGTGTGTGTGTGCCACTCTGGGACTTGAACTCAGGACCCGTGGGTTATCTCTAAGCTTTTGTGCTCAAGCCTAGTGCCCTACCACTTGAGCCACAGTTCCACTTCTGACTTTTGAGTGGTTAGTTGGAGATAAGATCCATAGACTTTCCTATCCATGCTGGCTTTGAACCATGATTCTCAGACATCAGCCTCCTGAATAGCAAGCATAAGTCACTAACACCTGGATATCATGATTGTTTTGTTTCAATACAAAAGTTGGAGACAGCAATTCAGCCTACTACCAAAGCTCATGACTTCACCTTTCATCGGTTCATATTTTTTCACCCCTCTAAACTGTCTTGTTAGGATAGTAGAGTCTACTCCACTCTTCTCTGGCCCCCCTCCCTCTTCATTACATCTGCTATTTCCCATGCTAAGTCATACTAGCCCTTCGACAGTGATAAGTCTCCTTACTTCTTACAATGGTCAATGCCCTTCAGCCAAAGACAGAAACACCTGTAGTTTAAAATGTTGAGTCTATTGCTTGTTGAATCAAAGAGAGAATTCCCACCATAGGCAACCTTGGACCATCTTAGTCAGATTGGCTTTGCATAAGGTATTTGGAGGAAGCTTTAAAGGAACTGCCTGCCCACCAAACATCTTACTTTTATTCATATTAAGGGGTTTCCCAGGATGTGGACACTTGTATTCTAAAACCAGGAAATTCCCAGGTAAACAGACAAGGTAGATCCCCTAGTAGGCTTTGTTCCACATTTGGATGCTGTCAGGAAGTTGGAGAAATTCTGATTATTTCTAAATAAATTATTTTATGTAAGAGAGGAAGACTATCAGAAGGCTAATGATACAATGGATAAAGAATCAATAGTCATATGATCTAGGATAGAGACTATTTGGTCCTTCTTGTGACTTACACACTGTTCCTATTTTATCTGGGTTAAGACATGATTATAGAGTACACTGCTTATGTTTTGATCCATCATGATCACAGAATGACCTTCTTGATGTGTCATGAGATGGTTTATGTTCAACAAGAGTACACCAAGGCCCAGCTAATCGTGCCAAACTAGATTCTAGATATCAAGGACCACTTGTTTCTTTCCACTTTGCTCACATCCTTATTGATATGCAAATCCATTCACTCCTCCAAAGTCTTTGTACCTTTCTGTCCTTCTCCTCTCCGGTAGGCTGCCTCCCATTGTCCCAACAAGCCTAAGATATGTTTCTGCACACTTTGATACTAATGGATTTATCTATACCTATGTACAGAATGTCCTTACTTCTTTTCCAGTGCAATTATGGCCTCCCTTCTAGCAATGTTCCTTTTCTGAAGGGGACAATTTCATTCTGAGGAGAGCTTGCATTAAAGAGATATAGTTACTTATAAATAAACCTTTATTTCAAAGTTTCCCAATTTGTTGTGGACTTTGATTTGGAATCTTGTTGTATTAAAATGGAAGCAAATGTTTACCTAACCCTTGAGTGAGTATACAACTTCTGAACAATGCTTTCCAAATCTTTCAGAGACTGCTATTCAGTTCTATCCCAAATGTGAAAGAACAGTCAAGTCCCCTGAGATATCTAAGGAAGAAATTCAGAACATTTAAGCGCTGGCTTGGTGAACAGAGAGTTTGTGAAAGTTAAAAATGCTATTTAAAGGTTTTTTAAAAAATAAAGGTAAATTCAGAGGGGAAACGGAAAAACATACAGCGGGACCTATCAGCTGTACTCGACATTGATCAAAATGAACTAAGCAACTCAAAGGCAGGGATGGGAGGGAGTGAATGAGCGGGAAAGAGGGAACAGCTGACACAAAGCAAAAGGAAACGTAGATACCACCCAATATGGAAGAAAGAACTGTACTGTCAAAGCTCATAGAACTCATAAACTTTATAGACCACAATAAAAACAATTTGCCCCATGAAGGTTAGAATGTGTTCATGACTTTAACTAAATATCACTATCCCACAACACTGTGAAATTTGTGAAATTTATGTAATCAATCACAATAAAAAAGCAAAAAATAAAGGTCAGTTGTCTTACAAAATGCTTACATTTGAATGTAGTTTATGCCAGCAAGGTCAATAATCTGGGAATAATAACATTGGGAAATGCTTACTTTTTATCTTTTTGACTGTAGATTACAAGGTGAGGTCTACAGCATTTCAGAGCCTCCAAATGCTCAGTAATTCCATAGCAACTAAGTGAATAGAAGGGAAGGGTTTAATCATAAGGGCGTACTCACATGCTAAATACAAATCATTTTGGGAGGGAATAAAAGGGGAAAATAAACCATACTATATATAAATGAAATGAGAGGATAATAAAATGTCTTCAGTAAGACTTGGATTCAGAAATCTATATTATATACAGAGAGTTTAATACAAACTGATTAATACACTGTAAATGAATCTCATATCTGTCTAGCTCTGTGACCTATAAAGACATCAACCTTGGGAAGACCTAAAATTTCAATATATACACAGTACATACAAGATTGTATGTGTGTGATCAATATGAAAAAAGTATGGTATATGTGTGTGAGAGATTTTAGGATAAAACCCCTTCAAACAAGTAATATTCATTTTAGTTGAAAAGAACATCAGGAAGTTGAAACATGTTTTGTCTGAAGTATAGGTATTAGTGGTAGGGGGCAGACAAATGGAATATATATAGACAAAATATATTATACATGTCTGAAATAGAACAATGCCACATGATGACTCTGGTTTAGGAAAGAGGAGAGGGTAGGAAGAATAATAAGAGGGCTGGTGGTAATCAAGAAGTATTGTATATATGCACTTTTAAAATGAAACTCCCTTGTGTAACTAACTGATGTCAATTTTTAAATAAATATCATCCACTCTTTGTTCTGTAGAGTACATTACATACTGATCTCCCTGCTCCTCTTGTCCCACTACCAAACCCAATGTCTATCCTGAAGCCCAATTTGTTTTTCTAGAAAACACAAATCTCAGCTGTTTAATTCTGGTATTGGAGGCTCATGCCTATACTCCCAACTACTTGGGAGGGTGAGAATGGGAAGATTGAAGTTCCAGGTCAGCCCAGACAGAAAAGTCCACAAGACTCAATCTCCTCAGATAAGTTGGGTGTGGTGGCTATATGTTTGTCAGTTCAAATGTGATAAGTGTAAAATAGGTGGATCTCTTCTAATGTAGGCAAGAAGCAAGAACCTGTCACAAAAATAACCAGCACAAAGAAGAACTGGGTACATAGCTCAGAAATAGAGTGCCTATGTACCAAATGTGAAACCCTGAGCTCAAATCCAGTACTGTCAAGAGAAAAAAAATACACTATAATAACTTTGAATGACATCTTCTATGTTTTATCCAGTAATGCATCACTTGATTCCTGACTCCTGCCTGATAGTCTGACCTTCTCTTCACACTTTTCTCTCTTCCACTTACTAAGCCCTATATCTACCCAGGGTTTTCAGTTCCTCAAATCCACTGAACCACCGTGAAAACATTACAGGATGGAATAGGAGAAACCCTAGGACTCCTTGGCACAAGCCGAAATTTTCTTGGTTCTGGTCATGGGGCCTGAACTCTGGGCGTGGGAGCTGTCCCTCAGCTCTTCAGCTCAAGGCTAGCACTCTACCACTTGAGCCACAGTGCCACTTCCAGCTTTTTTTTCTTCTTATGTGGTGCTGAGGAATCGAACCCAGGGCCTCATGCATGCAAGGCAAGCGCTCTACCACTGAGCCAACTTCCCAGCCCCCCGAAATTTTCTTAATAGAGACCAAGAAACACAACAAATCAAAGAAAAGTTGGACAAATGGGATTGCATGAAATTGCAGAGCTTCTGTATGGCAAAGGACATAGCTAGCAAGATCAATAGAAAGCCCAAGGATTGGGAGAAGATCTTCATTAGCCTTACAACAGACAAGGGGCTCATATCTAAAATATACCTGGAACTCAAAAAATTAAGTCCCCCCAACAACAAATCTTCAAAGAAACCACTGCCCAATAAATAATTGGGCTAAAGACTTAAAGAGAAACTTCTCTGAAGAGGAAAGAAGGATGGCCAATAGACACATGAAGAAATGCTCAAACTCCCTAGCCATAAAATGCAAATCAAAACAACATTGAGATACCACCCCAGTTAGAATGACTATAATCAAGAACTCTAATAACAACAGATGCTGGAGGGGGTGTGGACAGAAGGAAACCTTACTGCATTGTTGGTGGGAGTGTAAACTTGTTCAACCACTTTGGAAAGCAGTATGGAGGTTCCTCAAAAGACTCCACATAGAGCTCCCCTATGACCCAACAATCCCACTTTTGGGCATTTACCCAAATGATCACAAACAAGGCCACACTAAAGCTACCAGCACAACTATGCATTATTTGCAGCATTATTTACCATAGCTAAGGGATGGAACCAACCCAGATGCCCCTCAGTAGATAAATGGATCAAGAAAATGTGGTATATATACACAATGGCATTCTATGCCTCCATCAGAAAGAATGGCATTGCCCCATTTGTTAGGAAATGGAAAGACTTGGAAAAAATTACATTAAGTGAAGTAAGCCAGGCCCAAAGAAACTTAGGTCCCATGGTTTCCCTTTTTTTCAATAACTAGTATATGTCTGAGTCAAGCAGAAAAGGTCAGATAAGTTGATGTTAGGGAAATGAACCTTAAGATATGTATTCGAATGTTTTTTTTCTTTCAAGTGATTGTTTCTAACACATTTCTCAGATTATTTCTTTGTTGCTTTGTATGTTCCTCCCCCATGGTATAACCCCTGCTTTCACTGTACTTGAGGTTGGTATAATTTGTGGATGGGAAGGGAAAAAACAAATCATTTAAATAAGGATACAGGTGGATCCATTGGAACAATGAGATGTACAAGTTGTTATATGGACAAATGAACTTTACAACTTTGGTGGGGGAGCAGGAGGATTGGGTGGGGGATGGGGAGAGGATGGGAAGGGATGGGAAGGGGAAACAAAGGAGGAGGCTACAATGCTTGATAAGAAATGTACTCATTATTTTGCCCATGTAATTGTAACCCCTCTGTACAGTATTTTCACAATAAAAAAATCCATTGAACTCTTCCCTTCCCTACAGCGTGAAAGTCACCTTGAGTATCTTCTTTATTCTTACTCACACATCCCAATAAAAATATAAAGTCCTGAGACTGGGAAGATGGCTCAGTGGTAGAGTGCTTGGCTTACATGCATGAGGTTTGATTCCTCAGTACCACATAAGCAGAAAAAGCCAGAAGTGGTGCTCTGGCTTAAGAGCTAGCCTTGAGCTGAAGAGTTGAGGGACAGTACCCAGGCCCAGAGTTCAGGCCCGACGAACAACAAATTTATATATATATATATACATACATATATATATGTGTAGATAGATAGATAGATAGATAGATAGATAGATAGATAGATAGATAGATAGATAGATAGATAGATAGATAGATATTCCCACTGCTTATACCTCCAGGAATTCCTAACATCTATCCTCCTTTCTCACATCTGCTGCCTCCAACCAAGTCCATGTCAACATCACGTCCCAGCTGGATTACTGTGTCAGCCTCCTACCATTCTCCTTGAAACTCTGACTTTTCTCTCTATTGGACAGCTAACATGATCCTTGCACAGTTAGATTCAAATCCAGGTATAGTTGTCCAAGCCTACAAGACACTGCATGGGTAAGATTTTTTCACGTGCCCTTCTCTCCCACATAACTAAGCCTCAGCCCCTCCAGTCTTTATTCTGTTGCTTAGCTAAGAGAAATGTGCAGACATGCCTTTGCACTTGCAGTACCCTCTCTCTGGGTCATTTCTCATTCCTTTTTCTCATATACTGCTGACTCCAAAATTGTTGCTATCACTGGTCTAGTGCAAGCTACTGCCAGCCCTCATAGTGTCCACTGCAAACTGGGCTCCCCTGCCTGGATCATGTATTTTCTACACTGCAGCCAATGAGATCTAAAAATAGGAGTCAATCATATCACTTCTCTTCTCAAAGCCCTACTCTCAGGGATTTTCCATGATTATGCAAATAAAAGCTGAACTTTACCATGCTGGAAAGGATTTGCATTACTTACTTTTGCTTACCTCTCCAGCCTAGCAATCCACTCCTCCCTCTCCCAACCACACTGACCTTCTAACAATATCTCCAACACATGAAGTTATCTCTGTATGGAGCACTTCCACTTGCTTTTCTCCCAATAACCCCCCATCCCTCCAAGTCCCAGTTAAAATGTCTCTTCTTCTAAGAGGACTCCTTCAACCATAACCACATTATTTCCCATCTAACCCGCTCCACACTACTGGTTTAAATTTCTTATAGAATGTAATTATCTGTTATTTTTTATTGCCTGTCCCTTTCATTAAATTGTAAGTTGTAGGAGACAGTGACAATGACCATGACATTTGCTATTGTACTCCTCTGCTGAGCATATTACAAGGTCTTCCTTAACTGTTGACTGAATAATTCTTTAAGAAACTAGAAAGCAGTTGCACTTGATGTACAGAAAGATAGTCAAGGTTAATTTGGTAAATTCAGCGAACTATTTCAATTTGAAATTATTTTTTCTTTTACTAATACAAGTTATGAACAAATGGATTTTCCTCATAAAAATAGTATACATTAATAAGTCCCCCTGGACTACTGCTTCTCCTTCTCCAAGACATAACTGTGGTTATGCATTCTGTGTTAACTGTTCAGATCTTTTCTACATATTTTCACATTATACCTGTAGAAAATATGTATAGTTGTATTATTTATTTACTTTAAATAAGTTTTTTATTGTGAAAATACTGTACAGAGGGGTAACAATTACATGAGCAAGGTAATGAGTACATTTCTTTTTTGTGTGAAAATACTGTACAGAGGGGTTACAATTACATGGGCAAGATAATGAGTACATTTCTTATCAAGCATTGTTGCCTCCTCCTTTATTTCCCCTTCCCATCCCTTTTCATCCCCCCCACATCCCCACCCCCCCAAGCCTCCTCATATGTTTTTTCCCCTACCATCCCATCCCTCCCACCTCTACAACTACACTCCCCCACCCCCCACTCCAGCCAAAGTTGTAAAGTTCATTTTTCGACAGTCTTGTACATCTCATTGTTTCAATGAGTACACCTGTATCCCCAGTTAAACAATTTGTTTTTTCCCTTCCCCTCCACAAATTATACCAACATCAAATACAGTGAAAACAGGAGTTATAACGTGGGGGAGGGACACACAAAGCAACAAAAATATCATAAATATGTTAGAAACAATAGCAAGAAAGAACAAAAACATTTGAATACTCATCTTAGGGTTCATTTCCCTAACATCAACTTATCTGACCTTTTTCTGCTTGTCTCAGAAATATACTAGCTATTGAAAATAAGGGAAACCATGGGACCTAAGTTTCTTTGGGCCTGGCTTACTTCACTTAATATAATTTTTTCCAAGTCTTTCCATTTCCTAACAAATGGGGCAATGCCATTCTTTCTGATGGAGGCATAGAATTCCATTGTGTATATATACCACATTTTCTTGATCCATTCATCTACTGAGGGGAATCTGGGTTGGTTCCATATCTTAGCTATGGCAAATAATGCTGCAAATAATGCATAGTTGTGCTGGTAGCTTTAGTGTGGCCTTGTTTGTGATCATTTGGGTAAATGCCCAAAAGCGGGATTGCTGGGTCATAGGGGAGCTCCATGTGAAGTCTTTTGATGAACCTCCATACTGCTTTCCAAAGTGGTTGAACAAGCTTACACTCCCACCAACAATGCAGTAAGGTTTCTTTCTGTCCACACCCCCTCCAGCATCTGTTGTTATTAGAGTTCTTGATTATAGCCATTCTAACTGGGGTGGTATCTCAATGTTGTTTTGATTTGCATTTCTTTTATGGCTAGGGAGGTTGGGCATTTCTTCATGTGTCTATTGGCCATCCTTCTTTCCTCTTCAGAGAAGTTTCTCTTTAAGTCTTTAGCCCACTCATTTATTGGGCAGTTGTTTCTTTGAAGATTTGTTGTTGGGGGGACTTAATTTTTTGAGTTCCAGGTATATTTTAGATATGAGACCCCTATGCATTGTATGGCTAGTAAAGATCTTCTCCCAATCCTTGGGCTTTCCATTGATCTTGCTGGCTATGTTCTTTGTCATGTAGAAGCTCTGCAATTTCATGCAATCCCATTTGTCCAACTTTTCTTTGATTTGTTGTGTTTCTGGGTCTCTATTAAGAAAATTTTGGCCTGTGCCAAGGAGACCTAGAGTTCCTCCTATTCCGTCCTGTAATGTTTTCAGAGTGTCTGCTTTGACTCTGAGGTCTTTGATCCATTTGGAGCTGATTCTGGTGCAGGGTGATATATAAGGATCTAGCTTTAGTTTTCTACAAGTGATTAACCAATTTTGCCAGCACCATTTATTGAACAGTCTGTCTTTCTTCCATTCCATTTTTGTAGCTCCCTTATTGAAGATTAGATGGCTGTAGGTCTGTGGGTTCATTTCTGGGTTTTCAATTCTATTCCATTGGTCCTGAGGTCTCTTCTTGTGCTAGTCCCCAGCTGTTTGATTACTATGACTTTGTAGTAGAGTTTGAAATTTGGCATTGATATTCCTCCAGCACTGTTCTTTGTGTTAAAGATTGTTTTTGCTATTTGGGGTCTTTTATTGTTCCATATGAATTTTTGGATTGTCTCTTCTATTTCCTTGAAGAATGTATTGTGTTGTTGGTGGGAGTGTAAACTGGTTCAACCACTTTGGAAAGTAGTATCGAGGTTCCTCAAAAGACTCCACATAGAGCTTCCCTATGATCCAGTAATCCCACTTTTGGGCATTTATCCCAGTGAACACAAACAAAGCCATACTAAAGCTACCAGCACAACTATGTTGATTGCAGCATTATTTACTATAGGTAAGATATGGAACCAACCCAGATGCCCCTCAATAGATGAATGGCTCAAGAAAATGTGGTATATATACACAATAGAATTCTATGTCTCCATCAAAAAGAATGACATTGACCTATTTGTTAGGAAATGGAAAGACTTGGAAAAAAATATATTAAGTGAAGTAAGCCAGGCCCAAAGAAACATAAGTCTCGTGGTTTTCCTTATTTGTAATAGCTAGTATATGTCTGAGACAAGCAGAAACAGTCAGATATGTTGATATTAGGTGAAATGAAGCCTAAGATAAGTATTTAAATGTTTTTTTTCTTTCTTGCTATTGTTTCTAACATATTTATAAGGTATTTTTTTTTGCTTTGTATGTCCCTCCCCCACATTATAACCCCCTGTTTTCACTGTATTTGAGGTTGGTATAATTTGTGGAGGGGAAGGGAAAAAACAAATTGTTTAACTGGGGATACCGGTGGAACCATTGCAACAATGAGATGTACAAGACTATGTTGAAAAATGAACTTTACAACTTTGGTAGGGGTAGGGGTGTGGGGGGTGGTAGTGATGGTGGGGGGGTGGAGTGGGGAGTGGATGGGAAAGGGAAACAAAGGAAGAGGCAACAATGCTTGATAGGAAATGTACTCACTATCTTGCCCGTGTAATTGTAACCCCTCTGTATGCTATTTTCATAATAAAAACAAAATCTAGCTTTACTTTTCTACAAGTGATTAACCAATTTTGCCTGCACCATTTACTGAAGAGGCTGTCTTTCTTTCATTCTACTTTTTTAGCTCCATATCGAAGATTAGTTGGCTATAGGTCTGTGGGTTCATTTCTGGGTTTTCAATTCTATTCCATTGGTCCTGAGGTCTCTTCTTGTGCTATTACCAAGCTGTTTTGATTACTATGGCTTTGTAGTAGAGTTTGAAATTTGGCATTGATATTCCTCCAGCACTGTTCTTTGTTTTAAGGATCATTTTTGCTATTTGGGGTCTTTTATTGTTCCATATGAATTTTTGGATTGCCTCTTCTATTTTCTTGAAGAATGAGGTAGAAATATTGATAGGTATCGCATTGAAATTGTAGATAGCCTTCGGAAGTGTTGTCATTTTCAGGATGTTGATCCTTCCAATCCAGGAGCATTATTTTTTTTTTTTTGTCGGTGTGCTTGAACTCTGGACCTGGGCGCTGCCTCTCATCTCCTAGCTCAAGGCAAATGCTCTACCATTTGAGCCACAGTGCCACTCCTGGTTTTCTGGTGGTTTATTGGAGATAAGAGTCTCACAGAATTTTCCAGCCTGAGCTGGCTTTGAACCATGATCCTCAGATCTCAGCCCCCTGAGTAGCTAGGATTACAGGCATGAGCCACAAGCTTAGTTGTTTTATTTTTAACATTGATTAATCACTCTTATCAATGGAAATTTGTTTTTAGGGAAGCTCCTTTGCAAACAATTCTTTAGTGCATGTAATTACTGCTGATTCATAAGAAAACTACTAATATAAATCTTGTATCTGATAACCTTGCTAAATTTTTATTCAAGTTTATTACTCATTGATTTTCTTGAATTTTCAAGACAAATGATTATTTTCCCTACAAAGATTTGACTCTTCTTTTCTATTAGCATCTCAATTCTTTCATTCTAATTGTCTAGGCCTTCATATGATTAGCAATGTACATCATTGCCAGGTGCTGGTAGCTTCTGCCTGTAAGCCTAGCTACTCAGGAAGCTGAGATCTGAGGATCACAGTTTGAAACCAGCCTGGACAGGAAAGTCCATGAGATCCTTATCTCCAATTAACCACCAAAAAATCCAGAAGTGGAACTGTTGCCCAAGTGGTAGAGCACCACCCTTGAGCAAAGAAGTTCAAGCCCTGAACTCCTTGAATTCAGGCCCTAAGTTCAAGCCCCAGGACTGACACATCCACAAAAAGAAATAACCAACTGTTAATATTCTACGAATTTGTATAACCTGCCTTACAATAAAATTTTAGTTCCTCTCACACACAAGTGCCTGCTTGCAACATACATTCTCTTGGTACAGAAACATGAAAACATAACTTAATAAGATAGGTATATTTATTTTAAAAAAAAAAAAAAGTACCATTCCTCTGAACACGGATTTTCCAGAAAAAGGAATTCACTGTGAACCCTTTAAAAAACACATTTCTTTGCAAGGAATTGCAAATATTTTGAAGCCTCTAAATATATTCTTTTTGTTCTTTAGTACATTCTTTGCTTAACCCTTGGCCTCATCCTTTTAAATATTTTTTGTATGTGTGATAGTGAGGTTTGTACTCAAGGTTTTGTGCTTGCTAGCCCATTCTGTTACTTGACCCTCCAGCTTCCTTTCCCTCCTAAGCATTTTCTGCCCTCAAAGTACTAAAGTTTGAACCGAGGGCCTTACACTCACTCAGCTTGTTTAACTTGCACTATACCTCTTGAGCCACTCTTCTAGACCTTCTTCCTAAACATTTAATATTTCATTTATTATGATTTGCTGTTAGGACATTAATTGCCTCCCCCCAAAAATTACTGATAATTATGAAGAAACAATGTATGCTTATATATGTGTTGCATTTAGAAGAAATGGTTGGTCATTTGTACTAGACTACAAAGTAGGTTAGTGCCTCTTAGATGCTCTCTCCCTTTCTTTTCAGCAACCTTGGTTCTTAAGTGCTCCTAAAGCAATCACCCTTCTTCCATCATTCAAGGCCACTATCTCTAGGCAGCAAGGATTTCATGTAACATTATATTTATTCCCATATAAACTTGCAAGGCCTATGCCTTACTCATTTATAAAACTGTTAAGATATTCAGGAGCTATTTTGATAAAGCAGCCTTAGGTCATTTTAAATATGTCACCAGGAAACAATACACCATTAGAAAAAGAAGAGATTGGTACTGATAGTAGTATTAGGAGCTCTGACACAACACAAGGGTGGATTTGAGGAAATGGTATTTCAGAGCATCTCTCCTCATAACATGTGAACATCAGCCTAGTCCACCAAGGCTCATGGACTGCTTTGAATACAGAAATGTTTAAAAATAATATTATTTATAATTTTGTAGTTGTATATGTATATCATCTTTAATCTAAAATTTAATAGTAGATATTCTCAGCATGATCTATCTACTATACAGTGACTTCATTATGCAATGCTAATGACACTATGTGGTCAAATTATCTTGTCTGTAGCAATAATCAATATATTGACATCTCAGCAAAAAGAACAAGTTACTCGAAAATGAAAATTTGCTTTAAAATTCATTTGCTAGCCAGGCACCAGTGGCTCTAGCTTATAATCCGTGCCACTCATGAGGCAGAGATCTGAGAATCACAGTTCAAAGCAAGCCTGAGTAGGAAAGTCCCTGAAACTCTTACCCCCAAAAAATCTACAAAAAAAATGACAGGGGGCTGGGAAGGTGGCTCAGTCGTAGAACGCTTGCCTTGCATGCATGAGGCCCTGGGTTTGATTCTTCAGTACCACATAAGCAAAAAGAAAAAAGTCAGAAGTGACACTGTGGCTCAAGTGGTAGAGCGCTAGGCTTGACCTGAAGAGCTGAGGGCCAGCGCCCAGGCCCAGAGTTCAGGCCCCACAACCGGACGCCCGCCCCCCCACAAAATGGCAGAAGCTAAGCTGTACTTCAAGTGGTAGAGCCTTGAGCAAAAGAAGCTCAGGGACAGTTCCCAGATCCTGAGTTCTAACCCAAAGACTGGCACACACACACACACACACACACACACACACACACACACACACACACACACAAAACACTCACTTCCCATCTTTAAATGATAGTCTCTCCATATCATCATTCATAATAACTTTAAATAATTTCTTTCAATAGTGTACTTGTGAACATTTGTTGTTCTTTGTGAAGGCAACTGTTAATAGTAACGCTATGTACATAACCAAGCATTCTGCTAAGTCTAAAAATCTCAACAACATGAAGTTTTAGTAATGGCATCTCCATTTTTTCTGTTTTTATTATAAAATTAGTGTACAGAGGAGTTACAGTTACATCAGTAAGGTAAATGAGTACATTTCCTATCAAGCATTGTTACCTCCTCCTTTGTTTATCCCCTACCATCCTTTCCCTCCCCACTTCCCCAACTCCTCCCTTTCCCACCCTAAGTTGTAAGGTTCATTTTCAACATAGTGTCTTGTACATCTCATTGTTACAATGGGTCAACCTGTATCCCTATTTAAGCATTTTGTTTTTTCCCTTCCCCTCCCCAAATTAGAAAATGTATATACAAGATGCAGGGGACCAGTATCAAATACAGTGAGAACGAGTTATACCATGGGGGAATCACATACAAAAGAAGCAAAAAAAAATCACATAGTATATTTTAAAGACGTTAAAAACAATACCAAGAAAGAAAATAAAACAGTTGTGTCCCTATTTGGGTGTTCATTTCACTTAACATCATCTTATATGGTTATATGTACATAGCTTTAGCTAAGATATGGAACAAACCCAGATGCCCCTCAGTAGATGAATGGATCAAGAAAATGTGGTACACACACACACACACACACACACACACACACACACACACACACACACACACACACACACACACAAATGGAATTCTATGTCTCCATCAGAAAGAACAATATGGCCCCATTTGTTAGGAAACGGAAAGACTTGGAAAAAATTATATTAAATGAAGTAAGACAGGCCCAAAGAACCATAGGTCCCATGGTTTCCCTTATTTGCAATGACTAGTATAAGTCTAGGACAAGCAGAAGAGGCATCTCCTTTTTGCATGTAAGGGGACTGAGGTTCAAAGAGGTTGAAAAACTTCCTTCATGGTCATAGAACTAGTAAGATTGCAACCCAAGGTTTGAAAGGCGATATCTTGAGTCCTGAATACTTGTTTTTAATAAAAACACAATATTACCTCTCTTAGTGAGCATATACTAGCCAAGGTGCTATCAAAATGGCATAAAACTTTATTATGAAGCTGGTTGCTAGTGGCTCAGGCCTGTAATCCTAAGTACTCAGGAGGCTGAGATCTGGGGATGATGGTTTGAAACCAACCAAGGGCAGGAAATTCTGTGAGGTTCTTATCTCTAGTTAACCACCCAAAGTCCAGAAGTGAAGCTATGGCTCAAGGGGTCCAGTGCTAGCCTTAAGCAGAACAGCTCAGGTACAGCACCCTGGCCCTGAGTTCAGGACCCAGGACTGGCATGTGCACACAAAACAATCTTTATTAGGAGAAAAATGTAGTAAGGGAAACCAGTATTTTTGCAACAAGTTGAAGGTTGAATATAAAAACCACTATAATAGAAGTGTTGATTAGTAGAGCTAAAGAGATCAAACACTTGTAGGGTCAGAGTATTTGAGGGGTTATAAAAATGGATGTTCAGGCTATGGAATATTTATCAAAGATCATCTCTTAGGAAATGGAAGTGAGAGTTTAAATACCACACACTGAGAGAATAAGATGGTTCTGCAAAGATTTCAGAGGCTGGGTAGATTAAGATGATAATGATATTCACAATATGGTCCTGAAAGTAGCGTATATAGGGTGGAATGGAGGAAAATTCCCTAAAGTTGGATCACACTGAGGCCATAGTGTGGCTGACCAAGAACCTGAGCTGAGGTTATTGTCTGTAATTCAAATGTGAAAGAATGGAAGGCTTGGTCTGTGACAAAAGAAAGAGGAAAGAAATAAAGAGTGATAAAAACCAAAGGCCATGAGTCTCCAAGAAGCAGGAGTTTCATTCCTGGGCACGAAGAATGGGGGCAGGGAAGAATAGTAGAAGAAAGTAGTAAGCTCTGGGGAGAAAGTAGCACTTCAGACTATTAACCAAGCTAGCTCCCATTTGGGGCAGGAACTAAGGATGAAATGAATGGAAAGCCAGGTAGAATTAGGATAAAGACTTCAATCCAAATCTGGAATCAAGCTGATTCAGAGAAGTACAGGACTTAGTTTTTCCGTGTAAAATGTCTGGCAGTGTATGTAAAACATAACAGAATTATTCACAGGAGAGCAGGCACTCTTGAAGTTGCTGAGCAGGGCCAAGCTGAACAGGTTAGAGATGAAAATATGAAAGAATTGAAACTAGAGTGGTTTGTTTCTACAGCTGTGATTGTAGATCATAAGAATGAAGGAAAAGCATGTTAATGCCTGGGCAGAGAGGGAGATTATAGCAGAAGGCAGTAGGTACTAGATGAGCTGAATATTAAATGAATCAATCCCAAGGTTCCAAATGGAACTACTTTAAAGCCTTAATTCAGGTGTAGGCTGGTCCTTAACTTCAATGTTACTTGAGTATCTAAGGGATGTTACATAAAATAGGAAATCATTATAAAGAATGTTCACATGAAAAATTCTTTGGAGCTGTTTTAATAAATCAAATGCTAAGAGAGATAATCTATCTGTTAAGACTAATGGTAATTACCTATCTCTGCAGAGAGAAGATTCAGATTTTTAGTAGAAATGTAGTCAAGGCATTAAAATATAAAAATTGCAATCATTAAATGTCTGGATACCCTGCATTCTCAAATTGAATTAAATGTAATCTACATATACTTGTGTGTATTTTTAGCTTTTCAATGGAAATGCAAATTGAGTTCCTTTCCTCAGAGCAGTCAATTCAGCAGAGGAGGACTGTAGAATCAATCCAAGAGGATGCTTGACATTATTTCAGCTTTAAAAAATGTCACCATGGACTAAATAATTTTGAGAAATAGTTTTTCAGGTGATCTTTTTAGTCTCCTACTGGATGCAGCCAGTGTGTGTTTGGTAACATAGAATAACATTAGCTGTAGTTGGAGACTACTGTGGTTAATACTGAGGAATTTAGTACTATTTCAACTATACAGGCAGACAAATACTCTCAGAAAACTAGTAAAAATCTAGATTATGCAAAAGAAAAGGAATATATTTGCACAAAAGCTTTGTAAGGGCCTTTTGGAACAAAACTCAGAGGGGTAAGGGGGTAAGGCACATTCTGATTAACGGAAGGTGTGTTCAGTTTGACCATTTCACAAAGAACACATTCTTTCTAGCTTGAAGGCTTTTCAGTCCAGAACCTCCACAAGGGCAGTTTAGAGAAGCCTAAAGACAAATCCTAAGGCTATAACTTCATGCATATTGCCACAGATACTTACACCACCTGGGAGGCTAACAGGTGAAGAGAACCCCTAGGGCATAAGGCTCTGGAGTGCCTGTGCTTCTTGTTTACTTACCCCTACACTGGGCCCTGGGTAGCTTTGCAATCTGCTGCTAGGAAGAAGTCTCTTAGCAAGAGCAAGTTCTGGATGACAACTGGTTTTTTAACATGGGAATCAAAGAAAGATACATCTTTTTAAATGCAAAAGTTTATGCATTCACTCAGCAAATACTAACTGAAGACCAGTTATTTGTCAGGCATTATTCTCTCAAGTATAATATTTCATATTTCTAGCTCCTAACCCTACAGAATGCATCATGGTTCTACCCAAAGTAATGGGAGGATAGTAGTGATGCAAGGTGTAGGCTAGATAGCAAGACAGACCAAGATTTGAGTCTGCTGTTTGTTTTCTCCTTGTGTAGTCTTGGGAAAATACATAAACTCTCTATTTTTCAGTCTTCTTATCTCAGTTACCTTAACAGTAAAGTGGGAATACTGGGAGTATTGCTTTGTAGAGCAGTTGTGACATTTAATTGATATATAGTAATATATATAAAAAAGAAAGCACTTTAATGGGAAAGGGTTGGACCTCAGTGGTATGTGATTGGCATGTGTGAGGCCCTTGTATTGCAAAAAGAGAAAAAAAAACACTCACAGAGTCCATTCTGTTTTAAAGCCTCAAAAATATGGTAGTAGTAAAATGATACTGATGAAGTTATCCCATTCATGGATTAGTAGAGACTAATGACTAGCTTTTGTCTCTTTATCACTTTAAAATCCTGGCTAAAATAATCAATTAAGAAATAGGTGAATTAATGGAACAATTCTCCAAAGAATTACACATGATCAATACATATAGGAAGACATGTTCAATATCCCTAGTCATAAAGAAAATGTAAATAAAAATGACATTGAGATGCCATCTCACTCAGGTCAAAATGGATGTAATCAAGAAAACAAACAACATGCAGGCACTAGTAGTTCATGCCCGTAATCCTACCTACTCAGGAGTTTGAAAGCTGAAGGATTGTTTTGAAGCCAGCAGGCTCAGAAAAGTTATGAAACTATCTCCTAAATAGACAGAAAAAAAAGTAGGCTGAAATAATGGCCAAGTGATATAAGGCCATACAAGCAATAAAGATGGGTGCCCTGACATCAAATACCAGTACTGAAATGCAAATGCCGACAAAGACGTGGGAAAAATACACTGTTGGTGTAAATGTAAATTAGCGTAGCTACTATGGAAATTAGTATGGAGGTTCCCCAAGAGAGTAAAATAGAAGTACTATATGATCCTGCTAAACTACTCTGGGCATGTATTTGAAGGAATATAAGTCAATATACAGTTGAGATATCTGCACACTCATAGGAGCTAAAATATGGAACTGGACTACATGCCTATCTACAAACAAATGGATAAAGATAAGGTGGAGTGCCATAGAGTCATAAAGAAAAAAATAAATTATGTCATTTGCAAAAAATGGATGGAAGTAGAGACCATCAGTCATGTTAAATGGGGGGAAAAAGCCAGACTCAAAACAAATATTGCATGTCTTCACTCACATGAAGAATCTAGATCTAAAAAATGTATATCAATATAAATGGTGGACTATTTAAGGAGGTCCATGTGATAGAAATACACTGAATTCATGTACAAAATATCATAATGAAATCTACTTTTATAAAGCATGACACTGCCCCATTTGTTAGGAAATGGAAAAACTTGGAAAAAATCATATTAAGTGAAGCCAGACCCAAAGAAACATAGGTCCCATAGTTTGCCTTATTTGCAATAACTAGTATATGTCTTGGATAATCTTACCAGACAAGCAGAAAAGGTCAAAAGCTATGTACATATGACCAGATAAGATGATGCTAAGTGAAATGAACCCCAAGATAGAGACACAAATGGTTTTATCTTTCTTGCCATTGTTTTTAATGTACTTATAATGTACCATGTGATTTTTTTGTTTCTTTTGTATGTTCTTCCCCCATGGTATAACCCCTGTTTTCACTGTATTTGATTCTGTGCCCTGCATCTTGTATATACATTTTTCTAATTTGGGGAGGGGAAGGGAAATAACAAAATGCTGAAATAAGGATATAGGTTGACCCATTGTAACAATGAGATGTACAAGACACTATGTTGAAAATGAACTTTACAACTTGGGGGGGGGAGTTGGGGAGGTGAGGCGTGAAGGGATGGTAGGGGAAAAACAAAGGAGGAGATAACAATGTTTGATAGGAAATTTATTTATTTACCTTACTGATGTAACTGTAACCCCTCTGTACAGTATCTTTACAATAAAAATATCTATTAAAAATAAAAATTGCATGAAAGATTTGGGAGGTTCAGAGGAGAGGGATAAGAAAGAATAATAGTGGAGTTGAATATGATCAAATTACATGCTTATATGGAAAATCACAATGATACCCCTCATTTTATACAATCAATGCACTTTAATAAAAAACTATATAAATAAATAAAAGCCATAGGGTTTAAATGGTACATCATACTGGGAACGGCTACCATCTAATAGAAATGAATACATTGATAATGAAATAGAGTGGATATGGTATGACCTGAACATGGTATTGGACTGCTGGGGCCCCCAAGATCTTGCTCTATTTACCTTAGTTAATACAGCACTTAGCATAAGACTAAGTGAGGGTAGACTTGAACTATGAATGGATGAAGGGTGGCAATGCTTGTTATTATTAAGACGCCATATGTAAGGGGCTAGGTTCAATCCCCAGCACCAAAAACAAAAGATAAAGAAGGAATAAGTTCTGAAAAAGGCATATCTTCCCTTCCCTGCAAAAAAAATACCACCTATTTCACATTTCTGTCCATAGCCATTTCAGTGTTGTAATGCCAGAAATGCCCAGGTTCCATAGCTTAAAGATGAATTGCCACCCATTATAACGGAGTGTTCCTTTTCTGTCTGCTCTCCCTACAGCTACTTGGTGTCTCATCATTAGCTGGCAGCTGGGGACATGACTTCTTTGTTAGGCTGCTTCTATATAAAGCTCTGGCAATAGGAACTGCCTAGATTACCACCAGTGATTCACACAGCTACATAGACTGCAAGCACCCACACAAGGTCACAGAGTGAAGGAACCAGCTTGCAGTTCAGATATTGTTTCACTGTACAATATTGTGAAGTTAATGTTACTCTTCTACTTATCTAAATAAGCTATTGTCAGTGTAGTGAGTTGCACCACACTGTGTGGATTTGAGTAAAATATAAAATTCTCATTAACTCTCATCAGTGTTCAAGTTTAAAATGGAGAATTTAGCAGAAAGGAGTACTGAAATGGGTAAAGGCCTTCAGAGAGTAGAAACATTTTGTAAGCAATATATAGAAGCAACTGTTTCCTGCAAACAATTTTTGCTATTCATTAGAGCAGTTTTAATAGTGCTTCTCTTCAACATCATTTTCATAGCAACTCATTTGTATTATTGTGTTACTCAAAACCATAACGCTGTTTGTTTATTTGTACATATTTTTATTGTAAAAGTATTGTTCAGAAGGGTTACAGTTACATGAGTAAGGTAATGAGTGCATTTCCTATCCAGTGTTGTTACCTCCTCCTCTGTTTTTCCCCTACCATCCCTTCCCTCCTCACCTCACTAACTACCCCCCCCACCAGTTGTAAAGTTCATTTTCAACATAGTGTCTTGTACATCTCATTGTTACAATGGGTCAACCTATATCCTTATTCCAGCATTTTGTTATTTCCCTTCCCCTCCCCAAATTAGAAAAATGTATATACAAGATGCAGGACACCGGAATCAAATACAGTGAAAATATGGGTTATACCATGGGGGAAGAACATACAAAAGAAACAAAAAAATCACATGGTACATTATAAATACATTAAAAACAACAGCAAGAAAGATAAAACCATTTGTGTCTCTATCTTGGGGTTCATTTCGCTTAGCATCATCTTATATGATCATATATACATAGCTTTTGAACTTTTCTGCTTGTCCTAGACATATACTAGTTATTGCAAATAAGGGAAACCATGGGACCTATGTTTTGTTGGGCCTAGCTTACTTCACCTAATATAATTTTTTCCAAGTCTTTCATTCCTAACAAATGAGGCAGTATCCTTCTTTCTGATGGAAGCATAGAATTCCATTATATATAGATATAGATATAAATATGTATATATACATATATATCACATTTTCTTGATCCATTCATCCACTGAGGGGCTTCTGTGCTGGTTCCATATCTTACCTATGGTAAATAATGCTGCTATAAACATAGTTGTGCTGGTAGCTTTAGTATGGCCTTGTTTGTGCTTGTTTGGATAAATACCCCAAAGTGGGATTGCTGGGTCATAGGGGAGCTCTATGTGGAGTCTTTTGAGGAACCTCCATATTGCTTTCCAAAGTGGTTGAACAAGTTTACACTCCCACCAACAATGCAGTAGGGTTCCCTTCTGGCCACATCCCCTCCAGCATCTGTTGTTATTAGATTTCTTGAGTATAGCCATTCTGGCTGGGGTGAGGTGGAATCTCAATGTTGTTTTGATTTGCATTTCTTTTATGGCTAGAGAAGTTGAGCATTTCTTCATGTGTCTATTGGCCATCCTTCTTTCCTCTTCAGAGAAGTTTCTCTCTAACTCTTTAGCCCCCAAAATATGGAATGCTTCACTAATTTGTTTATCATCCTTGCGCAGTGGCCATGCTAGTCTTCTGTATCCTTCCAATTTCAGTATATGTGCTGCCAAAGCGAGCACCAATAATGCTGTTTGTATGTTTGTTTGGGGTATTGCCAAGCTGGCCTTGACTCTGATCCTCCCATTGCTGCACTTTGCAGCATCCTTGAAAGCAGATCTCTGGAATAATGAAGATATTTTTAATATGTAGTAATCTACTATTTTCAGACTGATACAATAGGATAATCAAAGCTAATGAAATACAGAACGCCACTTCAATGAAAAATATGTCATTTAAATTAATTATCCAATTGCTTTTTTGCAAATGAATACATCATAAAGCAATAGGAAAGTGTGTTTTCTTGTAAAATATAATTGTTACTATTCTGGTATTTATTTAGTGTGTAAATCTATTTTCATTATGAATTTCTCCAAAATAATGAAATACAACTATATTCTATAATTCTAATTACACAACTTCTTTATCAATTCTGATTCACTAAAGTTTTATTGTATCTGAAGAATAATTTTTACAGTAAATGTACCATTATTTTTAATTTTGAATGCTTAGAAACTGGGAAAAGTTAAATATGAAAGAATACTCCCATTCTTCCTTTGAAGAAATTGTTCAAATTACTGGATATTTTACTAATACCTCTCTAAAGAAATAGATATTCGGCAGGGGGGGAGGGGGGAGGCTGGGAAGGGATGTGAAGGGTAAACAAAGGAGGAGGCTGCAATGCTTGGTAAGAAATGTACGCATTATCCTGCCCATGTAATTGTAACTCCTCTGTACAGTATGTTCACAAATAAAATAAAATTAAATTAAAAAATAAAAAACACCCAAACAAACAAAAAAAAAGAAATAGATATTCACAACCCATTGATCTTTGCTTAAAATATCAGTAATGTGGCTAATATCAATAAAAGCTGTCTCCTTTATGCAGTAATACCTTATAAATCTCTGCTTTCACCTTCCATTTAACTAACTATACCCTTACCCTGTAATTACATTTTAAAAGCATGAAATTATGGCAGTTTTGCTTCACCTTATTTTACTTTCATTTGGAACATTTTCTTCCAACTTTCTTCCCTAGATAGTATGATCTTACCTTCTTTTTGTCGTTGGTGGAGGGGGGTCCTTGAACTCTGGGCCTGGGCACTGTCCCTCAGCTCTTCAGCTCAAGGCAAGAGCTCTACCACTTTAGCTACAGTGCCACTTCTGGTTTTCTGGTGGTTTATTGGAGATAAGACTCTCATGAATGGTCCTGCCCATGCTGGCTTTGAACCACGATCCTCAGCTCTCAGACTCCTGAGTAACTACAACAGGTGTCAGCCACCAGCACCAGGAAATAAGGTGTTTTTTAAAGCCTTCTCAAATTATATAATTTGTATTAGTTAACCTTCTATCACTCTAAAAAACATCTGAGATAATCAATTTACAAAGATGAAGGATTTATCTGAACTCAGGTTGGTTGGCTTCATTGCCTTCAGTCCTGTGGTATGGCAGCACATCATGGTAGAGGTCACATGGTGACGCAAGACTGCTCACATCATAGTCTGAATGTAAAAGAGAGAATGAGAGACAGGGAATCCCATTATCCCCTTTGCCCAAGCCAAAGAATTCTCACCATGCTTTACTTCCTAAGGTTTCCACCAACTCCCAATAGTATCAAGCTAGATACTAAGTATCACATAGGCCTTAAGGGGATATTCAACATGTAAACTATAGCATATCCTATTTGTACTTTAAAGGAAAAATATTAATCAGAATAGAAGGTAACTCAAGCCTCTTGCCTTCTGCCCAATGAAATGACAAGAACAAATAAAGTGCCACTGTCCTAAATTACTTTCAGATAAATCCAACCACTGAAGGAAATGTATTGTGAATTCTGAGAATCTAAGCAGTAAAATGTCAAGGCTTGGAAGTACAATTCAAATGGTAGAGCATTTGCTAGCAAATGCAAGGCCCTGAATTAAAAAAATAGTCTATACATTAAAGTTCCATGTACTATTGAAATATGTAAAAGCAAATAAATAATCTCAGTTCCTACTATGTGATTTTTTTCCCCAAATCAGTTTCATCCTAATCTTTAACATACCACGAACACCCATAATCAATGGAAAATAGAGATTAACACACAACACAATAACTTTTTTAGTGTTCTAAGTACTACACTTGCATCTATTTGATGTATAGTTAAATAGCTTAAGCAATTGAGAATGTTTTAATAAATGCAGAGAACTATGATTTAATTGAGATAAAGGACTAAATTATGTCCAGAAGAATTTTCACTTTGATAAAATGAAACCCTTTTGATATGGTTACCTCAGAAAACATCATAAATAGCCCCTTACATTCATTTATATTTTTGAGTGCCAATTGATACTAGAAAATATAAAAGTAATAGTTTATCTAAATTCTAATTTCTTGATTTGACTCTTCTGAAAATATAAGCAGCAATAGGTCAACAATAATGTGATTGGCAGCTAGTATTTGTAGATCTGAACTATATCCAACCCCATTTAACTGAGAAAAGTTGTTGGGAAGATGCTAAATATTTGCTATTTTATCATATGGGACCTTAAAAATTGATGCATGAAAAATACTTAAATAATTTTTACTAAATCAAATCCCTCATTCTCCTTCCTAAGAGAAACAATCAATTGATAGAAATATTTGCTTGCCAGGAACTGTGGCTCATACCTGTAACCCAGCTACTCAGGAGGCTGAGATATGAGGACTGTGGTTCAAAAACAGGCCGGGCAAGAAAATTTGTGATACTCTTATCTCCAATTAACTACCAAAAAGCTAGAAATGGTGCTGTGCTAAAAGTGGTAGAGTATTAGCCCTGAGCACAAAAGCTCAGGGGTAGCATACAGGCCCATAGTTCAAGTCTGAGAACTGGTGCGCCACACACACACACACACACACACACACACACACACACACACACACACACACACACACACACACACACACACACACACACACACACACACACACACACACACACACACACACACACACAGAAATATTTGCTTATTTATAGAGCAGGCAGCAGCTATCCCCCCCCACCAGCTTCAAAGAGGAGAAGGTGGGAATAGAAATACACTTTTACAAATTCTGCAAAGCTCTTGAATTAAAATCTACCCTTTTACAAATATCCTCTTGTGGGTGGCAGAACAAATTAGTTTATGTATTTATAGAGAGATTACCTGACAGTAACATCATCTTTTTTTCATAAAACACAGGGGAATTTCTGCCTTATAACAAAGGTTTAGTGGATATGGTCTTAGATGGTATTTTAAATCTTACTTCTGAAATGAGCAAGATTTCCAGACATTCCTAAGGTTTTGTGAATTCATATTTGGGTTTATTCATTCTTAGAGCACAATTCAAATACCACAATATACATTTTTAACCAACATGTATTCCTCTTTTGAAACTTTATTTTAAGGAACTGTACCACGCAACTTGGGGTAGAGGGAAATTGGGAGGAGAAAATTGGGAGAGAATGAAGGAGAGGATGACACTATTCAAAAGGAAATGTATTCATTCATTATCATAGTTATAGTGGCATGCTTTCTCTCAACCACTGGATGACGTTGCATATTTTTTGTTCCAACTTCTTGGAAGAAAGGCCCAGCAGGGGGCATGCTGAGCATTTTTTTCTAATTCATATGCCTTGTACTTGTCTCAAGCATATTTAAATGATAGCTTGACATATTGACATCTGAAGTGAAATTTCCAATGTCTTCTAAAACCATATGGCAACTCTTTCAATTAAGAGAACACTAGGATATTCAGTTAGTCAAGGTCAGCCAAATAGATTTGAATAAAATAAAAATCAATCTAATTGATTATTTTTAAATCAACCATCTTAAAGATGCAAGTAAATTCCCGGAATGAGTATGTAGATTCTGCTTTGTGGCTACATGTTCATGGGAATAAGGTGTTATATAAAATATAAATACACTAAGCTATTATTTTCATTATCTGTATGTGGCTACTTCATTGGCAGTGTTGAAACCTCAAGCTAAGTTTCTTTGATCTCTCAGCCTAAGAAGTCAGTTCTTACTGTTCTGATGGGAATGCCTGTGTAAAAGGTAAGATGAGAATGTGCTGAAAAGTGCATTTCAAAGCCAATTCCAAGTGTCTTTTTTATTATCTGTTCTTTTGTATTATCTACATCACTGTTCTCCATCTACTGTATCTGTAATTGAGACCTGTTGCAATTTTCTTCAAAAGGAAAGACAATGATGCGAGAAACTACACTTTGTTGAGGTAGAAATGAAATTGAATTCATAAAAGAAAAAAGTTATTTCAAAAATAAAGGCAAGAGCCAGAAAAGTGAGGATGTTGTTTATGATTTAAGCATCTAATTCAACAGGAAAATGATCAGAGCTTTGGTAAATGACTACCACTTTAAGCATGAATGCCTTCTATTCTCAAGCAATTGACAAATTACAGTGAACCATAAAGCTACTTACTGCAAGAAACAAGTTCCCTTACATTTTCTCCCCCTATTTTTTGCCTACACATATAAATTATTACTCAACTCAGCTATCTATTTTTCCTATCACAGAATTTAAAAGCTTGCTCTTCCCCCTCCCATTTTAATAACTTTTTGCCATCATTACTATCATACATGTTTACATGACACTAAAACAAAGAAAAGATTCTGGCTTAACAAAACAACTAAGTGTTCTGTTTTACCCAGTTGTTTTGTTGTTATATAATAACCCTGATTCTTGATTGTCTCCCAATATCTATTCTCTACCTCGATTCTCTAAAATTAGTTTATGCATTCAAAATAACCATTTCTATTTACAAATGCCAAGCCTGTGCTTGTCATTGTATATAATTAAAATATTTTCAAAAATAGGATCTGGCTGAGCACGGGTAGTTCAATAATGCCTATAACTCTAGCTACTCAGGAGGCTGATATCTCAGGATCACAGTTCAAAGCCAGCCCAGGCAAGAAAGTCCATGAGACTCTTATCTCCAGTTAGCCAAACAAAATAGGATCTGGAGTCTGTGACTGTAGATCATTGTTAAGCCATTTTCCTAGCATTCACAAAGCCCTTGGTTTGATCTCTAGTAAATAATAATAATAATAATATCAGGAAGCAGGAAACAGGAGGAGGTAGGAGGGGAGGGGATGAATGAAAAATGGAATGGGACAAATACAGAACAGTCATTGTATATATGTGATAAATGAAGTAGGGAAATATGAAATGAGTCTAAGGGAGAGAACACAGGATGGGGGAGAATAATAGAAGGGAAGACTGATCAAGAAACTCTGGATTCTTAGATGGCTACATTAAATTGTAACTCTTTGTTAAAACCGTTTGAAGTTCAAAAATGATTAATTAAATAAAACTCAAGTTTTACCACCTCAGAAACTTTTATTTGATTAAAAAGATGAGAATGTTTATTATAATTACAATGTTTATTTACTTTTGAAGTCTTAAATTTAAAAAATGGGGAAATAAATGAAAAAATTGAGTAAATCTTCCCTCCCCCACAAAAAGTATTGAAGATTTTGGGTAGCTTAAGGGTAAGCTGGGGCTGGGATGGTGGCTTAGTGGTAGAATGCTTGCCTTGCATGCATGAGGCCCTGGTTTCGATTCCTCAGCACCACATAAGCAGAAAAATCCAGAAGTGGTACTGTGGCTCAAGTGGTCGAGCGCTAGCCTTGAGCTGAAGAGCTCAAGTCAGGCCCCATGACTGACAAAAAAATAAAACAAAAACAAAAACAAAAAACAAAAGGGTAAGCTGAAGGCAAAACGAGAAATGTATGAGTAAACATAGAATAATCTGAAGTGAGGTTCTTAGACAGCTAACTGTTGCTGGGAATGTATAGATGACCTATTTAAGTCTTTACATAGTTGAAGTAGTTTTGAAGTTATTAGTACATGAAGCTGATTGTTTTAAGCAAATCTTAACCTGAATGTTCTAGAGTAATTATGTCAAACAGAACATTTTGCAATGTTACAGAACTCTTCTCCGTACTTAACGACAACTCACTTGAACCTATTGACTGAAATGTGGCTAATATGACTGAAAAACTGAAATTTTTATTGTATATAATTTTAAATAGCGCAATCAGACCATTGGCTTCCTTGGAGAATAGTGTAGCAATGGAGAATGCTAATGTGGGGTCATTAGATAAGCTTCACATGGTCTATAAAACACCCAAAATTGTGCACAGGTCCCATCAGATTTGCAGAGGTAGATCTGGCTTCCAAATGGTTATGAACCACTAACCAAAAGTAGTAGTAGTTTCCCCCTGTGTTGTTTCTATGTGTCTTGAAAACAAATTAAAACTAGATAACACTGTTATTTTTATTGCTTGTCCTTTTTTATGTTTTGAGAAATCATTCAACTTCCAGAGCTTATAATAAGAACAGTAATTTCTTAGAGCACGATTCAAATACTACAATACACATTTTTAACCAACATGTATTCCTCTTTTGAAACTTTAAGAAACTGTACTATACAACTTGGGGGAGAGGGAAGTTGGGAGGGGAAAAATTGGTAGAGAATGAAGGAAAGGGTGACACTGTTCAGAAGGAAATGCATTCATTATCTGATTTATATAATTGTAACCCCTCTGTACATCACCTTTACAATATTTTTTAAAAAAAGAAACTGCAGGTCCACATGCAGTTTTATGCAATAAAGAGGTCCTATGCACCATTCACCTAATTTTCTCCAGTGTGATCACCTTTCATAACGATAGTACAGTATCATAACCAGGAAATTGGCATTGATATAATCCACCCACTTTACTTATATTTCACTAGTTTTACATGCATTCATTTGAATGTCCTATGAAATACTATCAGATATGTAGGTTCATGTGACCAGCACCACAGTCCCTATTCAGAACAATTTCATTGCTAAAAGGCACCATTGTCTTGTACTTTTATAACTACATTCTCCTCCACTCCACAACCCCTTCCTAGCACTGGGTAACAACTCACGTGTTCTTTGTTAGGATAATTTTTATTATTTCAAAAATGTTACATGAGATGGGCCTGGTGATATATATCTATAATCCTAGATCTCAAAAGGCTGAGGTAGAAATATCATGAGTTTGAGGCTAGCCTGGGCTACATCTTTTTAAATGCGGTATAAAAATGAAGGAAGGAAGGAAGGAAGGAAGGAAGGAAGGAAGGAAGGAAGGAAGGAAGGAAGGAAGGAAGGAAGGAAGGAAGGAAGGAAGGAAGGAAGGAAACAAGTTATATAAATGGAATCATAGTGAACTTTGGAGGTTGGCTTTTTTACTCAGAATAAATTCTCTGGACATACAATGCATCCAGTTTTCTATATATATTAATAGTTCCTTCTTATTGTTCAATGATATTCCTTGGTATACCATCTTTGTCTTACCATTTAATCACTGAAGAACATTTGAGTGGTTTCCATAATTTTACCATTATGAAAAAAGCAGCCATGAAAATTTGTGCTTTATTGTAAATGCAATGTTTCATTTACCTGAGAGATTAAGGCCCATGACTAAAATTGCTGAGTCATGTTATTTTCCTGTTATGTTTTATAAGAAACTGCCAAACTATTTCCATGTTGGATGTGCAATTTTACATTCATACCAAAAATATACATATAATCCAATTCTATCACATCCTTGGCAACATTTGGAGTTGCTACTTTTTGGTGCTCAGGTTAGTCATTCTAAATAATAGGTGGTGTTTATCATATTATGGTGTTACTGTTTTTTCCAAATGACTAGTCATACTGAACATCTTTCCATGTGCTAATTTGCTGTCCTCTTTGGTGAAATATCTATTCTTGTTTTATAATCTTAAAAAAATTTCCAAATAGGGATGGAATTTTTTACATAAGAATTTGAGTAATACTGGGGGATAAAATAGTTTTTGAAAAGAAAGGAATGCTGTTCAGCAGAGATTTTTACAATTGGTCAACTGCTAAGACATTTCCTAACATTAAGTCTGTGCCTTCTATGGAAGGCAAGGACAATGAAATTCAAGGGAAAATGGCTTGCTAATACTTGATAAAATACAAATGAATACAGAGATGAGAAAGCTTTTGACAGGTATAAGATTCAGTCTTCTCATGAATGCTCTTTATAGTAAGTACCTGTATGTGCTTGGTATGCTTTGGATATATTTAGATGTCGTTTGTTGCCTTGTTTAAGAGTTACATTTGTACATTCACTCAGACAGCAGCCTACTTCAGCTCAGTCAGGGCAGCTGAATACCTACCAGCAAAACTATTACACTCCTCAAATAAATAAAAAGAGCAGGAAGTTTACTAGCCAGTGTTGGCCCATAAATTGCAATTAGTTTATAAGGAAATATGTGAAGAAATATAGCAGAATCATTTAGAAACTTTTGTAGTAATTCTTTTCTTTGTTCTGATTATGTGTCCATTGAATCATATAATTTAAAAAATGAGGCTTGTAAAAAAAATACCTGCAATGACTTTCTACCTAATGAATCAAACCTGACTCCTGAATGTATTGTTCAATGTCAACATAGTGCCAGTGTACTTTTTCTCTCTAGTCTCCCACTACTTGTACTCTGTGCAAACTGAAACTCTGATTCTGAGCTTTTGGTTCATGTTATATCCTTTACTGAAATACCTTCCTCACAATTTGTGCCTCTCAGAACCCCACCTTATCCCCGGGGCCCTGCTTGGATGTTACTTTCTCTGTGAAACATTCTGTAATTCCTTGAGTCAGAGGCAAACATTCCTGCCTCTCAACTCACGCAGGACTTTGTACTCCCTCACAGCGTTCATCTCTCTGACCACTCTTTTGTTTAAATGCCATGCCAACGCAGTAACATGGACAAATCTCAAATGCATTTTTCCAAGTGAAAGAAATGAAACACAAAAGGCTACACATTGAATGATTTCATTTATATGACATTCTGGAAAAGGCAAAACCAGAAGGAAAGAAGACAGTTGAGTGGTTGCCAGTAGTTAGGAGTGGGAGGAGGGTTGGACCATATAGACTTAGCATGAGGGAGCTGGGGGTGATCAAAGTGCTGTGGATCTTGATTGTAGTGGTTGTTTAGTGACTGTCACAACTTACAGAACTGTACACTGAAAAAGATGAGTTTTCATTTATGGAAACTATACCTTATCAAAAATAGTGGAAGAAATTTAGCTAGACAATATGCTATACAATAAACCTTCCCTGGAGTTGTCGTTCATTTATTTTCCCTTCAAATAGTTTCTAACATAGTACAGTAAAACCTGGGGATACAAGCAAGAAATAAATGTGGTCCCCCTTGTCCAGACTGACAGTAACAAAATAATGTAGGTAAGTAAACAAATGCAGAATAACAGGAAAGGTGCTATACATAATTCAAGTATGTCAAAGACATGCAGTGAATGTTTGGAATATATATAGTTCTGTGGTAGAGCACTTTCCTAGCATACGAGACCATGGGTCCAATTTCATTCAAAGAATATAATATAGTAGAGATATACAATGGTCAGATCAATCTACATTGTTGAGGGCCTAGAATTCCAAATGAAGAGATTTACATTTTAGTATGGAGTAAGAAATAGCATCATCCTGAGTAGGTTGTAGAAAGTATATTCTGATGGTAAGATGAAAGAAGAGTTGGAATGGAGGAGAGACTGAAGATAGGGAGATAATTAGAAGGGTATTTGCAATAGTCTAAAAACATCACCCTCTCATCTCCATTAGTAGACAATTGACATTAAATTATGCTTTCTATTTCATTGATGATCCAGATTCATGAAAGATAGTGCAAAGTGAAGGCCCACAAAATATTTCTTGTTACATTGTTCCTCTATGATATTTAATAGAGGAACCCTCATTGTATTCATTTTCCTATCCTCCCCAGCAGCTATCATAGCACTTTGGAGACAGAAAGTATTTATTAAAGTATTTTTTATTTGAATTATTGGAGAACTAATGAATTTTCTTGTAGATCATGGAAACTCCAGTGGGAAAATAACAATCTCTGAATGGCCAAAAATGATCCCTCTCCAGAGGGTCACATCTGTTTTACTCCTAAATTTATATACTGACTGAAACAATCAGGTTGGATTAGTCTAACATCTTTTTCTAGCAATATTTATTTTATCCAAAGTCTGTTCTTTGCTCGTTTACTGCTTCTTTTTTTTTGTATGTCCAGCATTTTAATTTTTTTATTTTTTTAATTGTGAAAATACTGTACAGAGAGGTTACAATTACATGGGAAAGATAATGAGTACATTTCTTATCAAATATTGTAGCCTCCTCCTTTGTTTCACTCCCCCCATCCAATCCTCCCCGTCCCCCCCCCCCCCCCGCACCAAAGTTGTAAAGTTCGTTTTCGACATAACGACTTGTACATCTCATTGTTGCAATGGGTCCACCTGTATCCCTATTTAAACGATTTGTTTTTCCCCTTCTCCTCCACAAATAATACCGACATCAAATACAGTGAAAGCAGGGGTTATACTGTGGGGGAGGGACATACAAAGCAACAAAGAAATAAAAAAAAAACATTTGAATACATATCTTAGGCTTCTTAACACAACCTGCAGTGCATGACAAAAGAAAGGTTCTGTTGAAGCGGAAGTTGAAATAACAGCAAGCAGTATAATTCCACTCTAGTGTAGTACTCTGAACCAAGTGACTATTGCCCTCTGTCTTGGAACCTGAAAACCTCTGCCTAAAATGTCACTGGTGAGGCACATTTAAAGCACTGTTGTAAGCCTTCACTCTGGAATGTGTGTACTGAAAAGTAGCCATTCTGTCTTGAATCCAACCAAATAGAAGGCCTGAAAACTATCTAAGTCCTGTGTTCTGAATATTGCATAGGACCCAAGCATACTCTCTCATCAGATCTCTCTACACCTCAGCCATCACCTAAGAAAAACTAAGATGTTTAATGAACTAGTGGGATCATTGAAGGTAAACTTCATGGGACACTTCTTTAAACAAACAAGAGCTTCAAGCTTTCAACGTCTCTGGTCTCTTTTTTCTACATAAAGCAAACATTGCTGAGCCACTTCATTGCCTCTGGTAAAAGGCTTTCTGTGGCTCTAGAGTCGACAACATCCAGCAGATTAAGCAGTCCCTGGTTTCTGGGTCTGAATTTGTTTGCTATGGAGAACCTGAAATACTGTGATGGTATCTGTACCCTGTGGAACTCAGCTGTCTCCGATAGCTGCATGATTGTCAGCGAAGGGAGACATGATCATAGGGGTGCCAAGGTGAGCCATACTTTCATACATCTGGGTAATTTCTCTTTTGCTATTTCACTTAGTATTTTTGCCTATGAAAGTTCTTTTACTTTATATTGCGTAATTTGTGATGACATCAAAACTAAAATAGCGTTGAAGTCATAAAGTACCCTGTTGTTGAAAGCCTGCTTGGCCCTTGCCTGTTGCTTACTAACAACATAACCATAACATTTATTTCAGTTTATACTAACAGTATTTAATTATTATGTGAATCATGAGTAGCCAGCCAGCCTATTTCAGTTGGCTCAACTATGTGCTAGTACCTGGTCACTTATTGCCAGATACTTGTTTACTCCGAGTTATTGATCAATTTTGAGCCCCAGGCAGCTGCAGCTAATCCTAATGCATATACTTGGCAGCTGTGTATTTGTGACTTTGCCCCTTGGAATACAAAGGCTGCCTTTGCTCACACTCATGCAGACTTCAGATTCTAAAGGGCAAGTCTTAGTCTCAATAGGTGACTGTGATTACACACTACCATAATGGAAGGTTTTTTTTTTTTTTGAGGTTTTTATCCACCCCCTTCAATTGGATGTTTACTTATTTACTTAAAGCTTTCTTTTAATTGAGAAATAATAATTATATAGACTTTAGAGTAGAGTATGATGTTTCAAGATCTGTATACATGACCTACGGAATGATCAAATCACTCATGTTAACATGTACATCCCTTCAAATACTTACCACTTCTTGGTTTACCTATTTAGAAATACATTATTAACTATAGTTACCATGTTGTATAACAAAACACCAGAAACTATTCACTCTGTCCAACTGAAATTTTATATCTTTCATCAATTTTCCCCCTTTCTCATACCACAATCCCCCACCCCCACCTTCACCTTCACCTTTATCCTCACCCTCAGGAAATCACAATTCTCTTCTCTACTTCAGTAAGTCTAACCTTTTAAATTCCACATATAAGCACTTAACTGTGGTATTTGTCCCTTTATGACTAGTTCATTTCACTTACCATAATGTCCTCTAGGTTCATCTGTGTTGTTAGAAATGACAGAATGCTCTATATTTTAAAGGCTGACTAGTATTGCATTGTGTATGTTTGCCAGCTTTGCTTTATGCAGCCATTTTGATGACCTCTTTGGTTGCTTTCATATTTTGGAATTAATAGGAGAGTACAGACATCTCTTTGACACTAATTTCATATCCTTTGGGTATATGCCCAGTAGTGAGATTTCTAGATCTTATGGTACTATTTTTATTTTTTGAAGCAGGTCCATGGTGTTTTCCATAATGGTTATAATAATTAGATTCCTCCCAGTACTGTACAGGGTTCCCTTGTCTCCAAATCACTGCCAGCTCTTTCACCTTTTTTAAGAGTAGTCAAACTAAAAGGTATATAATGGTAGTTTGTTGTGTTTTTTTAAGTAATCTGAAAAATACACACGTTATTTTATTTTTGTGCCTGTTACTGGGATGTCGAACTCAAGTTTTAGTTCATAGCTGGTGCTTTACCACCTAAGCCCCAACTCTACTTTCTGTTCTGTGCTGGTTAATTGGAGATAAGAGTCTCACAGACATTCCTGTCCTGGCTGGCTTTGAAATACAATCCTCAAATCTCAACTTTCTGAGTAGCTAGGATTACAGGTGTGAGCCACTAGCACCCAGCTTAGTTTTGTGTGTGTTGTTGTTTTTGTTTTGTTTTTTGATATGGACTCCCAACACCAGATGGTTTTTTTTTTATTAAAAAGAGGGATATTCATAGTATGTTATCTTCTTACAAGCAAATACATGGCGGGTAGGTGTTTTCTTTTGTGTTTGTTTTTTATTTTAAAGAAACAAGCCAAGCAAACAATCTTAGACATTTTTCTGAAAGGAGCATCACTTCCTTAGGAAGACCTGCAGGAAGGTCCATAGAGATAGTTTCAGAGACAACATTCCTATCATAGGAGGTGACAGTCCCACATGTTATATTGCCCCTGAAGACCTCCCAGGCAACAAGATGAAGAGGTACAAAATAGTCATATTGAGTGTTTTCAGCCTATGTAGGCCTGGGCTAATGTGTGTTTTTGTGGCTTAGTTTGGTTTTGGTTTTTTTTTGGTTGGGGGGGTGAGTGTGGAATACTGGGGTTTGAACTCAGGACTTTTATGCTTCCTAAGTTCGCATTCTTACCACAGAGCCATGCCTGCAGCCCTGATTTTTGCTCATTAATTTTGAGATAAGGACTTGCTTCCTGCCTGGGCATGAACCTGGACATGATCCACCTGTATTGGGTTTCCCAGTATCAAGGATAACGAATGCACACCACTGCATCCAGCTCTTTGTGGAGAAGAATCTCTAGAACTATTTTCTAGAACAACAATCCTAACAATCTTAGCCTCTTAAGTAGCTAGGATTACAGACAGGAGGCACTGGCACCCAGTCCTATGTCTTTTTTTTAACGAAAATAATTTGAAGCAAAACATACAAAAAATTGTAAATAGATTTTTTAAAAGCCTATAGAATACGATAGAGAGAAAAAATATTTCAGGGGAATGTGTTCAAAATACACTGCCACAAATATATATATATATATATATATATATATATATATCACAATAAGCCTCCTTGTGCTATTAACATATGTTAAATTATTTTTAAAGGGTGTATTTCAACAAATTTTTTGTTGTTTTGCCAGTCCTGGGGCTTGAACTCAGGGCCTGAGCACTGTCCCTGAGCTTTTTTGCTCAAGGCTAGTACTCTTAACACTTGAGCCACAGCACCACTTCCAGCTTTTTCTGTTTATGTGGTGCGAGGAATCGAACCCAGGGCCTCATGCATGCAAGGCAAGCACTCTAGCACTGAGCCACCTTCCCAGCCAAAATGGCAATATTGTTTTTTTTTTCTGTTTATGTGGTGGTGAGGAATCGAACCCAGGGCCTCATGCACGCAAGGCAAGCACTCTAACCACTGAGCCACCTTCCCAGCCCAAGGGTGTATTTCATAGAGCTGTGCAGTTTTGTGTTTTAAGGTAAGTGTTATTTAAAATGTCAGAAAGTTAGCCAGGTGCCTGTGGACACACCTATAATCCTAGCTAGTCAGAAGGCTGAGAGCTGGAGGATCATAGTTTGAAACTAGCCTGGGCAGAAAAGTTTATGAAATTCCATCTCCAATGAACCAGAAAAATGCCAGACTGGAGGCATGGCTCAACTGGTGGGGCACTGGCTATAAAGAACAAAGCTGAGCAAGAACATGAGGCCCAGAATTCACGCCCTGGTACCAGCACAGAAAAAAATTGTTAGAAAATTAAATAATTAAAGTTTATCAAATAAATGAGGTGAATAAACCAAGATTGGTTTATTTTCAAAGCAAACTGGTTTGAGTTCTTTTATCTAATAATTAAGTTGAGCAAGTATCTTTTGTCTCTATCTTTTTTTACAAAGAAAAAAAATTGAAAACACTCCCCCCACACACACCTTTTAGAGGCTTCTTTGCTGGTGTTTGCCCAGAAACAGTCTTTTATACAGTCTTCAAAAGCTCATAAGCAAAAAAGTATCCAATGTATGGTCAACTATAATGCAGGTTCTGGCCACACAGAAGATTTTCAAATGCCATGAATTGTAATCTGATTCTTTTAATTTCTCAGAATAGAAAACTCTCCAGAGGAGAGGCTGGAAGTTGAGGTGCAACATTAAGATCAACTCTTTTTAAAGGTTAAATTATTAAAGAAAGAAAATTATTGTTATAAACTTAGTGTAGTCTGTGCAGTGTTTCTAAAGCCTAAGAAAGTGTAGATTAATGTTATTGGCAGTTTATAATGACTCGCTCCTCACTCAGTGACAATTCACCAATGGCAACTTCTAGTCCTGCATGCTCCATTCATGTCAGTACAACAATTTCTATCATCATTTTGTTGTGCCTTTTCTGTTTAAATAGGTTTGGACACTCAAAGTTTTCCATTGTGTTATAATTGATTCTGGTGTTCAGTAAAGTAACAGAGCTATACCATTTTGTAGCCTAAAAATAGCAGGCTATACCATGCAGCCTAGGTATAGGGTAGGCTAGACCAGTAGGCTATGATATCCATATCATAATAAAAATCACCTTATGCAACATTTCTCAGGATATATCATGCCGTGAAGCAGCATATAACCGCATTATCTGATTCAGTAGAGTTTAATGGAATGTCAACTGGTTCAGAAAGTATCTATTTGACTTCTGAGAAACAAGAAATAGCAATTTCCATAACTGGTCAATAACAACGTGAACACTAAGAAGAGACAGGAATGAGTCTGTGGATGTAGTCTACAGCATGGGTTATTGGGATCTTGAGATTGGTTAAAATAAAACTCAAATAAAAGAAACCTCAAATACTGTAGGACCAAGTTGAACCCCCCCTCCCCCCAAGTCATTAGTTTTTGTTTGTTTTCATAATACATATACAAATCCTCTTGTGGTCACAGATTTAATTCTTCTGGAGGGTTCATCTTTCTAAAAACTTTAAAGGGAAAGACAGGATAGTTGCTTGATAAAACAGTGGAGAAGAAAGATCATCTCAGAGCCTCCTCTGTCCAACTTCCTCTAGAGACCACTAGAGGCCATGAGTTCTTCCAGTCTTAATCCCTCCTCAAAAATCCAAGATCTTCTTAATCACTTCTCTAAACTCAGAATAGCTAAGCTGATCCTCCAATTGCAATCAAGTAGACAATAGAGCCCAAATTTCTGTGATGTCTTCTGTATTAGTTTTCATTAGTGGGCAAAAAAATTCTTGTGTAACAACATGTTAGGGTACTCCTTTCCACAATCATGTGAGTATGCCTGTACAGCTGAATGTGTAGGCATTTATAAATGATCATGAAGCTCTTGACTAGATGTACTTTCATAGTCTCTGTAATTGAGGCCTTCTGGTGAAGAAGTTCTTAGAATGCTAAAATGTGTCAGTGGCTGTCTCTGGAAAGTACCCATATTTTCCCACCTTGTAACAATACCCTTTCTGTGTATGAAGTACAACAGAAGGAAAAGGCTTGGAATGAAGAGTCATACATACCCTTGTGGGAATTCCAAAACTGCCACTGACTAGCTGTGTACCCTCTAGGAAAATACATCATCTTTGTTACCTCATTTTGCTCATCTGAAAAATGGGAACTAGAGTATGATAACATCTGGTTTTTTTAACCAAAAGATATAACAGTCTTTGCAAGGTGTCTGAATAAATAGGGGCCTTTTTTATTTTTGAAGGTGGTGTTGTAGATTCCAAAATGATAAAATAGGAAGAGTAGAGTTTTATACTTAGATTTGGGGTCAAATTCCAGTTCTGCTATTTGGTTACCATGGATGACCTCAATGGGTGACTTGACCTAAGCCTAGTTTTTTTCTTCTCTAAGATGTAACATATAACACTAATAAAATATCTACCCTGTTGTCATCTCTCAATAGTAGCTATTAATGATATGTATAAGAAAACTATATAGCAATTCCACTATCTTTAATCCCACTTCTGAAATCTTGTCCTGTCTTTGGATACATGAAAGCTGTGGGGTTTTTTATTCCCTATTTTTTGGGGGGGGTCCGGTCATGGGGCCTGAACTCTGGGCCTGGGCGCTGTTCCTCAGCTCTTCAGCTCAAGGCTAGCACTCTACCAATTGAGCCACAGTGCCACTTCCGGCTTTTTTTCTTATGTGGTGCTGAGGAATCGAACCCAGGGCCTCGAGAGTGCAAGGCAAGTGCTGTACCACTGAGCCACCTTCCCAGCCCCTTATTCCCTATTTTTTAATAGCTGTATACCAACAAGAGCTGGCTGGGGTTTATTTACATTTACAAGTGATGAAATATCATTTAGAAGCAATCTGTGGTGTTCTGGCATTTTGTTTTGCTTTGTTTGATTTGGCTGTGCCCTCTCCACACTCCCACTATTTTCTTCTTCCTCCCTATATAGCAGCTGCCTAGAGATAACATTTGTTGTCATCCCTTCTCAATACACTCTGTACACCTATGTTGTCTGTACACCTATGTTGGATAACCACAGCATCACTGAGGTGCCTGGGCACTAGTTGTTCTAGGTTCTGATTTGTCATTTATGTAATGGTAAGAAGCCAGATGTGATATCTTTTTTTACAGACATATTAAAGACTGATCACTATTGTCTATCTCTATGCCACTGCAGAAACTTAGTGTGATGTGAAACTTAATCTCTCAGAGCAGTGCCCCCCTACTGCTCTTGCAAGATGCTGCTCTGCTTGTCAGTTCATCATTAGTAGATAGTGTGCTGCTAAGGGCCATTTCAGTGGAGTATTGCTGATACAAATATCTGGCAAAGTTGGGCTTTGTGGCAGAATTTCAGGAATTCAAAAAGGCTCCTAACCCAAATATATCTCCCTCAATAGTCACAATGACTGAAATGCACACAGAAACATTTCACTTGAACTTTCTTTAGTATAAAGCAGTGTTAAAATGTGTGTGGCACTCCCCAGAGGGAACATCGTGAGTTGTTGCCAGCTATTAATACTTAGAGTCAAAACAGCATTGGAATTCTGCTTTAGTTTTTAGCTATAAGCTTAGGCAAATGGCTGATTCTAAGCCTTTTTAGAAACTCTTCTGCAGAAAGTAAGGTTAATGTAATAGATGATTGTAAAAATTACATGTGAAAATTATTATGGAAATCACATAGTAAAATCAAGGAACCATATCTGTTACTCACCTCACCCTGAGAGACCATACTTCAGAATAGTAAGTTCGGTTTGTTAGGAGTCAGATACGGTGTGTATATACAGGTACACTGCTGAAAACAAAGGCACTACTTGAGTGGACCTATGACTATAGAGCAGCATAGACACATAGCCTGGAGTCCTCAGACAGGAATAGAAGGAAGAGAATGAACTAAAGCAAGGTCAACTATATTTACACAAACATTCCAACAGAAAAATGTAGGCACACAGTGCTTTGTCAAGTAGTGGGTTCCACCACTAGAAGTATCTAGAGGCTGAATGCTGGCTCTCTGTCAGGAATACGTGTTCTACTTCAAGGCTTCTCAAATGTACATATGTATACAGATCATGGGGACCTTGTTAAATGCAGATTTTGATTCATTTGTTCTGGGGTTAGACTCATGAGTGTGCATTTCTACCTAGCTCCCTGACAATGACGATGTCCCTGATCAACAAGCCTCACTCTTAGTAGCAAAGCTCCTGTTGTTCAAAAATATCTCATAGTGAAATGGAAGAATATGGTGGGGGAAGCCAACAAATTGCTCAGAATGGAAAGCCTTTGATGCAATCATGATTTACAATCTAGTTCTAAGCTTTGAAATCTGATTGGTAGCATAAGCAGTGACTAGGCTCCTGGGAGCTGACTCACAGTTAACCATATTCACAAGAGACCAATATATGCCAGAATGCCAATTGATTAATTTATAATGAGAAGTATAACTTCCAAATGGACCAGGTACTAGTGTTTGCTGATCAGTGTATTATCTCCCTGTAGGCATATTTACATGAGAATCTAAATGATAATAAGGAGGTTGCTTGGTGAGGATGTACTCAGAGCAAGGGGAGTTCATGGGAAGTTTTAATGATTCATGTCATCAGGCTGCTTTCTGAGTTCTCCGGTCCACAACTGGACTAGACCTGCTGAAGCCATCTGGTGACATCGGCCTCTCACTAGCTTCTCTGCCCCAAGTCTTGCCCTCATACAATCTGATGACATCTGTAACTTCAGGTGTGATCATGTCATTCATTTGTTCCCCTAGCTTCTATGTTAATTCACAATTTTAAACTCAGTACTACAAAAACCAGGAAATTTGGAAAAATAATTTAGTAAGTATACTCATCTAGATTTAGTTTATTAGGTATAATTTTGCCATTTTTTCTGTATACATGTATATGCAAATGTGACATATATATATATATATTCCACACTTTTTACCATGGTTTTCTAAACTCTCCATTTTCTGATACAACCTACTTGAGCAGCTTCATTTTTCTTGGCTTACCTTTGCCAACTTATATCGTGTTAGTTACCTGAATGTTCTGTGGTGGTTTTATATACTACACTTATGCCTGGGTATCTTTACACTCTTTGGAGACGTCTACTTGTTCCCGAAGACTCAGACATATCCGTGTTGACATAATATCTTATGCTTTTCTCAATCATAACATTTATTACTCCACACTGTTTTTGTCTATTTATATCTATGACTATCCCTGGCAAGGATAAGAAATGGTCAACCCCTGGGCCATATAAGGTTCTCAAAATCATTTAGTACATGACTGGACATGCTTTTCATCAGCCGCCCACAGTCCATCTGTCTGTATTGATAATTTTGTATGGTCCAAAATGTTCTTTAAACTATTCAAATGGCCCTTGGCAGCAAATAAGTTTCTCCAACCCACAGTGGAGTAAACAATAAATGCATTAAGAGTAGGAATGTTTCCTTTCTATCACTATGCATATTCCCTTTCTGTTTCCTTCTGCTTTGTGCTTATTAACTGTCCAATCTAACTGCCTATTGCACAGTTCAACTTGGTTATGTCATAAGTAACTCAGAGCCAACATATCCAAAGGGAACTCTCATCTTACCAACTGTATGCATTTAAAACCTGGGTTCCCTGATGGGTTGCTATGGGGTCTTCAGAGCCAAAAGCCTAACAGCAATCTTTAATTCCTCCTTGTATTTCATCTCCCAATCCAAATGTGCTTAATTCTACCTCCAAGATGCATCCCTATTCTATCCACTTCTCATTTCTGTTAAGCCAGGAGATTTTTATTCCTGACCACTGACAACAATCATCTCTTCAAGCTTCTTGCTCCTACTTTTGTTTTCTGTAATCCACAGAGAAATCCTAATGATATCTAAATTTCTGACGTGATGTTATTCTCTGCTTCCTGTTTAAACCTAGTATATGTTAGTTTTTCCTTGTTGGATAAAGTTCAAACACATCTTATTTTTACCCAAAGGACTCTGAAGATCTAAATTATTTGTATTTTTCCAACATTATCTCTTTTATCTATTCTTTTGCAATGCTGGGGATCAACCCTCAGGCCTCATCTGTGCTAGGAAAGTGCCCTACCATTAAGCTTCATCCTTAGCCCACCCACTTTTATCTCTTACCACATTTCCTTTTGAAGTCTAGATTCCAAACATTGTGCACTTACAAGGACTGTAGGAATTACAGCTTCCTAAGTCCTATCTTAGAACAATCCTTGTGTAGTTCTATGCCTCAAAAAGCTAACTCTTTCAAACAGCACAGGTAACATGCCCTCTGGAATGCTGTTTCTTAATTCCCAGTCTAAGTTACACATCTCTTCTTTGTTACTCACTACTGCCCTGTGCATACCCTCTTGTAGGGATGACACCACATATGTATAGCACTATTTACTGGAATAATTTTACTTGTGTTTCTCATGAAAGCTAATCTAAGCCTTTTGAGATCGCAGGTGATGCCTTATTTAACTTTGTTCTCCAATGTTTAGCCCATGGCATATATTAAATGTGAAATAAATATTAAGAAAATAATAAATGGATGAACATTGGTGAATATCTTACTTAAATTTAGTTTTTATACATATCATAAAATACCTCCTTTCTTTTAAACATAACATTTAAGCACATCATTTATTCAAAGTACAATGTATTTGATTTTCATTCAAGTATTATTGCTTGATTGAATCTTGAGTGTTCTTCACCAACAGATTTAGACAATAGCTGAAAGACTACTGTTTCTTTTGAGATGGCTGCTCCTACTTATTTGCTTTCTTCTTGGTAACTTAAATCTCACAGATTAACATCATCAGTTTCTGGGGGTACTGTGCTATTGACACCATTACCTACCTCCCATTGACCCCTAAGTCCCCTTCCAATATCAAGATCCATGTTCCACAGAATTATCTATTTATTTATATTCTACTTTCCTGGTTGTGGTTTGGTATATACCATTACTTTTCCTCCAGGTCTCTCTCAAGCTAAAAGAGCTCTACTGCAAGCTGGGCACAAGTAGCTCCAATCGTAGCTACTGACGAGGCTGAGAGCTGGAGGAACTGAAGTTTGAGGCCAGGCTAGGCAGAAAAGTTTGCTAGACTCCATCTCCAAAATTTTCAGCAAAAGAGAAGAGTTGGGGCTGTGGCTCAAGTGGTATAATATCATCCTAACCAAGCATGAGGCCCTGAATTCAAACACAAGTACAGACATAGAAAAAGAATATAAAGTTCAAAATTATCCCAAGTGTAAATGCTAGACCATGGATTGAGGGTAACAAATGACTAGGAATTTAGCAAGAGTTAAGCTGGATAAAGTAGACTGCATTTCTTTGAAGTGGGCCAGGATGGTGGCTCAAGTCTGTAATCCTAGCTACTTTGGAGAAGGAGATCTTGGATAGCACGTAGAGGCCAGCCCCAAGGGGGGAAAAATAGATTGTGAGAAATGCATCTGGACCAGTGGCTGTTTTGTTTTGTATGCAGCTAAAGGGGAAAGGAGGATTGCAGTCTAGAACTGCCTGAGTATAAAGTGAGACATTTCTTGAAAAATAACTAATGCAAAAAGTGAAGTGGTTCAAGTGGTGTAGCCCCTTCCTAGAAAGTGCAATGCACTGATTTCAAACCCCATTAGTACCCCCTAAAAAACTAAGACTAGTCATCCTAATTATCTTTTTTTTCTAATTATTGCCTCAAGATAACAACTTTAAGACTATTGTAGCCAGGCACCCGTGGCTCACACTTGTAATCCTAGCTACTCAGGAGGCTGAAATCTGAGGATCATGGTTCAAAGCCAACCTGGGCAAGAAAGTCTGTGAGACTCTCATCTCCAATAAACCACTAGGAAACCGGAAGTGGTGCTGTGGCTCAAGTGGTACATTGCTCACTTTGAGCTGAAGAGCGCAGGGACAGTGCCCAGGCCCAGAGTTCAAGCCCCACCACCGACAAAAAAAAAAAAAAGAATATTGTAGTACAGTGTCCCTGCATCTACTTACTAGTAGTGTTTGGCAAATATTTTTTACACCATTTGAAGAACTGTCTTTTAAATATTGTATGTGCATGAACTCCTTTAATCATCTGAACAACTCTGTGAGGTTGGGAGAATGTGGGAGGGGGGGACATGGTTCAAAAAGAAATGAACTCATTACCTGCCTTATGTAACTGTAACTCCTCTGTATCTCACCTTTACAATAACAATTTTAAAAAGAAAAAAAAACCTCTATGATGTAGGCACTTTTGTTGTTTCCATTTTATAGATACCAAGGAAACAGGTACAAAGAAGTCTGTGAAGGTCATATGTTATTAATACCTGCTATATACCAGGTGTGTTAATTGAGCCCAGTACCATGTCCATTTATTGGGCGTCTAGTAAATGTATTCATTGATGGAGTAGACAGAAGTTATACACTCAAGTAAGGATACATTTTAGAAATACTTTAGTGGCCTAGGTGAATTGCGTAGGTGGGTAAGGCTCCTTCTGGTTGTTGAGAAAATGGAGAAAGATGTAGTTAAGATCACTAATGGTGGGTGAATATTCTTTTCCTTCAACTTGGTGTGTGGAAGGTGAAGGGGCATATGGTTTTGAGGCATATGAAATTAACCATTCGTTCTTAACGACCAAGATTATTAGGAAGACGCACAGGATACAGTAAATTATGTCCCTGGGTAAGGGTAAAAAGGAGACATACATATATGATGCTTGTTGAGTGAAGGAAAGGAGAAAAGTGTCATTTATCAGCAATAAAAGGGGGGGAGGTAGTCATAAACGTGCTTTTCCACAGATGAGTAATTACCTAGCCCCCCAGCACTACTCAGCTTCCCCAATTCCCTTGCCTCCAAGCAGACCTCCGAGTGGACCACTTTGGAGAAGTACTTTCACATTCTTGCACTGGAAGCACTACAAATGCCAAGCAGAGAGCAAAAGTGTTCTCGCAATTCGACACAGGCTCGAATCCCTCAACTTCCCCCCCCCCAAAAGGGGCTTGTATGTTTGCAGATATTATAGCTCCTTACTGGCATATTTTTCATGAAATGACACGACACAACCTCCCGCCCCTCCCCCGCCCTGCCCCGTCTCCCACAGTAAAGCCTTCCCATCCTGTTACCCTTTTAAGAGGCGGATCCCGCAGTGTCCTTTCCTCCCTCCCAACCACCTCTACCCCCAGTCAGCTGGGCGGAGCTTTCCACAGGATCCCCGGAGCCCGACGCGGCCGCAGCAGCAGTAGCGAAGGGGACTGGCGGCTTCCTGGGGCTGCGTCTACTGCAACCTCTTTACTGCTGCGACGTGCCTCCAGGCTCCCACCTCATACGCGGGGCGCCTGTGGCTCTCCGCCTGCTCTTTACCTGGCACCTACCTGCTCCAGGCCGGGTCCTTGCCGTGCCCCGAGAGGGCGCATGCCACAGGCCCGTAGGGTACCGCGGAGCGCTCGCACCATGGGGCCGCCTCCTGGAGCCAGGGTCGCTGGCCGCGCTGGCTGCGGCTCTTCCCGATTGCTGGCCTGGTGCTTCTTACTGGCTCTGAGTCCACATGCCCCTGCTTCCCGGGGGGCCGAAGCAGTGTGGACCGCGTACCTCAACGTGTCCTGGCGGGTTCCGCACACCGGAGTGAACCGCACAGTGTGGGAGCTGAGCGAGGAGGGCGTGTACGGCCAGGACTCGCCTCTGGAGCCCGTGGCTGGGGTCCTGGTGCCACCGGACGGGCCTGGGGCGCTCAACGCGTGTAACCCGCACACGAATTTCACGGTGCCCACCGTTTGGGGAAATGCTGTCCAAGTCTCTTGGTTGGCTCTCATCCAGCGTGGCGGGGGCTGCACCTTCGCAGACAAGATCCATCTGGCTTATGAGAGAGGGGCTTCTGGAGCCGTCATCTTTAACTTCCCGGGGACCCGCAATGAGGTCATCCCCATGTCTCACCCGGGTGAGTGCAGCTACTAAATTGCACCCCTTCAAATTTCTGCCATGGCCAGTTTCTCCTGTTTTCCTCAGCGCTTTCCTCTTCCCGATCCCCTCACTCTGAAGAAAAATCAGTGCCCTTTCTAACCCCACCGCGTGGAGCAGAGTTCTTCCTGAGATTTACCAAACGTGGGGGTTGGGCGGAGTAGGGGGGGGGGAAATCCTTCATAATTTGCCTTTCTGGTAGAACAGGGTGAGACAAACGGGGTGAGCAGGCTGGGAAATCAAGAACGGCTTGGGCTTTTTGCGTTGCCTTTTCCTGGTGGCTCACAAGGGTGGAACTCCCCCCCCCCCCTTGCCTTGGAGTGAGGAAGCAGAGGGGGGTAGGCATTGGCTTTTAAAGGACTGGCAAATGGTCCCTTGGAAATCTCTTTTTCCCTCACTCTTTGCTGCATAAAACCAGATTACCCCCTCCTCTTTCCGTTTTTCTCCCCTTGTTTCCGAGGTATCAGGTACAAGATTGTATTACTGCACCCTAGTTAACCTCTCTGCGATTTTAGTGGAAACTTTGTCAGCTCCTGGATTATTCTCTGCCCAGTGGTCTCAAGTCACAAATGATTGTTTAGTATCGGTGGTTTTGTTTGCCTCTGGAAAAAAAAATCTGATTTAGGTTATTGGGTTCCCAAACAGATGATTAGTGTTACTAAAAAAAAAAAAAAAGCAAGGTTTATTATGCATGAATATAGCAAAGGCCTCGGCTTTGCAAAAGGAGTCAAGGTAGTTCTTAAATTGCAGAGCTGCTGTGGGTGACTATCCTCCCCCAAGTTATCCTTTCCAGAAGTCTCTCTATTTGTGATTAGGTATCCATACTATATGCATATATTGATCTTGGGCCCTGAAGGACAAAGAACTGGGGGAGAAAAAGGAAGGGAATGTAATAGCAATATATTGTGGTTGCAAAGAGCTGGGCCTCAAGTTAGACCTTGATTCCAATTTCTGCCTCATTGCTTACTCCATGACCTTGGACAACTTATTTGAAATCTTTTTGAGTCTAGGTGTCCTCATGAGTCAAAGAATTATGGATGATTTTTTAAAAAAAAGAACTTTTCCACAGGTTTGCCTTGAGAGTAGAAATGAAATAAACCCTTAATTGTCTAGGACAGTGTATCTAAAGGTTAGCCGATCTGAATCAGTCACTGCAGAGATGAATCTCCTTAACTACTAAAGGTTTTTTTTAAAGCACTCTGACTAGCTCTGCTTAGAGAGCACTAGCATTGAGAGGCTGGGTGGCATACAGCAAAGAGTACTGAGGTGGGACTCAAGAGATTGGACTTCTTTGAGCCCCTTCTTGGCTTCTATCAGCTTTGTGACCTCATACAACATACATGTCAAATAGTGGTATAGATATGTAAGGGTGGACACCAAGTTAGTAGAGCATGCCTAGATAACAGTGAACTGGATAAACTCTGTGATCCTTTTCTGCTGTAAAATGGGATTCTTAGATTTAGTTCATTAATTAAAAGAGCAAACTATCTCTCTTGGTTGATAATGCATTGATTAGAATGAAATTACTTTTTAAAGGCCAGTAATACTTAATGTGGAGGCTTAGTAAATATAGTATTTACATTTCAGTTGGCTAAGTACAAAGATTTGACTTTGTCTCCTCCAAAGGAGATTCACTTGGATGAATGATTTATAATTGAGTATTCCTTAATTAGAGAGTTCCTACTGTGATCATTTTCATTGCATTTTTGTTAAAGATATTGACCTGATAATTTTAGGAAACAATAAAGTTAACTTTTGTTGAATTCCTACTATGTGCTAAGTAATCTATTTATATCTTACTTTATGCTTTATAAGGTAAGATGTAAATATCTCCTGAATTCTTAGTGGTCTCAACTCCCAAATGTTTTGTATCAGTGCTTTTATTTCCCTCTGAAAAATCTGATTTAGGATATTGGGTTATGCTTTATAAGGTATAATGTAAATAGGGTGTAGTAGAAAAAGCCCTGTGGTCAAGATTGGGATCAAATTCTGGATTTGTGATCTTGGATAAATTCTTTTTTTTTAATGGATAAATTCTTTAACTTTCCTGAATCTTGGTTTCCTCATCTGTAGCATGGAGGTAATATTTATGTTGCTATGATTATTAAGAATACTATATGTAAAACATCTAACAGATACTAAATGGCCAGTAAAGGTCATTTGTCATAATAGGTTAAGGCTAGGATGATGCAAAATTTAATGCACAAATGTAAGATTATTCCACTATTGAAGACATGAGCACACTGGGAATCTAATTAAGGTTATTGTGTTTCAGATACCAAAAAGGAATAAATCCTACAGATTCAGAATGTATTTTGATACTTTAGAAATTTAAATTGCCCAAGATGATGGCTTAGCAAATACTGCCATTAAGCTAACTATACAAAAAAAGCTAGCAAATTATTGAGGTAGAAAATCACATTTCTTCCCTTGAATCCCTAGAGAAACAACTATTCAATGCAAGGAGGAAAAATCACTTTCCATTTCAGCCATGGGTATTATCGAATATTTGTTTAGAAAGTGCTATGTTGTTTCCTTTACTCACTACTGACAGTAGCCATAAGGTTTCTTTTTTAATAAGTGGTCAAAAAAAGTTGCCATGGATTATAGTGGCAGGAAGGTAGGACTGAGGTTTAAGTGCTGATTGACTTACTATATATTGCTGTGGGCTATGTGGGGGCCACCATATGTGGAAACCCATTATTGTCTTTTCTGTTTGGAGAATTTCTCTTCCACCGCTCTCAAAGGGGCATGGCTTGAATGTTTTTCCTCTGTTAGAGTTTGTAGTGAGTATCCACACTTTCACCTACCAATGTTCTGTGACCATGAAGTTCAAGTTATAGAACAAACTGGCTTAGAAAAGTTGCTTTGATTTATTTTTGTTTATTACAGGACAAGCCACTGATGAAGAGCAGTCAGTTAGAAAGATGAAGCTTGGGGGGGTTTTGTGTTTTGTTTTGCCAGTCCTGGGACTTGAACAGGACAGGGCCTGGGCACTGTCCCTGAGCTGCTTTTGTTCAAGGCTAGCGCTCTATCACTTGAGCCACAGCACCACTTCTGGCTTTTTCTGTTTACATGGTACTGAGGAATTGAACCCCAGGGCTTCCTGCATGCTAAGAAAGCACTCTACCCCTACGCCACATTCCCAGCCCCACAGGCTGTTTTTTATGTACACCAAAATATCACAAAAGGTATTGCTGCAACCTGACCTCAACCCCTGCAGTTTTGCCTGTGAATTTTATTTTGACATCAAAGGATTCAGACAATCCTGATTCATGCAGATAAATATTACAAATGATAGATGTTTATTAACATTTTGCCTTTAAATCTCAGGATACATATATATATATATATATATATATATATATATATATATATATATATATATATATATATATATATATATTTCAATCAAATGAAACCAGAAACCTAGGAAACTAGGGGGAAGTTTTGGATTCAAACTTGCATTAGTAGTCAGAGTTCCTACCTTAAATATGAAAATCATATAAGGGGCAGCCAAAACACAGTAAGCATTAAAGCTATCTAAAATGTAGATTGTCACAATGAGACACGTTAAACATACTCTATTGCTCTCCCTATTGCACAACAAACTGTTCTTTCCCCAGGCAGATGGGCCCAAGCTTTGCCTGCTGTCTAATTGAACACAGACTATGGGTTGAAGTGGTGTGTGTACTTGCTTCTCCAATTTTCCTGGAGTCAACATGTGCAGGCATGAATTTATTGAAAGAGCTACAAACTTCCTCGTTCTTGTCACATTTACAAGAACTTGAAACATCTTTAAGAGGGTAGCTGGAGAAACATTATTCCTGGAGGGCTATTTTAAAAAATGAATGAAGTGAAGCAGTTCATATTGATGACTTGGTGGTCTCTAATGGGAAAAGATACACTTTAATGAAGAAAGCAATTTATATGCATTCTTGAAAGACAGCAGAGGCTGTTAGTTAAGAGGAAGAGCTTTGCCATTTCATATTTTAAAACTCTCATGCTAGATATTTTATTTCTCTTGGCTTTCTCTTATGTAAGATGAGCATAATAATAAATTTGCCTCAAAAGGTTTCTAGGATTAAATGGCATAATATAGATAAAATGTAGAACATAGCATCTGGAATATACTTTTACCTTTTTAATCACTGTTAAACTAATTAAATGTGTTTTACAAAATGAATGTTGAAAAATGAACATTGAATCCTGTATTTGAAGAACATAATTTGAAAATGAGTTGTCTGAATACTTCAAAGTCAACACCCAAATCCTAACTTGAACTCTTCAATTGGGCCCTCCAAGGTTTGCCATTCTTTTCTTCAATAACTGCTTTTTACTCCAGTTAGCAACCAAATTTCCCTTCAAAGTGAGAGAGAGAGAGAGAGAGAGAGAGAGAGAGAGAGAGAGAGAGAGAGAGAGAGAGAGAGAGAGAGAGAGAGAGAGAGAGAGAGAGTATGCTGATACTGGGGCCTCTACCTGTTAGAGCCACACTTCACTTCTAGTTTTTAGGTAGTTAAACAGTCGCACAGGTTTTCTTGTCCAGGTTGGCTTTGAACTGTGATCCTCAGATCTCAGTCTCTTAAGGAGCTAGAATTACAGGCATGAGCCACTGGCATCCAGCCCACAGAAAATTTTGAGATTGTATTTTATAGACAATACTTTCTCAACTATTTTTCAGTAAGTGGTTATACTTCCATCCCCAGGATTCTGACTTTGAAAATAACATTTTTCAGTAGAACAAAAGGCCCACAGAATACTGAGTGGTAATGATTTACTGATACAGAGTAGCTTCCCCAAATCATCCCTGAGTCTTTTTCCAGAATTGTCATTCCTGATATCACTATAGCACTGTTTCTCAATGTTGACTACTCCTTTAAAACTCTTCCAGTTTCTTGTTTCTCTTGCCTCTCTTTTGTGTCATTACTATTTTATTAATCATTCATCTAATAACTCTTCTCCTTTGCATCAAATGTTCCCATAACTCCCCTTCTAATAAATGGTTGTGGTGTCTAATCGAGTCTTTTTTTGTGAGGGAAACTGGGGTTAGAAACTTAGGGCCTCACTCTTCCTGGGTAAGGGCCCTACCACTTAAGCCACTCCCATGCTTTTGCTTCAGTCGTTTTTCAGAAACAATCTTATATTTTCCCTGGGGCAGCTTCAGAGTACGATTCTCTTATTTATGGCCACAAGCATATGGCCAAGCTAAAGCTTACTTGGTGAGATGAGGTCTCACTAACTTTTTACCTGCACTTGCCTCCAAACACAATTTTCTCCTGAGTAGATAAGATTACAGATGTATACCACTATACCCAACCTGATATCTACTTGATTCTACTACTTTAAATTTTCTCACATATGTCCCTTTATCCTTTGCATCTATTATTAACTTGCTTTCAGTTTGAATCTTCTCATGGGAAATTATACTTAGATTCCTTATTGGTCTTCCTGCCTGCAACTTGTATTCTCCCTGCAGGCAGTTCCCCCTCCATTCCTTGCCACCAGGATGCTGCTCCAATCACATAGATGCCACTGCTTATAAATTTAAGACAACATTGCTCAGCATAGCATACAAGACTCATAAACTACTCATATATTACATTCCAAGCTTTCTATCCATCTTCTCTTCTGTTCATCACTTCACATTCTTTATCCTTCCCCATTATTTGTTTGCATGTACTTCTGATGTTGCCTGGACACCCCCTCTTTTGTATTTTGCTGGGCAAGCCCCCACAGTCCTTCAAAATGCACTACAAATACTTCCCAATCCTCAAAGACTGTCTTTTGTTGTTTTCTAAACTTTAGTTTTATTGTATTTTTAATTAACAAATAATGATTATACACACTGATGGGTACAATGTGGTGGTGTTTCTATACCATTCCTTCTTTTGCTCTTACCACTACAGCCCACAACTAAACCACAGTAATCCTTTTGTTCTCACAGAGCTTTATCTCTTTTAGCACTGTCTGCATTTTGCTGGTGGTTATTTGTTTACATATTTTACCTTCCTACTGGATTTTAATCATATTATATTTTATCTTCAGATTCATCATAGGAACATTTATTTTTTATGTGCTCTAGAAATACTGGTTAAATTATCTTAAAAACCAAAAATTCTAGAGCCAGAAGTTCATCAGATTCACTCACAAAGTATCTAAGGAAGGAGATTGGAATTCAATTTATTGAGAATTTATCAAGGGTGACTATGTCCTGGGATTTTTTTTGTCTGAGTACACAAATTAAGGTAGAACCTTAATTCCTGTCCTGTTAAGGAATGTGAACTCTAGGAGTAAAAAAGAACATATAAATAAATGTATGTGAATTCTTCAAGATGATGGGCTCCCTGGTTTCTGTACTGATCATCATCATAGGCAATTTGTAGAGCTTTTGTTTTTTTTATTTTTGAGATGAAGTATCACTATGTAGCTCTGGCTTTGAATTCATGATCCTGCCTCAGCTTCCCAAGTGCTGCGATTCCATGAAAACATGTACCACCATACATGGCTATAAATTGTATGGCTTATTAATGACAGTACGAACCAGTTAGTAAGGAAATTACAAATGAATTTTAGGAGTTTTACATTGAGTTTTTCCCTAGGCTGCTTTTTTTTTTTACAGTACTAGGTTTGAATACAGGGCCTTCTACTTATCAGACAGACATTCTACTGCTGAGCCGTACCTCCAGCCACATTTATTATTTTTGAGTTAGTATCTCACTTCCTGCCAAGTTTGTGCTTCAACCATGATCTACCTACTTTATGCTTTCTGGCATTGTTGGGACCACAGGTGTACCACAGCATTTAGTTTCTCTCCAATGAGATAGAATCTCACAGATTTTTCAGCCTGAGCTCACCTGGAACCACAATCCTCCTAGTCTCCTATTTACATCAATTCCCAATTTATATCTCCAGTTAAAATGCTTCCATTGAGCAGGTTGGTGAACATTGCATTGAATTCCATAACATGAAATACCCTTTGCAAAAGAAGGAATGGAGGGGAATATAGGTTAACTAGCAAATTGGTTTTATACCACATAAAGAATTTCCTCCCTTTAGTCTCTGGATAATGTATGTCATTACCCATAAATTGCTACATTTATTTTCATGTCCCTGTCTGTTTGTCCTTGTCATTGTTCTTCTTAATTTTCAATCGTGGAATGATCAGAGAGTACCAAGGACATTTTCTCAGTACCTTTTTGATTAAAAAGTTAATTATCATTCTTGGAGAAAACTTGAAAGATATAAAGAATCATAACAAGTTACCAAATTTCACAATACTGACATAAGCATTACTAATATTTTTGCCTTATCTCTTTTCTCATGCATAAGCATAGCTTTGCATTTTACCTTTATGGTTAATTTTTTATTATTAATGTAGCATGAAGAAAATATGGAAACATTAAGACATACAAATCTGTATATGTGACCATTTTAGCATATTAGTGTTTTGTCATCACTTTCTTTTATGCTTTTTCAGTCTCTATCTAGACACACACACACACACACACACACACACACACACACACATAATTTTAAATTACTGTGTAAGCTACAGCCCAATTATCATGCCACAATACTTCCCAGTACTTTTTATTGTAAATATTCCTTGTGCAATTAAAAATAGAAAAAAAATGTGTTCTTGTAATTGAAAGTCATTGCCATTGACTTAGAGATTGAAAATTGAACTTCTCTTCCATTAGCCCTCAGAAAAACATTACAACAATCTGATGGGGAGGGATATGAACTGGGGCACTTAAAACAAAAATCTGCCCCATGGAACTATGATAAAATGCATCTACTAGCCCTAAATTGTGTCTCATCTAACCCATATACTTGGATATTGTGACCTGGGTCTTGAAGGATTTGATAATCATATGTGCTTTTGTTTCTCTTCTCTCCCAGTATTTCCATAGGTGATGTCTTTTTCCCAATTGAAGTTTGCTCTCAGTTTCCCTATTGATTGGTTAAGTTGTACCTCGCTGACTGAAATGGCTTTTTTTTTAAGTCAGGGCCACTGATCTGTAAATGATTGTCAGGATTTTCCCAAAGTTTAATTGATAGGCTACCACAAAATTTTCTGGAGATGAAGAATTTTATACATGCACATTTTACTGAGGTATAAGAAACATATTAAAAAGGTTTATGAATCATGAGTTCATAGTACAATGGATTTTCACAAAGTGAAAACACCTGTGTAACCAGCCCTCAGTAGAATATTACCAGACCTGTGTGAAATGGTACACTTGTAGCATGTGATTGAAGCCCAATCAGTCACAGAAACAGTCTCCTTTTCTGCATCAGGCCAGGCTACAGTGGAATCCTCAGGTACAAACTGTAGGGAGTGATTATTGAGTACACAGTGCTTGCATATTTTTATGCCAGTACTAAGTTCAGAGTTGCCACATTTTATAAATACAACACCCACCTTGTAGCTCTATACAAGAGCTCTTTGTTATTATTCCATTTCCTGTTCTTTTCTTTTTCAACTGTTTGTATGCCCTTTTATACATCAGGTTATGTAGATACTGCTTGAATTCACCAGTAGGCTTACTATAGCATTGATTTCCTAGGAAAAGAAAGGTTGGTGATCCATGCTGAACTGATGCAGGTTTTTAGGTTCAGATTCTGTGAATTATTTGGATTTTATACTGTAATTATCACGTTAAGTACCAATCCATGGCTTTGAGTTAACCTTTTTAGTTTGATTTTTTTTTTTGGTAGTACTAGAGTCTGAACCCTATCTGGGCCTCCTGCTTGCTAGGTGGCACTCAACTACTTGAGTCACATCTCTAGCCCAGTTTTTTTCTGGTTATTTTGAAAATGCAGACTCAAGGATTTTCTTCCTGGGCTGGATTTAATTATGATCCTCCAGATCTCAACCAATTGAGTATCTAGGATTACATGCATGAGCCACTGGAAGTAACTCTGACACTTTTTCAAGGACAATGATAATAGAGCTTCTGTATTTATGACTCTCTGTACACATTTGCTTATTGTTTCAGACAAAATGGTAAGGTAGCTTAGTTAAATGCTACCCCATCATACTATCATTGTTAGAGAAAGTTTGATGATGAACGTTCTCTTCTTATTATGTCTTTATTTTCTGAATTTCCTAGTACAGGTATATGCTTCTTTTATACTCAGAAAGTTATTTAAAAGATCCCAGGTAATACAATAGTGTTGATTAATCCTAAAGGAAGAGTTGGTAATGTGACTATAGCAACATTGGGGAACAAAGCATATCTGATCATGGAAATTATTTTTAGACTATTCAGAGAACTTAAGAATGGTCTTTTGAATAGATCTAGGTAATATGATTGTTAGTATGAACATTTTTTATTAACACTAATGGTTTCATCAAATGTAAAATGAGCCTTCAACACTAAAGAACTTTAAGGACTGAGTCTGTTTTAAAACAGAGTGATTCTCTTTTTTTATCCATTGCATCACTATTCTATATCTTTTCTTTTTGTGTGTGAGTACTGTGGCTTGAACTGAGGGCCTTGCATTCTTGCTTAGCTTACTTGCTCAGGGATGGCACTCCTACATTTTAACCACAAGTTTTTGATGGTTAAATTGAGATGGATTCCCTAGTTATTGTGCCTGGGCTGGCTTTGAACCTCAACCTTCCATCTATCTTTTCTTCTTTAACAACATAGAAGCATACACCTCACTTTCTTTTTTATTTTTGTATCCTTCCCACAAGAGGACTGTGTAATCGCACTAGCATTCAATACTTTTAAGACTACTGCTAAATTTAAATTTAATGGTTTAGTATAAAGAATTCAATATATTGATAAATGAGACACTAAATTCTCTGATGAGGGTAGCTTTTGTCATTGTAGAAAAGGATAGGAAATTTTGTTAGAAGTAAGAGCAGAGATGAATCATGGTGTTCTTATTTTATACTTTATTGATGATATTTAGAACATTTAAGCACATTAAACTTGAATTACTTGTTAATTTCCCTTGAAATTACATTCTGCTATATGAAACTACCAGTTGGTGGTTTGCATATGAAGCTATTAAAATCAAGAGTTGCATTGGTACCACTTCTTTTTAAGATGCTTTTTGTGCCCTACTTTTCTACACACTTACTTAGCCCTGCATAACCTCACTAATTCTACCTCAAGTACTCACACCTCTCTCTTTCTTTCTCACTGTCACATACATTTATTATCATTCTCTCCCTGTTTCTGTCTCTCTCTGTCTCTCTCTCTCCTTCCCTTTTCCTTTTCCTTTTTCTTTTTAAAATGTTGTTTCCCAAAGGGGGAACCTATGTAACAGTGATACTCACAAGACAATATGTTGGAAATGATCTGTACAATTTGGGAGGGGGGAATGGGGAGAAGGAAAAAAGGGAGAAAAACTAGGGAAGGGGTAACAAGTTAGACAAGAAATATAATCATTACCTAACTTATATAACTGTAAGCCCTCTGAACATCACCTTGACAATAAATTTTTTTAAAAAATGTTGCTTCCTACTCTATGATTCTGCTTCTTTGGAAAAGAAATTTCCCATAACAAGCCAGTGCTCTCAGTAGCCAATGTCCTTCAATGTGTATGTATTCACTCCTCCAATCTCCACCCAAACCTCCAATCAACCATGTGATCCTCCTGATTAACCAGGTATTTTCTCATGTTCCACTATTCAAGATAATTTTAAATGCTTATGATTGTTTTGCTTTAAGTAGTATGATGATATTATTTCTAAAACTTTAATTACAAATTTGGATTAAATGATTTCTATTTGCTTTGCAGTTTTCAATCCATAAAGCATTTTATCATGCAATAATCTGTGGGAGGGCTGGGAAGGTGGCTCAGTGGTAGAGTACATTGCATGCATGAGGCCCTGGGTTCAATTCCTCAACACCACATAAGCAGAAAAAAAGCGGCAGTGGTACTGTGGCTCAAGTGATAGAGTACTAGCCTTGAGCTGAAGAGCTGGGGGACAGAATCCAGGCCCAGAGTTCAAGCCCCATGACTGGCAAAAAATAAAAAAAAAATAATCTGTGGACTCTGTTGGAAATTTGAACAGCATTTATCAATATTACTATGGGAAAGATGTTGTTTCTAGTTTCAAACAATTAGATTACAAATAAACTTTGGAAATATAAACCTTTAGGTATTTCTATTATAGTTGTTCTTCTTAATGACTGTTCTGTAACATTTAGCTTATTATCTGCTTCTTCACCGGGCTGGTCCAAAAAGCTCTCTCTATATACTCAGTTTCTTTGCTAAATTATCAACGTTCTACCTCTCTTTTTCCACGTTATCTCATCTCAAGGACTCTCCATGTTAGTTTATTTTTATAACATTTGTAGTTTTCTCCAAAGCTGTGCAAATATATCTTAGTTATCACTTGGCTTAGCCATCAGTACATTTTCAAATACATATTCTTTCATTTTAAAGGATTTCAACAGCCATTTGACTGAAGACTAGAAAAATGTGATTATTTTGGGTGAGGTTTTCATTCATAGAACCAGCAGCAATCAGTATCTAACATTTATACCAAAGTACTTTTCATGAAGGTGTTTGTATTGAATTCTTGTTTTCCACCACCATTTTGACAAGAAGGCAAGATATGAAAGAAAGAATGAAAGTAATCAGTGTAAAATCACCAGTCACCTCCCTTTTTCTAACCACCAAGCCACTCTTGTTTTGCTGTTACTGTCTGGCTGATGCTTTTTAGTTGGCCTGACTAACAACACAAGGGGATGACTTACCTGAGTAATGTAAATAAAGCCAACAGCTTATCCTTTGATGGTAAGCAAAGCTACATGATTGCTCTATTTTTATTTCAATCTGTTGTACCAAAGGTGAGTGTATTCCATTTGAAATTGGAAGATAGCATATTACAATGCAAGAACAGGTGTCCTTGACTCACATTGCTTGGCTTGAGTTCCAGTTCTATCAATGAATAAATATGTGATAATTTGGCAGGTTGCTAACCTGTACCTCATTTATCTTATTCATAAAAAAGACATGGTAATGACTTTGTTCTATGGTGTTGTAAATAAAGTGCTAGGCATAGAGTGAGCAATTAGAGAATATTAGTTCTCTAAGTCTTGTTAGCAACTTGGGTACTAATTAACATAATACTTCTTTGGTTATCACAGCTGTTTGCTACCACAGATTCAAATATATAATTGTTTTATAGGCAGTAGGAGTACAGTAGTACTCCATCCATATTGTAATTTTTTCTGAGCAATTACTGAGAAATGCTGGGGAGGAATCACATAATCAAAAAGTGGAAACAACTGTCTTGTCTTCTTTCTCTTCTGTGTATTTTCATTTTAAGAAACAATATAATACAGTATGAAAGTTATACACAGGATGAGTTTGATAAAAGTCTTTTACATGCTTTATGGAAACAGTACAATGAAACCCTTTTGTGTGGTTAATATTCACTAATGAAAAAAATGGAAAAAATAGATTGGGCTCCAACAAAATAAAAATGGCTATAGTCCTTTTGCTGGTACAGTGGTAAAGAGAGGAGATTTGGGAATCAGATACATTTGTATTTAGACACAAACTGAATCATGAAGAAACGTTGTGGTATTTGCCAAATTAATCTCTTTAAAACTCAGTTCCACCCCTATGGGTTGGAGAATAATAATTGTATCCACCTTATATGGTTATTATGAAGGGTAAATTAGATGATATAAGTAAAATAATTAGTGCATACTGTGGTATGGTAAAAAATAAAAATGACTAACGAACCTACAGACCTATAGCCATCTAATCTTCGATAAGGAAGCTAAAACAATAGAATGGAAGAAAGACAGCCTCTTCAGTAAACGGTGCTGGCAAAATTGGTTAACTACATGTAGAAAACTAAAGCTAGATCCTTATATATCACCCTGCACCAGAATCAACTCCAAATGGATCAAAGACCTTGAACTCAAAGCAGACACTCTGAAAACATTACAGGATGGAATAGGAGAAACCCTAGGTCTCCTTGGCTCAGGCCGAAATTTTCTGAATAGAGACCCGGAAACACAACAAATCAAAGAAAGGTTGGACAAATGGGATTGCATAAGGTTGCAGAGCTTCTGCAGGGCAAATGACATAGCTAGCAAGATCAATAGAAAGCCCACCGATTGGGAGAAGATCTTTACTAGCCATACAACGGACAAGGGACTCATATCTAAAATATACTTGGAACTCAAAAAATTAAACCACCCAACAACAAATCCTCAAAGAAACAACTGCCCAATAAATAAGTGGGCGAAAGACTTAAAGAGAAGCTTCTCTGAAGAAGAAAGAAGGATGGCCAATAGACACATGAAGAAATGTTCAACATCCCTAGCCATAAAAGAAATGCAAATCAAAACAACATTGAGATATCAATTCACTCCAGTTAGAACAGCAAAAATCAAGAACTCTAACAACAACAGATGCTGGAGGGGATGTGGACAGAAAGGAACCTTACTTCATTGTTGGTGGGAATGTAAACTTGTTCAACCACTTTGGAAAGCAGTATGGAGGTTCCTCAAAAGACTTCACATAGATCTCCCCTATGATCCAGCAATCCCACTTTTGGGCATTTACCCAAATGATCACAAACAAGACCACACTAAAGCTACCAGCACAACTATGTTTATTGCAGCATTATTTACCATAGCTAAGAGATGGAACCAACCCAGATGCCCCTCAGTAGATGAATGGATCAAGAAAATGTGGTATATATACACAATGGAATTCTATGCCTCCATCAGAAAGAATGACATTTCCCCATTTGTTAGGAAATGGAAAGGCTTGGAAAAAATTATATTAAGTGAAGTAAGCCAGGCCCAAAGAAACATAGGTCCCATGGTTTCCCTTATTTGCAATATCTAGTATAGGTAGGAGTCAAGCGGAAAAGGTCAGATAATGTGATGTTAGGAAAACGAACCCTTAAATATGTATTTTAATGTTTTCGTTTCTTTCATGCATGTGTTTCTAACGCATTTATAAGATTATTTCTTTGTTGCTTTGTATGTCCCTCCCCCACAGTGTAACCTCCGCTTTCACTTTATTTGATGTCAGTATAACATGTGGAGGAGATGGGGACAAACAAGTCGTTTAAGGATTCAGGTGGACCTGTTGCAACAAGGAGAATTACAAAATGTCATGTCAAAGCAAGCTTTACAATGTCGGTGTGGGGGGGGAGGGGGGTATGATTGGGTGGGGGGGAGGGGGGAGGCTGGGAAGGGAGGTGAAGGGTAAACAAAGGAGGAGGCTGCAATGCTTGGTAAGAAATGTATGCATTATCCTGCCAATGTAATTGTAACCCCTCTGTACAGTATGTTCTCAAATAAAATAAAATTAAATTAAAAAAAAAGAAAAATGAAAGAAGACAAAATTAAAAATAAATAAATAAAATAAATAAAAATAAAAATGACTTAACTTCCTCCTTCCCCCTCATCTGTAGTCCAGTCTTGGTGACTGGCAATACTTTATCACTGCAGCATTCATTCCTCAGGGCTTCTAATCTGCTGAAGAAACCATGTTCAACTTTGTTTAATGTATTATTTTCTGAATTTGTTTAACTGTAGAACCCTTTTTATCTCCAAGTACTTAACTAAAATACAATTTAGGACACAGTGATTGTCATGTACTTGATAATTTCTGCCTTCTCCTTTATATTTTTTGGGAGAATAAGGAGGTTGTTTTATTTTGCTTTTAGGCTAGCTTCACAATGTCACTGAATCTAAATCCTGTACCTGTTAGAAAGTAACTAAACCAATAGAGTTACACAATGTTTTTAACTGTTATGACAAACATTTAGTTATATGTCTTTGAACCTTTTATGTCAGGATAGTTTATATTCAAAGCAATTTATTATGAAAGAATAAAAACAGGTATATAGGTTTGTGAGGTTTTTATTATTAATATATGGGCCGTAGTGGAGAGGCTAGCTTCTGTGATATTTGATTACAGCTGGGTACTGGTGATTCATGCCTGTAATCCTAGCTACTCAGGAGGCTGATATCTGAAGACTGCAGTTCAAAGCCACCCCAGGCAAGAAAGTCTGTGAGACTCTTATCTCTAAGTAACCACCAGAAACTCAGAAGTGGTGCTGTGGCTCAAAGTGGTAGAACACTAGCCTTGAGCAAAAAAGCTCAGGGACAGAGCCTAAGACCTGAGTTCAAGCCTAATTTTGACTCCATTTCATGACCAACACTGTGCCGCATGTTGTGGTATGAGGAGAGAATTGAGAAGGCAATAAATAAATAATAGTATAGTCTTTTCTTTCAGAGAGCTCACATTATCAAGCTTGATTACATTTTGTCTTGCTAATAATATTTTAGTCTGTATTACAGTTTGGATCTGGTATGTCCCCCCCAAAAAAGTTTGCTCCCCAACCTGTGGTGCATTGGGAAGTGATGGAGTCTTCAGGAGATAGGGCCTACAGGAAGGATATGCCCTTGAAGGGGGATATTTGGGCCTTTATCCCTCCTCCTGTCTCTCTGCTTCCTGGCCACCATGAGATGAGTAGATTTATTCCACCATGTGCTTCTCACTATGGTATTTCTCCTTCTATAAGTCCATGCACTCAGGCAAAGTGACCATGAACTGAAACCTCTGAAATGTTAGCCAAAATAAACTGTTATACCTTTTTAAGTTATTTAATTTATCTGACTAACACAGTCTAGCTGATAAAGGCTATTGTCCTTTCATATCTAGGACTGGGCATGGTTGCAAAGACCTATAACCCTGATATACTGAAGTGTTTGATAGTAGGATTGTAATCCATTGTCAGACCAGGCAAAAAGTGTGAGACCCTATCTGGAGAACAACTAAAACAAACATGACTGGATCATGATTCAAGTGTTCAAACACTTGCCTAGCAAGGTAAAGACTCTGAATTCAAACTCCAATACTGTCCCCAAAAATCTGGGCAATATTTAAGGTACAGAGTAAATTTTTATTCTAATTCCACCTGAGATTAAAGGGTGAGGGTAAAGTAGCAATTGACAGAGGCCATATTGCAGTTTCATCCTAAGTCTATATGTTATGACTTGATGCTATTCCCATATATATGTCCCCTGGATACAACAGCAATTAATTCCCAAAGCATTGTATTATACAAAAACCAAGCTAATGAACACAGAGTATAAGTATCACCATAATTTCAGACATGTGTGTAAGTTTTCTTTCCCAGAAGCCCTAATGTCCTCTATCTGCTTACCCATTTTTTACTGTCCAGCAAATAACATATTTCTTATTATTTTTCACCTTTTGCAGTTGCTTCACTCCATTCTATCAACTAGTCTTATCACTCTTTACAACTTTGGATATAGCAGTTTAATTATCCTCCTGGATTGAATACATTGATGCTGTAAAGTTTACTGACTAGCATTCCTCCAGAAAACAATAAGCTGCAGTAGCATATGATGAATTTAGCTCCTAGAGATCTTACCTCAACAAAACAATAACATTAGCATAAAATTTTAATGTAATTACACAATACCCTATTTATTCATTAAACAATATATATAGTATCTTGTGGTAGTGTATCTTGCTTTCTTTTCCTTAGTGCCAACATAATTTTAAGGTTGTATAGATGCCTGTTCCAGGTACTTTAAGGGTTCTCTTTTATGCTCTGAATCTCCTTTTATGTGCCCAAACAACCAGTTTCCAGGATGGTGATCCAGAATGACAATGTTAGAATTTGACTTTAGGACTGACACGGTATTTTTCCTAGCATTTTCACAATAAATCTAAAACAGATATAGTCAATCCCCAAGTTGGTAAAGGATTACTGCCATCATTAGAGCAACTCTGACAATATAGTCGTTTCCAAAGTTATCACTGTGTCAGTAAGCATCACGCTAAACATGAGGTGTATAGAGGAAGATTATTGTTTAATTTTTACATATATGCATGTTCTAGGCAGACATGTCCTTTTTAGATATGCCATCTTTGAAGAAGTATATCTTAGCATCTCTTCACAATAATTATCTTTAAAAACTAAACTGAAGCCATGAGCTTGTGGCTTGTACCTGTAACCCTAACTACTCAGGAGATTGAGATCTGTGGATTATAGTTTGAAGCCAGCCAGAAAAAAAGCCCAGAGTGGAAGTATGGCTCAAGTGGTCAAATGCCAGCCTTGAGTTTTCCATGTAATATGGTTTAGACTACAAGTAAAACTGCAGAAAGTGAAATTGTGGATGAGAAGGGGTTATTGTACTTGAAATTGCATTCACCATCAAATTATTATATTCATAAAGCATTTATTTGGCATGTGTTAAGTTGGATATTGTAGATGTGATGATGAAAGACACAGTACCTAACTGAAGTTATTAATTTAATGAGGAACCAGTAAACCAGATAACTTCAAGACAAGTCTGCACTACATGGTGTCAATTGGGGCATCTAAGCTAGATGAATCCAGATCTTATAAAAAAAAGATGTTGCGCTTTATTTTGTAGGTGAAATAAAGCTAAAAAGCTCATTATAATCTCGGTGGTTTTTATCTTTACAACAATTCCTCTGGCAGCAATGTGAATGATCTGGAGGGCTAAGATTGGTAGCTTGGAAACCAGTTAGGAGTTTGTTGTTGGTGATTTAGGTGATATTGGCAACAATAGAGATTCGTTATAATATAAAAGAAATATGGTAATTTTCAAACTTCTCTATATGAAAAACAATTCTATTGACAAAGTTTCAGAAAATTTTGGCATTGTTTTGGACTGAGTAGCTTTCTCAAAACTACTTAACCTTAGCATCAATCAAGTGCCAACTTAATTGCCAACTAAGTACTTCTCATATGAAAATATCACAATGAAAACCCTTTGTACAACTAATATATGCCAATTAAAAAGAGGAAAAAGCCTTTAAAGTATGGTCCACAGAACACATGCATAAAATAACCAACAGAACTTGTTAAACCTGTAGATTTCCACATCCCACTCCAGACACTGAGTCAGGGAATGGAGCTCAGGTGGCTTAATGTTTTAACAAGTCCCCCAGGTAATTCTCATACAAACTTAACGATTGAGGATCATGGATCTAAGCCCCAAATTCCCAAAATATCATCCAAGGACTGCTGATTTCTGAGATTCTCTCAGTGGCCTATGAAGTTAAAATATTTTCATAACATCATTAATTTGCCTTATCACTGTGGTAATATGTATACATGGCATGAAAGCAACAGTGAATAAAATGCCTGCCATCTTAAAACAAATTAAGATAGAAGTGTTGAAGTGTTTGTTTTCACCCTCCCCCAGACTTACAGGGAAAAATATTCTAGTTTCATTTAAGAATGTCCAGGATGAATCAATATGAATAATTTATTAAATCTCTACCTGAACAGCTTACATATGTGTATATTTCTGTGTGCTGAAATGGGAAGTAATTACAAAGTGCTTTTGCAGCACACCCAATGCAATGTTTGAAGGAAAAGCATTGTATGACAGAGTGATCACCAGTTGATTCTTCAAGCAGCTTCTAACTTGAAGACCTATTAACAAACAATGGTTTTCCAAACTAAAACATTTGGAAGACTTTTTCTCAAAAATGAAAAGTGAGTCTGTCATTTCAAAGAAAACAGTTGACACTGGTTGTGACCATGATATAAGTTGTTATCAAGCAAAAAAAATTAGAATTTTGAAAAACTTTTAGCACCACATGAGCTTGATTACTTCCCAGACTGAAAGTTTTTTGATATTAACAACTGACTCATTGAAATTAGTCACCATTTTAATTCAATAAACAAATGTTTTCTAGATAACCAATGTATCACATTGCAAAACCATGAGTGAGTAACAGATTCATTCAGCCAGGTGCTGGTGGCACACACCTGTAATCCTAGCTACTCAGGAGTCTGAGATCTGAGAATCATGGTTCAAAGTCAACCCAGGCAAGAAAGTCCATGAGACACTTATCTTCAATTAACCACAAAAAGCCAGAATCAGAGATGTGGCTCAAAGTGATAGAGCACTAGAGTTGAGTACATAAGCTTAGAGACAGCACCCAGGCCCTAAGTTCAAACCCCAGGAACAGAAAAAAAAATCCATTCAATGTGCAAGATAGATCAATGGATTTCCATTTAACCCAAGTACAAAGAGTGCTTTAATATAGTTTTATATTTTAATTTGGTGTAATGGATAAGAAATTACCATTTGTTGAGTTTTAATATAGTATCATTGAAATGTACACATACATAATATTCATATAGAAAAATTATTGAAACATTCAATTTTCCAACTGGATTACCCATGTGACTATCAATATAGTTTATAAGCTCAACTAAAGTAATGTATCAAAATTGATCTAATGCAGAAGCAAGCATGCCTATCCATCTGTCATTAGCAGAGTTCTGTTAAGTCTGACATTAAAGAAATTTGCCCAAATAATAAACAGTAGAACTCTTCCATATTACATTCTTGGGAAATGTAGTCATTTTAAATAAAATCATATAAATTATATTGTCATGTATTTATGACTATTTTAAATCAATGAATTAATATTTTCAAATTGCTTCAGTATGAATTTCTAACCTGATAAATATCAATAGAAATAACCTATCTAAATAGAGTTCTTTGAGATCATCAATAACATCAAAGAGTATAAGAGGAACCCAATACCAGAAAATTGGAGAATTGCTGCTCTACTTCTTTTTTTGGTTCTTAATGAAATGTTAAACATAACCACTAGTAGAAATCACAATGGTTCAGACAAGACTAAACATTTTTCATAACAATTCTAGGAATTGTTTATCTGTACATGTGATATTTCATGTACTATTTATTCATCTGTGACCTTTTCAAGAATTGCTTCTATTTCTCTTTAATCCACTGTTTCCCGAGTACTCTCTCTGCCAGAGACTTTCTGTGCTATACCAAATGTATGCTCCATTCCCTGATGCACTGTTGCTTTCAGAATCCAGTAGAAGTATTTGGAAACACAGGGCAGTAAAGGCTCTACTATAGGACTGTATGCTTCTGTTTCATGGGTTGGCTTTAAAAAATGCTGATAAAAAATGATTTTGATCACCTTTCTTGCCACCACTCTTCTCTTTGAACGATTATTTTTTAATAACAGAATGCTTAAAAAATAGTTGTTTTAAACAGTAGCTAACATGTACTCTGCATATTCTGCAATAGACAAGTTTTTAACTAAAGGCTATTTAGGAGCATGATGACATCTTTTTAGTAATAGGGATTTAACTCAGTTCATTGTACTTGCCAGCCAAGTACTCTGCCACTTAAGCCATGCCCCAAAGCCTTTTGCTTTTTTGTTTTTCAGAAAGGGTCTCATACTGACTTTGCCTGGGACCACCATTATATTTCCACCTCCCAATTAGCTGGAAACACATTCATATACTTCCACACCCAGCTTGCTTTTGAGATAGAGTATTCCTAACTGTATTAAGGGTGGTCTTAAAACATGATCCTCTTAATTCTTCTTCAGTAACTGGAATTATAAGCATGTGCCACTGTCACACTTCATAATGATGTCAGATTCCTTTCCAGATATTTTGAAGAAATTATTTGTATATTCCTTCAATAAAGTACAATGATAGAACATTTTTTAATCAAGAGAACTTGTATAAAGCAGTCCACTTAAATATTAAATTTAATCAGGACCAGTAGCTCAGGACCAGTAGCTCATGCCTATAATCCTAGCTACTCTGGAAACTAAGATCTGAGGATCATGGTTCAATGCCAGCCCAAGCAGGAGCTGGAAGTGGAGTTATGGCTCAAGTAGTAGAACACTAGACTTGAGTGAAAAAGCTCAGGGACAGCTCCAAGGTTCTGAGTTCAAGCCCCAGAACAGCACAAAAACTGTTTGAAATTTGGTTCATCTGTGACCAGGAATAATTAAAAGGGAGTAATCAAAATTGTCTCAAAACAGGACTTTGAAGTAAGAAAGACAAATTTACCTTAAAATTCTGGATATTCTTTTGCTTTATGAAAACATCTCTTACTTAGATTGTAGGTCTTATAAGTTTTAATAACCTTCTTTTAAATAGTTGACTTTCCCCAACTATCCCAAAAGTTTTGGCTATAGAGGGAAAGTTAAATAATTAAAAGCTCTTCATATTTAGATCTTGTTCTTTCTAGATATCAGTGCTTCCCCAAATTCTGACTGCATTTTACTATCAGGACATCTAAGCAGTACTAAATGAGATCTTGGTTTTAGAATAACTACCTTGACCTTCAGTTGCCCTATTACTTACAAGTCACTCTTTGTACAACTACTTAAACATATTTTTTTTAAAAAAACATTGTGAATACTTCCTCGTTTCTAATACGAAAAGTAGAACACTGGTTGAAAGACACACTATTCTCATCTCCCTGTTTCTTTGAATATCAAGGTTCCCTAAGTATGCTATCATTCTGCTTAGAGCATTCCCTATGTTGTGAAGTGATTCAGAATTTATTTTACATTTTTCCCAGTCCTGGAGCTTGAACTCAGGTCCTGGGTGCTGTCCCTGAGCCTCTTTATGTTCAAGGCTACTGCTCTACTGCTTGAGCCACAGCACATCTTCCACCTTTTTCTGAGTAGTTAATTGGTGATGAAAATCTCACAGACTTTCCTGTCCAGCTTGGCTTGGAACCATGATCCTCAGATCTCAGCCTCCTGACTAGCTAGAATTACAGGCATGAGCCACCGATGCTCGGCTTTATTTTACATTTTTGTACGTGGGTCTAGAAGCGTAGAACTTACTACATGGTTGATACTCAATATATATTTCTTCAATGAATCCATATTCACAAATAATATCATTATATTATACTCACAAATAATATCATTATATCACTCTAATATCATTAGCTTTTTGAAAGAAATGTAAGGAGTTGGCTACCAGCATGAGCTTAGATCCAATTTCTATATATTGTGAATGAATATTAACTGTAAAATGTCTCCCATAGTGCAAATTATTTCTTAACTGGATTTGTCTTCTGAGGCTCTGACATCCCCTCATTAAAGAAAGTCAACTTAAATGAACACTGAAAATGTTCTCTGAGTTCCTCTAGGAAGGTAATAACATTATCTCAGTATTTAACAGAGGCCAAAGATTTTATTTTTAACTTTTCCTTTTGGAAAAAAAAATTGACATTCTTTTCAAACCTTGTTAAAAATGAAAACAGCTACTTGCTTTTCTGTATGTGTTTTAAATGTTTTCTTCACTTTTTCTTCCCCAATACACTGTCAATCAGGATGATTAAATGTTCAGTATTAGTTCTAAATATGACCATATATAGATATGATCATAGGTATAAATATCTATCCTATGTAAACCTGGCTACTCAGGAGGCTGAGATCCCATGAAGCATAGTATAAAGCCAGCTGAGGTAGACTCAGTCTCCACAATACCCAGCAAATGGTAGGGCTGGAAGTATGGCTTCAGTAGTAGAATAAGCAAACTGAGCAAGTTCAGAGCCCTGAGTTCAATTCCCAGTATCAACCCCCCAAAAAGCCAATAAGCAAAATGAGTTTGTTAAATTTTGAATTGCATACTACTTGTACTTGGATATCATTTGACAAGTAATGTCTAATAGTCAGTTATAGCTAGATTGCTAAACTAGTTATACAATTCCCTCCCAACTCCATATTTATATGACCATGACCAGGGTATTTACACCTTAAAAATTAGTACACAATATAAATCAGGACAGCCACTGACCCTGAGAACTAGTTGTTAAACTTTAAAATAGCACCCTTGAATGAAACTATTTAATTTTCATTTTTAAATTCCACTAACAGTTCTAGATCTTATTAAAGATAGAGAAATAGTGTGAAATAATTATTAAAAGGCACTAAAGCCTAATTATTTTGGCTTCAAAAACCAGTTCTAGCACTCACAAGTTGAATTGTCCTAGGCAGGTTAGTCAATTTTATCTTTTTGTATGGTGTTGGGAATTAAATTTTATCTTTAGTAGGGACAATAGCAATGCCTACCTTATAGGATTGACATGTGGATTAAATATGTTAGGGGCCTGCTTTATAGATAAATCTTGTCTGGGGGCCTCAGTTATACAGAGAAAACTCACAATTCAAGAAGTAAACAACAATTTCACTAAAAATCCAACATAAACTTAAAAGAGTACTTGCACTGAAGCCTTCAGGCTTTCTGTCTCTGGAAACCTGCATTAGCCTTTCTGTAGACCCAGATTTGATGGTCTTTTCTGAGCCAACAGCAGATTAAAAAGATAAAATTAGAGAGGACACTCACTGTTACAAGCAACAAGTTAAGTAATGATATTTGTCCCCCAACATGATATTCAAAGTGGGTCAGAGCTGGGTGAAGGTAACTCATGACCGTTATCCTAGCTACTCAGGAGGCTGAGATCTGCCAACCTAGGCAGGAAAGTTTGTGACAGACTGTTATCTCCAATTAGCCACAAGAAAACTAAAAGTGGCACTGTGGCTCAACGTGGTAGAGCACTAGCCTTCTGGAAAAAGATCTCAGGGACAGTACCCAGGTCCTGAGTTCAATCCCCATAACCAAAAAATGTGGGTCAGACTGGATGTTCTTCAAGGTCCATTTGAGTTCCAAAGACATATGACATTGGTAAAAATCAAAAGAGTTTGGGGACAAATAATATTACTACCGTGTTTAATAGCAGCTTACAAAGTTGATCAAGTGTCAATAGTAAATTGTAACCAATGTATCCCAGTTTAAAAATAAGGCAGTCTTCAATTATTGTCTGTCTGTGCTGGTATTGGGACTTGAACTCAGGGTCTTGAGGCTTTGTTTTAGCTTTTTCGCTCAAAGCTGGTGCTCTAGCACTTTGCCATACCTTCACTTCTGGCTTTTTGGTGGTTAATTGGAGATAAGAGTATCACAGACTTTCCCCTCCAGTCTGGTTTCAAAATGTGGTCCTCAGATCTCAGCTTTCTGAGTAGCTAGAATTAAAGGTGTGAGAGACCAGGGCCTAAGTAGTCTTTGATTATTTTAAAATGCCCATTCAAAATTATTATAGTTCTTCCTAGAATAAGAACCTAAGGTAGTACAAATGAAGATAAAATGTTTTAGTTTTTTTATAATTATCTTAAAATACATGTACAAGGGGATTTCAATTTAACATGTTCATTTTGTATGTATTACATCTTAATCAGTCTTCTCTTACATCATTCTGCCCAGCCCCATCTATCTGATCTCTATCCATCTCCTCAAGTTTCCTAGTTCCATATTCATATATGTGCATTGAGTATTATGACTGTACTCGCCCACTATTTCAGATGGAATATTTTGGGAACTGTAGAGATTGTAGCAGATGAATTTACTTTATTCATAGTGGTCTACACATTAAATGTGTAATGAGCTCTGTACATCTCCTTTATAGTAACTATTTAAATGTTTTAATATAATGGGATCAGCTTAACAGATGGGGGTGTTTTTTTCTTTGCTATGGTTTTGGTAATACAAGTGAGGACCTTATAAAGCTCTGATCCTGAACAAGAGCTTGTACCATAAGTCAGGAAGCCAAGCATGGTTCTTGAGACACTGAAGCAGAAGGGTTGTGAGTTTGAAACCAGTCTGAGCTACTTTGCAACACATTGTCCTGAAACCCAAAAGACCTTGTAACAGTGTTCTGCTACTACCTTGCATCTAGGCAACATAAAAAGCAATCATCAATTTTCATAAATTAACTACCACAATCAAGCCATCACAGAATATATTATAAAATTGTGTTGCTAATTTTTGTTTAAAATTTAATTTAAGCATTTTTCAAAAGTGATAACATCTAAGAGGTTAGCTTATAAATCATTCAAGGAAATGTGAAAGAATTACCAAGTCTTTGATGATTAAGTCTGCTAGGAATATGGATTTTTGTTAAGGAAAAACACTGATGGTAATTTATTGATGTAAGATATGCATATCTGTTATGCAGAAAAAATGCTGCTTAGAGAGTCTCATACAATATTCTACTTTGAACACGAGTGGCTCATGCCTCTAATCCTCCTTACTCAGGAGGCTGAGATCTGAGGGTCACAGTTAGAAGCCAGCCCAGGCAGGAAAGTCTATGAGACTCTTACCTCTAATTAACCACAAAAAAAAGCCTGAAGTAGACCTGTGATTCAAGTGAGAGAGTACTAACCTTGAGCACAAAAGCTCAAGGACAGCTCCCAGGCCCAGATTTCAAGACCCAGGACTATATATAATATACATACACATAGATATGTATATATTCTTTTTGTGCTTAGTATATTTCTGTTCATCTATAGACTAGTCTATATAGGGCTACTTGTACATGCTTTTTAAAAGATTCAGTCTTAGCCAAGTGTGTTTAACTATGTTAAAATTATATCTTTGCTCTTAATAATTTTCTTGCATAAAAGTTGTTAAAATTAAGTATTTTGTAAAGTTCGTTTTTCGACATAACGTCTCGTACATCTCATTGTTGCAATGGGTCCACCTCTATCCCTATTTAAACAATTTTTTCCCTTCCCCTCCACAAAGTATACCAACATCAAATACAGTGGAAACAGGGGTTATATTGTGGGGGAGGGACATACAAAGCAAGGACAGGGGTGGGGGTGGGGGTTGGGAAGGGGAAAGCTTGGGGGGGGAAGGGGGGATGGGAAGGGATGGGAAGGGGAAACAAAGGAGGAGGCAACAATGCTTGATAAGAAATGTACGCATTGGGCTGGGAAGGTGGCTCAGTAGTAGAGCGCATGCCTTGCATGCATGAGGCCTTGGGTTTGATTCCTGAGCACCACATAAGAAAAAAAGAAAAAAGCCGGAAGTGGCGCTGTGGCTCAAGTGGTAGTGCGCTAGCCTTGAGCTGAAGAGCTGAGGGACAGTGCCCAGGCCCAGAGTTCAGGCCCCACAACTGGAACCCCACCCCAAAAAAAAGAAATGTACTCATCACCTTGCCCATGTAATTGTAACCCCTCTGTATGGTATTTTTTTAAAAAATTTTTTATTTAAATTTTAAAAATTTAAATTTTAAAAATTTAAATTTTTTAAATTTTAATTTTTTTTAAATTAAGTATTTTATGGGCTTATAGCATGACTCAAATCGTAGAGCACCTGTCTAGAAAGCATGAGGTTCTGAGTTCAAGCCTTATACCACCAAAAAAGAAAATTATTTGTGTAAAGCTATTAAGTGCTTGTTACATATAAATTTTACCTATGTGAATCATCTAATCTCCTGATAGTACCACATAAGAAAGGCATTACTGTAGTTAATTGTGGAATTCTCTGCCCTAAAGGCAATTTTCTCAGATAGAGTCTTGCTTGTATCTTACTGCCAACCTCAGACCAAAACCCTCCTACCTATGCCTCCTGGGTAGCTAGGATGTCAACTATGTGTCACCATACCCAGCTTGTTCTTCTAAGATGAACTTTCACTAACTTTCTAGTTGGGCTGTCCTCAAACTGCCATCCTTCCAACTCTGCATCCTATGTGATTGCAGTATGAGCCACCATACCTGACTTATTATGATCTTACTAACCTTTTACTCAAACTGGCCTTAAACTTCCATTCTCACTTATTTCTGCTTCCTGAGTAGCTAGGATTACAAGGGTGCATGACACCACCTGGCCTGAAAAAGTTCTGAACTTAGAAAGGGAGTAGCATGCCAACTGAGATGCAAAGCAAAATGAAACTATAAATAGTTGACAGAGCCAGGCCCTGGTAGCTCATGCCTGTTATCCTAGCTATTCAAGAGGCTGATATCTGAGGACCACTGTTTAAAGCCAGCCTGGAGAGGAAAGTCTTTGAGACTCTTACCTCAATTAACCACACAAAGGCTAAAAGTAGAGCTGTGGCTCAACCAGTAGAGTGCCACCTTGAGTAAAAAAGCCAAGGGATAGCACCCAGGTCCTGAGGTCAAGTCCTAGGACCAGGGGAAGGGAGGTCCTTGCAAAAAACAAGTAACAAGTAACAAAGAGCAAGCATTTACTTTCTCACTTAAAAGGTGGGAATTCTACATTACTTGACTTTCCTAGGTTAAAACTTCATCTAACTATAATGGTATGTTTTTGAGTAGCGACCCTTGGAATCTACCTCATACTTTCCAAATCAATTTTTCAAACTTTTTGTCTATTAGTCCAAATTTTTAAGGGGCAACATTTGAGGTGGATATTCAGTAAAACATAGGTAACCAAAGAAGGGAGGATTGTCAGAACAGATGCAAGACATTTTAAGCTAAGGGAGGAGAAGGAACAGAATGTTTATGAGTAGTAATTTACAGTAGATAGTACGATATGAGTAGACTACACTATTCATGAATTGGGGATATAGGAAGATAAACCAAGCTACAAAAGTCAGTCAAGACCAGATCATCTAAGGCTTGACACGCTAGGCTAAGGAGTCAGATCTTATTTCTGAACAAGGTTGAAGCATGATCCAAGCAAGTGATGGAAATAGGCAAATAGGAAGGTAAACTTTGCTGAAACGTTAAGAGGCTATGTTTAAGGATATTGGACTTGAAGGTATTTGATAAACAAAACTTCAAGTATAGTGGAGATATAGTGACCAAGGTGTTACTTGAGGTTACTGGAATAGTTTAGGCAAAGGAATTTTAAAAGCTAATACTAATGCCACTGGAACAGAAAGAAGGTTCTGGTAATGGGAGACAGAAAGAAAATAAATAGCATCACTATGAGTGGGTAGGTGAGCAATGAAAAAATCAAACATGATTCTGAGCCCAGCACCAGATACTCAAGAGTATCTGAAGATTTGAGATCTAAGGATCATGGTTTTAGAGCCAGCCCATAAGAAATGTTCAACAGACTTTTAGCTCCAATTAACCAGCCAAAAAAGTCAGAACTGGAGGTGTGGTAGAGGCTCCAAGTCATTTAAGTAACAAATGCCAAGCAAGAATGTAAGGTTCTGAGGTTAAGCCATAGTATATGCACAAATAAATATAAACAAAAGAAAACTCTTATGATTCTGTGCTTACTAAAACAGGTGATCAAAAGGCTTGTGGTGTTATTAACTGACTGGGATCACTGGAAGGGGAGCAGTACTGCAAGGGTTTGGGGAGAGGAGTAGCTATATCCTAATACTTGAAAATACATCTTTTATATGATTAGAAAGATGATTCTTTGGGTTTTTTAATTTTCTTTTTTAATTGAAAAGGTTATGTGTTGGGGGGTTGCAGTTACATAAGTAAGACATGGTTTTATTGTTAGACTACATATAGCATGTATGAATATGGATTATGGAGAGATAATACAGCACCGTTCCTACTATGTAAACAATGCACATTTCTTGACTTGCCTTGTTGTAATCTCTTACCACAATGGTCAATATATTCCCCTGCCACCCACCTCTTATCTTGTAAAAGAAGGAAAACCTAATTTCTCTTAAGCAAAAACATATCTGAAGGCCATATCTGTGACTTAAGAAATACTTTAAAAATTTCATTTGTAAATAAGGGAAACCATGGGACCTATGCTTCTTTGGTATGAGTCAAGCGGAAAAGGTCAGATAATGTGATGTTAGGAAAATGAACCCTTAAATATGTATTTTAATGTTTTCGTTTCTTTCATGCATGTGTTTCTAACGCATTTATAAGATTATTTCTTTGTTGCTTTGTATGTCCCTCCCCCACAGTGTAACCCCGGCTTTCACTATATTTGATGTCAGTATAACATGTGGAGGAGATGGGGACAAACAAGTCGTTTAAGGATTCAGGTGGACCTGTTGCAACAATGAGAAGTACAAAATGTCATGTCAAAACCAACTTTACAATGTCGGTGTGGGGGGGGAGGGGGGTATAATTGGCTGGGGGGAGGGGGGAGGCTGGGAAGGGAGGTGAAGGGTAAACAAAGGAGGAGGCTGCAATGCTTGGTAAGAAATGTATGCATTATCCTGCCCATGTAATTGTAGCCCCTCTGTACAGTATGTTCTCAAATAAAATAAAATTAAATTAAAAAAAATTTCATTTGTTCTTTGAGGTCTTTTATTCCATTGTACATCACTACAGATTTTTCACTTTATAGCACAAAATTTCAGTTGAGAAAACATTGACAGCGCTTTGGACTGTCCGGTGATACACGCCAAGTGTCAGTAGCTAAATAACATTGAAGTGAGTGAAAGTTGCAACATCTAATATGATGCACAGATTTTTTTACGTATAAAGCAAATTTTTCTAATTTAATACCCAAGTGTAAAAATCAAGTGTGTTTCTTTAGGTTTACTTGATAGAAATATCTGTACATTGTATTTTGTATTGCAGAGTGTTATATCACTGTACATTACAACACAGGACTTCGTAGGTTTTGTTACTTGAAGTAGAATAAATATCCACAGAATAAAAAAAAAGAAATACTTAAAAATGTTGCATATTCCAAAGCTCCAGTTTTATAATTATCTGTGTTCAAGTATTATACAGCGTATAGTATCAAAAATTAAAAGCGTGATATATTGGGTATATGTTTTTCTCTTTTTTGTGCCAGTATTGGGGCTTGAACTCAGAGCATTGCACTCTGCCTGGCTTTTTTACTCATAGCTGGCACTCTACCACTTGAGTTAGACATATAAATTTTTGCTAGTTAATTGAAGATGGCTTCTCCTAGATTTGTCTTCCTGAACTAGCCTCAAATAGCAACCTCAGATCTCAGCTACTCAGCCTCCTGCAAGTTTGTGCGTGTGTGTGCACGCTGAAGTATGAACTCAGATGTACTAGACAGTTGTTCTATCAATGGAGTCATTCCCCAAACCCTAATTACAACTCTATAACTACACCTTATCTTGAAAGGTGGCATATAGTAACAAAGGCAAATAATGTCTGCAGTAATAAAGATAAATAATGTCTGTGCTCGTAGTGTCATAGCTAGAAATGTAAAGCCCATAAATTGAAAAAAAAAAGTCACCCTCTTGCAAAATGACCAGTTCTCCAGACCCATCAGAAACATTTAGGTCATATATTCACATTGAGAAAATGAACTAGGAGATACTTATATTTCAGACTCCACTTCCCACTGCTTTTGAATTTTTTTCCCGTGTAATTGAAAGAAGAGCATCATTAACCGCTATCACACTGAATGATCACAAATTAGTAGAGTTAGAAGAGAGTTTAACTAAATGGCTCCATATGTAAAAATAGTCTTTAAGGATCTATAATGAGACCCCTTAAATATATATATATATATATATATGGAAAATAATAACTCCAACTAAGAAGAAGATCAAAAATATGTACTATGAGATATTTCTTTGTGGCCTGATCTTTTGAAAATTTTGACTATTGAAGATTTTGACTATTTTGACTATAAGCAATTACTTATACAGAAATTCTACAATGTATATTAGCATTTAAGATTTATACCCTTAATTTGATCTTTGGAAATATCAATAGTATTTTAGGATTGTACTTTTATGTTTAAATTCTTGTCTAAAGGTCTTTTTAGATTCTTGTTTGTGTGTGGTTGCTTATTGCAGATCAGAGTTTGATCATTAACCTAGATTCGGGTCTAAACCTAATACCAATGGGAAGTTTCTCAGGCTGGCAATAGCTTAGCATTCAAAGAGCTCTATTATTTGCCTAAGTTTATTGATCTTGAGTCATATAAAGTAGGAGGAATATAAGTCTTGATAAGCATTGGAATGGAATGAACAATATGATATTCTCAGAGCATTGGGAACAATGTCATTTTTCAAAGAAAAGCATACATTTGGGAACAAAAAGATGTTATTATAGACATTGGGCTTGTAGTAATAAAATTAGTCTGATTTCATGCTTGTCCTTAATTGAACATTTCTGGTTTTTTTATTCTTTGTAGTGCTGGGAATCAAACCCATGGCCCTGAAAATGCTAGATAACTGCTCTACCTCTTAGCTATAACCCCTAGGCAGAAAAATACCTTTCTATCAATTGCTAACCTGGTCAGATCTATGTAAAACACAGAGCACCTTGAACAAATTTTTCATTCTTTAATTTTTAATAGCATATATTAATTGTAAAAATAACATGACCCATTACAACATTCTCACACATGTATTAAAATCTACTTTAATCATATTCATCCCCCATTTCCCTCCCTTGTCCCTACCCTGCCACCATCTCCTTGATCTCCTTCCTCTTCCCAAGTATCTTGAACAACCTCTACATTGCTTTTGAAGATATAGAAAAATGGGACATTTGTGTTGTCTCAGATTACTATCCTGTTACTTAAATACTTGTACTTGTGAGTAGTGGGTGCATATTATAACCCATCACCTTATAAACTGGAAAATATATAGCTATATGTTTTTCTGTTTCCCAAATCTCAGATTCCCTAAGATTTGTTCTATTTTCTATCATCCAAGGTACTATTTGTCAATAAGCAAGCCTTCATTGTACTGCCCAAAGGCAATATTGTTGAGTGACTGGTAATTAATCTGAATAGAGGGGAGGTATCTATTTTACATAATAGATTCTTTTTTTCTATTAATAAGTTTTTTTATTATGAAAATACCATTCACAGAGGGGTTACAATTACATGAGCAAAGTAATGAATATATTTCTTATCAAGCATTGTTGCCTCCTCCTTTGTTTCCCCTTACTATCCCTGCCCTCCCCTCCCATCACCCCCCCATCCCGCCAAAGTTGTAAAATTCATTTTTCAACATAACATCTTGTACATCTCATTGTTGCAATGGGTCCACCTGTGTCCCTATTTAAACAAGCTTTTCCCCTTCCCCTCCCCAAATTATACCAACATCCAATACAGTGAAAACAGGGGCATAATAGATTTTTTACTCAATTATGAGCTTCTATGGATCAGAAACCCAGTTTCATGCACATTTATATCTCCTGTAGTAGGTATCTGAATGAAGGTATATCCTTTTGCCTCATTTGGTCTCATTTTAAATTGGGTTAACAATTGGATTTTAAATTAAGAATATTAAAGTAAAACTGGATTCACTTTCTTTTACAGGTGCAGGAGACATTGTTGCAATCATGATTGGCAATCTAAAAGGAACAAAAATTCTACATTCTATTCAAAGAGGCATCCAAGTAACAATGGTCATCGAAGTAGGGAAAAAACATGGCCCTTGGGTGAATCACTATTCAATTTTCTTCGTTTCCGTGTCCTTTTTCATTATTACTGCAGCAACTGTGGGCTATTTTATCTTTTATTCTGCACGAAGACTACGGAATGCAAGAGCTCAAAGCAGGAAGCAGGTTTGTCAATATTCCTTTTTTCCAAAGTTAAAATATTTTTAATATTTCAATGATAATTTCATTGTCAGGCATTTTATTATACTTTAGTTGCTAGACCAAAATCTATGTCTATGTCTATCTGGTCATTTAAAAAAATATGTCAACTTCCATCTTCTCAAATCTTTTATTTCCTATCACTTGTCAAGGAACTTATTTCTGCCTGACTAAGTCTTTAACACTTCAGCCAAGAACACAGCTAGTATTTAATTACAAATGGGTGTAAATACATAAGTCCTTTTAAAAAAGCATTTTTAAATTATAAAAACATTTAGGGCTGACTGGGAAGGTAGCTCAGTGGTAGAGTGCTTGCCTTGAATGCATGAGGCCCTGGGTTCGATTCCTCAGCACCACATAAGCAAAAAGAAAAAAGCCGCAAGTGGCGCTATGGCTCAAGTGGTAGAGTGCTAGCCTTGAGCTGAAGAGCTGAGGGACAGTGCCCAGACCCAGAGTTCAGGCCCCACAACCGGACCCAAAACAAAACAAAACAAAACAAAAACATTTAATGCTCAATTAGGGAAATTTAGGAATTAAAAAAGTACAGAGAAAAAAAAAAAAAACCTTTCTAAACTCCAAAATAGCTGGGCGCCAGTGGCTCTTGCCTGTAATCCTAGCTACTCAGGAAGCTGATCTGTGGCATGTGGTTTGAAGCCAACAGGGCAGGAAAGTCTATGAGACTCTGATCTCCAATTAACTGCCCCCAAAAAAGCTGGAAGCGGAGCTGTGGCTAAAGTAGTAGAACCTCCCTTGAGCAAAAAAAGCTTAAGGCCCTGAATTCAAGTCCTGGGACCAGCACACGCGCACGTGTGCGCACACACACACACACACACACATACACACTATACAAAAGTAACTGTAGTCATTGCCCAAAGGTGCCCTCTCCCATGTTACATTTATATGCATATGTGTATGTTGGATTGAAAAATGACACAGCTGAATTTCATGACAAGGTATGTTTAAAGATCTAATCATGCATAATACCATGCTAGGCTTCATGCCAAGTCATATGTTCCTATTTTCTATCATATTTTAACACTAATCTGTAAAGGATACAAAACATAGTAATAGCAGAGCAAAAGCATCAAAGTGTTATTGAATAGGGAATTACCTATAATTCAGTAGCCTGATCCTGACATCTTTAAACAGTTCTCTACTGCCCCTACCCCTACCCTCACTTTTCTCCTTACTAATTCTGTGGTCACTCCCATGTATACAACTCAATTTCTTTGGCTGTTCAATCTCTTTGTTACAGAGTCATTCCTGGGGTAGTCATGGGAAATTGATTCTAAGATCTTCCAACAAATACCAAAATCTACACATGCACAAGTCCTCTATGTAAAATGCTGTTACTTTTGCATATAACTTATATGTATCCTCTTAGACATTTTAAATCATCTGTAGATTATTTACAATATCTAATTCAATGTAAATGATATATCAGTGGTTTGTATATGATATTATGGAGGGAATTATTGCAAGAAAATGAAAGCCTGTATATATGTTCAAGCGAGATGTCAGGGTTTGTAATCTGAATTTATTTATTTTATTTTTTTATTTTTTGTCAGTCATGGGGCTTGAACTCTGGTCTTGGGCATTATCCCTTCGCTCTTCAGCTCAAGGCAAGGGTTCTACCACTTGAGCCACAGCACCACTTCCGGTTTTCTAGTGGTTTATTGGAGTTAATAGTTTTACGGACTTCCCTGCCTGGGCTGGCTTTGAACCATGATCCTCAGATCTCAGCCTCCTGAGTAGCTAGGATTACAGGTGTGAGCCACCAGTGCCAGGCTTCTGAATTTATTTGAATCCATTCATAGCAGAAGCTATGAATTTGGAAAGTTGTATATACTTGTTGGCAAAATCCAACTCTGAAAGATAATAATAACCTAAAAAAATCCAGCTCTGGTTGAAATCTACTTCCCAATAAATTGTGTCTCTACCTCACATAGCTGAAATCACAGAAAAACACTTAAGCTATACTGACTGGTCTCACTTTACATTTATAACCACAATCCTGAGATGAATCTTAATGCTACCCTTGAAACATATTATGTTTTCTTAGCTATTTATTGTACTACTGAATTGCTATTATACAATACTATAGACCTCCAATATCTCCTACAATTCTACTATCAACTTGTATCTTATGCCACTAAAATTTTTTTGAAGCCATGAAAAGAGTACTTTCCCATTTACTGGCCTATCTCTGAGTCTCTATCCTACTCCTCTGATTGTTTTCTGTTCCTGTGTATGAACAGTTGCTTTGCAATAACCAACTCTCTTCCTCATGCACAAGACCTCATTTTGTCTTTTTTTTTGCCAGTCATGGGGCTTGAATTCTGGGCCTGAGCTCTGTCCCTGAGCCGCTCTGTAGAGTCTCATGGACTTTCCTGCCCAAGCTGGCTTTAAACTGTGATCCTCAGATCTCAGCCACCTCAGTAGCTATGATTACAGGCATGAGCCATCAGCTCCATTTTGTCTTTTGAATACATAATTCCAGCAATTGTCTTGACTCAGACTTCTACTTTTAGTAATGTCACCATTTCCTCTATATCTTCCCCATCATCACAAAAATACACTATCATTATACCCATTTTCTAAAGAATTTCTTTTGACCTCTATCCAGGAATCTTGGAGTTATTCTTTATTCTTCCTTTTTTCTCACTTCCCATGTAACTGCCATCAGCGAATATTGTTGGTTTGACACTCATTATATGTACAGAATCTGAGTATTGCATCCTACTACCATTGTATCTGCTCAGGTCTATGTTGTCATAATTATTATTCCTTTACATCATTCTCTTGCCTTCAAGTATTCTCAACCCAACACCAGAGTGTTCCACTTCTCCGAGTGCTCAGTAGAGCGTGAATGCTCTCAGATGATTTTGTAGTAGCATCAACAGAATATATTTTCATTTGTACTGAGAAATTCCTCCAGAGACAATGCATGTCTGGCCATTTCATGTACTTTTCCTTCAAAAAAGCAAATCCAATTTAGTTCAGAGTGGGAGGAGCACTATAAGAAAGTGCACTGAATTTAGGAGTAGATTAAAAATTCAAATATTAACATAAAAGCCCAATAAAAGATTAGATACCAGAAACTGGTAATAAAAGATGTTATCTCAGTGTTTAAAGTTAATTGAGTTCTGTCTTTTTCCTCAGATAAGCATCTTATCACTTCGGTAGTAGGTTGATCCTGTTACTAGTTGTGCTCAAAAGATGTGTAGAATTCATATGCCATGCTACTCCATAGTTTTACACCATGTTAATATTTTATATTTGTGAATATCATGCTGTCTTCATCTCTGAGTTTGGAAAGAAATTGCTATCCAATATAGCAAAGGTTATAGTTATAGTGACAAGAATTTTGATTCTTGTATATTAACGGTAGTGCTATAATCTATAAACTCAGTATAAAGTATAAAGTATAAAGTTTTTAAAGGACTTTGGCATCATTAAACATTTAGCACTAATCTTACCATTCAAGAAAATTTTCAGTTTGGGGGCTGGGAAGGTGGCTCAGTGGTAGAGCGCTTGCCTTGCATGCCTGAGGCCCTGGGTTCGATTCCTCAGCACCACATAAGCAAAAAGAAAAAAGCTGGAAGTGGCGCTGTGGCTCAAGTGGTAGAGCGCTAGCCTTGAGCTGAAAAGCTGAGGGACAGTTCCCAGGCCCAGAGTTCAGGCCCCATGATCAGACACCCCCCCCCAAAAAAAGAAAATTTCAATTTGTAATTTATTTTATAAAAATTAACATCTGAGCCAGGTGCCAGTGGCTCAACATCTGTAATTCTAGCTAATAAAGAAGCTGAGAGCTGATGATCACAGTTTTCCTGCCAAACCAGGCAGGAAAGTCCATGAGACTCTGACCTCCAATTAACTGCCAAAAAGTAAAAGCTGGCACGGGAGCTGTGCTTTAATTGGTAGAGTGCTAGCCTTGAGCAAAACCTAAGGAATAGTGCCCAGGACCTGAGTTCATGGTACTAGCACACATAGAAAATTAACCTCTGTAACATTGTTCAAAAATAGCATTAGGGGGCTGGGAATGTGGCTTAGTGGTAGAGTGCAAGCCTAGACTGCATGAGGCCCTAGGTTCATTTCTTTGGTACCACATAAACAAAAATATAAACAAATACTTTTTTTTAATGGCGTTAGGCCGGGCTCCAGTGGTTCACACATGTAATTTTAGCTACTCAGGGAGGCTGACATCTAGAAGATCACAGTTTGAATCTGGTCTGGGCCTGTAAGTTTTCAAGACTCCATTTCCAATTAATCAACAAAAAAGCTAGACTGGAAGCATACTTCAAGTGGTGAAGCACCAGCCAAAATTTATTATTTTTATTTTTAAAATTTATTGTAAAGGTGATATACAGAGGGATTAGTACATTTGCTATTGAAGAGTGTCATCCCCCTCCATCCTTTTTTCCCAGTTTTCCCCTCCCCACTTCCTTACACCCCAAGTTGTATAATTCATTCCCAACATACAGTCTAGTGGGTTTCACTGCTGAAATGGTTCACCCTTTGTCCCACAATTTCTGTGTTTCTCCTTCCCCTCCCCAAATCAAATAAACTTATATACAAAACAAAAGGTACTGAAATAAAAACAGCAACAGAAGGGAATAAAGCAAAGGAAAAAAGGAAAGAAAGAAAAAGAAACACAGTAATAATGCCTGACATTAAATGTACTCATTACCTTACTAATGTAACTGTAACCTCTCTGTACAGCATCTTTACAAGAAAATAAAATAAAATAAGAAAAAGAAGTGCAAACAGTACAACAATACAAAAAACAACTCCTGCTTACATTTCTTGGAGTTTGTTTCAATAAGCATCATTTTATATGTTCATATGCACATAGCTATTGAGCCTTTGTGATCCTCTCCTGAGAATATCCTCCTTTGTTCTCATTGTGTAACTGTTTAGACTGCATTTTAATTAACCATATCCAAGTGTAATTGTCTTTTACTATCCACTGGATTTACTTGAAGATGTATAGGGACAATATAATTATTACAAATGAGGGAAACCAGGCAGCCTATGTTTGTTTGGGTCTCTCTTCGCTTAGTATAATTTCCCCGTCTTTCTATCTCCTTATGAATGGGCAATGTCATACTTTCTGATGGAAGCATAGAATTCCATTGTGTATATATATCATATTTTCTTGTTCCATTCATCTACCAAGGATCATCTGGGTTGATTCCATATCTTGGCTATGGTAAACAAGGCTGCAATGAACATGCTTGTGCTGGTGTAACATGGTTTGTGGTCATTTGGGAAATGCCCAGGAGTGGGATTGCTGGATCATAGGGAAGCTCTATGTGTAGTCTTTTGAGGAACCTCCATACTGCTTTTCAGAGTCGTTGAACAAGTTTACATTCCCAACAACAGGGTAGTAGTGTTCCCTTTTGGCCACAGCCCTTCCAGCATCTGCTATTGTTAGTTTTCTTGATAATGGCCATCGTAATTGAGGTAAGGTGGAATATCATGTTGTTTTGATTTGCATTTCTTTTATGGCCAGAGATGTGAAACATCTCTTCGTTTGTCTATTGGCCATTCTTATTTCTTCTCTAGAGAAGTCTCTCTTTAAGTCTTTAGTCCATTTATTAATTGGATTGTTGTTTCTTTAAGGATTTGCTTTTGGGGGGTTTAATTTTTTGAGCACTGAGTATATTTCAGATATGAGGCCCTTGTCTGATGCATAGCTAGTAAAGATCTTCTCCCATTCTGTGGGCTTTTTATCTTACTAGCTATGTCCTTTACCATGCAAAACCCATTCAATTTGATGTAATCCCATTTAGTCTTTCTTTGATTCGTTGTGATTCTGGATCTCTACTTAAGAAATTTCATCCATCACAAGGAGCCCTAGTGTTTCCCCTAACCCTTCCTGTAATGTTTTCAGGATATCTGATCTTACATTGAGGTCTTTGATCCATTTGGAATTGATTCTGGTGCAGGTTATATAGAAGGATCTAACTTTAGTTTTCTGCATGTGTATAGCCAGTTCTGTCATTGGTTGAAGAGGCTGTCTTTCTTCCATCTTGTGTTGTTGACTCCCTTATAAAATATTAGATGGCTCAAAAATTGTTTTAGAAATGAAAAGAATGATATTAAATATTTTTGTCTATTAGAGAAAGCATTTAATAGGGCATTTTTTACTACTTAGTGGTTTATATCTCTTTATCTTTTGGTAACAAAATGACCTAATAAATAACCAATAATTACTTTCACTTATAAATACTTAAGTGAACTATAAAATCATATAGATTTTCATGACTTCTGATTTGTTTTTAACATGTAGAACTTGATTCATATGATCTATATGACTATCAATGAACATTTAATACATAATTTATATTTTACTGGTACAAATAATTATTAGAGTTATAGAAACTTTCCTTTATTAAGATACTGGGGGAAAATAATATGTTCAGGAATTCCTTCCTTCTGAATATTAGAATGCATAGTACATAATGTCAGGTACACTGGTAATTGTGTAGCCATATGTTTTAATGGCTACTCAGATGGGCTCTCAGATGTTATGGCCTGGTACATTATAAAAGATACATAAGAATATACATCATCCCTGTGTCTGGGGTAGAAAAAATTTTAAACAAGATGGACACTCAGTGACTTATAAATGAAAATAATAAATTATGCATCATAATTTGGATTAGAAAGATTATAGGAAAGCTTATAAAACACCCAAACTAAATAACATGTGAAATTGACCTTTACCCTTGACTCTCATGTACAGTACCCAACACTTTGGGGGGTTTGCGCAGTTGATACTCAGTAGCAACTCATATGTTGGAATAACTACTGCCAAATAAAACAAAAGGGGACATGGTGTAATCAGGCTGGCCTACAGATAGTAGGATAAGCTAAATCTCTTTTTAATGAAGAATTCTTTAAGAAAAAGACAAAATAGTTAAAATAGATAGAAGGAATCATCTTCCAATAGTGGTAAATAAATGAGAAGCCAAAGAGAAGATAGTAAAGCTTTGATTAAGTGGTCTACACACCCAACACATAATGCAAGAGAATACTGGGGCTCACACTTAGGAATAAACATACAGTCTCATCCAGAAGAGTCTATTAATCACTTTAATTTAAAAGGAAACCCAAATAGACATGGGGTAGTCTGCTTCCATTGCTTAGGTATGGAAATTCAGAGAGAAAATCTTTGAAACTCATACAGGTTGCCAAATTTATGGAAAATTGTGGAGGGGATTGTAACTTCCATTACTGACCTCTGAGTGGTCTTGACCAAAGGATGTCCAAAATAAGACTAGCTGACTCATAAAGACAAGTATCACATTTCTAACATGGAATTGGAGAAGGCATGAATGTTAAAAGTGGACTATTAGTAGCCGGGCGCTGGTGGCTCACGCCTGTAATCCTAGCTACTCAGGAGGCTGAGATCTGAGGATCGCGGTTCAAAGCCAGCCCGGGCAGGAGAGACCGTGAGACTCCTATCTCCAATAAACCACCAGAAAACCGGAAGTGGCGCTGTAGCTCAAGTGGTAGAGCGCTCGCCTTGAGCTGAAGAGCTGAGGGACAGCGCCCAGGCCCAGAGTTCAAGCCCCACGGCCGACAAAAAAAAAAAAAAAGTGGACTATTAGGGAGTAAAGGGAAAAAGAGAGGTTGGAGGCATTTAAGAGAGGGTAAATAGAGGGGGTAGATGTGATTAAAGTACATTATATTTATGAAATTGCCAAAATGAAAAGACTTTCTAGAAGGAATAGAACTAATACTGAATGATTCCCATGTATTCCCCAGGAGTGGGAGATGAACTTGCTTTACAAAACCTAATGGGATCTTTTAACTGTATAATAGTGTATATTGAGATAAATGGTTTTCTTTATGCCCAAGTAATATGAAGCATAGAAATGACTGAATCATTTCTGCTGCTGACTTCTGACCATAACAATATTTTGTATATGAAAAAGGCTGTCTTGTAAGAAGGTTTAATAAACATTTCTTTGATACTTCCTAATTTACTTTTTAACTAAACCAAACTATCATAATCATACTGTGACGTGGTATAGTATAGGTATTATTGCTAAGATTTAACTACCTTATATAAATAAATCAAATAATCATTTAACATATTGGGAGGTTCAACTAAAATCTTTCAGGATGTAAACCCAAATAGAGATTAGCCTGAGGAACAAGTAGAAAAACTTAATTCTTACTGTATTAAATAGCTCTGCACAAGTTTTTCACAAAGTTCAAGGGGCCATAATTCAAGTGGGGAAATGGATAATGAAATTGACACAATAAAAGATATTTTTGGGTGCTTGGAATGTGGATAGAATGTAGATGGGAATGTGACAGAGTACTTGTCTAGCATGAACAAAGCCCTGGGTTCAATTCCTCAGTACCACATAAACGGAAAAAGCCAATAGCATCTCTGTGGCTCGAGTGGTAGAGTGCTAGCATTGAGCAAAAGAAGCTCAAGGACAGTACCCAAGCCCCGAGTTCAAGCCCCAGGACTGGCAAAAAGATATTTTTGATGGTCTTATAGAATGGAGAAATTCTCTTGAGTTTAGTTCTACCCTTTATTGGCTTTTGAAACTACTTGATATACTTTATATTGTTTTATGGTACAATATCTTTGTATGTAGATGTAGATGTAGATATACAAATACTGTACTATATGAATAAAAAGTACTGTAGTAATTAATGTATATAAATACTATACTATCTGAATAATATGCATATAATTGTAGATATGTTTGTATTATACACAAATATGGATACATAGCATTTATAAACACTCTATTAACTATAAATCATTACTAAATGAAGTATTTGTATATAAATACCATTTTAACAATTTTCCACCAATTCATTGTGGAAAATGTTTGATCAAGGACAAGAAGATGTATTGGAGTGCTGAGAAGATAGCTCAGTGGTAGAGTGCTTGCCTTGCATGCATGAAGCCCTGGGTTTGATTCCTCAGCACCACATAAGCAGAAAAAGCCGGTTGTGGCACTGTGGCTCAAGTGGTAGAGAGCTAGCCTTGAACTGAAGAGCTGAGGGACAGTGCCCAGGCCGAGTTCAAGCCCCAGACCCACCAATAAATAAATAAATAAATAAGCCTTGTTATCTTGCTTTAAAAAAATATTGGGGAGAAAAGGGTGAGAAAAAGATGAACTGGGAGAAAAGAGGTAAGGGAGCACAGCTAGTTGCTTACTTCTTGCATGTCCCTAAGATAAACATGATTGAACCTTAATGTATGGAAATGTGGCCCTTAAAGTATTCTCTATGCTAGGGATTGGTGATATTGTTATATAAAATGGGAGCAATAGGCCATGTTGTACCAACTTATCAGTTTCCTTGTATAACAATAAAGAAAAATGATATATGCCTGACTTCTTTGTTGGGTTTCTGTTCAGTCAACATGGTCAGTTGCTAACAGGATACACTAGTAACCCAGTCCCCATCTGAGTATTGTACTATGATACACAAATTGGCTCCTTGGGCAGATATATGCCACACATTTCCCTATAGTTTGTTTTTCCAGAGATAGCACAACAGATGAAGAAGGGCTATGTTATATTAATAACTGAAAATTTGTTACTAAGCTTAAAGCAGTATTAAAAATTATCTGTACTATTTCCTGTTGTAATAAAGTTTCTACTCCATTAGAACATAAACTAAATTTGAAATCCAACATATACTTGCATACTGTACCATGATCAACATCAGCATATAGGTATATATATATATATATATATATACACAAATATATTTATTTATTTATCAACATATATATATATATATATATGGAATGTTTACATGTATGGCTTTGAACTGAAATCCTCTTGTCCTCCAAAGCACCTGGTATTATAGGTGTTAAACGCCAGTGCTTGGCTAATTTTTTATTTTAAGTATTATTTATTTTATAAAGTCTAAGCCAAATTTATGAAAATGTTTCTTTTTAAAAGGCAGGTAAATCTAAAGGCAGATAAACCTACTTTGCTTGTCCACCCTCCTTTCTTGCTCTTGCACACCCTGCCCCCATTAAATAGTTAGGTTTAACTACAACCTAACCATATTCATGTGGATTTCAGTTAAATTGAAAGCTAAATACCTTGTAATCAAAAGCCAAGCTGATAAAACACCAAAGTAAAGCATATTATTTTACTTAATTGGATATAAATACACAAATGACTAAGTATGTCCTTTCATTCACTACAGTTTTTAAATTAAACATTATAATAAAGAATAAGAATTGGTTTGACTTTTCATTATCAGCTCCAATAAATTCTCACTCACAAAAAATCCTATATTACTGAGATTTTAATTGACTAGAACCATTGGAATTTTGATTTGTCAAAACAGCAATATTATGTTTCGATTAAGCAAAGCAGTCAACAACCAGTGTTTTATATTAGTTATTTTTCTCATGATTGTGACCAAAATACCCAAGAGAACAACTTAAAGGAAGATTTATTTTGTAGAAATCTGTTTTTCTAGAAAAAATCTTTTCAGAGCATTTAGTTCATGTTCACTGGACCCCATGAGCTTGGGTGAACACATGGTAGGACCATGTGGCACAGGAGAGCTGTTCACCTCATGGAAGACAGGATGCATGGAGAAGGAGGAGAAAGTGGGGAAAGAGATGGGGTGTAGGGAAGAGGAGAGAGAGAGAGAGAGAGAGAGAGAGAGAGAGAGAGAGAGAGAGAGAGAGAGAGAGAGGGAGGGAGGGAGGGAGAGAGACAGACAGACAGACAGAGACAGAGACAGAGAGAGAAAGAGAAAGAGAAAGAGAAAGAGAAACAGCTGGTGAGAGGTCAGGGACAAAATACTCCCAGGAACTTATCCGTAGTAACCTACTTCCTCCAACAAGGCTCCACCTCCTAAAATTTCCAGAGCCTCCCAAACAGTGCCACCAGATAGGAACTTTGGTTTGTGGAAAATATTTCACATTCAAACCATAACAGATTTTTTTTGTCATGGGGCCTGAACTCTGGGCCTGGGCTCTTTCTCTTAGCTCTTCATTTCAAGGCTAGCCACCTACCACTTGAGCCATAGCTCCACTTCCAGCTTTTTCTGCTTATGTGGTGCTGAGGAATCGAACCCAAGGACTCATACATGCAAGGTAAGCACTCTACCACTGAGCCACCTTCCAAACCCTTTGTTTCTTTTTTTTTTTTTGTCGGTCATGGGGCTTGAACTCTAGGCCTAGACTCTGTCCCTGAGCTCTTCAGCTCAAGGCTGAGGCTAGCTCTCTACCACTTGAGCCACAGTGCCACTTCTGGCCTTTTCTGTTTATGTGGTGCTGAGGAATTGAATCTAGGGCCTCATGCATGCTAGGCAAGCACTCTACCACGGAGCCACCTTTCCAGCCCCTATAACATATTTTTAATAAATTTTCAATTCTGTCAAATATTTGTACTACTTCCAAATATTTGTAGGTCAAGTTTCTATAGGATTGAGGAAGAGGGGAGAAACTATTGGTATAATAAATCTGCTTTCAATTTTTCCCAAATTGTAGTAAGTACTAATTTTAAAACAATTTTAATAGGAGGAGGGCACCAAAGGGTGAAAATGAATAGAGGGAGGAAGAGTGAGCAAATGCAATCATTATATTCATTAAAAATTAACTACAGCAGGGCGCCAGTGGCTCATGCCTATAATCTTAGCTACTAAGGAGGCTGAGATCTGAGGATAGCGGTTCAAAGCCAGGATGGGCAGGAAATTCCGTGAGACTCTCATCTCCAATAAACCACCAGAAAACTGGAAGGGGCCCTGTAGCTCAAGTGCTAGAGCACTAGCCTTGACCTGAAGAGATGAGGGACAGCGCCCAGGCCCAGAGTTCAAGGCTCATGACTGAAAAAAAAAAAAAAAAAGAAAAAAATGAACTACAGAAATTTAGGGTAGGTATGGAATGGCGAAAATGGGAGAACAATGGAAGAGGTGACTAATCAAGATGCATTGCACTCATAAGCTGACATGGAATTAAAACCTCCTTGTAAAACTACTTGGTAATAAAAATTTAAACTGGATAATAGCTGACTACAAGTTCTCCACTTTATTTCTTTCATTTATCTCCTTTACAAGAAATACAAAGCCTTTTAACAACTTATTTGTTATTGCACAATGGAGCCAGTGTACTATAGTAGAGAGATCATGAACTTTAAAGCCAGGCAGAACCTGAGGTCTAATTGACAGCTGTACAACTAACCAGCTGCCTGGACTTTAGTCATGCTTCCGAACCTCAGTTTTCTTGTCTATAAACTTGGATATTAAAATGCCTATTTCATAAGGCTGTTAATGATTACATGTGGTAGCATTTAAAAATCTTAGGGCTCAACCCGACACATGCTAAGAGCCAATGCATGGTCTTTAAATCTTCCCCCGCAAAATTTAGTGGAGTAGAGGCTTTTATAACTAAAACTGAGAAATGTCTTGGATGAGGAAACAATGAAAGTCAGTTTACACTTTCCACATTTAGAAAATATTTTTGAGCAACTACTAGCCACAATGGGAATTGTTTTAAAACATACTAAAGCCCTAGAAGTGGCGCTGTAGCTCAAGTGGTAGAGCACTAGCCTTGATCTGAAGAGCTAAGGGACAGCGCTCAGGCCTAGAGTTCAAGCCCCACAACTGACAAAAAAAAAATACTAAAGCCCAGTCCTCCAGCTATTCACAATCTTGTAAAAGAGGAATATAAATGAATATTAGTTATAGAATATGATAGCAGGCTGGAAACAACATACTACTGGAAATTATATGGTAGAAGAGAGTTCATTCTGCTATGCCTTGGTATTAGGAAAATCTCCAATGTAATTTTGTAACATTGTACATATGTTCTTGAAGTTCTAACTTTTAGGGAATAAACTGAATTTCCATTCAGATTGGGCATATTATTTTTTTGCAAATTTTTATTGTGATTAAGTGATTACATAATTTCACAAATTTCATAGTATTGTGAGATACTGATGCTTAAAGTCACAAACACATAACCTTCATGGGGCAAATTGTCTATCGTGGTCTATAAAGTTTATGAGTTCTATGGGCTTTGACTATAGTTATTTCTTCCACGCTGGGTGATATGTACATTCCTTTCCTTTTGCATAGTGTCACCTGTGCCCTCCTTTCCACTCATTCCCTTCCTCCCATCGCTGCCATTGAGTTGCTTGGTTTGGTTTGATCAATGTCCAGTGCAGCTGATGGGTCCCGCTGTTGTATGTTTTCCCCTGTTTACCTCTAATTCTGTGTCCTCCTCCTAGTTTTCCTCCGATGTGCACATATATACCAGCAGCATGGGGTCATTTAATAATGATTCAACCAGATGAGTGGAGGTCCTTTGTTTCTCTAGTCTTGTTTACTTTGTCATATCACCTTACGTTTTGGATTCAACATCACTTAGTGAGACCATGTGTTGTTTGTCTCTTTGCTCTTGGCTTACCTCACTCAACATTTCTTCTACTTCCATCCATTTCCCTGTGCATGCCATTCTTTTGTCCTTTCTAATGGATGCATAATATTCCATTGTATATAGATACCACAATTTTTGGATCCATTCATCTGTAGTTGGGCAGCTGGGTTGTTTGCATATCCTGGCTATTGTGAGCAGTGCTGCAATGAACATGGAGGTGCATGTGTCCTTGTATCCTGGTTCCTGTTGTTCAGGACAGATGCCTAGGAGTGGTATGGCTGGGTCATAGGGGTCAATACTTAGCTTTCTGAGGACCCTCTAGACTGCTTTCCAAAGTGAAATAGGGTTCCTCTTTCTCCGCATCCCCTCCAGCATTTTGTCGTTGGCTGACTTTAGGATGTAGGCCATTTTGACTGGGGTAAGGTGGTATCTCAGGGTTGTCTTTATTTGCATTTCCTTTACAACCAGGGATGGTGAACATTTTCTCATGTGTTTCTTTGCCATTTTTATCTCTTCTGAGAAGTCTCTCTTTAGTTCCCTTGCCCATTTAGTAATTGGTTTGTTGGGTTTGGGAGGGATTAGTTTCTCGAGTTCCCTGTATATTAACTGGATATTAACCCCTTGCCTGATATATTGCTGGTAAATATTTTCCCCAATTAGTTGCCTGTCTTTCTAGTTTTCTATGTCTTTAGCTGGGCAGAAACTTTTTATTTTAAGGTAGTCCCATTTGTTGTGTCTCTCCAATTTGTTGTGACCCTGGGGCTCTCTTCAGGAAGTTCCTGACTGTGCATATAAGTTCACGTGTCTCTCCTACTCTGTCCTGCAGTAGTTTCAGAGATTCAGGTTTGATGCTAAGGTCTTTAATCCATTTTGAGTTGTTGGTGCATGGTGATAGGCTGGGGTCCACTTTTATTTTTCTGCATGTGGCCGCCCAGTTTTCCCAGCACCAGTAGTTGAAGAGGCTATGCTTCTTCCACTATATGTCTTTTGGGCATGTTATCTTTAAATGTTGCAAATCTTTAATTTAACTCCATACAACTGAGTCTTTTGTATAATATGTTCTGGCATCTCAGACATGTATCTATGCCTTCTTTGTATTCTCCTTCCCACAACCTTTTTAAAAAATTAGTCATACATACTGTGTTGAGTTAAACATTTTTGAAAGAGAAATCTTTTTGTGTGTGCCTGTACTGAGACTTGAACTTTGGGCCTAGGCATTTTCCCTTGACTTTTTTGCTTAAAGCTAGCAGTCTACCACCTGAGCCACAGATCCACTTCTGGGTTTTTTGTTTTGTTTTGGGGGGTTTGGGGGGGTATGTGTTTTTGTTTTTTTGATCATGGGGCTTGAACTCTGGGCCTGGGCTCTATCCCTGAGCTCTTCAGCTCATGGTGAGCACTCTATCACTTGAGCCACAGAGTCACTTCTGGTTTTCTGGTAGTTTATTGGAGATGAGTCTCACAGACTTTCCTGCCTGGACTGCCTGTGAACCGTGATCCTCAGATCTCAGCCTCCTGAGTAGCTAGGATTAGAGGCGTGAACCACCGGCACCTGGCTCCCTTTCTGGTTTTTTGATGATTAATTAGAGATAAGAGTCTCATAGATTCTCCTGCCCAGGCTAGCTTCAAACTAAGATCCTTAGATCTCAGCCTGCTAAGTAGCTAGTATTACAGGCATGAGAAATAGGTGCCTGACTGATAAACCAAACTATATAGACTGAACCAAGTAAATGCCCTAAAGAAGCATATCTTCCTTATGAATGCATTTCCCCTAATGGGTTCTAGAGCTTTTTTCTTAAACCTAAATAAGAAGTGCTTTAAAGATAAAGAGCAAAATGATCACCAAAGCATATCACCAGTATACTACTGCTTACCCTCTTAACCTCCCCATTTTGTCTTGTTGGTTTTATTTATTTTTTTCTTTTGAATTTTTTGCCTCTCAACATTTGAGTAGCTTGTAACCTATGTGACAAGAAAGTAGTGACATTTAGAAATCTAGGCCAGGGTTGTTCACTAAAAGGATTGCCACAGTTTTATAGACCATGGAATTGAGGAACTAATAAATCATCAAAAGACAGCTGAATTGTAGATGGTTATAACGGGCTCTTCGAGTTCCAGTAACAGTTCTATTGTTCAGGGTTGGAGAACATCTGGCCCACAGGTTATATAAGACCCCAGAAATCAGTTAGTGCATTACAGGAAAGAGATGTATGCTTCTCCTATGCCCATCTGCCTGTATTGATAAGTTCGTATGGCTCATGAGTATAAAAACATACAAATACAAAATGGCCCTTGGCAGAAAAACAATTCCCTATAATTGCCAAGCTGTATGCCTTTTTGAACAACTTATTTTACTTTTCCAAACATCTGTGTACTCATCTTTAAGTGAGAATATTACCTCTGTCAGTGGTCTGTCATAAGGATCAAATGTATTAGATATCAAAAATGATTTTGGTGACATGGCTCAAATTGAAGAGTGCTTGCCTGACAAAGACAAGGCTCTAAGTCCAAAGCCCAGTACCAACAAATTAAAAAGATTTTTAAAGCCAAGTGTGGTGATGCACACCTGTAATTCTGTAATCCCAGCACTTTGTAGGCTGAAACAAGAGGATCATGAGTTCAAGGTCAGACTGCTAAATAGCACAGTCTCAAATTTTGAAGTTTTAACATCATAGTAGCAGCTTCCTACTCCAAGCTCCCTTAAGGGCATGTAAATTGTCTTCATTGGAGCTGATACTAGCCAACTCTGATATTTTGATTGAGACATTTCTTCTTTGGGGAGCATCAGTTTTACTATCTGTCAAATTAGCATCTAAAAATGCTAAGTGTCTTCTGCTCCCCAACACTATTATTTACTTATAATGTAGATAACAAAATAGAAGAGAAGAAATTTAGGCTAATGAAAAGACTGGTCATAGAATCTCCCTTTCAACTTATAATTAAGTTCCAAAAGAGAAACAAAGGAGCTTTCATTAGCATCTCTTTCCTTCTTAAGGTCTAGGCTTTCTTACTAATTCTATTAAGCTATGTTTGCTGGTTAAGTAACAATCTGAGAGGTTTCTGCTTTTTCTGTGACAGCAAAAAAGTAGTTTAGCTAGTCATTTCCTTGGCTGTATGCCAGATAGATAGCTTTCACAAAGCAGCATCTTATATAGGAGACAGCTCTAGCCATTGAGGAGATTCTTCACATTATTGTATAATGAATTGCTTCCTTCCAAATATATTTGGTACAAATATGTATCGATTGCTACCAGTAATTGCTAATGCATATTTATACATCGTTATCTTGTAGTTTTACTTCATAAACATCTTATTAAGTATCTGCTACATGCCAGGCAGTATGTAAGATATTTTACTTGTATTATTTCAGCTGGAGACTTTGGTAAGGAGGAGAATATATACATAGAGATGAGAAAGCTGCTTATATTCTCACAAATCCCTCTCTCACAAGTCATCCCTAATTTTGGATGATTTTCTAGTAATTTTGATCATTGTCCAATTCAAAACCAGATGTTTTATCATCTTGCCATAGTACTCATGCCATCTTGGTGTGTGTGTGCTAGTCCTAGAGCTTGAATTCATGGCGTGAACACTGTCCCTGAGTATTAGTGCTCAAGGATAGTACTCTACAACTTGAACCACGGCTCCGCTTCCAGATTTTTGTGATTAATTGGAGATAATACTCTCAAGGACTTTCCTGCTTGGGTTGGCTTCGAATTGCGATCCTCAGATCTCTGCTTCCTGAGTAACTAGGATTACAAGTGTGAGCCACTGATGCTACCAGCCTTGCACATGCCATCTTAATATGCCACATAATATCAATCCATATGTGACACCTATCCTTACTTCAATTAACACATATATTTGCTTGATATGTTATATGTAGTAGACTGTGTGAAAGGAAACATAGGAATTATTTTCAGCATTATATCAAAATAACGACAAATTTATCACCAGGAATTATTTTCCCTGTTGCCTATTCACATCACAATGTTTCCTTTCTTCTTCTTTTTTTAAAAAAAATTTTATTTTATTTTATTTGTGAACATACTGTACAGAGGGGTTACAATTGCATGGGCAAGATAATGCTTCCTTTCTTCTCTGATCATTTACTCACCTATTCCGTTCCTCCAACATCTTGATCATTTCTAACTCATTTATTCATAATGTTTTAGTCCTTGTTCCCTTGGTCTTGACTTCAAATGTCCAGACTCTTTTAGATATATTTTCAATGAATTGAAAAGGATGACTACTCTCAGAACATAGCCTCCTTATTAAGCGTTATAAACAGTAATTTTTTTTCCAATATCAGATTTTGTAAGAGTTAATATTATCCTCATTTTGCAGATGAGCAAATAAATTCACAGAATTAGATGGTATGCATACAATAGAAAAACTTCCACATCCATGTGTATTGCAGCACTATTTACAATAGCCAAGTTATAAAATCATCCTTGGTGTCCATGAACAGATGATTGGAAAGAGAAAACATGGTGCATATATAAAATGGGGGTGTTGTTCAGCAATAAAGAATGGAAGTAGATCATTTGCAGGAAAATGGATCAAATTGGAGATCATCATGTTAAGTGAAATACACCAGAATCACATAGATCTAGCATATTTTCTCTTATATGTGAAATCTAGACCTTAAAAAATGACATGAATGGGCTGGGAAGGTGGCTCAGTGTAGAGTGCTTACCTTGCATGCATGAGGCCCTAGGTTCGATTCCTCAGCACCACATAAGCAGAAAAAGCTGGAAGTGGTGCTATGGCTCAAGTGGTAGAGCACTAGACTTGAGCTGAAGAGCTGAGGGACAGTGCCCAGGCCGAGCGTTCAGGCACCATGACCGGCAAAAAAAAAAATGGCATGAATGTAAATGTTGTGCACTGTTTGGGAGAGGATCAGTAAGAGAGAGAAGGAAAGAAAAGAGTAGTAGGAAGTATTAATAATTTTTATGTATGAAATAGCATAGTTAAACCCACTAAAACTGAAGTAGTAGAAGAGAGACAGAGAATAATGAAAAGTAATAGGGTGAATTTGGTCAAAGTACAATATGTACATATATGGAAATATGAAAACAAAGTTAAGTGACTTGCCTAGAGTTATTCCTTGAAGAGGTGACAGAATTTGATTCTAATTCTACATTCAACTAAGTCTTATGTACTTCCAACCTAACGAAATTTCAACAAAAGAAAGAAATTGGAATAGTTGGGCCTTAAAGTCATTTGAGCTTAAAAGTAGGAAAATTGATTTGAAATTCATAGTATCCATGTCCATTTGGAATAAAGACATACAGCTTTACCATTATGGTCTTCAAGATCCTGTTAAAAGTTAAAAGGGAAACATAATAAGTAAAAAACCCATTGAAACAAAGATACCCACAGGACAGTATGGTAGAAATGAACTTTACAACTTCAGGTTGCAAGGTGGGGGGGATAGGAGTGTGGGATCTGGAGGAGGGAAGGGATAGTGGGACAGCAACAAGGAAGGGAATGGGGTAGCAATGATGGACAAGTAATGTACTCATTGCCTTACTCATGTAACTCTAACCCCTCCATACAACATCTTAACAATAAAATAAAAATTAAAAAAAAAGACTTTCTGGAATAATCCTGCCAAATATCAGATAAATTGGGTATTAGTTATATTTAATTAAATCTTTTGAAATTCATTTATACATTGATCTTCATAAATATTCATTGCTTCCCTTTACCCCAAACTACTTCTTTTCAAAATACTTTGTCTTATACCTGCTGTTTTTTGTTTCAGAGACAATTAAAGGCAGATGCTAAAAAAGCTATTGGAAGGCTTCAGCTACGCACATTGAAACAAGGAGACAAGGTACATTTACTGCTTTTAACTGCTAGTTGTGTTAAAGCAATGCTACCAAACTATTGTTCACACTGACTGTTCTTACAAGATGGTTTTCATTGGCATTTATAAACTGCATTGACTTTTAAAAATCTATTTGAGGCCAGAAGTATGCTGATAATAGCCCCTAGCAAAATCTAGCTCCTAATCCCTGGTATCTATGAGTTTTATCTCATTTGGCAAAGAGAATTTTGCAAATAAGGAAAGTTAAGGAGATTGAGATAAATATTATTCTGGGTTAACCAGAGAGATGGGCCATTAATTTAATCAGAGTGTCTTTATCTGATGGTGGAAGAGAGAGCTTTGAGTAAATAGTACAGTGAGAGATATGACACAGAAGCAAAAAGTTGCAGCTATTCAAGTAAGAGTCTATGAGCCAAGGAATGCAGGCAACCTCTAGAAGCCAGAAAATTCAAGAAAGAGATTTCCTCTGAAGCATTCAGCAGGAACATAGAATTACCAACACCTCAATTTTAAACTTTTGACCTATGTAACAGTTAAGAGAATAAGGTTTTGTTGTTTTAAATCACTAAATTATAGTAACTTGCTACCATAACAACAGGAAACATATACAATGCTTCATGCAGCTTTATTTGAACATCCCTTTTCAGATTTGGGACAGCTGGAAGCAACCACTGATATACAAAACATATATCATAAAAATAGCTATAGGACTTATCCAAATTAAAAAATATCATTTATAATAGCCTCAGAAGCATTAAATAATTAGATATAAATAAAATATATACAAGATTTATATGCTAAACACTGCAAAACAGAATGAAAGAAATCAACAAAAGGTGTACCATGTTTTCTTGGTTAGAAAATATTGTTAAGGTTCTACGCTCCCCAAACTGACCTTTAGATTCCATAGTTTCAATAAAAATCCTAGTGATATCTTTTATAGAAATTGTCAGGCTGAATCTACGCTTATATAGAAAAGCCAAAGAACTAGAACAAACAAAATAATTTTGATAAATAGAAACAACTTTGGGAGCTAGTTATAGTAGTACTCACCTTGAATTGAAGCACTCAGAAAGCTGAGGCATAAGGATTGCAAGTTCAAGGTCATCCTTGGGGTAGGTAGCAAGTTCTAGGCCCACCTGTCTCAAGAAAACAAAGAAAAAAGAACAATTTTGGATGGTTCATATCAACTGACTTGCAGAATGGTTTTGAAGCTGCAGCAGGCAAGATAGTATGGTATTAGAGAAATAATAAGCTTACAAATTAGATGAACAGAACAGAGTCCAGAATAAATCAATACAAACGGGTCAACTTATTTTATATAAAGATGAAAGACAAATTGTTGTATGTGACAATCATATATCCATAAAAAAGAAAACCTCAGTCCATTCTCTATATGCTATATAAAAACTAACTCAAAATAGATAACCAGACTAAATATACCTAAAGTTAGGAAATTTTTACAAAACTGAAAAAAAAACATATTTTGCTGTATGATACAAAACAACTGCTTGTATAAGACACTCAAAACAAGTCTAAAAAAATGAGAAATTTGACTATCAAAACTGAGAATTTTGTTCCTTGAAAGACACTATTAAGAGAAGGACAAACAAGGTACCGGTTAAAAGGAAATACTTGCAAGTCACATATTTCCTATAGGATTGTATGCAGAAAATATGAACAAGTTTCAACCCAATAATAGGAATGCAAACAATCCAGTAAAAAATAGATACGCAAGCTGGGCACCAGTGGCTCACGCCCTTATATACTAGCTACTGCTTAATACTAGCTGCTAAGGAGGCTAAGTTCTTAGGATCACAGTTTGAAGCTAGCCAAGGCAAGAAAGTCCATGAGACTCCATTCCAATTAACCACCAAAAAGCCAATGTGGAGTTATGGCTCAGGTGGTACAATGCTAGCCTTAAGCAAAAAAACAAACAAACAAAAAAATTCATGGACAGTGCCCAATCCCTGAGTTCAAGCCTCAGGATCAGAACAAAATTAAAACAGAGATGTAAAACAGACACCTCAAAGAAAATATAAGGATCATAAGCCCATAAAAGACACTTAGCATAATTCGTCATTAGGCAAATATGAAATTAACACCATGATTAAATACCACTCTATATTTGTTAGAATGGCCAAAATTAATACAATTGAAAATGTAAAGACCTGACTAATGTGTGGAACCATGGAATTCTCATGCCTGCAGGTATGACCACTTTGAACACCAGTTTGGCAATTCCTCAAGAAGTTAAAAGAATATTTACCATTATCAATATTTACCATAAATGGGGGTGGGGGAAGAATGACTATATTCTCATAAAAACCCACAGAATGGTTCACAACAGCTTTAATAGTAATGGTCCCAAACGAGAATGAACCCAAGTACCCTTCACCTGGTGAACATATAAACTGTGGTACGTCCACATCATGGAATAAATATTTAGCAATAAAAGGATGAGAGAACCCTATATACATTTGAACCTCAAATGTAGTATGTTAACTGAAAGAAGTGATGCTCAAAGGCTGGAAAATACATGATTTCACTTATATGATATTATCGAAAAGCCAAAACTGTAGGAAATAGAAAAACATCTGTGACTGCCAGAAACTGGGAGAGGAAAAGTTAACTGTAGATGGGTTGTAGGAATTTGTTGGGATCATGTATGCCTTGAACATGGTGGGAAATAAGCTCCTATATATGCTTGTCAAAACTTATAGAGCTATACACTGAAAGAACGAATTTTATTATATGTGAAATACATCTTGACTTTTAAAATAGGAAGGAATAGTTGAAAACTTGTACAAACTTTTTCATGAATTGTGACATCAGGAAAAAGTAAGTCAGATCAACATCAATTTTTTTCCCTTCTCTCTTTTTTGTTGACTTTACAGTTTTTAAGTCTAAATAAATTCACATTACCTTTAGAAGTTTACAGTTATTTAGTCATTTAGTGATAAGATACTACTTCTCCTACAAGTTTAATTTATTTTTTCTTATCTAGTAGAGTAACAATAACTATTTGTTCATAGGAAATTGGACCTGATGGAGATAGTTGTGCTGTGTGCATTGAGCTATATAAACCAAATGATTTGGTGCGCATCTTAACCTGCAAGTAAGTTGGATTTTTAATATCATCAGTAAAAATAGATAACCCACAAAAATTATTGTGCTAGGGAAGCAATTTGAGTGTTTCCAAATTGATGTTAATCAAGTACTTATATTTAATTTATCTTCATTTTGCTTTATTTTTATTAACACAAAACTGTTATAATTCTAATTGTAGTTTCCATAATTCAATATAATTTGTTCTTAACTAATTCTATAGAAAGCTGAGAACCTAGCCAAAAGAACAGTGTATAAAGACATTAGATTATTAATTTTTATATTCATTCTAACAATTCTGAGAGATAAAATAAACTTAATAGTTTCAAAGTCTTCACTCTCATTTTTTAAGTTATCCTCTTTTAAGGTATTCTTGTGTGCTGGTACTGGGACTTGAACTCAGAGCCTCACACTCTGCTCACACCTGACTCTGTATCATTTAAGCTATACCTCCACTACCAGCTTTTCCCTTGGTATTTGGAGATGAGTCTAGTGGGTTTTGCAGCCTGGACTAGCTACTCACTTCAATTCTTAGATATCAGGTTGCTGAATAGATAATATTAAAGATGTGACCTACTGATGCTTGGCTTGAAGATTATTTTTGATCCTTGGAGTAGTGCTGTAATGGAGTCTAAACTCAGGTCCTTACACTGGCTAAGCAAGTGCACTACTACTTAAGCTATGTTACCAGACCTTTTTACTTTCATTTATTTTTCAGCTAGTGTGTGCTTTTTTGCCGGATTCAGTCTCAGATTATGATCTTTCTTTTTTTATTGTGAGAATACCATACAGATGAGTTACAATTACATGGGCAAGATAATGAGTACATTTCTTATCAAGCATTGTTGCCTCCTCTTTGTTTCCCCTTCCCATCCCTTCCCATACTCCCCACCCTCACCCCCCACTTGGTCCTCCCCCCCACCCCCTACCAAAGTTGTAAAGTTCGTTTTTCGACATAACGACTTGTACATCTCATTGTTGCAATGGGTCTACCTGTATCCCTAGTTAAACGATTTGTTTTTTCCCTTCCCCTCCACAAATTATACCAACATCAAATACAGTGAAAGCATGGGTTATACCGTGGGGGAGGGACATACAAAGCAACAAAGAAATCACCTTATAACTATGTAAGGAAGAATTGCATGAAAGGAAAAAAAAAAACAAAAAAAAATTTTGAGTACTTATCTTGGGGTTCATACCCCTAACATCAACTTATCTGACCTTTTCTGCTTGACTCGGACATATACTAGTTATTGCAAATAAGGGGAACCATGGGATCTATGTTTCTTTGGGCCTGGCTTACTTCACTTAATATAATTTTTTCCAAGTCTTTCCATTTCCTAACAAATGGGGCAATGCCATTCTTTCTGATGGAGGCATAGAATTCCATTGTGTATATATACCACATTTTCTTGATCCATTCATCTACTGAGGGGCATCTGGGTTGGTTCCATCTCTTAGCTATGGTAAATAATGCTGCAATAAACATAGTCTTGCTGGTAGCTTTAGTGTGGTCTTGTTTGTGATCATTTGGGTAAATGCCCAAAAGTGGGATTGCTGGGTCATAAGGGAGCTCTATGAAAGGTTGGGCAAATGAGATTGCATGAAATTGCAGAGCTTCTGCATGGCAAAGGACATAGCTCGCAAGATCAATAGAAAGCCCACGGATTGGGAGAAGATCTTCACTAGCCTTACAACAGACAAGGGTCTCATATCTAAAATATACCTGGAACTTAAAAATTTAATCCCCCAAAACAAATCTTCAAAGAAACAACTGCCCAATAAATAAGTGGGCTAAAAACTTAAAGAGAAACTTCTCTGAAGAGGAAAGGATGGCCAATAGACACATGAAGAAATGCTCAACCTCTCTAATCATAAAAGAAATGCAAATCAAAACAACATTGACATACCACCTCATCCCAGTTAGAATGGCTATAATCAAGAACTGTAATAACAACAGATGCTGGAGGGGATGTGGACAGAAGGGAACCTTACTGCATTGTTGATGGGAGTGTAAACTTGTTCAATCCCTTTGGAAAGCAGTATGGAGGTTCCTCAAAAGATTATGATCTTTCTACCTCTACCTTCCAGGTAGCTGGGATTACAGGTGTGTGCCACTAAGCCAAACCTGGTTTTGCTTTTTTCTGTTTTTTTGTGGGTTTTTTTAAAAGATAGAATCTTGATAACATATTTTCCTGAGCTGCCTTTAATTACAATCCTGTCGTCTCCATATCCCATGTAGCTGAAACTACAAGTGTTCCTCTATGCTTAGCTATTCTTAAAACTCTTAATACTTTTTACTAGCTTTTAAATATTAGTCTTCTTGGGACACATGATATTGCTTAAAGCATCCATAGTGTTATATTTTACTGTGTTATTGAAAGTGATTGTTCCATTTTAGATCTAGGAAAGTAACAATTTCAATCATGTAACATTTGAAATATTGAATGGACTTAATATTCAGTAGAATGCTAGCTATTTTAATGAATGAGTACTAAAAATACTGAAGCTACAGTAATGAGACTATTATATTCAAAAATACTACCTTATGAAATTTCCCAAATTTGTTTTTGTGGTTTCTTTGTATTCTTGGTATGTGTTTTTTTTTAATTTAATTTTATGTTATTTGTGAACATACTGTACAGAGGAGTTACAATTACATGGCAGGATAATGCATACATTTCTTACCAAGCATTGCAGCCTCCTCCTTTGTTTACCCTTCACATCCCTTCCCAGCCTCCCCCCTCCCCCCATCCCAATCCTTCTCCTTCCCCCCCCTCCCCCGCACCGACGTTGTAAAGCTCGTTTTGGACATGACAACTTGTACTTCTCATTGTTGCAACAGGTCCACCTGTATCCTTGGTATGTGTTTTTAAGAGACCTCCAATCAAAGACTAAGTTATGGAGTAATTTTCTAATATATATTAGATGAAGTGTTGTTTGTGTTTCATATCTAATAATTATATTATGTGTTTCTTCTTTAATTAGCCACATTTTCCATAAGACCTGTGTTGATCCATGGCTGTTAGAACACAGGACTTGCCCCATGTGCAAATGTGACATTCTCAAAGCTTTGGGAATTGAGGTAAACATTGCTATACTATTTGCATGAAGGAACTTAAGCAGTGTGTTATTTATGTACCTAGGCATTCAGGAAAATAACATCCTTATTTTTGAGCTACGTAATATTTACATCATAGACACAGTGAGATATTGTCTTGGACCATTTTCATTTCCCTTTTTTTCCTTCTCCTCAAATGTGCTTACTATTTGGCCAGAATTTGAGTTGGTACATATATAAACTATGTTTGTCACCTTCCTTTTAATTGCTACTGTTTTTCAACCCAATCAAACTTGTAGTTAAATGAGTGTATGTAATTTGAGAGAACCTAAAAAATATTAAGTTTTTTAGATTTGGTAAATGCAAAAACAGCTTATTTTCAAGATAAAATAGATGTTAAGCTCAAAAAAATGTACATGACTTGCACAGGTTCATAGACAACAGTGATTCTCAATTAACCTAAGAGACAGCATATTGATATGGACATGCACACACATATATTATATATAATATATATGGTGACTGCCTTGTGCCAAATATTAGGTTATTTATGTTGAGATTACCCTAATGAATAGGTCATATATGCAGCTCATTGGAAGATCTAATGATTATTTACCGCTCTGACTGGGGTCAGCAAGAGATTTTTGTGATCATCAAAAGGAATTATAGTGTTTTAAAATTCTTGCTCCATTTTTTGTTTGTTTTGTTTTGTTTTGATACAGGGTATTGTTATATAGCCCAGGTTGACCTCAAACTTGAGATTCTGCTGTGTCAATGCCTAGGCCTCCTGTGTGATAGGATTACAGGCTCGTGCTATCACACCCAGATAAGATTATAGGTTTAAAAGTTTAAGAGATATTATATAAATAAGTCATCCGTGAAGAAATGTTGTAGTGATACAGCAAGAAAGAGCAGGTACTCAAAATCTTTTCATTTTTTTTCAAATACTTTCCAAAGGTGGATATTGAAGATGGATCTGTGTCTTTACAAGTCCCTGTATCCAATGACGCATCCAATAGTGCATCGCCCCATGAAGAAGATAACCGCAGTGAGACTGCATCCTCTGGATATGCTTCAGTTCAGGGAGCAGATGAACCACCTCTGGAGGAACATGTGCAGTCTGCAAGTAAGTACGATAGTGAGAGGCAATGAGTGCCTCACAAACGACCATTGTGGGTCATGCATCTATCCAAGTACTCCTGCTTTTTGAAGCTCTTACATTCATTAATTATAATGAATACAACGACAGATGTCCCCCTGCCTTAATGTATGTGCACAGTTGAATGTTCCTGATATAGATGAGCTGCATTATTAGTTAAGATTATTCACAAAAGAAAGATTTATTGGAAGATTTTTCTCTGATCAGTGTATATGTTGGCTCATTAACTACTTACTGAAGCTAAGAATAAACTTTCCAAGGCATTTTTATTGAAAATATTAAGAAAGGGAGATAAAGGAGTCCTGAAATGATATAACAGAATATTTACAAAAGCTCAGGAACTCATCTTGTGCATGGAGGAAATTAGATTTAACAATGGTATGTGCTGCCACCTGTTGACCACTTTCAAGGAAATGAATAAATTGTTAGAAACTAGAATCTATTACTTTGGGGACTCATGTGAATTTATATTGCAATTTAGTCATTTTATACCAATAGAGAAAATAAAGAGAATTTTATTACTTGTTTGCCTATACAAGAAAATCCTCATTAAAACTATCTTCTTTTCGAACTTTTTCATGTTTGTATTGGTTTGAAAGTATTTCTTAATCATTTTTGAAATAGCCAAACTAACATAGAAGTAGAAGAAACTAATGCCAATATGGCTTGTGAAGATTTCAATTTCCCCTGACACAAACCTTTGCCCCCTGGAGGCATATCAGACCTTAGATACCATTTTTGAAGATGTCATGAGGAGCAAAGCCTTAAAAAAAAAACGAACAAAATTTGTATTTCTTGTAATCTAATCTCCAGACATTTTCTTGAGTATACTCATAAGAACCTGAATTATCTGTGCACTATTCTGCCTGTAATAGTAAATCACTGTTTCTTTTGCCATACGTAATCTACTCATCAGTAATGTGATAATAGAATTTAGTGAAAATTAAGGTGACTTTTATGGGATAATTCAATTTATGCTAGGCTTTTAAAACACAAAAACATTCCAACTTTCTTTTTTACGATCTGTTCTTGTCGAGGGGAATAGGGTAAGCAGAAAATATTTTACAGGTAATTTGAAAATCAAATGGAATAAGGACCCAATTTTCTTCTGTATTCTTTACCTAGTTAATGATACTATCACCCACCAAGGTGCCTGAAGATTCTTTTCCAGGTTCTTAGGTTATCCTACATTCTTCTCCACTCTATATTTCTTTTTTTTTAATTTAATTTAATTTTATTTGTGAACATACTGTACAGAGGAGTTACAATTACATGGGCAGGATAATGCATACATTTCTTACCAAGCATTGCAGCCTCCTCCTTTGTTTACCCTTCACATCCCTTCCCAGCCTCCCTCCTCCCCCCATCCCAATCCTATTCCTTCCCCCCCCCCCCCGCACCGACGTTGTAAAGCTCGTTTTGGACATGACAACTTGTATTTCTTATTGTTGCAACAGGTCCACCTGTATCCTTAAACAACTGGTTTTTCCCCATCTCCTCCACAAGTTATACTGACATCAAATATAGTGAAAGCAGGGGTTATACTGTGGGGGAGGGACATACAAAGCAACAAAGAGATAATCTTATAAATGCGTTAGAAACACATGCATGAAAGAAAAAAAACATTAAAATACACATCTAAGGGTTCATTTTCCTGACATCAGATTATCTGACCTTTTCCGCTTGACTCATACATATACTAGTTATTACAAATAAGGGAAACCATGGGACCTATGTTTCTTTGGGCCTGGCTTACTTCACTTAATATAATTTTTTCCAAGTTTTTCCATTTCCTAACAAATGGGGCAATGTCATTCTTTCTGATGGAGGCATAGAATTCCATTGTGTATATATACCACATTTTCTTGATCCATTCATCTACTGAGGGGCATCTGGGTTGGTTCCATATCTTAGCTATGGTAAATAATGCTGCAATAAACATAGTTGTGCTGGTAGCTTTAGTGTGGTCTTGTTTGTAAACATTTGGGTAAATGCCCAAAAGTAGGATTGCTGGGTCATAGGGGAGTTCTATGTGAAGTCTTTTGATGAACCTCCATACTGCTTTCCAAAGTGGTTGAAAAAGTTTACATTCCCACCAACAATGAAGTAAAGTTCCTTTCTGTCCACATCCCCTCCAGCATCTGTTGTTGTTAGAGTTCTTGATTTTTGCCGTTCTAACTGGAGTGAGGTGATATCTCAATGTTGTTTTGATTTGCATTTCTTTTATGGCTAGGGATGTTGAACATTTCTTCATGTGTCTATTGGCCATCCTTCTTTCTTCTTCAGAGAAGTTTCTCTTTAAGTCTTTAGCCCACTTATTTATTGGGCAGTTGTTTCTTTGAGGATTTGTTGTTGGGGGGTTTAATTTTTTGAGTTCCAAGTATATTTTAGATATGAGACCCTTGTCCGTTGTACGACTAGTAAAGATCTTCTCCCAATCCGTGGGTTTTCTATTGTCCACTCTATATTTCATCAGTATCCCTTTTCTCAATTCAGTCCCCTAATTTTGAACCTTATTTTTTACACATAGTTTGAGCTATTCTTTGTCCATTCCTTCCACATTTTCTCACCCAAGAATTTGGAGACTCTTGCTTCCCCCTTTAAAATTTGCTCCCTCTTGAAGAAATTTCTTATGACTTGCATGCCTGACTCCTAGAATACCTTCTGATTCTGTAAATTTTCTATCACTCCATTTATTACATTGAATTATTTTAAAAAGGGTCTAGGTATGTAGTCTAGTGGTAGAGCACTAAGGTTTGACACTCTGGGCCCTATCCCCAAGACAGCCCAAAACATCCAAAAATATTGCACTGAATACTAATGGGAATATGATTTTAATATCTTTAAGAAATTAATATGAATTAGTAAATTTAAATATGAATATGAATTTTAAATTTTATTTTCTGTAGGGAAAGTTATATATTTACTATTGCTTACCAAGAACCTAGCACAACCTGCCACATGGAAGGTACACAAATTTGTGTTGACTAAATGACCACTTAGAACAAATTCAACTTTGTCTATTATTGTATATTGCTAGTTTGAGAATCTTGAATATTAGCCAGTGATTCTTATTGTGATATATGATTTGCATAACTTCATAAACAGAAAGTTCACATCCTCTATGTATCTATCCTCTATGTATCACATCACTCTATTAGAATACTAGTCTGCAAAGTGAAGTGCTCATCAAATCCCTTGGAAGGCATGTTAAACCGAGGACACCATCAGAGATTCTGACTCCATGATTCTGGTCTGGGGCATGAGAATCTGCATTTCTAACATGTTTCTGGGTACTACTGATGCTTTTGGTCCTAGTACCACACTCTGAGAATGACTGAATTGGGCCCTTAGTTGTCAACCCTAGCTGTACCTCACAATCACTTGCAGAGATTTTGTTTTGTGTCCATACTGGGGCTTGATTAGGGCCTGCGCACTGTCCCTTAAGCTTTTTCACTGAAGGCTGATGTCTACCACTTGAGCCACAGCTCCATTTCTGATTTTCTAGTAGTTTGCTTTGAAGCCCAATCTTTAGATCTCAAACTCCTGAGTAGCTACAATTACAGGTGTGAGCTACTGCTAACCAGCTATTGGGAGAGATTTTAAAGAGTAATGATGCACAGGTTCTACTTCAGAGCAGTTAAGTCAGAATCCATAACAAATGGAACCTAAGCACAGTACTTTTTCATCTTCATTTTAAGTGTGTGTGTGTGTGTGTGTGTGTGTGTGTGTGTGTGTGTGTGTGTGTGTGTGTCGGTCGTGGGGCCTGAACTAAGGGCCTGGGCGCTGTTCCTCAGCTCTTCAGCTCAAAGCTAGCGCTCTACTACTTAAACCACAGCACCATTTCTGGCTTTTTCTGCTTATGGGGAATCGAACCCAGGGCCTCATGCATGCAAAGCAAGCACTCTACAACTGAGCCACCTTCCCAGACCCTTCTTTTGAATTTTATTTTTTTAATTTTAAATTTTAGATTGAATAACAAAAAATATTTCAAAATGGCCATATCTCCTTCAACCAGATTCTATAAAAGTTAACATCTTACGTAACCATATACAATTTTCAAACGTAAGAAGTTAACTGATAAAATACTATTAAATAGAGACCTTACTCAAATTTCACCAATTGACTTACAAATTCTTTTTCTGTCTCAAGATGTCACATTTCATTTCATTGACCTGTCTCCTTAATCTCCCAATTAGTGACTGTTCCTTGGTTTTGGTCTTTCATGGTGTTGACACTTTTGAAGGCTACTTATAATTATTTCGGAGAATTTCCTTCTATTTAGGTTTGTCTGCTATTACTTTTACTTTGTTTTTTTCTTTTGTGCCAATACTAGAGCTTAAACTCAGGTCCTATGCTCTTGCTTGCCTTTTTTTTTTTTTAACTCATGGCTGGCATTCTAACATTGGATCCATGCCTCAGGTCGAGATAAGAGTATCACAAACTTTCCTGCCCAAGATGCCTTTGAAACATGATTCTTAGATGTCAGCCTCCTGAGTAGTTAGGATTATAAGCATAATTATGAAAGCAGCAGAAAGTTCAAAGCTTCTTGGAGTGAATGTTGAATTTGGTCTTAAGAGAAGAGTAAGATGATCCTAAAATTACCATTTCTTTTTAAAGATGAAAATCTACAGTTGGTAAACCATGAAGCAAGCTCAGTGGCTGTGGATGTTGTTCCTCATATTGACAACCCAACTTTTGAAGAAGATGAACCTCCTGATCAAGAGACTGCTGTTCGAGAAATTAAATCATAAAATCTGTATCCACAGAAAATCTGAACCTTTAGTAATAACAGGACTGCCAATCAGGGCCTAGTTTACTATTAATGAACTGGGTAAACATAATAAACTAAGAATGATATTGAAAGTGCTGAGATGACTAATATTATACTATAGTTAAATGACTTAAAATATTTAACCTGTTAACTTTTTCCACAAACTCATGATAATGTTTTCATAGGCAAGTTTCCTCTGAATAGTGATCACATTTTTAAACAGTCAAATTGTCTTCAAGTAGTCATATTTTTCATTTATAACAACTTTCTTATAAAAACATGTTGCTTTTAAAATGTGGAGTAGCTGTAATCAATTTATTTTATGATAGTATCTTAATGAAAAAATACTACTACTTTTAGCTTGGGCTTTATGTGTCAGGGGTTTTTCTCCAGGTGCTTATATTGATCTGGAATTGTAGTGTAAAAAGCAATGCAAACTTAGGCTAGCACTTCATGAAATGTCTATTTAAACTACATTAAGTTGATAGAAAAAGATAAAGCAAAATATTCATTTTTCACTTTCTCTTCTTTTTCATATTAAGATCAATAGGTAAATGTATTTCATCTGTGTGCCGAGCATAGTTTATCAAACACTATGCACTGAAATGATGGACTGGTATATTAGTGACACCAACTTGACACAAGATTATAGATGACAAGGTTTCTTATGAAAATATTGTACAACTCTTTCTCAAATGGGGATTTTCAAAAGCACAGTATCTAAACTAACATACTGCTGGAAAATGGTAATGACAAAGAAAATCACACCAAAATTGGTCATTGATCTTTGTGCATGAATTAATGTACAGAAATCGTCCTGTAAACTTAATGTATAGAAAATGTTTTCCAAATACAGTTGACTCTGAAAATTGAGTTTACATTTGACCAAAATGGGCTAAAATTATGTTAAACTAAAATTTTGTCCATGTAACTATAATTTTGTGAATGCATTTCCTTGGTGTTTGAAAAAAAGAATTGGGGGGGGATTATTCCAGGTGCCTTAATATAAAGTTTGAAGCTTCATCCACCAAAGTTAAATAGAGCTATTTAAAAAAAGCACTTTATTTGTATTCTGTGTGGCTTCTCTTTGTTTTAGTTTGTTTCCAGTGCAAATTCCAGCAGAATTTAGACAAAAATAGAACAGAAATGTATTTTTGTTTGCTGAATATAGAATGGATGAAACCATTGCATTCTTGTAAACTGATTTGAAATGCTGTAAATATATCCCGATTTATATTGATTCTCTTTAAATATAAAATGTAAATAAAATATTCCAATAAAAGTGTGTGGTATGGTATTTAATTTAGCTAGAATATGCTAACTTTTCCTATAAAATAAGCCTGGGATTGAGAGGAAAAAAAGAGTTGGATGTAAATAATCACTGTTGTATTTGGTCAATAAAAACTAAACTTTTAGTATGTTGTATATTTACCTATTTCATTGCACATTTGAAAGGACATGCTACCATCTTAATGCCAATGAACTAATCATTAATTATTTCATTTATCAGCATATGAATCTGACCAGTAATAAAATAGGAAGTCATACTATCAATTACATCAGGATCTTTAGTACTTTAAAGTATGACCTTAGGATGATGGTGAGTTCAATGCATCTCTTATGTAAAACATGTAAATAATACACAGATGCTTGGAAACTTCAAAATCATGATTATCAAACCAGATGTACTCAAGTCTTTTTTTTAACAGCACTAGGGTTTAAACTCTGAGCTTCATGCTTGCTCTAGGCAAGTGCTCTGCCATTTTATCTACATTCCTTTCCACACTCACAGCCCCTTTACACCTTAGTTGATTTTTTTTCCAGACAACCTTGGCCTTTTGCTTGACACTGGCCTCAGACCTCAATCCACATACCTCCACCTCCCTAGTAGATAGAATTACAGGCATAAACTACCATATACCTTGGATCTTTTTCTTTTCTTTTTGAAATAAAGTCTCACTAGCTCATATTTTTTTAGAGAGGGGAAGGGTCTAAGCTGGCCTTGAACCATGATTCCTCCATTTCCAACTCTCAAGTAAATGTACATGTTTCAAGTGATGAAATGCTAGGAATATGAATATGCTACCTAAATTCTCAGAGTTAATTTTATTTCAAGTGTGTAGGAATTCTTTTGGCAAGAAATTTGTATTCTTTGTGAATTAACAGCTGTATTGAAATATAATCTACATAACAATTTAGTCATTATAAATGTACAGCTGGATGATATTTAGCAAATGTAAAGACTACTATCACTATCCAGTTTTGGAACATTCCATTATCCTAAAGCCTTCATCAGGATCACTGACAGTCAATTCCAGGTCTCATTCTTAGTTCCATATAATCACCAGTCTGTTTTCTGCCTCCATAGATTTGACTGTTCTGGAACTTTCATATGAATATAATCATACAATTCATAGCCATTTGTAATTTGTTTCCCCTTAACATAATGCTTTCAAGTTTTGCTAGTTTATTTTACTGAACATTTTCATATGTTATTGTAAAGGTGATATACGAAGGGGTTATAGTTATGTAAGTCAGGTAAAGAGTACATTTCTTTTTGTAAAATGTTTCCCCTTCCTTGACTCTCTCCCAGTTTTTCCCTCCTATTCTCAAGTTGTATAGTTCATTTTCAATATAATGTCTAATGAGTACCACTACTGCATTTGTTCACCTATTGCCTCATACTTCCTGTGACAAAGAATTTTCTGGAGTTCATTTTGATAAATATCATTTTCTATGATCAAAGGCACACAGGCCAAGTTTTATCCATATTGTAGTATGTATCAGTAATTCATTTCTTCTCATATTTCAGTAATATTCCTATACATAGTTATTCCACATTTGGTTATCTATTCATCAGTTAAACACTTGGGTTTAATTTTACTATGTAAAATTTAGCAAATTTTTAGCAAAATTTTAGCAAAGTCTTTCTATAGATACATGTTTTGGATTCTCTTGAATTATAAACTAAGGAAAGTAATTGTATGCCAATTGTGAATTATATTATTGTTGCCATTATCATTCAATATTCTTTACTTTGGTCTTAATATTTATACACTTACATAATTGTCAAAATGTAAGCTGATTATTTTCAACAGTGACAGTAAATAATATTTGCCTGTATTTGGGAGTCTACAACTTAACAAGTGGTTTTCTGAGTATTTGTAAGTTTAGTGGGACTCAGGTTATATTATCTTTAAAATATGGTCAAGCAGTAAAGATATGTTTAGGGAGACAACTAGAATACTAGAAAATTCCTTCTCCTCCATCTAGTTTTTGTTAATTTAGGAAATATTTTAATTAAAGAATTTATCACCTCAGGCTATATCATCTTCAGTTGTTTACTTTGACCATTACTTCCATTTGGTATAAATTTCTTATTTTTTTTTGGTCGGTACCGGGGGCTTGAACACTGGGCCTGGGCACTGTCCCTCAGCTTTTCAGCTCAAGGCAAGTGCTCTATCACTTGAGCCACACCGCCACTTCAGGCTTTTTCTGCATATGTGGGCTGAGGAATTGAACCCAGGGCTTCATGCATGCAAGGCAAGCACTCTACCACTGAGCCACCTTCCCAGCCCCTACATTTGGTATAAAATTCTTTCATTTTAAACACATTAAACAATATAGAGCTAGGCTCAAGCCTATAATTCTAGCTACTCAGGAGGCTGAGATCTTCGGATCTCGGTTCAAAGCCAGCGTAGGCAAGAAACTCCGTAAGATTCTTATCTCCAATAAACCACTCAGAAAACCATAAGTGGTGCTGTGGCTCAAGTGGTAGAGTGCTCGCCTTGAGCTGAAGAGCTGAGGAACAGTGCCCAGGCCCAGAATTCAAGCCCCATGACTAAAAAATTAATAAATAAAAATATAGATTTCTTTTATGTTCATATTTGTGATTATGGTGGGTATTTTGGCCTACCTCTACTATCGTAGCTACTTCAGTAACTGGTAAATCCTACCTACCAGTTGTGAATTTTTTTCTATGCAAACACAGTCATATGAATTGTGAGACTCTCAGAGGCACATCTAAACTTGGATCGTTAGAGAAAAGTATAAAGAGGGTTTGGGCGGGGTACTGGTGGCTCAGTCTCGCAATCCTACCTACTCAGGAGGCTAAGACCTGAGAATAGAGGGTTCAAAGCCAGCTTGGACAGGAAAGTCTATGAAACTCCTTTTTTGTATGTGGTTCTGGGGATTGAACCCAGAGCATTGCACCGGCTAGGCAAGCACTTTGCCACTGAGCTACATCCCAGCCTTCCATGAAACTCGTCTCTATAACTACCAAAAAAGCCAGAAGTGGAGTTGTGGCTCAAGAGGTAAAGCTCTAGCCTTGAACAAAAAGGCTCAGGGACAGTATTCAAGCCCTGAGTTCAAGCTGCAGGACTGCTCCCCCCCTTAAAAAAAAAAGTTTGGTATGGATGGTTGGTGTCCTTCTAGCCATAATTCCGATATCCTAGTTTTCAATTCAAGAAAACTTTCATGTGCATGTCCTGATATAATCTTTAAAAAGTGAGTGATATAATTATCAAAAATTAGTTAACAGCTTTAAAAAAATCTGCATGAGTCTTAATGGAAGCATCAATAATTAACCTAAAATTATTACCGTTTGTTTTTCAAATATCTAATTTTCCTTAAAGCAGTGCACCTAAAACTTTTATGTGTTCACAATTACCTTGGGATCTTGTTTAAAATGTGCATTATGATCAGTTGGTATAGTGTAGGGTGTGAGAGTCTAGCAAGCTTCCCAGTGATCAGATGTTGTTGAGCTGAGATCCATACTTTGGGTAGCAAAGCTTTAAATGGCTCTCTTAACAGCAGTAGTCCACAAGTTTTAAAGCTTCCTACATCTTAAAAGGCTGAAAACTGTTTTTAAAAAACATGACTTACATGAGTTAAGCTAGTGAACATCATTTCAAATAAGAAGTCAGTAAACTAACTCCTGAATGACACCTTCAGCCTTTCCATAGCATAGGGTTTGGCATTACTATTTGGGGTTGGCTAAAACCTTTGCTCATAGGTATTCCTGGGCATGCTTTAGAAGACCGCCTTAGTGGAAAGATTGACCTCTGGATGAGTGAGGTATTACTCATACCCAGATGGTATATTACTGGGTCCAAAATACACAGCTTGGATATATAAGAAACTAAAATGGAAGCAGTCAAGTTAGGAAGCTATTAAAATAGTACAGCAAGAAAGTGATGTGAGGCTAACTTAAAGCATTTTAGGAGGATGAAATGGATATTGGAAAAAGTAGGAGGGGAGAGGGGAGGAGAAAGGGAGAGGGATGGAGAGTGGAATGGCAGGGGAGGAAGAGGTGGAGGAGAGGAGAAGGACTAATGGAACTGGAGAAAAGCAGGGGTAATGAAAGAAGTCTGAGATTATTCCAAATCCTGAACATCTTGATAAACAGCAACACTTTAAACTAAGAAAACCTAGTAGAAGAAAAATCAGCCAGGAGGTCAGGGGGAGTGGGGAAATGGAGAGAAGTAAGTTTGGACTTGGACATGTGATATTTCAGGTATCCATTAACCATATGCATGGACAGTATTATATTTTAATTTATAGTCAGACAAATTAAGCTCCAAATCCTAGCTCTGCCATTTGTTTAACTCTGTGATCTTAAGAAAGTAACTTCTCTGAGCATGCAAAATATATGCTTATTTATGGCTATTAAATGATGTATATTAGGTATAATACCAGCAATGAGATTTAAGGCAGTTTGTAATTCCAGTTCTCCTTCCCTAAACTATTTCCAGTAACCTATAAACTATTAAATGTTGAATAGACTGACATCTTTTATTTTTAATATGGTTTCAAAGAAATGCGTTTAGTTGCAAAGACTTGAAATTGTTTATGATCAAGCCAAATTTTCATATGACAGAAGTAATTTAATTTGGAAAAAAAGTGTTCTCTCTATATAATCTGTGTACTAATGCAGGAGCTCTCCAAATGAACTAAAAGTGGTCCCTATCGACTAACAGCACGTGGGTTCATCTGTATGGAACTGAAGAGTAAAGAGGCCAAAGAACCAATCAGTTCCCTTGGGCACTATACTAACCTTGAGGGGTATTGGAAAATAATGTGGGTTGATGAGGAAGGAAATTAAAAGGGGGAGGAAATGCAAAAAAAAAAAAAAAAAAAAAGGCTGAGTATTTGGTTGGGGTGTGGCTCCAGTGGTAGAGTGTCTGCCTAGCAAGTTGAAGGCCTAGAGTACAAAGCCTAATACAGGAAAATAAAAGTTAAAAGTAAAAGGAGGAAATAAGGGAGGATAGCAGTTCTGTACATTTTTTCATTTAGTCACCTTGCACCTGAAAGAAGAGAAAAAATAACGTGAATTAGCTTCCCCAAGGTAGAGCCAAGTTGGTGGATTTTCCCCAAGATTCTGGAAAGGTAGTGTCTTCCATACTCTGAGGAGCGGTATCCTTGGACTACTACTTGCTGCCTTTTGGCAGAAGAAAATCCCAAATGGCCCCTTTTGTCACCCACAAGAAAAATCATTGCTTGTAGCACACATTTGCGTAACTAAGGTTGGGTGATATCTTCAAAGGGTTAAACTGGAGACACTTTTCTCCTCAGAGCAGATTTTCTGGGCTTCAGGACTTGACACTTGAGGGTGCCCACCGTATTTTTAAACCCATATGACCTGACCCTTTATTCTCCAAACAACTTGCCAATAATAATTGTTGATTTGTACATTGTCTCTCTTCCTTTTGGTAAACTTATTTGTACGTTTAGTGCATTCCTTAATTCCAGGATTAAATTTCCTAATAAAACCAGCTCTGAATTTTAAAGCAGTGTCATGCAAATTAATTACTAGCCTTATTTCCTTCCATGTTTAAGCAGATGTGTATTATTACCAAGATAATAAGAAGTGAAGGCTGCGATGAGAGGTGGTTTCCCTGTCCCCTCCTTAAAAGGGAATAAGAGCCAGAAGCTGGGTCAAGCATGTAATCTGAGATACTCAGGAAGCTGAAATGTGAGGATAATCAGTTCAAAGCCAGCACGGGCAGGAAGAAGGAAAAAAAAAAAAAAACCTCATAAATTGTTCAGTCACAAAAAGGAGAGTTGGACTCGAGATTTTTGTGTTGGTTATTGGAGTAGCCAAACTGTGTAGCGAGAGCGAGAGGAGAGAGGTGCAGGGCATGAAAAAATATGTGAATTGTGTGAGATTTTATGTTACTCCCATAAGAGCAGGAAGGGCTTAAACAAGAATTTGAGATTTGGACAAGGAATTAAAACATCCACTGTGTGAGCTTGGATCAGTCCCTTTAGTCATTGGAGAGCAAGATTTGTTTTATAAGGCTTCCGTAAAATTCCCGGAGGTTGCCCAAGAACGCATCGCCGATTAAATGCGACTTACTACCGAAGCTTCTCGAACTGGATCTTACTCGAAAATTCTGTAAACTTCAAAAAAGATTAACGCTCTCTCGGCTATAAGGGCGGGGGGGCGGGGGGGAGACGGCTTAATCATTTAAATAGCGGGGGAAAAAAACGTTTTAAACTTTGTATCGCACACCACACTTAAAAACTGGTGGCGGGACACGCTTTGAAAGCATCCCCCCACCCATTCTGACCGCGATGAATTGTGGGACGTGTAGTTCCGCACTCCCCAGGCATAAGTACAGAAGGGAAGGTATGAAACTACAAGTCCCAAGAAGTGAAGGAGCAGGACTATTTCCCAGTCTGGCGGTTGCTCCGTGGGCGGGAGTTGGCAACCTCGCTGCCTACGTGGGAGAGGAGGGGGGTTGGGGGAAGGAAGTGTGGAAAGCCTGAACCTGAGGCTTAGCTGCCTGAGGAAGATTTTGTGTGGAGTAGTGAGGAGGAAAGACGGGCTGTGGGTGAGGTGGGAAGGGCAAATAGGTCGCCGCTCTAGGAGCGGCACAAAGTTATTGGCGATGTGGCTGAAGCCTGAGGAAGTGCTCCTGAAAAATGCGTTCAAGCTGTGGCTGACGGAAAAGTCTAACGACTACTTTGTGCTGCAGCGGCGTCGAGGCTACGGTGAAGAAGGCGGAGGGGGGCTCACAGGTAAGCCGTGCTCTCTTCCTCCTTTCGGGTAATGTAAAGGTGGAGTTGTAAAACGGTTACTTGTGGCTGCCCAGAGCAGAGGGATTGGGCTCCCGCCTCACCTTTCGGCCACCACCCTCCAGTGAGGAGGACGCCGGCCGTAGCGCGGTGCCTTGGGTTTGGGGGTGGGACGAAGGAGGCGGGACTCTTACCTGCTGGGCCCCTTGCTCTGAGGGAAAGTACTCGAGCGATACTGCTCACAATTTAGGCTACTTTTAGAAGCCAGTCCACAGTGGTGGACATAACTTCTTTCCACAAAAGCTACTCCAATATTACTGAGTTAAGTGAGCGACGGGGGGAGGGGGGACGGGGGGGGTAAGGGGAGGGAAAGGGGGAGTAGCGAAGGCGCGGGAATGGCGAGGAGAAATGCTTCCTGCGAGAGATTGCCTTCAAAAGAGAGATGGGCGAGGGAGGTTAAAAGTGTCTGTGAGTCTCTGGTCTCAAGTTTAGTATGTTTCACTTGGTCTCCAAGTTTTCAATCTTGGCAATCACCTCTCGGGCTATTAAAACGTCTTACTGATTTTTTCGTTTCAGTGTTGGGCGCTGCTCCCTTTTTCAAAGCCATGATTCTGGACTATACCAATTAGACAAACAGAAATTCAACTCTTAACTGCTTAACCTGCCTTGCCCCCAGAACACTTAAAAATGTAAAACCACTCCTTGATCAGATGCCTAAACTTTCCACAGTTTGCTATTTGGGGATCACGTGTCTGGGTAGGACAGGGGTATTCAAACTTTGGGGCATTGGGTAGATGAGTTGTTTTTCGTGATAATTTCTACTTTGGTATTGTGGCGTTGAAATGGTCGACCAGGCTTAATTTAGACTGGGTGATGTAGCGGAAACAGTGAACAGGCTGAAACATTTTATTTAAATAGCCCCATCCTCATCTCTTGCTTGTTAAATGACATTTTTCAACAATAAATAAATAAGCACACTACTGTGTGCTACGAAGAGTTTTCGAATACAAAGACAATTCAGATTCTATTCCTTGCCTTTAAAGTTCTGCATAAGGAGAAGAGGGTGGAATAGGAGAGAAGAAAGAGCAGCTCATAAAGGAGACAAATTGTAATGATAGCCCAATGACTGAATGATGGGTGAGCATTAACTCAGGAGGTGACATTGCCTTTTCCTCTTTAGTAAAACGGGTGCCTACTTAAAAATTACAAGTGTTATTTCACAGAAAAGTTTCCATTGAATAGCTGCAGATAATTTCTAAAGTTTGAAAATCAGTGTTGATAATTAATTGTGTAAATTATCCATCTGAATCCATAGATCTTGCAGCCCATCAGAAGTAGTGTTCTAATATATATTTATCCCCCATAATTTTACTTAAGCAGAATTTTTATTGGTGCTTCTGCCTATGCTTACCAAACATGTGTGTTTACTTCATATAAGTGTGTTCCTGAAAAAAATAAGTAAAACAAATTCTAATGAATCTGCTTGTCATGTAATATTAAATACAATTTTTCTTGTATGACTCCTTTAAACAGTCATTCCTTATTTCTGTTTGTGTTTTCATTTGTCATGCTCTCAAAGCAGACTTCTGTCCATCTTACCCACCTCTTTAATGGTCTCCTATTTCTAGAATAAGGAAACTTGTCTGAAGAAATAAAACAAGATTTCCACCACATATATTCATATATATGTATGTATGTTGTGACTAGTGATGGCCTCATTGACTTGGTGATCAATTTGTATTTCTGCATAGATTGTTTTGTCCATAATATTGTTAAGATACTTGAAATTACAAGAGAGCTTACATATTAAACAAAACAGAGTAAAAACCAAAGAGATTTTTATTAGATGTGTTTAATTCATTTGGGCCCAGAGCAAAGGTGTTTTCATGGCTAATTTCAATTACTGTATTTTAAAGTTGTGAAGCCGAGAGCTTTGCTGTGCTATGCCCTAAGTCCCTATTTGGATTAGCTCCCATTGGAAATTGTGTCCAGTATATTAGGCTATTTTTTGATAAACACAACATTTTGTTACCCCTTTATAAATTTATTATATACATTTTGTCTAATGAAGAAAGGATAATGACCATCTAAAAATGTTAATTTTTTATGATTTCATATCTTTGCCATGTATAACTGGCAGTAACTATAAAAACTGTAATGTTTTAGTTATGAGTAAGTTTGCTGACTTTATTTTACTTTAATAATGATTATAGGAATGTGATAGTTTGGAAATTAGAATTCTGAGGTTCTTCATTGCATTTTTTTTGTCAGTTTGAGGGCTTAAACTCTGGGCCTGGGCGCTTTCTCTGAGCTCTTCAGCATGCACTACCACTTGAGCCACAGCACCACTTTTGGTTAATTGGAGGTAAGAGTCTCACAGACTTTCCTGCCTTGGCTGGGTTTGAACTGAGATCCTCAGATCTCAGCCTGCTGAGTAGCTAGGATTACAGGCATGAGCCACTGGCCCCCTGGCAATTGCATATTTTTTGGTGGTACTGGGGATTAAATTCAGAGTCCTGCGCTTGTTGGACAGGCTTTTAGCCCATTTTTCAAATTATTTTTCAGGCAGCATGGGTTTTTTTTGTTTGTTCTGGTTGGCTTGAGCTGCAGTCCCCCTTGTGCATTCCCTGGGGAATGACAGCTATACCACTACAATCAACCATTGTTTGAGAAAGAGTCTCTCGAAATTTTATGCCCTGCTGCCATCAAACCATGATCACCTAATCATCACCTCCCAAGGACCTAGGATTACAGGCTTCAGACACTGATAGTCTAGCCCTTTTTCAAATATTTCTAGTAAATGACCATTTAACTAACTTTACCTTACTTAATTCTCCTGGAGCAGAGTGGAATTTTTTAGGAAATTTTTGTTTTATGTAAGGTTGTTTTACAGATGTGTTTTTTGTTGTTGATGTTTTTTTGGTGCCAGGTTTGGGGCTTGAATTCAGAGACTGGGTACCACCTCTGAACTTTTTTCACTCAAAGCTAGCACTGTACCATTTGAGCCATAGATCTTCTTCCATCTTTCTGGTGGTTAATTGGAGATAAGAGTCTTGTGGCCGGGCACCAGTGGCTCACTCCTGTAATCCTAGCTACTCAGGAGGCTCAGATCTGAGGATCACTGTTCAAAGCCAGCCAGGGCAGGAAAGTCCATGAGACTCTTATCTCCAATTAATCACCAGAAAACCAAAAATGGCACTGTGGCTCAAGCAGTGGAGTGCTCTCTTTGAGCTGAAGAGTGCAGGGATAGCACCCAAGCCGAGTTCAAGCTCCTTGACTAAAAAAAAAAAAAGTCTTGTGGACTCTCCTGCCTGGGTTGATTTCACAATCTTCAGATCTCATCCTTATGAGTGGCTAGGATTACCAGTGTGAGCCACCTGTGCCTGGCTATATTTTTGACAGTACTGAGGTTTGAATTCAGGCCCTTGCACTTCCTACATTGCCACTTTACCACTTGAACCACACTTCAGTCCATGATTTTCTTTGAGAAGTAATTTACCCTTTAAATTTTCTTAGTTATCTTATGTTAATCCCTTGCTTTTGCTGATAAGATAATGAATTTTCTATAACACCTAAATTTGGCATCTTTACATAATTATCATTTGTGCATATTTGGCTTATTAAGTTCAAATCAGCAATTTCCTCTGGCAGATGAGAAACAGGCTACAATCTCTCAACTACTAGTAGATTTAGATAAACCAGTCAGGAGGCCTTAACTTAATTTGTTGAAAGTTTTACTGTTGAATTTTCTGTATCTTAATAGTATAAACAGATTCTTGAATGTTAGACTGATAATCACCCTTAGTCCTTGCAAGGCTTTTTTTGGTAGTATAGAATAAAGTATAAAAACAAAACATTAAGGGGCTAGGAAGGTGGCTCAGTGGTAGAGCGCTTGCCTTGCATGCCTGAAGCCCTGGGTTCGATTCCTTAGCACCACATAAGCAAAAAGAAAAAAGCTGGAAGTGGTGCTGTGGCTCAAGTGGTAGGGCGCTAGCCTTGAGCTGAAGAGCTGAGGGACAGCACCCAGGCCCAGAGTTCAGGCCCCATGACCGGACCCCCCCCAAAAAAAACATTAAAATGGAAGTTTTTAGCTATTGTTTCTTTAGTTCCTCTTTCATGTTAGTACCATTACTTTGCAACTAAACGATCTGTATAAACTAGAGCATAAGGACATTTGAAATAAGCCTGTCCTTTTAAAAATGCTTGGAATATGGTTTTCATTTTATAATATATAATAGGCCACAAATTACTGTGCTAATGATTTGTCATAAACATAATAAAGTCAAGGTAGCCTTCAAAAAAAACTCTTTCTTGAGTAAACAAAGCTTTTTTTCTCCTTTTGTCCACCCCCAACTCAAGGAATCTAACTCTGAAAATGCTTAAGTATCTATTAGCAAACTATCCTTGCATTTCATGCTCACAAAGAAATTATTGGGTGAAATATTTGGTGCCAAAATGGTAGGAATGACACATAAGCCCAACTCACATCATAAATTTCATAAATTATAATTTTGACCTACTAAAATGAAAATGCCATTGGGCAATGACAGGGAGGATGATGAGCTACATTGTGTAGTCCTCTCGCTCTTTGGAACATCTTGATTCTTATGAAGTCAAGTAAAAATTAATTTTCAATGCCTCTTTGGATTTAAAAAAAGCAGCCTTCTAGGAAGTTTGGAGACAGGAAGGATAGTATCACAATGTTACATCTTTTTAAGTCTTTTTCTTTTCCTTTATTTTGTTTCATACTGGCACTAGGGCTTGAATTCCTGGACTTAGACTCCCACTCAGCTTATCAAGGTTTTCTGCTTACAGTTGGCACTCTACTACTTGAACCACATCTCCACTGCTTTTTGCTAGTTAATTCGAGTTCAGTCTTTTGGATTTGTCTGCCCAGTGTAACTTTGTTAAACCTAAATTCTCAGATCTCAGGCTCCTGAGTAGTTAGGATTATAGACATGTACTACCAGTGCCCAGTTTAGTCTTTATTGTTTTTTTATTAGAATGAAGTTTACTTGATTAGTAAATCTCTACCCCTTCCCAAAAAGCCTTTGTCTATAATCTCTATTATTAGAGATTTTATATATACATATATAATATATAGAGAGAGACTAACATTAATTTTTTTGCCTATACCAGGGCTTAAATTCAGGGCCCTGTGCTCTTGTTTGGCTTTTTCACTCAAGGCTGGCATTCTACCACTTGAGCCACTCTTCACCTTCAAGCTTTTTGCTGGAGATGAGAGTCACACAGACCATTTTTACTCAGGCTGACCTCGAACCCAGATCCTCAGATCTCAGCCTCTTGAGTAGCTAGGATTTCAGGTGTGAGCCGCTAGTGCCCAGCTAACTTAACTCCTTTTTCTTTTCTTTTTTTTTTTGTCGGTCGTGGGGCCTGAACTCTGGGCCTGGGAGCTGTCCCTCAGCTCTTCAGCTGTAGACTATACAGCTCTACCACTTGAGCTTCAGCCCCACTTCTGGCTTTTTCTGCTTATGTGGTGCTGAGGAATTGAACCCAGAGCCTCATGCATGCAAGGCAAGCACTCTACCACTGAGCCACTTTCCCAGCCCCTCCTTTTCTTTTTTTGGTTGTGGGCTTTGGACTCAGGGCCTGAGCTCTGTCCTTGAGCTCTTTTACTCAAGGCTAACACTCTGCTACTTTGAGCCTTAACTCCACTTCCTGTTTTCTTGTGGTTAGGAGATAAGAGTCTCATCCTGCCTAGGCTGGCTTTGATCTTCAGATCACAGCCTCCTGAGTAGCTAGGGTTACTGGTATGAGCCACCAGGGCCCGCCCTAACTTAACTCTGTGTGTGTGTGTGTGTGTGTGTGTGTGTGTGTGTGTGTGTGTGTGTGTGTGTGTGTGTGTGTGTGTGTGTGTGTGTGTGTGTGTGTGTGTGTGTGTGTGTGTGTGTGTGTGTGTGTGTGTGTGTGTGTGTGTGTGTGTGTGTGTGTCTGTCGTGGGGCTTGAAATCTGGGCCTGGGCACTGTCCCTCAACTCTTCAACTCAAGGCTAGTGCTCTACCACTTGAGCTACAGTGCCACTTCCGGTTTTCTGAGCGGTTTATTGGGGTTTATTGGAGATAAGAGACTTGTGGACTTACCCGCTGGGACTGGCTTTGGACTGCAATCCTCAGATCTCAGCCTCCAGAGTAGCTAGGATTACAGGCGTGAGCCACCAGCTCCAGGCTCCCAACCTGACTCTTGAGGATTGAAAATTCACAGCACTAAAATGTATGGGAACATAAGTACTTTAAAAGGCATGAGATTTGCTGGGCACTGGTAGCTCACGACTTTAATCCTATTTAGGAGACTGAGATCAGAGGATTGCCATTCAAACTCAGCTGGATAGGAAAATCTCTCTCCTCTCCAATTAACTACACACACAAAAAGTCTAAAAGTGGAGATGTGACCCAATTGGTAGAGTGCTAACCTTGAGCCAAAAGCTTAGGGACAGCACCCAGGCCCTGCGTTCAAGTCCCAAGACTGGCATAAAGAGCAAAACAACAGATTTCTAGGTAAGCAATCAGTATTTACTTGTGGTACTATCAAGACAGAATGATGACACTCATCACCCATCTCTCAAAACTTCCTATAAAGCTGCTCTTTCTCATGGAAAGAGATCTTTAAAGGGTCATTTTTTTTACTTGATGTTATAGAGATCTCCATTTTCCAGGCCAAGAGTTGAGCACTGTGGTTTGCCAACCCTAAATGTTACCCTGTGGAATTTTCTTAATGATCCACTGTAAAACAACACCTACAAATATTCATATGCACCACCAAATCTAGTGACTCTACTTAACCCATTAAGCCTGTTTCTTTATCTTCCTTGATTATCTAATGTTTCAGTGTCTCTTTTCAATTGCAATTGCTTTCTCATCTGTAGAAGCATTGTTAATTTGCATCAAATTAATTTTTTACAACTTATAAACAACCAGCAGATATTTGATGTGAAGAAGCAAGATATTAAGTGCTATTATTTGGGACCAGAAGACCATAAAGGAGATTTTGTGTGTGTGTCTGTGTCTGTGTGTCTGTGTCTGTGTGTCTGTGTGTCTGTGTCTGTGTGTGTCTGTGTCTGTATGTGTGTGTGTTTTAGGGAGGGTGTGAATGTAAGCTTGTTTGTGTGAAGGAGGCTGTGTGTATGTCAAAGAGGTTGTATATTCATAGACTGTATATTTGTCTTTCTGAAGGAGGCTATATGTGTGCATGAAGGAGTTTATTTGTATATTTGAAGGAAGCTCTGTGTTTTTGAAGGAGGCTTTGTGTGAGAAAGCTCTATGTGTGTATATGTTTATAGGAGGCTATGCATGAACGTGGCTGTATCTGAATGTGTGTGGTTTTGTGTGTGTGTGCGTGTGTGTGTGTGAAGGAGACGGTATGTGGAGGCTGTGTGTAAATGTGAAGGAGCCTCTGTGTGTTTGTGTGAAGGAGGCTATGTATCTATGTAAAGAGAGCTGGCTGTGTGTAAAGGAAGCTGTATATGTTTGTGTGAAAAAAGCTGTGTGTGCATGTATGTGTGAATTTTTTAATAATTACTTTTCCCATGTTATAAGTAGGGATTGGTTTGGAATGGTAATATTGATTATGTTCAAGATAATGAAAACACTCTAAACAGATGTTTGGTGTGATAATGATTATGCACCTATACTCTATAATCAGAATAACGTATAAGATTTAGTATAATTTATCATGATATTGTTTCCTTTTTATATATGATTTCTCAAACCTAGAACAGTTCTTAATGATACTTCTAAAGTTATACGCAACACTTGTCTTGCTGAATGGTCATGAAAAATACATGTAACTTTGGTTACCCAGTTAGTAATTTTCGAATTTTGAAGCAGAAATTACTATTGAGCTGATTCTCATGCTCTTGTAGACAGTAGCAGATGGACTATGCCTACCAACTAAACTGAAAATCAAAGATATTATAATGTTTGACACACTTCCGCATAACTGACATATTATGACTTTATATTGCTTTTATGTTAGATTGCTATATTTTATTTGTCAATTTTATTTGCCATTGTGTGTGGGGGGGGGGTGTGAAGGAGACTGTATGTGGAGGCTGTGTGTATATATGAAGGAGCCTCTGTGTGTTTGTGTGAAGGAGGCTATGTATGTATGTGAAGAGAGCTGGCTGTGTGTGAAGGAAACTGTATATGTGTGAAAACAGTTGTGTGTGCATGTATGTGTGATTTTTTTTTTATAATTTTCCCATTTTATAAGTAGGGATTGGTTTAGAATGGTTACATTGACTATGTTCAAGATAATGAAAACACTCTATACAGATGTTTGGTGTGATATTGATTATACACCTATACTCTGTAATCAGAATAATGCAATTTTATTTGCCATTGCTATATAAGTTCAAAAGGTAATAGAAAGTTCTAAATGTGATGGGATGCAGACTTCACTGTATGAGTATTTATTTAGTACCTTTTAAAAACCAAGCCCTCTGTTATAGAATGGAGAAATAATACATTCTTCACTGAAAGTAGTTGGAAAATAGTGGGTAGGGAGACTGGGGAAAGAGAAAATGGTTGAAAGGGGTCAATCTGATTAAAGTACAGTATATACAAATGTGAAATGCCATAGTGAAGCTGAGACCTGGTAGCTTACACCTGTAATCCTAGATACTCTGGATGCTAAGATCTGGAGAATCAAAGTTTGGGAGTAGCCTAAGCAAAAAAGTCCAGGAGAGCCAGACAACGGTAGCTCATGCCTGTAATCCTAGCTACGCAGGAGGTTGAGATCTGAGGATCACAGTTCAAAGCCAGCCTGGGCAGGAAAGTCAGTGAGACTCTTATCTCCAATAAACCACTAGAAAACCAGAAGTGACGCTGTGGCTCAGGCGGTAGAGCGCTTGCCTTGAGCTGAAGAACACAGGGACAGCACCCAAGCCCAGAGTTCAAGCCCCACCACTGACTAAAAAAAGTCCAGGAGACTCCTGTCTCCAAAATAGCCAGCAAAAGGCAGGCTGAAGGCATGGCTCAAGTGGTAGAGTGCCAGCTGGTCAAGCAAGCTGAGCAAGCACAGGTCCCTGAATTTAAACCCTAGTACCATTTTTAAAAAGACAAGTTGTAAAACAGGTCCTATTGGTATGGATGCTAGTAGGAGTGAGAAAAGTGAGCAGAGGTGAAGGAGGGTGAATATGGTTTATATACATGTGTGAAAATATAACAGCGAGGTTTATTGAGATTGCTTTGAGGAGTGGGATGGGGAATGACGGAGAGTAATGCAGGTGAGTCTGGTCAAGGTACAGTGAAACTCTATTGTACAGCTAACAGAAGCTTAAAAAGTAAGCTAAACACTGTTTTAGATGCTAGAGAAAAAGCAATATAGAAAACAAAAACCCCTGTTCCTATGGGAGATAGATACCATTCTAGATGAGAGAGGCAAATACTGTGTGATATGAAGGGTGATGATAAGCAATATGAAGAAGATTAAAATAAAGTAAGGTATGGTGTATTTTTTATTTGTGTGCTGATACTAGGGCTTGACCTTGGGCTTTGCACTCTGCTCAGCTTGTTCAGCTTTTTCACTCAACAGATGATGCTCTACCACTTGAGCCACACCTCCATATCCAGCATTTTTGCTTCTTAACTGGAAATAAGAATCTCTTACATTTTTCTGCTCAGGCTGATTCTAAACTGCAATCCTCAGACTTCAACCTCTTGACTAGCTGGGATTACAAGTATGAGCCACTGGTGCCCAGATTAGGTATAGGATATTAAAGAGGGTAGGGCTTGCTAGTTTACATTAGTTACTCTGAAAAGAACTATGAGCAGAGACTAGAGGTACTTAAAGCATGTGAGCCAAGCACATTTTTGAGAATAGAATAAATACAGGAATTTTGCTGTGACAGGATGAACAGAGATGGGAAGGGAGTTGGGTGTACAGTGGCAAATGGACTAAAATGATTATTTGCAGAGTTGATAAATAATTAACAGATCTATTATTACTGGGGTAGTCAGTAGCAATAATATCAATCTGGTGTTTTGGTTCATAAAGTTCCATCAATAAGAAGATATTAGAAACACTTAAAGAAGTTTGCTGGGACTAGCTCTGGTACAATCCTTGCTTATCAGAAGTGCTGTTAAATGATACAGAGATTTCTTAAAAGCAGTGATAATAACAATAGTTGGTGTGCTGGTAGCAGAAATTGAGTGTGGCATCTGTGAAGCATTTTGCCAAAACAATTTGGATTGTTTTTTAATTAAATCCATCTATGAGCACAACAATATCTGGGAGGTGGTTTTGTAGGAAGAAGTTGGGAGGACATTCTAAGTGGGAGGAATAATGTGGTAGTACAAAAGTAAAAGATGACAGTTATTGAGGACAAAGCAAACATTCTAAATTCATTTATTTGAAGTTGAAAATGTAAGGGTATAGCTATAATATTTTAGCAACTAGACAAAGGTTATTAAAGAGGATTATCTTCATCTATTTAAGAGGAAAACCTAAGATAGAGAATTAAAAGGACCTAAGACTTAAAACTTGATTGTTTTTATCGCCTCTACCCTTTCAAGTCTATAGTCTTGATGTTTTCCCCCTTACTTCAGCGTAAAGAAGTGAAGTTTTAAACTAGAAATAATCACATCTATTTTTGTCATTGGCTTAGTTGTGCTCTTATTTTTAACTACAAAAGTAATAGTCTTGTTTTAGTTCATGTAAGTAATGTTGTAAAGTAATATAGTATATATGAATTTATTCACTTGATGTCATACTTGATTTTTGCTTTGCTCTTAGGAATTTTGACATATTTTATATAATTTTCTTAAGGTTATTCCTTTTGTACTTTGATGTACACATCTTGAAGAATAAGGAGTAGCTGTAAGAGATTTTTAACAATTCTCCTATTTTCCTAAATGTTAAGTTTTTAGAAATATAGATTCAGTGATTAACAGATTGTCTATTCTTCTTTTCCTCTTCTTTTCTCTGTAAGATATTGTGATCTGATGTGTGGCCATTGGTAGCTTCCCTAAAAACTTACTAAGTCTTTTAGTGAACAAAGATTTGGATTAGGGAAGGAATTGCTCTGTGTGTGTGTGTGTGTGTGTGTGTGTGTGTGTGTGTGTGTGTGTGTGTGTGTGTGTGTGTGTGTGTGTGTGTGTGTGTGTGTGTGTGTGTGTACGTACACATGTGCACACACAATCTCCAATTTTCAAGTAAATGTCTAAAAGAATACCGGCAGAGGAGTCAAATGTTATAACACCTCTGAACCCCTGTAAAGAACTGCTTAACAAAATAAATGTCAGGAAGCAGAAACATGTTTAAGGAGAACTAGGGACACATGAATGGAGGGAGGAAAGCAAATGTAGTGAATCTATTCAATATACCTTAAGTAAAAATTAGACTATGTAACTTTAGGGCGGGAATGGGAAGAGGAAATAGGTGAGAATGCTGGAAGGGTGACATTGATCAAAATGCATTGTACTCATAACCTGACTTATGAAATTGTAACCTCTTTGTTAACTACTTAATAATGGAAAGGAATATGGGCAGAGAGAAAAACAATAAGAAAAATAATTATTTTTATTAACCATTTCCCACAGCTCAAGTACAGAGTTGGCAGCTTTCAAAATGCCAGCTGTGGCTATTGGATCATTCTAAAGTAAGCATTCACAGTCCTCTTGTTAGCAAAATAATAGAATCAGAAAAATTCAAACCTCTATGGAGCACACTACTTTCTCTTCTTTGAATATATCTCTAAGTTCATTGGCAGCTTACTAATTACTTTGTTAACATTTAAGGAAGTTGAGATTATAAAAAACTCAACAAAGGTATACTAGTTTGACTTTGTAAGCCTGACAACTATGACAAGATAAAGAATCTGCTTGTAAAGTTCCAGCAGCTATTGCTATGGAAAAAAATATATAATCCAACATTTTACTTTGAATGGAAGTAAATCTGGTTTGTAATTAGGTTTGTTTACATGACTCTTCTGTAGCTAGAGCAGTGTTGTCTTACATGATGTCCTCAATCTAGTGTACAAACACAAAGAGGCACTTGTCAAACTTAAGTACATTTTAGTTTGCCTGCTAAATTAGCACATTAATAATGAGCATCATTTTCAAGTTGTGGCTGTTTTAATCGTTTTTGACACCATCTCTGGATTTTGCTGTTCATCATTATCTTTGGCCTAATAAAAAAAAGATGCTTTTGAAATCAAGTTTGCAAGTATCTAAAATTGGAAGAAACAATTAGTGCTTTAGATTGATGTTCTTAACGCTGGCTTTATGTTAGATTCAGATTCATCTGAGGACTTTTTGAAACAAACTAAAAGACAAGATCAAGTGGCATGATGTCTGAAGCTTGCTTTAAAATATTCCCAGGATGGGTGGCTAGAAAGGTGGCTCAGTGGTAGAGTGCTTGCCTTGCATGCATGAGGCCCTGGGTTCGATTCCTCAGCACCACATAAACAAAAAAGCCAGAAGTAGTACTTGGCTCAAGTAGTAGAGTGCTAGCCTTGAGCTGAAGAGCTGAGGGACAGCACCAGGCCCAGAATTCAGGCCCCACCCAGGATGGGTTAGGAGCAATGGGTGACATTGTTGTCAGACACCTTGTATTCATGTACTGTTCTGTAGAATGGGACCTTCTTTGTACAACTACTTAAAAATAATAATAAAAAATTTAAAAATATTCCCTGGAGCCAGGTGTGGTAGCTCACAAATTTAATCCTGTCAGTTCTGGAGACTGAAATCAGGAGGATTATAGTTCAAGGCTAACCTCGGCAAAACATTTGCAAGACACCTTCTTAACCAATAGCTGTGTGTTTTAACATGTTTGTCATAACAAGTATGCCTGAGGTTAAGATCCTGGAGAGTTGCAGTTTGAGGCCAGCCTGGGCAAAAAAAAAACTATGTAAGATACCTCATTGGAAGACATTGGGTGTGGTAACAGGCACATGCCATCCCAACTACAGTAAGAAGTATAAAATAGGAGTACTGTTCAGACATTGGCCTAGATTTTTAAAAAATAAGACCCTATCTCAAATTTTAAAATTAAGTGTATTAAGAGAATGATAGAAGAAATAATCAGACTTTGACAACTTAACAGTTTTGAAAAAGCTAACTGTATTTTAAGTTAAAAGGGAATAACAGGATGCAAGATAGCTATGTTCATATTTGAATATCTGTCATGTTGAAAGATTTTATGTTTTGTGTTATTCTAATGTTGCATTTATACTGAAAAAGAACTTTTTCCCTTATTTTTCTTTTTGATGAGTAGAAAATAACTTTTTTTCTAATATATGTTAAAAGTGTATGTTATAAAAATTTCAAAAAATATGTATAGAAGAAGAAAGTAAGGGCTCCTCCATTATCTTACTGGCTAGAGAACCACTGTCACCAGGTTTAATTTGTGGGATCCACTACAAAATGAAAACAAAAGACTCCTTCAGATAGTAAGAATTCAAGACAGGAACATTAAACACAAGCACGAGGCCCTATGCATAAGTCATAATAAACCTTAGAAACTGGAACTAACAAAACATTGTGTTATATAGATTCTTCCGTATTTTACAAAGGACTTTCTAATAGAAATTCACACCAATGCAGTAGGCTGCCTGAGAAGTAAACTCAAAGTAAGACTGTCTTTCATGTTGTTATAGAGAGGATGAATATGCTGGAGGGTGGATGATGTTAGGGTATTTATCATTTCTGAATTCTATAGTTATGTGGTCAAAAAGAATTGGTTCATAAAACAGTAGTTATTTATGTAAGTACCTGTTTTGTTATCTTCTTATGACATTTAATTATTTTCCCCTTCAATTATGATGGTGAATTTCCTTAGAAAGCTGAGCATTACTTATATGGCAGGTTGCTATGTATAGACCTTCACTAGGATCTAGAATATTGACTGCTACCTTAGTCTTTTAGTCATCCAGAAGATGGTTTGGATTTATAGATGTTTTAAATTAGACTACTTCATAACCTTGACTATTCAGACTATCAAATGATAAACCCTCTGTGTATATAGAAAGCAATCTAAAGTGGTCTGCTTGTTTTCTTGTACTTTTAGAACCCAGACAATAGGCAGATATTAGTTCCTGCATGACTTGCAGGGACTTGATCGTGATTACAGCCTAATGAGCTGAAAGAGTTCCCCCAAGTGACTGGAAATGTATTCTAGTGCTAGCTTCCAAATTATTTGTTGCATAGCTTTATATTAACTGCCTAATTTTGAGCACTTATATTAAAAGTTTCTTTTGTATACAGTATAGGACACTTAAAGTCTATGACTGTTTCTGTTATATCACTTAGAAATCGTTCTGTGGCTGCTCCTTTGTTCTCTGTCTCTTCACCTGTCCATACTGCCACTATTGTATTTCAGCTGACCCAAACTTTACCCCTTTTTTTCTTCCAGTTTGTATTCACTGCTTTATATAGTGTATGTGAATAAAGAGATAGAATTTAAGCTAGTTTATTTTAAAAAATCTATGGCTTCTTATTGCAAATTTGAATTTTTTTCTTTTGAAACCTTCTTGAGAATGTAAATTCCTGGTATCAAATATAACAGCTAAAACTTCATTTTTTTTGGCTGGTCCTGGGGCTTGAACTCTGGGCCTACGGACTATTCCTGAGCTCCTTTTGCACAAGGCTAGCACTCTTACCACTTGAGCCACAACTCTACTTGAGGCATTTTCTGTGATTAACTGGAGATGAGAATCTCATGACTCAGACTTTCCTACTGGGGCTGGCTTCAAATCACAATCTTTAAATCTCAGCAGTATTGCAGAACTGAGCCACTGGTGCCCAGCCAAACTGTCTTGTTTTTAATAAACATTTCATTTGAAGTTCTAATTCCTTTATTTTGATATCTTTGTCAGTTTTATACACATATATTGATGCCATTTGTCAACCTGAATGTAATTGCCTCCTTTGGTTGCCTTTTTGCTACTATTCTTTTATCTGTCATTTGAATATTTTCATTCTCCTGTCTTCAAAGTGAGAATACTTCCCTTTTGTTCATTTTCGAGTTAGATTGTCATATTGCCCTTAAGATATCAATATATGTTCAGTGACTACTTTTCTTTCTTTATCCTTGGCCAAATCTCTCATTTCTCAGTCACTGTGCTTCAATGCTAAAAGTCATAGAAATATTTTTCCTTTCATCCTCAAATCTTCCAGTGATTCCTCATTGTTAGTTAAATGTGATTTGCTCTTCTAATTTTCATTTCCATTCTCTTTCCCAGTACCTCCTCTTCCATAATGTTTGTCTGGGTTTTCTGGTTTCCTTTTCTTTTCTCTCTTTTTTTTTGATGGGTAGTACCAGAGATTGAACCCAAGGCCTCATGCATGCAAAGGCAGATACACTACCACTTTGACCAAATCCTCAGTTCTTTTTTGTGTGTTCCCCCCCACACACACACAACCCTCATACTTGCTTGTCTTGCTTGCTCAGCTTGCCTACTTGGCAAACACTCTACAACTTAAGCTGTAAGTGCAGCTTTTTGCTGGTCATTTTGGAGATGGACTCTCACAGACTTTCTTACCCTGTCTTGCTTCAAACTGTAGTCCTCCAGATCTCAGAATCCTGAGTATTTAGGATTACTGATGTGATGCACCAGCACTTGATCCTTTTTGTGTTTTTGATACTTGTTTGGGAGATAGGATCTCACTAATTTTTCCAGGTTGGCCTCAAACACAGATCCTCCTTCTTCCATATCTCAAATAACTAAGGTTACAGGCATGGGCCACTACTTCTGGCCTTGGTTTCTACTTTATAACAAAATCTTCAATTCATAGCCTTTTTGTTCTTTTGCTGTGCTAGGGATTAAACCTAGGATTTTGCACATTAGGTGAACCATTTTTACAATGATTTGCAAATGATTTCTTTCCTTTCTACTACAATTGCCAAAGTCATCTTTAGCTATACTTTTAAAACCCTCTGTTGGTTTGCTAATAGATATAATGTTGCATTTGTGCACACTGTTTTTACTTTTTGTGTGTGTGCCAGACTTGGGGCTTGAACTCAGGTCCAGGCAGGCTTTCACTCTACCACCTGAGTCACAGCTCCATTTCTAGCTGTTCTGGTAATTAAATGGAGATAAGAGCCTCATGGACTTACTGTTAGCCTGGCTGGGCTGGCTTCAAACTATGATCCTCAGATCTCAGCCTTCCTGAGTAGCCAAGATTACAGGTGCCTGGCTGTTTTAACTTTTTATCTGTTCTTACATCCATTATCCCACCTTGTTTTCAGCCAATCAAATATCCCTTACTCTCTTTGATTTCTACCAATGTATTGCCTTTTGTGTTTATAATAATTTCCTGCCTCATATCTACCAAATTACTTACATGCTCATTCAAAGCTTATTTGAAATATTAATTCCTTTCAAGTAGGTAAGGATGAAGAAAAAGCTAAACTTCTCATTTATAATTGATTATAATTTCTTTCAAAAATCTGTAAACCAAAAACAATACTCAACCAATTAAAGTGTCTAGAAAAGGTAAGTAAATTTGTGTAGTCCATTCATTCCACTGACATTGCTAGGTTAGCAAGCATATGTTGAAACTTAAGAATCCAAATTCAGAGGTAGAAAGCATAGCTATAGTGAGCCCTAGTAATGTTCATAAGAATATACAAATATTGTACATGAAGCACATAGAAAGTGATTTTAATATTCACCCTACTACGCAAATGCTAAATTGTGTAGTATAAAACTTATGTAGAATAAGTGTTCAGAGAACAGGGAAAACATTATTGCCTAGGATTGCTAGTGAAAATCACATAGAAGTATGTTTTGAAGAAAATATAAAATGAAGCTGGTGCCGAAGGCTCATGCCTGAAATTCTAGTTGAAATCTGAGGATCAAAGTTCAAAGCAAGCCCTGGCTGGAAAGTCCATGAAACTCTTATCTCCAATTAACCACCAGAAAACCAGAAGTGGAGCAGTGGCTCAAGTGGTAGACCACTAGCCTTAAAGTAAAGAAAGCTCAAGACAACATCCAGGCCCTGAGTTCCAGCTCCAGAACTGGCGCGCGCGCACACACACACACACACAAAGAAAATATAAAATGTAGACTATCTGAACTGGGGTAGAAGACTTTTGCTAGCATTTTTCAGTAAAAAAATTTAATAATTGTTTAGCAAAACCCTAAGGGAGAAATTAGCTGTTTGCTTAAGAAAACAGCAAATTTTGTTGTAGAAAGTAGTGGAAAATCTAGCCAGATAATTTAAGTAGAACTAATCAATTAAGTACTCAGATTCCATATTGAGGAAATAAGAATTGTAAAAAGAAAAAAAAGGGAGGGGGGAACCTTCTTCATGCCAGTCTTAGGGCTTGAACTCAGGGCCTGGGCTCTGAGGGCTTTAGTGTTCAAATCTAGTGCTCTACCACTTGAATCACAGCTCCTTTTCCAGGTTTTTTTAATTTGTTTTTTGTTTTGTTTTTTTTTTATTTTTCTTTTTTTATTGTGAAAATACTGTACAGAGGGGTTACCACCTCACTCCAGTTAGAATGGCTAAAATCAAGAACCCTTTTCCAGGTTTTTCTGGTGGTTAGTTGGAGATGAGAGTCACAGACTTTCCTTGTCCAGACTGGCTTTGAACTATGATCCTCAGATCTCAGCCTCCTGAAGTAGCTACAATCACAGGACTGAGACATGAGTGCCCAGCTTAATAAAAAACTTTTAGACATATACTAGTTACTGCAAATAAGGGAAACCATGGGACCTATGTTTCTTTGGGCCTGGCTTGGCTTACTTCACTTAATATAATTTTTTCCAAGTCTTTCCATTTCCTGACAAATGGGGCAATGCCATTCTTTCTGATGGAGGCATAGAATGCCATTGTGTATATATACTACATTTTCTTGATCCAGTCATCTACTGAGAGGCATTTGGGTTGGTTCCATATCTTAGCTATGGTAAATAATGCTGCAATAAACATAGTTGTGCTGGTAGCTTTAGTATGGTCCTGTTTGTGATCATTCGGGTAAATGCCCAAAAGTGGGTTTGCTGGGTCATAGGGGAGCTCTATGTGGAGTCTTTTGAGGAACCTCCATACTACTTTCCAAAGTGGTTGAACAACTTTGCACTCCCACCCACAAAAGGTCAGATAAGTTGATGTTAGGTGAAATGAACCTCAAGATAAGTATTCAAATGTTTTTTCTTTCATGTGATTGTTTCAAATATATTTATAAGATGATTTTGTTGTTGTTTTGTATGTCCCTCCCCCACAGTATAAACCCTGCTTTCACTGTATTTGATATTGGTATAATCTGTGGAGGGGAAGGGAAAAAACAAATCCTTTAAATAAGGATACAGGTGGACCCATTGCAACAATGAGATGTACAAGACGTTATGTTGAAAAACGAACTTTACAACTTTGGGGGGGGGGCGGGGGGATGAGAAGTGATGGGAAGGGGAAACAAATAGGAGGCAACAATGCTTGATAAGAAATGTACTCATTATCTTGTCGATGTAATTGTAACCCCTCTATACAGTATTTTCACAATAAAAAAAAGAAAAAAAAACTTTTACAATGCGTTATTATTAATGACAATTTTTATCTTATTTCATTATCTTATTTTTTAAGACTAACAGCTGTAAAGTCTGCCCTGAGCCAGGCAGGCCCCGTGCAGATACCTCCCTACCCCTTGGCCAAGTTTCTACCCAATATCTGTGTTACCTAGGTAACTGGCACCTGGGAGCAGTCACCTCCCCCTCCTGAGAGATCACATCCTTGGCTGCCCCCAGTCAGCCTCCCACTTGACTGTAGGAGGGTCCCAGGCCCTGAGGTCATGTCAGATCCAGTGTGGCCACATCTCTTCCCATCCCTGGCCTTGATAAGCCTGGCCCAGGGGTGGGCCAGGCCTCTCCACCATGCATGGGGGGCGGGGAGGAGGAACAGTTCTGTAAATAAATTTCTTTTCCTGCATGAAAACCGTGTGGTGTTCTCTTCATTGGCTACCTAATGAAACCTATCTAATTAATATACCTTACAGAAGCATGACATGTTTATTCTCTTTAATCAGAAAAATAAGCCCTGAGTTCCTGGATTAAAGCTGCAGGTCTCAGCGCTGCCCTGATTGGGGAGTTAGGCTGCACAGTCTGGGGTAGATTTTCTTATAAAGTAACTAATACTGAGTTTTTTGCTGTGTGCTAAACGTTGTTTTGAATGATTTATATTTGATTATTTAATGTTTACCACAATCCTTTGTGATAGATTCTGTTTTAGTTTGTTTTACTGATGATGCAGAAATGATAAGTACAATGAAATTGGGGAGTCCGGTCATGGGGCCTGAACTCTGGGCCTGGGCACTGTTCCTCAGCTCTTCAGCTCAAGGCTAGCACTCTACCACTTGAGCCACAGCGCCACTTCCAGCTTTTTTTTTCTGCTTATGTGGTGCTGAGGAATCGAACCCAGGGCCTCCTGCATGCAAGGCAAGTGCTCTACCACTGAGCCACCTTCCCAGCCCCCAGTACAATGAAATTGAAAACAGGTGACCAGCCAAGATTGAGATGCAGGTATTCTCTGATACCACTTTCTGTGCATTCTTTTTGTTTGCTTGCTGGCTCCATGATTCAAACTCTGACTTGGCTTTTTTTTAATTAATTAATTAATTTTTTTTATTGTGAAAATACCGTATGACTTGGCTTTCTTGATCATGACTGTCATTCTTTCACTTTACTCATGCCAGCTTTTGCTGGTTAATTGGAGATAGAGTTTTGAAGACTTTTCTGCCTAGGCTAATTCTATGTCAACAGGCCTCCAGATCTCAGCCTCCTAAGTAGATAGTTTCTTTTTTTGGGGTCCGGTCGTGGGGCCTGAACTCTGGGCCTAGGCGCTGGCCCTCAGCTCTTCAGCTCAAGGCTAGCACTCTACCACTTGAGCCACAGCACTACTTCTGGCTTTTTCTTTTTGCTTATGTGGTGCTGAGGAATCGAACCCAGGGCTCATGAATGCAAGGCAAGCACTCTACCACTGAGCCACCTTTCCAGCCCCCTAAGTAGCTAGTTTCATAGACATGAGCCACCAACACCCAGTAGATTCTATATTCTTTTCTATTATTTACACAGCTGCTTTATGGAAGTTTATAAGTACTGCAAATACATTGTAAGATTTGGATAATTCAACATGACTTTATATTGGAAAATGATTTTCCTAAATACTCCTCACTCTGGTCATGATAATCTCTTCATCTCAATTATGTATCTTTCCTTAAAAGTCTGTATCAGAGGTTAAAATAGAGCAAGGAAACTTACTGAAATTGTTTTGGGAAGGGAAAGTGATAGAGGGAGTGAGATTGATTAGAATACATTGTAAATGTGTTGGTATATAACAATAAAACTTTTTAATGTAATTTTTTTTAAAAACCTTCCCCTAAAAAGAAAAATAAAAGAAAAAATGTGTATCAAGACTCAGGCTATACATTTTGTTAAAGAAGTCAGTTTGTTATATAAAATGATTTCAACCATCTTTGTATTACAATAGGGCTTCTGGTTGGAACCCTTGATTCAGTCTTAGATTCTACTGCTAAAGTAGCTCCATTTCGCATCCTACACCAGACGCCAGATTCTCAACTTTACTGGTCAATTGCATGTGGTGAGTATGATTTTGAAAATAGTTAAAATACAATAAACATAATCAAGTGAATATTTAAATTTATTTATATTCCTTAATTGTTTTAAGATTTAGAAGTGAGTTAAATGTGTGACTCTACTTTGCCTGTTTAAGAACAATTACAGATTAATTAATTAATTAATAATTCCATTGGTCTAAGAGACCTGAAGCATGTGGCCCAGCAATGCTGATTCTGGGCAGATTTTTGTCTTGTTACTGCTACATGACTCTAACTGCTGGAAAGATATGATTCTTCCCATGAAATATGACTTGAAGATAAGAATTTTCCCCCAAGTAATTTCGAATAACTATATGAGGAGAATCTGAACTTAACTGTGAGTCCAAAATTTAAAGGTTGTTCCTAAAGAGGATAAGCCTGAAGCTGTTTATCAGCGTGTAATCCTAGCTATTCAGGAAGCTGGGATCTAGGGGATAACAATTTGAAGGCAGAGGAATTGCTGAGACTATTATCTCCAAAATAACTATGAAAAAGCAAAGCTGGTGGCATGGCCCAAGTGGTAGAGTACCAGCTGAGCACACAAACCAAGAGCATGAGGCCCTCAGTTTAAGCCCCAGGACTGTAAAAATAATTTTTTAATTTAACTTTTTAAAATTCACATGCCTACTTTCTCACAAAAGCATTTTATCCTTCAACTATGAAATAATGTCTTATATTATTCATTTTTATTAATGTGCTTCAGATGTCTCCATACATATATTATGGGTAGGAAAGGAATTAGAATAATTCTTCCTAGTAAAGTAAGTCAAAGTATTTTTTAAGCCCACACATATTTCATATGTGTGAACATATAGCATAGTATTAATTTTTAGGATATTGCTTTTTGTTCTTTCCCCTAAATTTCTTTTAGTTTGGCTGGGGAGTCTTTTCTCCTGGATTTTTAAAATAAAATGCCATTTAAACTAAGTGAAAGTGAAATTTGAAAATTCTGTAACCTCAATTCTAAATCTGGTTAGTCAAAATTACTTAGAAGAAACCTGCCCTTTCTGCTTTAAACAAGTAAAGAATTATTATATAAATTATTCTTCTAAATGAAACTTACTTTAAAAAAATACAATTACCTGAAAATGTACTTCTTTATTAAGCCAAATGGATAAAAATAATGGTCTTAAAATTTCTTCATAATTTTTATTCATGCTACATTAAGGAAAGCCCTTTTACTCTTAGTGTGCTGACTTTAGTAATATGAACAAAATTCTAGGTGAATAGTAGGAGGTAGGCAATTTTTGCATTGTTACTTCTTTTCAATAATGTTTATATAATCTACAATTCTGAGAAGATCTTAAAAGCATATATGGGGCTGGGTATGGTAGCACATCTCTGTGATTCAGAAGGCAGAGGCAGGAGGATCATGAGTTTAAGGTCAGTCCAGGGAAAATTAGGGAGACCTTATCTCAAAAGGGCTAGGGCATAGCTTGCCTGACAAGCAATAGGCACTGGGTTCGATCCTTCTGTACTGCCAAAAATAATACATTGCCTGGTGTAGAAGATATTGACAGCCAATGAAATGTTCTTTATCCAAAGCAATCTAGAAATAATATTTAATCTGACTCTCAAAAGTTGATTGGCCACAATGGAAATCCACTTATACATAAAATGCATGGGATTGTTACTTGCATGCCATCTTTACCACATAGATTTTAGACTAGCTGTTAGTTGAAGAACCAGAATTTGAATATGTTTACATATAATTCAGTACTGTACATGTTCTCATGAAAGACAGTGGTTGCTCTCTAGACACCAGACTGTTACTTTGCTTTCAGAAGTTTATCTTTTTTCACAAGCTGAAATACTTTTCTCCCCTCTTATTAATTATCTTACTCTTTCTATACTGACATCTACTGATCATGTCCACATATACATATGCTTAATGCTTTTATTACTTTATGATGAATATGCTTAATGCTTTTATTACTTTATGATCATCATTTCTGAAAGGGAGGGAGTATTTTTCAAAACTAAGCCTGTAAATTCAAGAGCAGATTTGTTGTGGAATTTTCCTTGAGACTTTCCTTCTCATGTTGTTAATTAGGAGCCAGCAAAGAAGAAATAACCAAGCATTGGGAATGGTTGGAACAAAATATCATGACAACTTTATCTGTATTTGATTCAAATGAAGATATTACTAATTTTGTGCAAGGCAAGATAAGAGTAAGTGGCATGGATGTACTTTGTAAATGGACTGGTAATGTCTTTTGCCTTCTTAGGTAAGGATCAGAGGTTGCATGAAAGGTTGGTTAAAAAAACTGGCATGTTTCAGAATTGGTAGAAACATATATGAATGCCAGAACTAGTTCTTAAAAAAAAATTCTAAAGTCAGTTATTTGTCTCTTTCTCCCTTGTAAATGTTGTAGTGGTATTTTCATTTCATTATCTCTTGAGTTTTGGGTTTGAATAAAATTTTTGTTGATTCAAAAGAAGATAGTTAACATTTATATTTCTGGTAGATCCTTCTAAAGCATTAGAAAGAAACGTAACATAAAACTGAAGAACATTTTCTCACTTTCATCCTAAGTGTGTATGTACTACACATATATATGTACACATATACATATAACACATACCTGTAGAGATATATGCCATTGTGTTTTATTGACTATTTAAAATTAAATATATATAATGTGTTCTTATTGGTAAGTGATGATAAATTTTCAAAAAATATTTTTTCTCCTCTAGGGATTAATTGCTGAGGAGGGAAAACAAAGTTTCGCAAAAGAAGATGATCCTGAGAAATTTCGAGAAGCCCTTTTGAAATTTGAAAAATCTTTTGGTTTACCAGAGCAGGAGAAATTAGTAACCTATTATTCATGCAGCTATTGGAAAGGACGGGTTCCTTGTCAGGGTTGGATTTATCTTAGTACCAACTTTCTGAGTTTCTATTCTTTTTTGCTGGGATCAGAAAGTAAGTTTTTTTTCTTATCATGGCTTTGAATTTGTTGACTAACCTGTCAACTCTATAGTGGTATTCATTGTATATAAAATAATGGGATTGATATTAAAGGTAATTAAACTACACCTACAAAAGTTCATTTCATCTATAAAAATAAAACAGGTTATTTAACATAGGAAAACATTAGAAATTGTGTACAAAAGGCTCTCATATTGTGGGAAGTGAATTAATATTAAATGATAGTAATCTGTCTTGTTCCCTTTTTACAAACTACGTATGTGCAGCCAGATGTGATATATTACAGCTACTTGGGATGTGTGACACATCCCAGTTGCTTTGGTTTAAAGAACATTTCATTGGCTGTCACACATGTGTCACACATGTATTCCAGCTACTTGGGAGGCAGAGGTAGGAGAATCTTCAAGTACAAGACTAGCCCTGGCAAAGTTTGTGAGAAACTATCTAAAAACAAAATACAAATAGAAGGCTAAGGGCATATCCCAAGAGGTGGAGTTCTTGCCTAGCATGCCCAAGGCCCTGGGTTTAGTCCCCAGTATTACACAAAAATAACAAAATAATTTTTCAGTCCATATTTTAATTATTGCTTGAAATATAGAGTATATATTAGTAGTCGTACCTAATGACACACATAATATTTTGCAGCCACAGAGGAATAAAACATCACTGCTTGTAGCATATGCACATATCTTTTCAGTCAGTGATTATGCAATGTAATTAGATAGTTATATAAGCAGATAGACTTAAACATCAAGTTAGAGTCGGGAAGGGGGGAGGGACGGGGAGGGTTGTTATTTAGTTTTTGTTGTGTCAGTACTGGGGCTTGAATTTATCACTCAGGGCTGACACTTTGCCACTTGAACCACAGCTCCACTTCTGGCTTTTTAGTAATTAATTGGAAATAAGAATTCCACATGCTTGTTTTGATTGGGCTGGCTTCAAACTAGAATCCTCATATCTCAGCTTCTTGAGTATTACAGGTGTGAGTCACTAGTGCCTGGCCTAGAGTCAGTTTTAATATCTGTTCTGAGGTTAGTGTATATTCATAGTAATGCTTCTCATTTTTAATCTCAAACTCTAAGCTATTTTAGCTATTTAAAATGTAAGTAGTTGTTAATTTAAGATATCTGCTTTATTAACAGAAATGAATATTGAGAATTGAATCATGCTTACTTATAACTCTTTTTTGCAGTAAAACTTATTATCTCCTGGGATGCAATCTCAAAACTTGAGAAGACTTCAAATGTCCTCCTGACAGAGAGTATTCATGTGTGTTCCCAAGGAGAGAGTTACTACTTTTCAATGTTTTTGCACATTAATGAAACATACCTTCTTATGGAACAACTGGCAAACTATGCTATAAGGCGACTTTTTGATAAGGAAACATTTGAAAATGATCCAGTCCTTGATGATCCACTACAAATAACCAAAAGGTATTCAAAACTCAATATTTCTTAAACTGTTGTTTACTGTAAGGACAAAATCATTGATTAGCACAAAATGTTAACTGCTTTTTGTTAAAGGATAGTTTTTCTTTATTCATAGCTCTTGAGTCTATTAATAGCATTTCAAAAATGGTTTACTATCCATGAGGTTTAATACTAAGAAATAACAGAAGTTAAGTTTGAAAATTATGATTTGAACATAAAATTGAACTATTATGTAAATAGTATTTTTGGAGTACTTTTAGAAATAATGAGGTCTGTTTCTGTGTATGTGTACTTTTAACTCTAGATTTCTTGGTGAATACTCTAATTGCAAGTCTGGAGTTATATTTATTTTAAAAAGATAATTTAGAGAACTTTGCAAGTGTGAAACCCTGAGTTCAAATTGCCAGTACTACCAAAAATATAGTTAATTATAGATAGCATGATTTTTAAGTCATACTTCATTCTGAAGTATGAATATGGAGAAATCCTTAAACAAGTCATAATCTCATAGACCCTTGGTTTTCTTCTGTGTCATTTCTACCTCAGGGCAATTATAAGGAATGAGTGAAACAGAGGAAATTTTGTAAAATGTAAAACCCTGGTAAGTGCTAACAGTAGAAGTGACTGTGGGAGACTATGGCAGGAAGATCCCAAAGTTGATTCCATTCCTAGTCTCACAGGCTCACTCTGTCTCAATAATAAAAAAAGGAAGTATCAGTTACAACTGCTACTGTATGTACTTTCTTGAAACTGACCAAGAGCCCTTTAGGCTTGCTCAACACTGAGTTGAGTGAAAGGAACTTGCCAAAGGACAGAAGGAGAAAAGATTCAGAAATAGGTAGCCGTGTACACACATTTTAAAATTTCTTCTTTTGTGTGTGTGTGCCAGTCGTGGGCTTGAATTTAGGGCCTGAGTACTGTCCCTGAGCTTCTTTTGATTAAGGGTAGTACAGTACTACTTGAGCCAGAGCACCATTTCTGACTTTTATGGGGGTTAGTTATTAGAGATAAGAGTCTCACAGACTTTCCTGCCTGGGCTGGCTTCCAACCACAATCCTCAGTTCTCAGCCTCTTAATGAAGTATTTGCTGTATGGGGAAATCTAAAAGGCAGCTAAGCCAGAGTCCTATGAATACACCAGAACAAGTTGTTGTGTGCCTACTATGTAGCTCTACCAAGTTGGGCACTTGTTTCTCTTGTTTATTACTAAACCATTCTAAAATCCAGAGATTTAAGATTCTTTTGTGAGCCTGACTTCCCTTTTTCTATTAAGTTATGAAGAGCAAATTGACAGTCTTCCAAATCATTTTTTCTAATAATAAGAATATAATTACTGCTTCTGTGTATTATTTTTACAAATATGTATTACTTCTAAAAGTTAAACAGTATAGAAGTATTTACAGCAGTAATTTAGTGTATCTTCATCTAAGTTTTTTAATATATGAATTATATATTTGACAAAGTTCTGAGTGGAGCTTGGTGCTAGTGACTAACACCTACAATCCTAGCTATTTAGGCTAAGGTCTGGAGGATGGCAGGTTAAAGCCAGCCTGGACTTCAGTTCACTGGTGAAATGTTAGACTGGTGGCATGACTCAAGTAGTAGAGCCACCAGGTTGAGCAAGAATGTAAAGGCCTGTGTCCAAACTTTAGGACTGATCACAAAAAACATTTAATGAAACTAAATTTAACATATTTTCTTCTTGCAATAACATTTTAAATATTAGTGGAATAACCCACCCAACTGCAACTTAAGTGAGGTTAAAAACGTAATTTTCTTGTCATATTTATTAGAGTTAGTTTAAAAGTCAAGATAAAGTATCACATATTCAAACACTGCCTGCTAGGAGGATGAATTTAGTCTTAACTTAGTTGGATTTGAATTAGAACTTTGTTGCTTAGCACAGTGTTTAAAGCCCAGAAAAATTGTGCTGTTAATATATTTCTGTATTTATGTGTTAATTAACAAGCTTTCTTGTTAACTTCTGATTAACTTCTATCCTGTGCCTAGTATTTTGAAAATGATATTGTTTTATTGTGCTTCTACTTTGGAGGTTTTTAAATATTCATTTAGATTTTTATCTAAATTAATTTTAATGTTCTAAAGACTGCCCTTCCTTCTTAAATTTTAATGGCATACGTCTTCATTATTTTTACTTTGAACTGGATAACTATAAATTTTCTCACAACCAGATGTAAATTATTGTGTTTGAAGATTGGTTTTGGCCATAGTCACATATAATAGTAGTCTTCAAGTAAATCATCCCTTTATAATTCTCAGTCTTGTATATTTTAATCTAGTAGTAAAATGAAATTAGAAAAGTAACAAACTGAGTTTATTTGGAGTGTATTTTTTCCACTTGAAAATTCATTGAAGAACATAGCATATCATGTCTAATCTGCTTACATTTAGATTATTCAGTATAGTCATGTGTATACTTTAGAATTCATCAGCCTGAGCCCATTCCTCCCCTTTTTTTCTTTCCTACAGAGGCTTGGAAAATCGAGCTCACAGTGAGCAATTCAATGCCCTCTTTAGGCTGCCCAAAGAAGAGACTTTGAAAGAGATACATGAATGTTTCTTATGGGTTCCGTTCACCCACCTCAATACTCAAGGGAAAATGTGCATTTCACAAAACTATATCTGCTTTACTAGCCAGGATGGCAATCTTTGTAGTGTAATCATTCCATTACGAGAGGTAATATAAATTTGGTTGCATATCCTTTTTAGTTTTTAAAATCATTTAATTCTGTAAATTAATAAAAGCTTAATATGCAGTATCTTCCAGATAAAAGGACTAGCTTTTTAAAATACTGATATTTCCTTTTAGTAGACCTTTGTGGTCCTTACTAAAAGTAAAAAACAGAAAAAGGAAAAAGCTTTTCAAACCAGATAAAGGTTTAGATTAGAATGAAGTAAAATGAGCTACCTCATTCAGATATTTAGCACATGAATACAAAAATGTAAATGATCACATTTTATATTCTTGGTCAAAAAGAAAGGAATTGATAGCTTTTATGTAAATGAGACATAAATTATCAGTACTCAACACTGAATATTTTGCATTTGTATTGGCAGTTTTAAAGGGCACATGTTAAATCTTATCCTTGAAGAGTGAAATCATTTTAACTATAGTTAACTGGTGTCATAAGTACAACTAGTATCCAAATCTATTTCTTTATAATTCATGTGACAGATCAAAACCTTCAGCCACAAAAGAGGTCAAACATATTGCACTCAAAATGTCAGCAATAAGAGAAATGTGCTTCACTTCTATCTTTTTACTCCCCCCAGGTATTAGCTATAGATAAGACAGATGAATCCACCAAATCTGTCATCATTAGTATCAAAGGAAAAAGAGCATTTCGCTTCAATGAAGTTAAAGAATATGAGCACCTGGTGACAAAACTCAGGCTCAAGTGTGGAACTTCTTCAACTCGATGTAATATCAGTACTGAGGTAATTATATTGCAATCAACCACTTCTTGAAAACTTTGTACTTAGTATGATTTCAAAAGGAATTCATATGTATATTTTCCTTTTCATAACTATTTTTTGAAGATTACACTTTTTAAAAAATGTGGGGCGCTGGTTGCTCATGTCTATGATCCTCGCTACTCAGGAGATTAAGATTCACAGGATCATGGTTTGAGGCCAGGCAGAAAAGTACATTAGACTCATCTCCAAAATAACACCAAAAAGCAGAGCTAGAGATAGGATTTAAGGGATAGAGTATCAGCTGAACAAATGAGATGTCCTGAGTTCAAACCCCAGTACCACCATAAAAAGGCTAACCCTGAAGATATACATTGTCTAGGTCCCATCATACAGCAGAAGTAAGAATTAAGGACTTTATTATCCTTTTTAGAAACTTACATTTTAAGAATTACAATTTGATTTTTCTACTGTTCGTGTTTTTATATTATACATTCCTTGAACATTCACATAACTTGGCTTTTAACAACTTCAGTTGTGCTTGAGAATTCAACAAGACCTTACTGCAGAAAAGTAGCAATTGTAAACCAAACTGAATATCATTTACTTAATATCTAGCTAAGTCAGTCTTACATTATCTGGCAAATAATGGCATACCGATTTACTAGCAAAATATTGAAGGAGACTATTCCTGGCAAAGAATGGTTAAGAACTCAACTCTCATTTTTAGTATATTGTTCATGAAACTCGAGGCAGACTGAATTCAAATGTTTTTTTTTCAGTGTCCAGGAGGTCATGTTTTAATAGATTGTTAAAGCTTTTAAACGAGAACTGTGTATATGGAAGATTCCAAGAAAAGCCAATATTGGCTTTGCTGGTTGTGTTATTTTATTTGAATTGTACAAAGTACATTATCATTCCTTACAGAGACTAAAAATAATCAAATTTGGTTTTGCTGGAGCAGTGATAAGACTAGCTCTCTCTTTGATGAGCCCCAGTGAAGACAGATAATTTAAAACTTTATATTGGCCACCAAGAGATTTTCTTGCTCCAGCTTCATCTTTTATTCTTCTTTCTGTTATATAGCTAGAATAACCCTTAAGTTTGATGTGAACACAAGTAAAATCCAGTAAGGATTTCTAAACTTAAAAAAAGTAGTGAGGGGCTGGGAAGGTGGCTCAGTGGTAGAGCACGTGCCTTGCATGCCTGAGGCCCGGGGTTCGATTCCTCAGCACCACATAAGCAAAAAGAAAAAAGCCGGAAGTGGCGCTGTGGCTCAAGCGGTAGAGCGCTAGCCTTGAGCTGAAGAGCTGAGGGACAGCGCCCAGGCCCAGAGTTCAGGCCCCACAACCGGACCCCCCCCACCCCCCAAAAAAAGTAGTGAGTTCCTTATTCTACATAGTGCAGGGCTGGGAGCACGACTCAGGTGGTAGAGCACCTGCTTAGCAAGCTCAGGTACCACAAAAAAAGGCTATACATCATGCAGACTGGAATATTAGCTTAATCTTGCATTACTGAGTTTTGTTTACTAAAAACAAGGGTAGTGAGTTTTCTATGTTTATAGTGTAAATTACAAATAGTTTAGCTGTGGGGGAATAGATTGATTTCTAACTTAGAAAAACAAATCCTTTTTTTAGAAAATTATACTTTATTTTAAATTATGAACTTTAAGTAGAAAAGTATTTAATAATTTTTATATTTGAGAAAATTTTCTGTGTCTTTTTCTCTTCATTATGGGTTTTATGGGTCAACTCTGGTTCTCAGTCACTGTGTATTATGCTGAGTGAGACATGCTAATTGAAATCTGTTACTTTATAGAATGGGCACACATGAGGAGATAATCTTTGCCCCATTTTCCTTCACTGTTTAAGCTATATGCTACTTCTAAACTTTATGCCAGGTATCAAAAAACAAAAGAATATTTGCTTAAAAAAAGAATGTTTGCTATAGGCAGCCTATGTTGCTTTCTCCACATGATTAGATTTGACACAAGCACTGTTTTTTCCAGTCATAATTGTAAGCACCCATATAAATGGCTTCACAGAATTGATGTGGTCAAGAGGTCAGAATCCGTGTTCCAAAACATAAAGTTTTGTTCCTTGAATAATCTATTTTATTATGCTCTTTAAACAATTCAGAATCTAAATTGCTTTAAGCCACTGACTTTGAAAATCAATGTTAATGTGATTTTATGAATACTTAAGAGGTAATCATGATGAAGACTAAAGTACTTGTACTCATAAACTTGTACTTAGGGTTTTGTTGCTTAAGAGGTTATATTTTCGTGTGTGTGTGTGTGTGTGTGTGTGTGTGTGTGTGTGTGTGTGTGTGTGTGTGTGTGTGTGTGTGTGTGTGTGTGTGTGTGTGTGTGTGTGTGTGTGTGTGTGTGTGTGTGTGTGTGTGTGTGTGTGTGTGTACACAGGGCTTCAACTCAGGGCCTAAGTACTATCCCTGAGTTACTTTTGTTCAAGGCTAGTGCTCTACTACTTGAGCAACAGCTCCATGTCAGCTTTTTTAGTAGTTTAGTGGACGTAAGAGTCTCACAGACTTTCCTGCCTTGGGTGGCTTTGAACAACAATCCTCAGATCTCAGCCTCCTGAGTATCTAGGATTACATGAGTGAGCCACCAGTGCCCTGCTAAGAGGTTATATTTTCTCACCTTTTAATATTTTTTCTGTAGTTTTGATAGGTTACCAGTAAATAAACTGGTCCTCAGTCATAAAGTTTAAACTAAAACAATATACCTTGAATGGTACCCATACTACAACAACCATGATATAAGTAAGAGTATAGCAATCCAGGATGGCCCAGGCACAAAACACAAAATTCTTATCAGAAAAGTAACCAAAGCCAGAAGGGGTGGGGTATGGCTCAAGTGATAGCGTGCCTGCCTAGCAAGCATGAGGCCCTGAGTGTAATTCCCACTACCATCAAAATAAACCCCATAATTAAATACAACTTCATAATCACTTAGGAAAGCTATTATTTAAAAGATGGATAGTTAACAACTATTGAGAAAGATGTGAAGAAAATGAAGCCCTTCTATGTTGCTATTGGGAATGTAAAATGGTACAGAAGCATTGAAGGACAGAAAGTCCTGGTAGGCACTATTACATGAATGAACCTTGAAAACATGCTTAGAAGGAAGTCATATGCAAAGTACCACATATAAAATGGTTCCAATTAGATGAAACGGAATAAGCATATTTATAGTAACAGATTGCTGGCTATCTAGAACCTTGAGGAGAGAGAGGAAGGTGATAGTGAATGACTACAAAGAATATAGAATTTCTTTTGGGGGTGATAACAGTGTACAAAACATGGATTGTGATGATAATTGCACAACTTTGAGTATATTAAAAACATTTGGCTTTATGTTATAAATACATGAATATTATTAAAGCAGTTTGTGTCTTTAAAGGGCTTAAAAAGCTGCTGGGCACTGGTGACTTACAACTATAATCCTTAGTACTCAGGAATTTGAAAGGTCCTGACATAGTCTCTACATGTATACAGACCTGTGCAGAAACTTGAGTAGACCAAGGAAAGAAACAGGGAAGAAGGAGGACCCAGATACTCAACTCTAGCTGATTTTGAAAGAGGATATTAAAGTTACGCCTAATGGCGCTGTGGCTCAAGTGGTAGAATGCTATCCTTGAACTGAACTGAGGGACGGCACCCAGGCCCAGAGTTCAGGCCCCACAACTGACAAAAATGTCTAAAGTTAAGCCTAATTTCTGAACTGCTTCGTTTGACTTAGAACTTCACACAGACTCCCTTGGAAAAGAGATTTAAGGCTTAAATGTTTAACTCATTTAAGGAAATCTGACCCATAATTGGAGGATTACTAAATTATACTGACTCAAAAGGTCAGTATAACCTTGGAAAGAGGCTTAAAAATAACAAGCCAGGTGCAGGTGGCTCACGACTGTAATCCTAGCTACTCAGGAGGCTGAGATCTGAGGGTCACCATTCAAAGCCAGCCGGGACAGAAAAGTCCGTGAGACTCATCTCCAATTAACTACCAGAAAACCAGAAGTGGCACTATGGCTCAAGTGGTAGAGTGCTCACCTTGAGCTGAAGAACTCAGGACAGTGCCCAGTCCTGGTGTTCAAGCCCCATGACCCAAACAAACTTAGGTAGTGAGTACATTTATTGTTGAACTTGTTACCCCTGCCCTCATTTTTCCTTATGTATGTAACTGTAACCTCTTCTACATCACCTTGACAATAAAATTAAATTTTAAAAAATGAATAAAAACTTAAAAAGAAATCACCCACCTGAGTGGGTGACCACATGCCTGTAATCCTAACTACTCAGGAGTCAGATCTGAGGATCACCGGTTGAAGCCAACCCAGGCAGAAAAGTCCACAAGACTCTTACCTCCAATTATTAAAAATCCAGAAATGGAGTCATGGTTCAAGTAAAGCAATACCCGTGAGCAAAAAAGCTAAGAGAACATGTCCAGGCCCTAAATCCAAGCCCCAGTACTAGCACCAAAAATAAATAAAATAATTTTTAAAACAACCAATAGAAAAATATCCCTGAGTTTGACCACTTGTTGGAGTTCATAAATGGAATATAAAGCAACCATTATACATTCATTCAAAGAATACAGATGATTATGTTTTAAGTACAAAGGTACTAGACCCTGTTGCTTCACAGACCTATAAACCCTAGAATAGGGTTTTCTGTAAATGTCAGAGGGCATAGATTTTAAGTTTTCCAGACGATACAGTCTTTAGTCAACTTTATCATTTTACTGCCAAAGCAGCTACTGACAAAATAACTGAAAGGCATAGCTATGTTTCAATACAATTTTATTTACAAAGCAAGACCCTTGGTTGCCACCCTCCATCCTAGAGGCTTTTTCATTGAGCCGAGCTGTGAATCACATCAAATGATCATACCTTAGAAGTGGAGCTTTTCCAGAAACTTCCAACTGTTCTATGGGGACAAAGTTTTAAATGAAACACCAAAAGATCTGCTGACTTTCATAGTATGAGTTTTCATGGCTGCCTTACTTTTGAGTTTAGATGAATAGGCATAGCCTAAAGGTAAAATCCACTGGCACTGTGGTTCTTTTAGAGGTTCGTTAGTTTTTCTTTCTTTCAGTGTTTCATGAATGCACATGGTAATACTGAGCTACATTTTCAACCCTTACTAGGTTTTGGGTGGGTTTTTTTTGCTTTTGACTAGGTGTTATTATTCAATCCATTTTGTGCCTGTGGTTAATTCTGAAATGATGTGTGTACCAGTATTTTGTTGTTTTGGGGGGGGGGGGGAGAGTGTGGAATCACAAGGTTTCAGAGTTTGCTGTTCCAGAGTTTAGTCTCTTGATATCTCCCAGGAACATTGCCTTATGACTAAGATGTATATAGATTATGATTTTTAAATGACAGGTAACACATGAGCAATATTATATATATTCTAACACAAACTTTTTGTTGGACATGGGGCTTGAACTCGGGGCTTGGGTGCTATCCCTGAGCTCTCTACCTTAAGGCTAGCATTCTACTACTTTGAGCCGTAGTGCCACTTATGGGTTTTTGTTGGTTGTTTTTTTTAGTGGTTAATTGAAGATGAGTCTCACAGGGTTGTTTTCTGCCCTGTAGCCTCAAACCACGATCCTCAGATCTCAGCCTCCCGAGTAGCTAGAATTACAGACCCGAGCCACTGGCATTTGATATTATACAATCTTTGAAGCATATATTTGGGACAATTACATTTTGATTTTATTTTTTCAGGTGGCTATTAGTTCTGACTCTGCAACCCCTTCTGATGTCTCTGAAACGCAATCTTTGACAAGTCAAAAAGAATGCAGTAAGACTGTGAGCACTGAAGCCTTAATGACAGTATTTCACCCTCAGAATTTGGAGACACTTAATTCTAAAGTGGTAGGCAACCAATTTATTTCAATCTATGGACGCAAATAATTATAATATACAAGACCTTTCTGTTGATTAGAAAAGGTTTTCCGACAAATACTAATGTATGTATACCTTTTTCAATCCATAACATACAAGGAATCTTAATAAGAAAGAAGATAAAAGGGAGATTCTGGGTTTTATTTCCATAGTTCTCTAATAATAAATATAAACTCAAGTAGCATTGATTTGCGAACAATCAGGATTAATTCAAAGCTTTACCTCCTAACTGTGATGTGATTTTTTTGCCATTTTTGTGAGTTTAAGACTTAAAACAGCTGGGTGCCAGTGGCTTACACTGGTAATCCTAGCCACTCTGGAGGCTAAGATCTGAGGATCGCAATTCCAAGCCAGCCTGGGCAGGAAAGTTCCCATGAGACTCTTATCTCTAATTAACCACTCAAAAACTGGAAGTGTTTCTGTGGCTCAAGTGGTAGACACTAGCCTTGAGCACTGAGAGGCTCAGGGACAGCACTCAGGCCCTGAGTTCAAGCCCTACCACCAAAATACAAAGTTTTTAAAGAAATAAAGAATTAAAATAGTTAATGGTGTATTGCAGAGTTCAGATGCTTTACATTAAAACAGAGGACATGCTAGGTTTTGTTACTGGAAATAGAATAAATATCTAGAGAAACTTAAATAGTAAATGAAAGATGTTAGGTTTGTATATGCTTAAAATTTTTGTTTGGCTCCTAGGAGGAAATGGAGTTTGACTCCATTTCATGATGAATAGAGGTAAGTTATTTGTAAAAAGCCATTTCTCATTGTGTTTAATTGCCTTGATATTTCTATTACAGTTGAAAGAAAAGATGAAGGAACAGTTGTGGAGCATCCTATTTTCTGAATGTGGACGTGGTATTAGCATGTTTCGAACCAGAAAGACTAGAGATCTGGTTGTAAGAGGGATTCCAGAAACCTTAAGAGGAGAGCTCTGGATGCTTTTTTCAGGTATCTAGTCAGTTATTTAATAGACAGTAATTACACTCCTTCTAGGAGTTAGTACAGAAAGTTGAAGAATGACAAAGATGGCTAGGATGTGAGTTAAGACTAGTCAAAGAAGAAAAATAATGTATACTTTACTGTAAATCCATCATCTAATGACTGAGATTAGCTTATTAGGCAAGATTATCTAAAAGGAGGGAGAATTTATCTAGAAGGATGGGGAATCTATTTTCAAAGGTAAATTAAAGGAGCTGAGTGTAGCATATGTCTGTAATTCCAACTACATATGTGATCAAAGATTGAAGCCAGACCAGGCAAAAAGTGAACCCTCTTCCCTCATCCATTCAACCAGTAAACTGGTGATGGTGGCTTGCCTGTGATTCCAGCTATGCAAGAGGTGTAATAGATGGTTCCTAGTTGGAGGCTGGCCCTATGAGAAAAATAAAGCAAAAAGGGCTGGGGCATGGTTCCAGTGATAGATTGCCTGCCTAACAGGCTCAAGGTCATGAGTTCAAGCTCCAGTACTACTAAAAACTAAAGGAAAAAAATACTCATGAAAGTATTTTTGTTGTGTGTTTTTGTCAGTACTGTGGTGTGGACTCAGGGTCTTAGATCTGCTAGACAGGTCTAGCAAGTCTAGATGAGGTCCTCCTTTTTACCCAGACCAGCCTGGACAGTGATCTTTGTATTTATGCTTCTTCATTGTAAGTATAACAGGTACACATCACTTCTATGGTCTTTTTATTGATTGAAATGAGGTTTCTCAATCTTCCCCCAAGCTGGCCTGGAACCACAGTGATTGTGATCCCAGCCTCCCAAGTAGCAAGGATTACAGGTGTGAGCCACCAGCCAAGCTAAAAATATTTTTCTGATTGATAATTTGAACTTGGCCCTTTAGATTCTAGTGTAATGCTTTTTTATTTTCCTTCATTTTCTTCTTTGTGCTCAGAATCATTAAATTTCAAGGTAATATAATTGAATTCTTAATGTACATACAAAATCTTAGCTTTATTCTTCTTTTGTATGTGAATGCAATCATCTTTGCAGGTGCTTGTAATGACATGGCTGCGAATCCTGGCTATTATTCTGAAGTAGTTGAACAGTCTCTCGGAACCTCCAACTTGGCTACTGAGGAAATTGAGCGTGATTTGCGTCGCTCCCTGCCTGAACACCCAGCATTTCAGAGTGATACTGGTATATCTGCTCTGAGGCGGGTACTCACTGCTTATGCATATAGGAATCCCCAAATAGGATACTGCCAGGTATGACTTTGCTGTTAGCCCAGCTCTGTGCATGATAGCATCACTACAAATCCAAGCCTACTAATTTGGGGAGTAAGATTCTAAGGAAAGAAGTTGAGCTGAGATTGATAGTATTAATAATATGAGTAGGATGATGGTGGGAATACTTAGAATGAATGTTTTATTAATTTCTTTTTCTCTTTTTCATTTAACAAATATTTATTTAAATTCCAGTCCTGTGAAAGATAATGTGCCACACATATTTACAGTTATACAAAGATAGATGAGAAAGATCTTGCTATTAAGATATATAGATTAGTAGGTATTAATATATAAACCAGTTCCATTGTGGAACCAAAAAACAGGTGAAAGAAAATGTTAGGATGATTAATGTAACATACTGTGAAGAACTATCTCTAATAATAAATTATTTATATCTAAAAGAATCACACAAAAGGCTTCATGTACAGATAACACTTGCAGATTGTGAAATTTAAATTTTGAATGCATAGATAGTAGAAAGATTGAACATCCTAGGTGAAAGAAGTAGTGCACTCCAACACAGATAGACTTAAAGGAGGAATGTGAAGAGGACCATGATCTGTTTAGGGTGTTGGGTGAATGGAGCTAAGTGTTTGGAAGAAAATGAGGTATATTATTATAGGTCAGGAATTGGAATTTTTTTCTGTAGGCAGTAGAGGAACCATTGGGGACAAATCCTTTAGGAGTACTAAATGGGTGATACAGACACAAACATGTAACTGATACACAAGAGAAGATTAGTTCTTTTTCTTGTGTGTGGTTGTGGGGCTTGAACTCAAGACCTGATTGTTGTCTCAAGGCTAGTGCTCTACCACTTCGAGCCACAGTGCTACTTCCAGTTTTCTGGTGACTGTTCAAAGGCAGGCTTTGAACAACAGTCTTCTGATCTCAGCCTCCTGAGTAGCTAGGATTACAGGCATAAGCCACCAGTGCACAGTTTACTAGAAGATTATTTCTTAAAGGAATAGACCAAAGTTAGCCATTGTGTTGGTAGACAGTGTTCTTCCAGATTTTTCAGACTGAAGCATTAGGCTAAAAGTTGACTGTCATCTTCTAAACACATTTTCCAAGCTACTCTTTTACTTTAACATTACTGTGCTCAGAAGGGAAAAAGAGAATGGAAAAACAATTGTGGTACATTTTCCAGGCCATACCTGGAATAGGTTACATATCACTTCACCTGCATTGTGGCAAGGACTCCATCCATCACATGAGCACAACTATCCACAAGGAAATCTGAAATACAGTGGGCTACTCTGGAAGGAAAGGCTGGATTGCAAGCACTTACCAGTCTACATGGATTTCTACTAGGTTACGCACCTGTAGTAATTACATATCAATAATGGATAGTAGCTGTAACCATTGAAAACCTAACAGAATTTTTTCTGTCAAACTGTTTAAATGAATAAAGCATCTAAACATCAAGTATTTTAGCATATTTTAGGATCTCTGAAAGGTAACAAAGATATATAATACATAATTTCTCAAACAACTTGCACTCTCAGCTATCTATCTATATGCAATCTATCTATATGCAATACCTTAGACATAGTTTTAAAATAGGCAGTACATGGCTTTGGCTTCTAGAAGATGAGAGCAAATTTAGAGACATGGAGAGCAGGAAGAAAGTTATTCTAGGTTAAAGTGACAATACCATTCAGGTGGAATAAGTGTCTTGAACATCAAACTTATGTTCTGATCAAGAAGTAAATATTACTTTTAGTGCCACAAGATCATAGAGAACCTTTAAAGCGTGAGAATTTAATATGGCAAGCAGTTTTACTGTTCTTAATCAAAAATTCATTGAATCATACTAGATATATTATGGCTGGATGGCTGGCTAACTGACTTGGCCTTTCTCTCTCCCTCGTTTCTCCTCCTCTCTCTCCCTCTCCTCTCTTTCCTTCTCCCCTTCTCTCCCATTCTCCTCCTCTCTTTCTCTTTTCTCCCTCTCTTTTCACCCCTTCTCTCCTTCTCTCCCCTTTTCTCCCTCTCCTCTGCCCTCTCCTCCCTATTCTCTCCCTAATCTCTCCCTCCTCTATCTCCCCCCTACCTATGTAGAGATACATCAAATATCACAAACTTTACCATTTCATGCCTCATTGAGACAGGATTTCACAATGTAGCCCAGACTAACCTGGGACTAAATAGCCCAGGACGAAATTGAACTTGGAATCCTCAGGCCTCTGGCTCTCCAGTGCTGACATTACAGCAGTGCTGAGTTTACAGGCATGCAACATCATGCCTGACCCTGTTACTGGTTTTTGGTATAATCATAAAGTTTTGTAACCATCACTACTTTCTACTTCCAGAACATTTTCTTCACCCTCAAAAAAAGAAGACATACAGTCATTATTATTCTACTTCTCATTTCGCCCTCTCCCCTACCCAGTCACTGGTCTTTTTAACTGTGGCTATTTATTGACATCTTACTAAATGGAATGATAGAATATGTAGTCTTTTGTACCTGCCTTCTTTCTCTTGGCATATTGTTTTCAAGAAGATTTCTCCATGTGTTGGGAACGTGGCTTAGTGGTACAGTACTTGCCTACAATGCATGAAGCTCTGGGTTCAATTCCTCAGTACCATAGAAACAGAAAAGACTGGAAGTGGTTCTGTGGCTCAAAGGGTAGAGTGTTTCTTCAGGGAGAGAGCACAGGCCCTGAGTTCAAGCCCCAGGACTGGCAAAAAAAAAATGATTGCATCCATGCTATGGAATATGTATCCATACTTTGTTCATTTTTACAACTGAATAATATTTCATTATATAGATATACCACATTTTGTTTTCTATTGAACAGTTGATAGACTTTTGATTAGTTTTGTCTGTTTTGATTGCAAAGAATAATGTATTTATGAATATTTGTGTATAGGCGTTTGTATGCGCCTTGTTTTTCATTTTGGGTGTATATACTGCTCAACTTTCCCTACTTCATGTTCCTACTAGCAGTATAAAGTTTACATTTTTTTACATCTCTCTTTCTGTCTCTCCTCTGTCTGTCTTTGATTCTGTCTCTCTAGTCCTATGGCTTGAATTTAGGACCTGGATGCTATCCCTAAGCTTTTTGCTCAGAGCTAGTTAGGGCTTTACTACTTGAGCCATAGGTCCACTTCTGACATTTTTTAGTAGTTTATTGGAGATGAGTCTTATGGACTTTCATCTCTTTTGGATTACAGCCACCTCAATGAGAACAAAGTGGACCTTTAGTACCCTTGCTGAAATCAGTCAGCCATAGTATTTATTTCTATAATTTCCATTCTGTTCTATTGAACAGAGCCATACTGTCTTGATTACCACACAGATGAAGTAACCAAGTTCTAAAGTTGGAAAGTGTAGATCCTTTTAAGTACATTTTCTTTTTTGTAAGTGTTTTGGCTTTTAGATCCCTTGTTCTCTATGAATTTTAGGATCAGCTTGCCAATTTCTTTTTTTAAAAATAGCCAGCTTAGATTTTGGTAGTTGTATTAAATCTGTTGGTCAGTTTGGAGAGTATTATAGATTTAAGTCTTGTGAATATACTGTGTCTTTCTATTAATTCAGCTCTTTAAAATTTCTTTCTTCAAAGATACTTGATAGGGCTGGGAAGGTGGCTTAGTGGTAGAGTGCTTGCCTCGCATGCATGAGACCCTGGGTTCAATTCCTCAGCACCACATAGACAGAAAAAGCTGGAAGTGGCGCTGTGGCTCAAGTGGTAGAGTACTAGCCTTGAGCTGAAGAGCTGAGGGACAGTGCCCAGGCCCAGAGTTCAGGCCCCATGACGGGCAAAAAAAAAAAAAAAAGTTAAAAAAAATTGGTAGTTTTCAGTGTTCCAAATCTCATAGTTCTTTAATTTTCTTTCTTGGGATACTACAGCAAATGGGTTTTCTCATTTTAATTTTTTGATTATTTGCTGCCAGTATGTGGAAATACTATTTTTTTTTTTTTTTTTTGGTCATGGGGCTTGAACTCTGGGCCTGGGAGCTTTCCCTGTGTTCTTCAGCTCAAGGTGAGTGCTCCACTTCCGGTTTTCTAGTGGTTTATTGGAGATGAGAGTCTCACAGATTTTTTTCCTGTCTGGGCTGGCTTTGAACCGTGATCCTCAGATCTCAGCCTCCTGAGTAGCTAGGATTACAGCCATGAGCCACCAGCGCCCGGCTCTTACTATTCATTTTTTTATATTTTGATCTTATGTCCCTTTAACTTAATAAAGCTGATTTATTAGTTCTGATGAAGAAGATATTATGTGAATTCCTTAGGAATTTCTACATACCAAATTTGAGTAGTGATACTTCCATCCTAATTTGGACATATTTTTTCCGCACCTAATTAATCTGGCTAGAATCTTCAATACATTGTTAAATTGAAGTGGTGATGTTGTTGTTGGGGATTTTTGTTTGTTTTTTAGACCAAGTCTTAATATATTTCTCAGACTGATCTTGAAGTCATGGATTCAAATGAACCTCTCACTCTAGCCTCCCAAATAGCTAAAGTCTTAGCTCAACAGAATTATTGAGAATGCATATCCCTGTCTTGGTATTTGTCTTTGAAGAAAGCAATCAATAGGACATAATGTTAGCTGTGAAGTTTTTTTTTAAAGATTATCAGCTTGAGGAAGTTTGTTGTTGTTTTTTTTTTTACATTCCTAGTTTACAGAGTTTTGTATCATGGAAAAATACTAGATTTTATGAAATTGCTTCTGTGTTCATTAAGATGATCATGTGATTTTTTTTTTCCGTTTTATTAAAATAGCATTTGTCATTGATTGATTTTCATATATTGAACCACCTTGCATTCCCAGGGCAAGTCTCACCTGGTCTTTGTGCATATATAATCTTTATTCATATGCTACTAGATTTGAGTTTCTGATGTTTTGTTGAAGTTTTTACAGTTACATTCATAACATATATTAATATGTGGTTGTCTTGTGGTGTCTAATTCTGTTATCAAGATATCTTAGAATGAGTTGGATAGCATTTCCTACTCTTATTATCTGAAGAGTTTATGAAAGACTGGTGCTAATTCTTTAAATGTTTTGCAGAAAACAGTAAAGCCATCTATTCAGAAAGTTTTCCTTGTGGGAAGTGTTTTCATTACTAATACAATCTCCTTATTGTAGATAAATTCTGATTTGTTTCTTCTGGAGCTAGTATCAGTAGTTTGTAGGGTTATTAATTTGATAGCATAATCATAATCCCATAAACTTCTTTCTATTTTTATTAGGATAATAGTATATTTTCTTTTTACATATTGAAATACTTTCAGTACTCTGTTTTTTTCAAAATCTTTGTGGTAAGCTTACCCAACTATATTCAATGATTTATCTTTTAAAAAATTTTTATTGTTAAAGGTGATGTACAGAGGATTTACAGTTACATTGTCAGGTAAAGAGTACATTTCTTTTTGGACAATGTCACCCCCTTCTCTCCCTCTTTCCCAGCTTTTCCTTCCCATGCCCATCCACAAGTTGTATAGTTCATTTTCAATATAGTATTCTTTTATCTTTTTAAAACCTATTTTCAGTGAGCCTAACTGTTGATAACTCTACTTTTTTCATTTTTTTTATCACTTTCTACTCTCAGAGCCTCAAGATGAGGCAGAGGTGAGAGCTAAGTACTTTTCTGTTCTTTCCTATAGCTATGAATACACACATGGCTATATGCATGTATATGGCCTCTTAAGTTCCCAGGAATATGTCAGAATTTACTTAATGTCTTAGATTTTCATTTAGCCATTTGTTAGCCTGTTGTTTGGCCCAACTGTTCCCTCTATATCAGCCCACCCACACATGTCAGCAGCTGCCTCTGATTATTTTCAACAAACACTTGTTGGGGAATAGCTTTTTGTCCTAAATGAGCTCTGTGTCAGATCAAATAAAAGATATCCTTGTGAGTTCATTCTTCCAGGGAACTGCCAGATAGAAGCAGAAAGTATAGTGGCAATGGAAATAGGAAGAAAGAACAGATCTAAAAACATTTTATAAGGAGAACTCTGGGATATGATTTTTTAAAAAAAGATGTAACAGATGCAGAGTTTCTATCATGCACAAAATTAGGATAACTATAAAAAGTGAATCCTACCTGATAGGAGAAATATTCTTAGTTTTAGATATAATGAAAGATGATTGACATCTAAGGGATAGTCTTCAGTAGGGAGTTACAAATAGAGACAGTTTCATCCAGTTTTAGTATTGCCTTCAAATTTATGTGTGTTTTTAGCTTTGTGATAATTAGTATGTTTTTACCAACTAAAATTAGCCATATTAGGTTTTAGATGGTATATTGCATATCCATGATATTATACTGCTTCGTTTTCTTGAATATAACTGTACAGAATAACTGATTAGAAAAGAATAGCCTGATTTCATGTCATTTTGCTCTGAGTTTATTGTTCTTATGGTTCCATAATCATTGCTATCACTTGTTCTCTTACTGTTGAAAACTCCTATGCTTGAAAAGGGAATGAAGTAGTTAGTGAGCAATATTTACTTTTTTGTATCTTTTCTATGAAATTTAGGCAATGAACATTTTGACTTCAGTGTTGCTTCTGTACGCAAAAGAAGAAGAAGCTTTTTGGCTTTTGGTTGCTGTATGTGAACGAATGTTGCCTGATTACTTTAATCGTCGAATCATTGGTAAAACAAACTACACACGTATATTTCTACAGTCTTTGTTATCTGTTGCTTTAAGAGATTATAGGCTCATGCCTATAATCATAACTAACCAAGAGGCTGAGATCTGAGAATCGTAGTTTAGAGCCAGCCCTGGCAGAGAATTCTTTGAGGCTCTTTATTTCTAATTAACCATCAAAAAGCTAGAAGTGAAGGTATGGCCCAAGTGATAGAGTACTGGTTACAAACAAAAAAGCCAAGCAAGATCACAAGGCCCAGAGTTCAAGACTCAGTACTGGCACAAAAATTAAAGTCTTATTTTACTCATAGTTCCAGAGCCTGAGAAGTCCTTGGCATCTAGCCAAGGTCTTCTTGCTATATCATAATAGCATTGTAGAGGATATGACAAAGGCAGACAAAAGAAGTATGCCACGGAGAGCTTACTTTTAATATGTCACTCCCTTGATGACCTATAATCTATTGTCTTTGTTGTGCCAATTCTGGGGCTTGAATTCTGAGCCTTGTACTCTTGGTCAGCTTTCTTGTTCACAGCTCATATTCTACCACTTGTGCAACATCTCCAGTCTGGATTTTCTGCTGGTTAAAAATAGAATCTCAAGCCAGGTGCCAGTAGCTCACCTTTAATCCAGCTACTCAGGAGGTTGATATCTGAGGATGGTGCTTTAAAGCCAGCCCAGGTAGGAAAATCTGTGAGATTCTATGTCCAATTAACCATGAAAGCCAGAAGTAGAGCTGTGGCTCAAGTGGTAAAGCACCAGACTTGAGAAAAAAATTTAAAAACCCTCAGGGACAGTGCCCAGAGTTCAAGCCCTGGAATAGCACACATACAAAAAATGGAGTCTTACAGACCTTCCAGCCTCAGCTGGCTTTATGATTACAAGGGTAAGCAGCTAGCACCGGGGCATTAATCATGAGTGTATTAATCCATTCTTTGGAGCAGATCCATTATAATCCAGTAACCTCTTGAAATTTCTACTTCTAAATACAATGAGTACATACATTTGGGAGTTAAGTTTCATACACATGAAATATGGGCTACCCATTCAAACCCAAATGACATTTTTCCTTTTTTTGTTGAACTCTGGGCCTGGGCGCTCTCTCTCAGCTCTTCAGCTCAAGGCTAGTGCTCTACTACTTTAGCCACAGCACCACTTCCGCACATGACATTTTTCTAAACATCTGATTTTTTATGTTTTTGAGACAAGGTCTAGCTATGTAGCCCAGTCTGGTCTTGACATTTTTCTACCTTCACATCTTAAATGCTAGGATTACACTACAGGTCTGTGGCACAATGCCTAGCTTGTTGTCACTTGAATTACCAAATAGAAGAATCAGTAAATTGAGAAATGCACAAACACTAAACCCTTTAAGAGCTGGGGATGTAGCTTAGTGGTAGATCACTGGCTGAACATGTACATCTCCAGCATCACAAAGATGAAGCCAGTTCATTAATAATAGTACATTGTCTCTGCCTAAGAAGGATTCAGATCTTCAAATTACTTTTTTTTTTTTTTTTGCCGGTCCTGAGGCTTGAATTCTGGGTCTGGGCATTGTCCCTGAACTTCTTTGGAGGTAGAACCACTTCAGCCACAGCACCACTTCCAGCTTTTTCAGAGTAGTTTACTGGAGATAGTGTCACAGACTTTCCTACCTGAGGTGGCTTTGAACCATTATTCTCAGATCTTAGCCTCGAGTATCTAGGATTACAGGTGTGAGCCACTGACACCCAGCTTCAAATGACTTTAAATGGTATTTCTCAAGTGTTTCGGGGTTCGTGACACATGTATAAAGTGCAGAAAAGGCTCAGAAGGGATTCAATATATAAGGGAAAAGACATATCAGCAAGCTAATGTGAAGCGAGAGAGATGGGGAACAAATACTTTAGAAGAAGTTCGTTTTTAAACTTGTCTTGGTATTCTTCAGGTGCCTTGGTGGATCAGGCAGTGTTTGAAGAACTTATCAGGGATCACCTTCCTCAGCTAACAGAGCACATGACCGACATGACATTTTTTTCCTCCGTTTCTCTGTCCTGGTTCCTCACACTTTTCATTAGTGTGCTGCCTATTGAAAGTGCAGTGAATGTCGTCGACTGTTTCTTCTATGATGGAATAAAGGCCATTTTACAACTGGGATTGGCAATACTTGACTATAACTTAGACAAACTTCTGACGTGTAAAGATGATGCTGAGGCTGTGACAGTTTTAAACAGGTAGTGTAAGAATTATAACTTTTAAATCTGAAGGAGATCTAAGACATTATGTTCTTCATTCCCCTTATATTTACTGATGAGGAAATTGAGAGGCAAAAACTTCAAAAATATTGCCTGTAGTCACAGAGCTAGTTGAATGATAAAGCCAGACCTATAATCCTGTCTTTTGTCTTCAAAAAGCATGTAACAAAAAGTAAATCACTTTGAAGTGAGCAGTTAGGCTATGTAAGCATTTATGCTAATATTATTAATTCAGTATGCTCTGATTTTTCAGTACTGGGGTTTAAACTCAAGGCCCTTACACTTGCTATACAAGTGGTTTACCTCTCAGCCATACATGCCTCCAACCCTTTATTATGTTGTTTGTTTTTAGCAGAACTGGGGCTTGAGCTTAATGCCTCATATTTGCTCTGCTAGAGTAATAATACTTAAGCCACACCTCCATTCTGCTTTCTGTTATTTATTTTGGCAATGAAGTATCTCAAGTTTTTCTGCCCAGGTTGGCCTTTAATTGTGATCCTCCAGACCATCTCTGTTCCATGAGTAGCTTGGATTACAGCTTTGAGCCACTAATGGCCAACTTATATAGGTTATTTTTGAGATAGGGTCTCACTTCTTTCCCAAACATATGCTTTTCCCCAGTGTGCCAAAGTATTTCTATTTATGCTCCCCATGAAGCCAGGATAGTAGACAGAGGTCACCATGTCTAGCTATTAGTCAAGAGGGTATCTTGTGAACTTTTTTTGCCCAGACTAGCTTTGAACTATTATCTCCCTAGCTTAGCCTCCCAAGTAGTTAGGATTACAAGCATGAACAACCAACACTATGCTCCACTCTTTATTTCCGAGTCCTAGTTTAAGCTATACAGTGTTTCTATGTAGAAATAATTTGAGGAGGAAAGAGCTAGTTGATAATGTTAAATATCTAGTGGGAGAAACAATCATGGTTTTCCAGTAGTTTCAGTCGTGGGGATTAAACTATTTTCCTAGTGGCTTTTGTTTGCATGCTGTTTTGTATGGGAGTATATGTGGGGGTTTTTTAGTGTTCATGTGTATATGCACACATTTGTAAATGTTAAATCAATGAATATTTGAATTGACAACTGGAGAATATTATACACGTACCTCTGGCATTCCAAACACATGAAAGAACTCGGTGTTACTCACTTTTCTTTTTTCCTTTGCATGCCTATATATACTTTATATTCCATACTTGTTGGACTAGATAGTATTGGCTGAGGACACGTTGAACCTATTTTCTTCTTTTCATGCTCTCCTGGCCCAGCCCAACATGATTTTGTCCTCATTCTATTCTCCTTCCTATCCATGGCCTCCTAATTCCCAACCATCTTCTTCATAAGAACTTTCCTTGTCATCCGCATTGAACTTAACCTCTGGATTATTAGGTATAAATTAGCTTTCATGATCTATACTCTAGCTATTTTAGTTGTACTAATTCCTACACTGCTATCACCTTTGGCTAGGTTCTTCGACAGTGTCATTAACAAGGATAGCCCATTGCCTTCAAGTGTTCAGCAGGGTTCAAATGTGAATGAGGGAAAAAACAGTGATACTACAGTGGATATTACAGATTTGATCAAAGAGTCTAATGAGGTAAGTTTTTTCATACCATAAATATAATTGCATAGCATATTAAAAATCTTAGGTCATTATCACTCTAGTGGTATATCAAGATTAAGGTGATAATGCAAGATGCAATTTAATGTTTATTGCGATGAATTTGTACAATAGATGCTATGGGTTATTCTGAGCTTAGGATCCAGCCTTCTCTTGTTCCGTGAACACTTTTATTTACTTTCTAAAGTGTGTTACTTCATTTTATATTAGGAAAACCGTAGGGCTATCTAGTGACATTTGAATTCATATCTTACTAAGCCTCCTTGGCTAGGGTATATACTAGTTTCTGGTTTCTGTTGCCATTCCTGTTCAAGATTTTCATTAGACAGAATGAAGTTTGTCAGTTTTCTGCATTTTTAAAAAGTTGTTTTAATGCTTTTCCTAAATTTGGAATCCAAATAAAAATATGAACAATAAAAAATTTCAAATCCAATTTAACTTTAAAATGAGTTTTATAAAAACAATTTTGTGAGTTGGTCCTGGGCTAGATAGAACCTTCTTTGCACCCAGTTGTTTTTCATTAAATGAAAGTAAATCTTACTTTCACAAATCATGACCACTTTTAAATGTATTACTCTATAAAAAGGTGAGAAAATTATTCTTTTCTTAGAGATTTAAAAATCTTACGAATGTTCTTGTACTTAGCCTAGACACATAGTAAATGTATTTTCTCTAGTGAATATGTATATTGGTTGAAACGTGGGTGGTGAAAATATGCAAAATCACTGAACAAGTCAGAAATAGAACCAATGCCCTGAGAATTGAGTGAAGAAATTCAGTTGTAGAAGCAGCAGATATTTGTGATGAATGAGTATTCATTCAAATAATTTCCTGCAGAAATATGGTAACCTTCGCTATGAAGATATACATAGCATGCGCTGTCGAAATCGCTTGTATGTGATACAGACTCTAGAAGAAACGACCAAGCAGAACGTGGTGAGTATGAACCTATTGGGAGAAAACAGTTAATGCAACATACCTTTCCTTTAACTTCCTTTCTTATAGATGGACCCAAAGCAAATCATGTAGTGAGGCAAGCCAAACTCAGAGAGGCAAACAGCACATGTTTTCTCTCATAAGTAGAAGCTAGATCTAAAATAAACTGGACATGATAACTTATACAAGACTCTAGGTATTCAAACAGAGACTTAAGTAGAATACTCTTAGATGAGGAACCCAAAAGCATAATGAGTATCATTTTAGATGTTTCAATAAAGTAGTATTTTAACTATTGAAACAAAAGCCACAAAATGGAAATGGTTTGGTGGTGGTAGTGGTATTTGTTTTTGCTTTTTTTTGAGGGGGGCAAAGGGAGACACAGAAATGGAGGGAGGAAAAATCAACAAAAGCAGCCATGGTGTTCAGTATACACTATGTGGAAAATGAACTATGTAACTTGTGGGCAAGGTCAGGAGGGGGAGACTAGGGCAAAGTGAAAGAAAGGGTGAAATTGTCCCAAAAGCATAACTTTACAACTTTGGTGGGGGGGGGGGGGATAGAAAAGGATGGGAAGGGGAAACAAAGGAGGAGGCAACAATGCTTGATAAGAAATGTACTCATTACCTGGCTCATGTAATTGTAACCCCTCTGTACGGTATTTTCATAATAAAAAAAAAGAATTGTACTCATTTGGGCTGGGAAGGTGGCTCAGTGGTAGAGTGCTTGCCTTTCATGCATGAGGGTCTGGGTTCGATTCCATAACACTACATAAGCAGAAAAGGCCAGAAGTGGCTCTGTGGCTCAAGTGGTAGAGCGCTAGCCTTGAGCTGAATTGCTGAGGGACAGCACCCAGGCCCAGAGCTCAGACCCCATGATTGACAAAAAGAAAAAAAAAAGAATTGTACTCATTACCTGATTTACAGAATGGTAACTCCTTTGTACAACATCTTAATAACAGTAAAATTATATTTTAGAAGAAAAATAAACATTCCAAGCCAAGCACTGATGGTTGACATCTGTAATTCTAGGTACTCAGGAGGCTGAGATTTGACGATCTCAGAAACAAACCTAAGCAGAAAAAGTGTGAGATCAGCAAAAAGCTGAGCTGGACCCATGGCTCAAGTGGTAAAGTGCCAGCCATGAGCAAGAAAGCTAAGCAAGCATTCAAGGCCCCCAGTTCAAGCCTTGGCACGAAAATAGACAAACAAAAAAAACAACTATTATTCCATGTGAATAAAATGAAAGAGACTAAACTTTTGAACTAGATTCTTAGCAAAGTTTTCCTTATTGTAAATATTTTAGAGGAAATATGTTGTTTTATTCAGGCTGAGTTACTTTGTTTACTCCACCAGTAAAGGTGGAGTAAAGGTCAAGGTGTTACTTGACCTTTGACACTACTGCAACACAGTACTGAAATGCTGTGATGTTGGTGTATAACTGTCACACAGTTATAACATGCTGCTTCAGTAAATACAATTGATCTTGCAATAGTTGTGCTAATAAGCATTACTTTCCTTGGATACATAAGTAAAGCAAAAGGGCATAGTGCTCACTTTCTAAATATTTGGATGGCTCTGAAAAAAGCCATCTTGGTTTCTTTTGGTTAGTTGAATGAATAGATTACTAGTCAAAGGGGAATACTTTTACTCTGCTGTTTATATTGTTCTAAAAGGCTTGATCTTTGTTGATGGTTTGTTGTTTTGTAAACCAGCCTGCTTAAAGCCCAGGTCTGCACAGATACAATCTAGAAAGATAAACATTTCTGAAGACTTCAAGTTTAGATTTCATTTAAATAATTCATGATGTTTTCTGTGGCAGAGTTAACCTAGAGCCCATTTTTTTTTAGGTTTTGTGTTTAAGATTATGTGCATTTGTTTTAAATGATTCAAGCATTACAAGGTTCTCCCGCCTGGGAATAACCAACTCAAAATGATTTAGTATATAACCTTCTAAATCTTTTTCCTATATATTTGTTCACATGCAAGTGTAGGTAGGTAGGGAAGAGACGTAGCTTTTGAAATGTAATTATACATCATACCACTCACTTTGTTCTGCAGCTTTTGTCATTCAAAAATACATCATGGAGCCATCTGTAATTCTAGCTACTCAGGAGGTTATAATCTGAAGATCATGATTGGAAACCAGCCTGGGAAGGAAAAACCCTGTGAGACTCTTATCTCCAATTAAACACCAAAAAAGCTGGATGTGAAGAAAGTGGTAGAGTGCTAGCCTTGAGCAAAAAAGCTAAAGGACAGCACCATGGCTCTGAGTTCAAGCCCAAGGACTAGCACATAAAAATATATATCATGATTCTTACTTGTCAGTTCATACAGATGTAAATCAATCTTCTTAATGTACTAAACATTATACCATGCTATTATAGATAGGCTATGGACTTAACTATTCCTTTTCATACACTTTTTTTTTTTGGGGTCTGGTCGTGGGGCCTGAACTTGGGCCTGGGCGCTGTCCCTCAGCTCTTCAGCTCAAGGCTAGCGCTCTACCACTTGAGCCACAGCGCCACTTCCGGCTTTTTTCTTTTTGCTTATGTGGTGCTGGGAATCGAACCCAGGGCCTCAGGCATGCAAGGCAAGCGCTCTACCACTGAGCCACCTTCCCGGCCCCCTTTTCATACACTTTTAACGTCACCATTTTTCTTAAATATAACATGGTGTGGGTTTGAGACTTAGCTCACTTGGTAGAATGTTAGCCAGCAAGTCCCAGTCTCAGACCTAAAAAAAAATAAAGACAACACAATATAAACATACTTCTACCTATATTTTAAACTATTTTTATAAGTTTCAAAGTAGAAACTAGGCAAAAGTGTATGTCTATCTAAAATTTCACAGATCATGGTAAATTACCCTCTAAAATTTGTACCAAATTACAATCCCACTCACAATGTATAAGAATGTCCTTTTGCCAGGCCAGTGGTTCATACCTATAATTCTTACTACTCAGAATCGTGTAGGTTGGCTGCATTTAAGTAGGAGATCCTTGATTATCTTTTAGTTCTTTTTTTACATTTTAATTTTCAGTTAATGTATATTTGCCATGTAGGGGTGTTTCATTGTGGTGTCCCCATACATTACATGTACACAGAACCTTTTGAAAAAATTCACCACCTTCACGGTATTCCCATTCTTTTGTCCTCCCTTTTGAAACATCAGGTGAACTTCATTATGCTATATTCACATATATATATACTTCTGTGTATGTAACTTCTTGGATTTTCTTCATCCCTCAAATGTTTTCATTTCTGTCCAAATTTACTTGCTATGAGTTAATTTTGATCATTTATCTTTTCCAAGAAATTTACCTGTTTTATCTAGATTTTCAGTTAGATTAGTATAAAGCTTGTGGAATTCATTCAACAGATACTTTACACTGTCTTCTTTGTTGTAGGCATTTTGATGAGTTTCATATCCACACTTTTATTTTTTCTCAATGATTTTCATTTGTGATTTTTTTTTTTTTTTTAGTGTCAATCCTAGGGCTGCAACTCAAGGCTTGGGTGCTGCCCCTAAGCTTCTTTTTGCCCAATGATAGTGCTCTACCACTTGAGCCACAGTTTGACTTCCAGCTTTTTTTCGGGGGGGGGTGGTATTTTTTTGGAGTTAAGAATTTCCCAGACTTTATTACCTGGGCTGTTTTGAACAATGATCCTCAGATCTCAGCCTCTGGAGTAGCTAAGATTACAGGTGTAAACCACTGGCACCTGACTCATTTGTGCACATTTCTTTTAATCACACTTGCTAGTATGATCACACATTTGTCTTATCCATTATTTCAATGAGCCACTTCTCATTTTGTTTATTGAATCTTCTGGGGAAGGGTTAATATTCACTTTTATTAATTAGAGCAATTATCTTTACCTTTGCTTTTTCATGTATATGCCAGTAGTGGGCTTGAGCACAAGGCTGGTGTTCTTCCACTTGAGCCAACAGCTCCACTTCTGACTTTTTGGTAGATATTGGAAAGTCTCATGGACTTTCCTGCCCAGGGTGACTTGAAACTGTGATCCTTAGATCTCAGCCTACTGAATAGCTAGGGTTACAGGTATGAGCCACTGGTGCCCAGCCTACAATTGGTTTTCAATTATTCAAATACTATGGTGTTTGTACAATTAATGTTGCTGCTTCTTGGGGCAGGATAAAATTACAGATTTTCTAAGCTTATTTCTTGGATTATATTTTTGACATAGAGAGAAATGCACATCTCCTGATGCCTTTGAAGTATTTGATGACAACCTTGCTTGATGACTGGATAAATTGCTTATGTGACAAGAGGAATATAAGGAATGATACTTAGAATACTGCTGCTGAAATTTATAGACATTTAGTTGCTGTCATTTGGCAGCAATTACTGGATCTGAATAAATAACTATCAAAATACTTTATCAGAGTAAAATTGAACTGTAGTCCATATACAAAGGGTAAAGTAGGTGCATTTGACTTTGTTACTTCTCTAGAAAATTGAAAGGAAAATGTTTTCTCCTGACAAAAGGAGACTCTTAAGCAGATCTGAAGCATTAATAAAGTGTTAAATTTTAAATTGCTTTTTTCTTTTTAAAGATGCGTGTTGTATCACAAGATGTTAAACTGAGCCTTCAGGAACTGGATGAACTTTATGCTATCTTTAAGGTATTCTTGTTGTTCTTGTGAATAATAAAACTCTTAGCAACATTTGATCATAACTCACTGTAGATATTTTTGTCTTTTTTAGCAGAAATGTTTTAAGAAGAAAATGTTCTGTAATCACTTTTTCTGCTTTAATGACTTGCCTTTTTATTTGTTTTTAATAGAAAGAGCTGTTTTTATCTTATTATTGGTGTGTGGGTTATTCAGAATTGAAACACCACGACCCCAGCCTGCCATATTTGGAACAGTATCAGATCGACTGCCAGCAGTTCAGGGTGTTGTATCACTTGTTGAGTCCCTGGGCATGTTCCGCAAACAGAGACTCACTAGCTCTATGGACATTCAGATTGTTGGATGAAAATTCTGATTGCCTTATAAACTTCAAAGAATTCGCCTCTGCAATTGGTAGGCAGATGTCCACTAAGTTTTTTAAGCAAAAAATAAGTTCACCTTAGAAATACTTAGTACTCTGTTAATTATTGCCATCTAGTCTGATGATACCACCCTGGGTTATACTGTCTCCAGAATTACTGGACCTTTTTAATGTGTTTGTTGCTAAAACTAAGTATATTGATCTCATTTTACCCCAACCTTCTGAGAAGGACACACTCTTAGATTTGGATGTTTTCATGGTTAACATGAAGGAAAATAATGTCTTGATATTTTTTTTCCAAACTCAACTGCATGGATGCAACAGAAAGATTATCCCCTTCAATAAGAAAACAATGGTATAGCTTAGCAGAGTCAGAGAATCACCCAGCAAACATGTTCCTGCACTCAGTATACTGTGCATGAAAATAATATTGCTTTGCTTCTTCAGACTCCCCTAGCTATGCTTTCTTTTCACAGATTGTCCCTTGAAGAACAGATCTTGCTTTACTCAAGACACATAGGCCTTACCAAAAGACAAAACAAATCTGAGGTTGGGGAAAAGGAGATAGGAGAGGAAAGCATTTTCTACTGAGAGAATATTTTACTTATATGTCTGAAATATTTTGGCTACCTGAATGATTGTTTTAACTGTTAGCTTAAATAAAAGAATATTTCTAATTCCTATTTCCTGCTAGTGTCTGTATCTTAATTAGTCTCTTTAGCTGGAATTGATTTGCTGTTCATTGGATAAATGATCATTTCCAATTGTATTTCATTGAACAGATATAATGTACAATGGAAGTTTTACTGAGAAGCTTAAGCTGCTTTTTAAGCTACATGTTCCCCCAGGTAAGAATTTGACAGTCTTTAATGATCTAAAGCAGTAGTTCATTTCATTGTAATAAGCATAATTTAAATATTGTGCCTTTTCAACAAATTTGAAATGTGATATGACTACTGTTGTGGTCTGAAATCATATTACCACATTTTGTTCATGTATATAGATGATGAAATCTATGGAAGAGATTCTTTATAACAGATGGTCTACAAATGACTTTTGGTTTAATTAGTTTAATGATAAGTAGTTTCTGTAGAAAAATTACATCTTTTGTTTTTGAGATAAGGTTCAGACTAGCCTTGAATTTCAATCTTCCACCCTTAAGTCTCCAGAGTGCTGGGATTACAGGCACATATCTGATCTCTATCATTTGAATATTGATAGATATAATGTTGAATTTTTGTTGTTCTCATTACTAGAATTAGAGATTAACTTTAAACAAGCTACAAACTACCAGACTTACAAAATACTACAAATTTTTCAGAAAAATGGGACCAGACAGCAGGGATATTAAATACTTGGAAAGGAAGAAATAAAAGCTATCATTTATTGATCATTTGCTATGTGGAGGCTTTCACTTCACATGTATTCTTTCATTTAAGCCTTAGACTATCCCTGGAAGGTGATAATATCCTGAGAGTTTTGACAATAAGAAATTGGAAGGTTGGAAAGATTAGATTATTTGACAGAGATTACATAATTGGGATTCAAACTGAGGATTGTCTATGACGCCAAAGTTCAACTTTCTTTCTATTCTACCCTATTTCCTCAAAGTTCCAGTTTATACAAGTTTTTACTATTATTGACTGGAAGACCACATCTTTTCTAGACATCTCTACTCAGAGAAAACACTCTTATTTTTGAAACTGAAGGAACATTTTTTAAAGTACATAGTGTAATTCACAGATGCAAAACATTGCTTCATATTTTGTCTGAAGCCACAATTGGAATCCCTTTTAAAGTCTTCTCAGGTTAGCCAGGAAACATAAGTTAACAGACCAAAAAAGTAAAAGCAATCTTTAACAATTCACACCCTCAAATGGCAAAATCAAAAGACAAATCATTTTAGTTTATAAAAAGGTTTGCAGTCAAGCTAGGTTTACAGTGGAAAGCTTTATATTTCCATCTACACAACAGTCAGGGTGATCAAAAGTGGGGCACACATTACTACTCAGTAATGTTCAGGTGGGAATTAAGGCAGAAAAATAGCCAGGGCCTTATGTTCAGAGATTTCCAAATTACCATTTTTGTTGTTATTATTGTTGTTTTATTTTTTAATCTTCAAGTGATTATATAGGAGGTTAAAATTTAACATGTCTACTTATGTGTCCAGTGCATCTTGATCAGAGTCACTCCTTCCATTGTTTTCCCTCATCCTTCCTACCTCCTCCCACAATTCATTATCAAGTTTCCCATTATTTCAACTGGTAATGTCTTGCTGGATATTATTAAGAAGCAAGCAAAAGAAATAATAGAACACCAAGTGATCAGATACTTACTGAATTTACTGTATAATACTTTTGATTTTTTTTTTACACAATCCCTTGCTTAAATTCCTGCTCCCACGTTTACCTAACCGTTTGGGTTACATGTTTTCAGCTTATACTGAAATAACTAAGGATTCTTCAAAGGGAGATGATCTTACAACAGAAGAATTGCTTTATTTCAGCAAGCTCCATGGTAAATATTTCTTTAAAAGTTTACATAGTTTTGTTGTTTGGAGATGCGATTTTACCACTCAGGCTGGGCTGTCATGACCATAAGTAAATGATATGTATGTGTGTTATATACTTCATTTATACAGGGGCATGAGTTCTGATTAATGTTACTGTATGTTAAAGTGAACATCAGCTTTAGATACCTTACAAGTAACTTCTTTAATCAAACCATTTTCAGAGAAAGGTACTGAGGTCCAGGGGAAGTGGTTTCACAATGGGGTATGGTCTTGCAGTATGGCTATGTGATTTTTTTTCCTTCCTCATCATCTTTGAAACAAGTCACAAAGAAGAAAATACAAAAATAAAAGGAAGAAAATACCACCCATAAATAAATACTTAATCTTTGATATACTTCTTTCTAGGATTTTAAAAAATATTAATATTTTTCTAATGTCCTTTCTACTGTGAAGAGTTTTTAATACTTTGTTGTCTCATGGCAGGTGAGGTCAGCTAAAATTGGCCTGCTAAATAAAAAAATAGCATGTTCTTATCTTTGTGTGAAATGGTCTTTTACTTTTAAAATATATTTGTAAAATACTTTCAGATAATCAATTGCCTTCTTTTCTCTTTAGTTTCCAGGCCTGCAAATAAGAAGAAATCAGAATTAAGAAAACCCAGCTCTATAAAAGGTACTATGACCTAATAAAACTATTTAGTTTATTAAATTATTGGGGTTTTTTGATACATGGGCTCACTATGATAAACACTGGGGCTTTCTTCAAACTCAAGATCTACCTGCCTCTGCCTTCTGAGTACAAAGATTCTAGGAATTTGCTATCATGCTCAGTTAAAATTTATTGATTTTACAAGTAAGCATATTTATAAAGTGGAAAACATTAAGATTCCTTTTAAAAACTATTTGTCCTGAGAACTTGCTTGGTTCCTTTGAGTTTAAATTTTTATTCTTTCTTATGTTACTTGAGTCTCAGAAATTAAAAAATATATATTTTGATAATTTTAGACATGTTTATTTTTTTGCTAGTCCTGGGGCTTGAACTCTTGGCCTTGAAATAGGATGGCCTCATTCCCAGAATTCAAATTTAGCTAGCAAGTCTATAGTTCTCTGTACCCCCAGAGTAGCCTGAATTTGGCTTCTAGGACCCCTCAAGGAAAGTTTCCTTTTTTTCTTTTTCTCTTCTTTTCTTTTGGTCAGTCAGGGGGCTTGAACTTGAGGCCTGGGCACTGTCCTGAGCTCATTTGCTTAGAGCTCATTTAATCAAAGCTAGTGCTATACCACTTTGATCCACATCTCCATTTCCAGTTTTCTGGGAGTTAATTGGAGATAAGAGTCACTCAGACTTATCCTACCTGGGTTGGCTTTGAACCATGAAACTTGGATCTCAACCTCCTAAGTATCTGAGATTATGGGCGTGAGCCACCAGTGGCTGACAATCAGGGGATCTCAAATGATTATTTAAAATCACATTACAGTCATCTGGACTAAACTATATTTTATTAGTATAAATTAATTGTACAAAAACAAAGCTAGCCCCGGTAGGAAAGTCCATGAGATTCTTATCTCCAGTTAACCACCAGAAAACCAGAAGTGGTGCTATGGCTCAAGTGGTAGTGTGCTCGCCTTGAGCTGAAGAGCTCAGGAACAGAGTTCAAGCCCCATGACTGAAAAAAAATTGTACAAATTGTGCTATTTTCATACATGCAAATAATGTGCTTTAATTGTGTTTACTCCTCAGTGGATAGTGAATTTTATATATATATTTTTTGGGGGGAGGGGTCTGGTTGTGGGGCCTGAACTCTGACCCTGGGCACTGTCCCTCAGCTCTTCAGTTCAAGGCTAGCACTCTGCCACTTGAGCCACAGCGCCACTTCCGGCTTTTTTCTTTTTGCTTATGTGGTGCTGAGGAATCGAACCCAGGGCCTCAGGCATGCAAGGCACGTGCTCTACAACTGAGCCACCCTCCCAGCCCAGTGAATTTTTTATAAAGAGCCACTATACACCACTTGGTTATCTTCATACTAAGAATTCTGGTAGCTGGATTAGATGGGCACCAGTGGCTCACACCATAATCCTAGCTACTCAGGAAGCTGATATCTGAAGACCTCAGTTCAAAGCCAGCCTGAGCAGAAAAGTCCATGAGTCTCTCATCTCCAATTAACTACCAAAACCCAGAAGTGGAGCTATGGCTCAAGTGGTAGAATGCTAGCCTTGAGCACAAAAACTAAGGGACAGCATCCAGGCCCCGAGTTCAAGCCCCAGTACCCTCACAAAAAAGAGAATTATAGTAACTAGTTTAAACTTAGTTCACTTGAGAATGATAACATGATATTTGGATTGTTAATTTAAATACAGCTTTTCCTCCTCTCTTTCCATGTTTTCCCTATTCTTAAACTTTCCCCAAATAAAATTTTAGTCTAAATGAAAATGGAGAAAGTATTCTGAAAGCCAATAGGTTGAAATAAAAGATAAATTCAGATTGTTTCCTGGGTTAAAAGAGACGAAATCTTATATCTCAGTGAAATGTCTTTCAATCATAATTATTCTTTTTGAAATGGACTGCTTATTGCAATTTTATTCTCCTCATTTAGGAAATGTTGATATTCAAGCATATATAAGTAAGTGGCAAGACGAGCTTCTCAAAAAACAAGAAAACATTAAAGATTTACCAAGAATGAGTCAGGTATAGTACTTTCAAAGAGAAAATTCTAGGTTCTTGCTTTTTTGTAGGAATGTGGATGTGGAGAACACAAAAATCACTAATATACTATTACAAAAATAGTCTATGTATTATCTTTGTACGTTTCAGGTGACCATAAAGAAGGAAACAACTTTTTAAATGGTTTTTTACATTAAACACGTCAATACATATAATATTCCAGATAGTCCCTCTGCTATAACAATTTGAGTCTGTAGAAAAATGTATAAATAGCATATTTCTAGGATTAATGGAAATGTTCATCTATCCACTATACATTTAGTGACTGCTAAGAAACAAGACTAAGAAATTACTAAAATAGGCCGCCGAACCTTAGTGCCTAATAATCTTGTATGTGAACCTGTAGAGACTATACTGATAACTATTTTGACACAGTTTTTAATTCATCATTCTTATACAATATCGTCAGAATATGTTTGTGTGTGTGTGTGCACGCACATGTGTATGCATGCATGATGCCAGTAACAGGGCTTGAGCTCAGTCTTTGTGCTTTCACTGGCCTTTTTCACTCACAGCTCTTACTGTACCACTTGAGCCAGGCTACCATGGGTACTTGTGGCTCACGCATGTAGTCCTAGCTACTTAGGAGGCTGAGATCTGAGGATTGTGGCTCAAAGCCAGCCCAGGCAGGAAAATCCATGAGACTCTTATCTCCATTTAACCACTCTTATCTCCACTTAAACCGGAAATGGTGCTGTGGCTCTAGGGGTAGAGTGCTCACCTTGAGCTGAAATATTTAGGAACAGTGCCCAGGCTCCGAGTTCAAGCCCCACAACCGAGAACAAAAACAATACTTTATCTTCCCTGGGCTGGCTTCAAACCACAATTCTCCTGCATATCTAGGATTACAGGCATGAGCCTCACATGCCTGGCTATTTTTTTTTCTTTTTTCTTTTTGCATGTTGTGGGGCCTGAACTCTGGGCCTGGGCGCTGTCCCTCAGCTATTCAGCTCAAGGCTAGCACTCTACCACTTGAGCCATAGCTCCACTTCTGGCTTTTTCTGCTTATGTGGTGTTGAGGAATCGAATCCAGGGCCTCATGCATGCAAGACAAGCACTTTACCACTGAGCCACCTTCCCAACCCCTTACATTTTTTAAAAAGTAAAATCTAGCTGATGCAGATATAAGAATCGCAAGAACTTTGCCAAAATGAGAACTATCAAATAGCTTAGTATTTCTTAATGGACTATGTGATTTGACAGATGAATAAATAAATAAATTAATTAATTATTAAGATACTTATTCTAAAATTACTATAAACTTATAGTACTAAGGAAGAACACAAGCATTTGTTATCATATATCTTATGAATGATATCCTTTACATATACCATTATTTCTAAATAAAACTTTTCTGATTGACATACAATTCTTGTATTAGAATAATTTTTTTTGGTTTTTTTTGGGGGGGGGTCCGGTCGTGGGGCCTGAACTCAGGGCCTGGGCGCTGTCCCTCAGCTCTTCAGCTCGCGCTCTACCACTTGAGCCACAGTGCCACTTCTGGCTTTTTTCTTTTTGCTTATGTGGTGCTGAGGAATCGAACCCAGGGCCTCAGGCATGCAAAGCAAGCGCTCTACCACTGAGCCACCTTCCCAGCCCCTGGAATTATTTTTGAAATTGGCAAATATTTTCTGGGACAATCTGTGGATTATCTAAGGGCGATTAGTAGAATAATCGGTTCCTCTTCACTTTGACCATACTCTAGTTTAAGGAGGAACATGTTCACATGGGTTCCTTAGAGTTAATCTTCTACTGTTAGGTAGGTTCCTAAGAGTTGTTCTTCCCTAAATTTGTCATTTATATGGAGAAGTATGAAAGGTAGCTTAATAAAAAGTACACCAAATTATTTGAAGAAATACAATAGAATTTGTCTTCAGTCCTTTGGTTAAAATTTGTCAAGGAAGGAAGTGGCGCTGTGGCTCAAGCCGTAGAGCACTTGCCTTGAGCTGAAGAGCACAGGGACAGCACCCAAGCCCAGAGTTCAAGCCCACGACCAACCAAAAAAAAATTGTCAAGGAATAAATGATTTATATGTAGAGAAATATAAAAGGTAGCTTAATAAAAATACACTGAAGTAATGCTGGTAGGCATAGTAACTGGGAATCAGTCTGTATATAATGGGCTGCTATTAGGCAACAAGCACAAGGGCCGGAATGAATGTTCTTCTATGTTTCCTATGCATCTTCTTAGAAGCAAATTTTACTCTGGAATTAATCTATACTTCTGGGGTGAAGATTACATGCTACAAATTTCTATAGGACCAGTACCCTCTTCTAAGGTCTCTGTTTTGCTATGTTGAAAATGTTCTATTTCTATTGTATGTCTTCTAGTCACAGTTTATTCAGTTTTCAAAGACCCTCTACAACTTATTTCACGAGGACACTGAAGAAGAGTCATTATATCAAGCCATTGCTGTTGTAACCAGCCTTTTGCTCAGGATGGAAGAACTTGGAAGGAAACTAAATAGCCCTTCATCATCTGTCCAAGAAATCTCTGCTGCAATCAGTGCTGCTGAAGGAACCAGTGTGGAGAATACAGAGAGTTTTCTGGAGAGAAAGGCTGCCTCTCGAAAGGAGGATCATCAGTGGTCATTTTCATTTGAACAGATTCTTGCATCTCTGTTGAATGAACCAGTCTTGGTGAGGTTTTTTGAGAAACACATAGATTTAAAAGCCAAGTTAGAAAATGCAAAAATCTCTCAGTTAAAATCTAGAACCAAGGTTCACATCTCTTAGTTGGAAGGAATTGTCCATCTTAGATAGTTTTCCCTGGATTCTTGTAGCTGTCAGCTTGATTCCTGGGAGTAAGGCTCAGGGAGTTATCTTATTAACCAGTACATTTGAAGGCAAAATGAGACAAAGTTACAGAAGCACAATGATCCATTCCTTTATGATCTCAATTTTTTATATTCTCAAATACAGGGTTTTTTCCTATGCCACAAAATATGTAGTATAAGAGGAGTATGCTCAGTGAGACCACCAGAGGGCACCACTATACCATTTTATTAAGGAAATTACTGACTAGTGCTATTTTTGACACAAATTACTGAAGATTTTGAAAAGGTGACTCTGTATTTATTAGTAAATAGTACTGACATGTCATATCATGTCATATGTCAGATTACTTCAATCCTACTAAAATACATTAGAAAAAAGGACCCTTAGATCTAGACCCAAAATTGTCTACAAGCTTGTTACCATTTGGGACCTTCCTTTTCATTAGCTAAATAAAGTACTAGTAACACATTAAAGTTAACATTTGGTGTAGTAATGGAACTTGTGCATTCTCTGAACCTGAAGGATTGAAAATATATTCGCTTATACTTGTTCCTAACTCTGTTACTGGTAAAAACAAATCAATAATTCTAAACTCTGGGCTACTGTAAAGAAAAACAACATAGGGGGCTGGGAAGGTGGCTCAGTGATAGAGTGCTTGCTTTGCATGCATGAGGCCCTAGGCCAGAAGTGGAGCTATGGCTCAAGTGGTAGAGTGCTAGCCTTGAGCTGACGAGCTGAGGAACAACGCTCAGGCCCAGAGTTAAGGCCCCATGACCAACAAAAAAAGAAAGAAAAAGAAAAACAACATTGGATTCAGATTTAAGCTTTTTGAAAATGGTTAAGCTAACTGTACAGGAGTCTCATTAGACTGACAACTAGAAATCCTTCAGAGCACTACTGTTTGTTGCATTTGTCTCAAGTAACTTGTGACTGCTTTGGTCCTAGCTTTAGACTTTGGATTTTTATCAAATTCTCATTTACAATAGATAGTAAGGTATATGCAAAATGACCAAGTTTTTCATATTAGTCTGGCAATTGCATGTACTTAACATGTGATACTTGCCAAGATAATGTATAGCTAAAAACAACTAGCTGAAAAGTTTTTGACTGATTAAATGGATGGATAACTTCTATATACCTTATGCTGCTTTCATTTCAATCATTACATGAAAGTCCATTTGGAGATATAATGGGCTTTGTTAGCACTTTATTTTTAAAAATGAAAAAAAGTAAACTACACTATACTCTTCTGCTCTGTTTCTGACTAAATCAATTGTTTAAGCAGTTGACTTAGAAAATAGGGAGAAATAATACATTGGCACTTCTTTATTTTCAAAAAAGATTTTCCTAAGGAGGACTATAGATGAGATTAAAATTTTTTGCCATTTACAAAAAAAAAAAAGATGGGTTTTAAGCCCATTGACTTGTCCAGATGGGGCAGGCAGACCTTCTTTATAGTTACACATGATTTCTCTGTCTAAGGAGTTGTTACATCAGCCTTTAGCAAGAATCTACTGTGAACAAAACAACATAGAGGACTTCATTGCCATAGAACATGTTACTTTCAGAGAAGTTAAAGAATTTTCAAGTTGAGCCTTTGAAAATTCATCTGTGGGATATGGCCAAACATTTATTGGTAGTGACTTTAAGATGATTCAGTCACATTGTCTTTTCAAGGAAGTTACCACTTAGAGATAGCTGGTAAATAACCATCTATGCCTTTACTAGAACAATTGAAGTATGTCCAAATTTTAAAATTGGTAATAGTTTATATGAAAACATTTCATGAATCACATCTGCTATTATGCAATGGTTAAATTGAATTAAAATACCACTTGAAAGATATGGTTTATCCTATATATACAGGCACTATTATACACACTTCATTGAACATTTTGTCATTTGTATTTACAATAAATCCTTTCTAAGAGTGTATGTTATTAATATTTGGTATTATTTTAAAGTCAATACAGTGAAGATTATTGAATATTGTATTTTTAGCTTAGAATAATTAAGATTGAATGCTAAGAGCTTTCTGAATTGCAGAAAGATTATAAATGGAAGTTAAGACATTTTCTGAATCTGCAGGAGAAATAAGCTAATACATTATAGTTTTATAGCTGCTGCCTTGTTAAGCAAATACCTTCTTAATATTTAAAATTTTATGTTATTGTTTCACATTGATCCAGTTCATTATACCTTTTATGTTAAATGATATAAGGTAATTCATTTGTCTTTATAAAAATAAATGTTATAAATATTGAACATGAAAATTGTTTACTTAAAAAAATTCATTATTCATATTTTTTCTGTGGTGTATTTGCACTTAGATATCACTTGTATCAATTCAGAATTCAGTTGCAAAGAACAGGAATCACTCCTAATTTGCTTAGGCAAGAAAATATTGATTATTGGATATTAAGTGGCTTAAATAATTATGACAGGGACTAGCTAAATCGAGCTTTCAAGAGCCATCCATGTGCTCGTAGGCCACCAGGGGAATTCCTAACGGTTCTATGGTGAAGAAACTGCTACTTCCTATCACTGCCTCCACTGCTTCTAGAACCATACTCCATTCACTATGATTTACAGCAGCAAAATAGATGCCATGCCTCTGCCCCTCAGCACCCACAAGTTAATGACAAAATTGTAATAGGACAGCCACACATCCCCACAACTGTGTTTACTCGTAGAGGTGGCAGAAGCATAGCCTCTCCCTCACTTCTGACAATCAATCACATCTCACATATCATTTGATTGGCCTATAATAAATGCAAAATTATATTTGCAAGGGAAGTTGGGAAGTCTGCTTTTAGTCTGAAGTACAGGAGAGCACATTAAGAGTTGTTCTTTATTACTGTACAAAGAGCACAACATATTATCTCACCATTTCTGTGAGTCATAACTATGGGCTCAGTTAGGTCCTCTGACTAGGATTATACAATGCCATATCCAGGTTGTCAGCCACTCTGATTCTCAGGTAGAGACGCAACTGGGGAAGATTCCACTTCCAAGCTCACTCAAGCTGTAGAAAGAATTAATTTCCATACAGTGTTAGGTCTGGAGATACAGATTTCTGGTAGTTAACTAGAGGGTGCTCTCAGCTCTTAAGACTTTCCTAAGTTCCTAACAGCTGCCCTCAGCCTCTGCAAGCTGTCTATATTGCTTTGCCCTGTGGGCTTCTCCAAAATGTCCACCTCATCAAGCGAGCAAGAAGAGTCTTTAGGGTTAGTTTGCTTTATCTGATATAATTGTAGTAGTGGTTCCCTACATTTGCCATGTGCTGTTAGTTTTAAAAAAAGTTACAGGGTGGCATTGATCAAGATGCATTGCACTTATAAATTGATTGGTTGAGTTGAAACCCCTTTGTATGACTACTTAAAAATTAAAAAGACATTTTTTTAAAAAAAGTTACAGGTCCTGCCCACACTTAAGGGGATAGATTACTGAAAGACATGAACATGAGATCATGGATGGGGGTATCTTCAGAGTCTTAGAGTCTGCATCACAAGCACCAATCTTTGTTAATAACTTAATCACCACTTTCACCAGACAGCACACCCTTCTCATGCTTCTAAATGACAGCTAGTCATAACAGCAGCTTGCTTCTGCCTATCCTAACACATTCCCCTCAATCAAACACAAGTACACTCATCTCTTCTAAGGGAAGATCCAAGTTTCTGTCAGTTACTTAAATCCATGTTGATGTTCAGTCCGCTCAATTCAGTTTCAGTCCCATCTTGATATCCTATAATGTAAATGTAATTGTAATGGAATGTTAACATTAACTCACCTTGTATAAAGCAGTAGGGGAAAACGAGGCAAGTAATTTGATTAGGATGTATAAATACATACCTAAAAGTGACCAAGGATCTGGAGGTGACTAATGTTGTTCTCATTGCTTCTGATCATACCATAAGTTAACTTTTTGTTGTATACTTGCATGAAATTTAACAGGTAAACCTATAACCATTACAGATATCACAGTACAAAAGAGTTGCATCATCCTAAGGAAACTATACCACCTCTATTTAAAGTATTTTTTACTATTGTACAAATTGTTTATGAATACAATATCTTAATCTATGTCACCTCTTTTATCATCCCCATGTCTCCCAACCCTCACCCTCCCCTCAGTTGTCTTAATTTTATAGGATATACACTGAATTTTATGACTATATTCTTCTACCTCCCATACCACCTTTTTATATACTTTTCTCTCCCCCCTATACAATAAGCAACTAGTCCTTTATCCACATTGTAAAAGGCCAATTTACTTTCCCAATATCTCTGTCCCTTATAGTCATGTGACCAAGGGATGGTTTGTCAGATGCTCCTCCATTTACCTTTTCAAAGTATGGCCAGCAAGAGGAAAAGTAGAGAATTGTTATGATGTCAACACTGGTTTTGTTTTCATTTATGCACGCTGACCATTATAACTATTTGCCCACCATTTCTCTCCATTTGTCCACACCCTCCCTGTAGTCTCCACTTCATTCAGAAAAGATGTATTTCCTCTTCCTGCCATTCATTGGTTAAACTGTTAATAAATTTTTCAAAGGGGTTTCACCATGGAAATTCAGCCCTGTGTATACCATACTTTGGTCTGTTTGATTGTATATGCATGCAACCCTCTGTGTGTTGTCACATACATTTATATTTGGGGATCTTCACTCAATATGAATTTTTCTCAGCACTATGTAGTTCCCTTCAAATGAACTTGAAGGGACAGATGGAGTTGGCATAGAGGTGGGAGAACAATAGGAGGGGTGACACTAATGATATACACATAAATTGACATTTAATTTAAAAGCTTCATACAACTGTTTAAAGATAAAAATGACTTTTTAAGTCCTGAGCTAACAATTTTTTTTAAAATTCTGGTTCTAAAATAGGAATTAGAATTATTTTCCATGCACACACACTCTTACCCCTTTGCAGGAGGAGTTTCTTAGTAGTTCAACAGTTTTCTGGTTGTGGGGCTTGAACTAAGAGCCTGGGTGCTCTTCCTGAGCTCTTTTTGCTCAAGGCTAGTGCTCTACCACTTTGTACCACAGCCCCACTTCCTGTTTCCTGGTGGTTAATTGGAGATAAGAGTCTTAGACTTTTTTGCCTGGGCTGTCTTTGAACCACAATTCTCAGATCTCAGTCTCCTGTGTGACTAGGATTACAGGCATGAGCCACCAGTGCCCAGGAATAGGATTCTTTTTTGTTTGGGGATACCCCCCCTAATTTTATCTGGAATTTGTTTCTTCAGCTCAAATAGACTGACACATGTAGCACTGGGGACTCTGGCACTGCTCCCTTAAGGCAAGGTAGAGTGTTCCAGTATGTACATTCCTACACAGATAATCACCAGAAATGCACTTTATCCTTTAGCTCACATTATACTCGTTTCCATTTTTGTCGCCAGGACTGTTATCTCTTCCCATCAAGCAATGGATTTCATAGCTTCTAATTCTACATGTCTTCCTGGACCTGGAAGTCAGTTATGGCTTCAATTAAGATCTTGATCTGTGCAATATCCCACAGATGTTCATGATTTTTATAGCTTTTTAAGACATCCTGTCTGGAATTTGATTAAAATTTTATAATCATTCTCTAAGACTTATTTACCTTTTTTGCATATGCCTGATAGGCAAGTTAAGTAGGGAGATGATAGAAATCACCCCACCTTCCCTTCACACACTCAGCTTCTCCATGCACACTCATTTCTGTGATTTCCCCAGGGATATAGTACTGGCACATCCAATCCAATGAATCCTACTTGGCCTTTCCAACTATAAATAGCCCTCACCACAATGGTTAGGAGCAAGTATAATAAATCTTCTCAGTTGTTGATTGTGCCTATTTCAAGTATGCATTCAAGAACTAAGAAACCACCATTGACATATTTGCAGATCTGTGGACCCACTGAGATGGACTCAAGATAAAACTGTTTTGACTCCATAAACCCTGACTGGGACCAGTTAATAACCATTCGGCTCTAACCCCACCACTATCCCCATTCCAGCAATACAAGTCCAATAGTGTCTGAAAAGTCTGAGTAACACCTGTGTGCAGTTATTCTAGTACATGTCTATAATCTCTCTGTTAGGAAGAAAAAGGAAAACTAGAAGAAAGATTTACAGTATCCATTCATGGCATTGCAGCATGTTTCCCTTTAAGGCCTCTGGCTGCAGGAATGACTCAGGACCGCTCCAAAGATGGGGTGAGAGGCCATGAATCTGCATCATGACCAACTTCATAGCATTGTCAATACAGAGAGAAATTCTATTGTATTATTTCTACATATGTTTAAGATATACTCCAATCGCTTCTTTTGTCAGTCTCCCAAAACTTTGCAGTGTTTATCTCTTTGCAATTTAGACTAGTCATTTCTTTGGTGATGACTCTGATCTGACAAATCGTGTGGCTGCAAGTAGTGAGGGGTAGTAGAGAGTACATGAGGAGAGCTGACATCATGCCTTCGAACTCAACCAGTATTTTCTTAAAATACTGTTTACCTACGGTCACTCCTCGTGCTGTATCCTTTACTGTTCAGGATTCAGTTTCAGAAAACAGAAGTCACTGCAGCTAGTCAAAGGAAGAAGCAACTTACTACAGAATTGTTTAAGAAGGCTCAAAAAACAGGTGTTAAATTGAGCCTTCCATAATGACTCCCAATAGAAAAGGTATGACTCTCAAAACCACATCCCAAAGCAAGACCATAAAAAAGAACTACTGTCTTTCCACACAACCGGGAAGTTCCTGGTTCCAGGATCCTGTAAACACAGTATGACCAAATTGAGATGCTATTACTGCTACTGCCACCTCCCGATTCTACTACAAATCATATAGCCTGCGTTAGCAAACTGGATGCAGCATGCCCTACCTCTTGATTCCAATGCAGTTAATGACTGGACGCTGGGACTTCAGCTAACCTTGTTGAAGGTTAACCAAACCCTTTAACTACTGTGCTTGCAGGCAGAGGGAGGAAAAAAAAAAAGCAAATGCCATATTACACCTTCCAAATCTCATACAAGTGTATGATTTAAATTTTTCTGGGGCTGGGAAAGTGGCTCAGTGGTAGAGTGGTTGCCTTGCATGCATGAGATCCTGGGTTCGATTCCTTAGCACCACATAAGCAGAAAAAGCTGGAAGTGGCACTGTGGCTCAACTGGCAGGGTGCTAGCTTTGAGCTGAAGAGCTGAGGGACAGCACCCAGGCCCAGAGTTCAGGCCCCATGACCGACAAATAAATAAATAAATAAATAAATCTGAACATCAACTGTAAAGGAGTCTAGGAAATGTGTGTGTATATGTGTGTTTTCTCCACCACCCACAGTATAGGATGACACTAGAGTGAGCGTGGAATATATATGAATACCAAGTATAATACTTATCATTTAGCAAATATGCAGTATGCTCACCTTGAACCTCAATTCCAGGAACACAGGAAGCTCAGAATTCTCTGTTTCTGTCCTTTTTTTCTGTTGCTTTGAATCACCCACTACTTTTAAATGAACAACTAAGAAAATAGCCAAAAAGTCCACCGCACCATCTTCTAAAAGAAATTAAAACACACAGAACTTATGATGATTTTTATATTTTTCCTCAAGACTTATAAGGTTACAGAAGAGGAAAGTCACATCCAGTAGCACATGGTCATCTGCCATTTCACTGGTCGCCAACCTTCTTACTTTTATCTAGAAGTTAATCCCCATGTGATCCTGGCCTGTCCAACATCTGTACTCTCCATTAAAAAACAGTACATTTCTCCCTCCTCACTACTTCTCATGATTAGTGAGGCCTACCCGTCTTGTTTATATTTGTAGGCACTCCTCAAATTGCAGTAGACACAAGGATTTTTTCCCATTTCGTTATATACGTGAATTTATCAAATTCACTTAATTTGTTTATGCTATATTTTATAAAAAGTAGCTTCTTGTGTTTTGAGATCGAGATGGAAGCAAGGACCAACCGATATGAGATACAAGAAATATCTTAAAGAGAGAGTAATAGAGGTGGGATGAATATGATGCAAGTATACTATGTGTGTGTGTGTGTGTGTGTGTGTGTGTGTGTGTGTGTGTGAGTGTGTGTGTGTGTGTTTGGGGATGTGTGTGAAAATAGCATAAATAACACCACCAAAACTCAAAAAGGAGGAGGAGGGACGAGAGTTAAGAAAAAGAATGTAGATACTGAGGGGATGAATTTGATAAATGCACATACTTTACATTTTGGGAATCTTACAATGAAAACTCCTACAATTTATGCTAACAAAAAGGGGAAAAATGAGCATCTTGTTCTCTCACCTCTGGGAATTCACATCTTTGATGTCCCAATATTTCTGTAAGTGATTAGCATTACTACCTGTTACGTGGCTACTGATTACTGGTACCCTAAGCATCTCAGTGCAACTAGTGAGACTCACTCATTTCCTTGCTTACCACTCCTAGAGGAATCACACAATTACAATGAAAAATTGGAGTTAGTTAATGTCTCTCTCTTCTTTCTATTTAAACTGGCAATTCTCAAAGGCCATGAGTAATTGTTTCTCCCCTAAGCCAAGACTTGAATACATTAGAAGTGATTAAATACTGGCTTTTTTCTGATCACTAATTGAATAAAGAGTTGACTAGGTCATGAGGGATTAGTAAGTACCCTTATTTTAAAACAAAAAATGCCTCTGGGAGCTAGCTGCCCTTTCCACCATGTGAAGACTGAGCAAGAAGGCTCCATCTATAAAGCACACACCCAATTGGCATGCACCTTTCTGTTGGATTTTCTAGCCTTTAGACCTATAAGCAATACATTACTGTTGTTTATAACTAACCCAGTCTATGGTATTTTTATAAATGAATAAAGACGTCCATTTTAAAACGTTATTGGCTTTCTTGCTAATGAATTTTTAGTCCCTTATGTACTTTGTGTACTGGCCACTTAGATGAATAGTTTGCAAATATTTTCTCCTATTCCATCGATTGTTTCTTCAAGCTATCCTTTCTTTTGCTAACCACTTTGGGAGTTGATGCAATCCCATTTGCCTATTTTTGTATCTATTTGATGCCTATACTTTGGGGTACCTATCCAAGAAATCATTGCCCACATCCATATCAGAATTTTCCTTCCATGTTTTCACTTAGTAGTCTTACAATTTCACGCAAGTCCTACAGTTAAGTCTTTAATCAATTTTGAAGTGGTTTTATATCGTATGAGATAAGAATCCAATTTCATTATTTGGCATTTGGTTATTCAATTTTCCTAAGGCCATTTATTAAACAGACTGTATTATTTTTTTCCTTTCTATGGTAAAATGTCTAAAAGAACTCAAGGGAAGAAGTGTTTAGGTGATGATTGCAGAGGTACCATTCCCTTGTGACTAAGAGGGCGTGGCAGAGAAGAGCAGTCACCATGGGGCAGCCAGAAAGCAGAGAATGAGGAAGGTACTGGGGACCAGGTATATCCTTCAAAGGCACACCCCTAATGACTAAGTCTCACCACCTAAAGTTCCTGGAAGCTCCCAAAATAGAGCCACCAGCTGGGAACCAAGCCGTATTTCAACATATAAGCCTGTGGGGGGATATTTCATATTCACTCTAACAACGTCTCTTTCCCATTGTGCAATCTGAGAAACTTAGTTGAAATCAATTGACCATGAACACTCAGGATTTTTTTAAATTTCTGGACATAACCCTTTTGGAAAAAAAACTGCTTTAAAATGCAGCAGTGGTACTCACTAGACACTATTATACAACTTGCCGGTGGGAATGGGAGGGAAAACCTGGGAGAGTGTGAGGGAAGGGGTGACATTGTCCAAAACATGGACTCTTTACCCGACTTGTGTAACTGTAACCCCTATGTACATTACCTTTATAATCACAATAAAAATCTAAAAATTGTTTTAATGAGTTAATAGTTTTTCCTCCCAGAAGTTGTATACTTCCAATGTCAACATTGCAGTGTAACTTCTTGTTCTGAGCCAAGTAGACAAAATTAGATATTGATTGACTTCTGTTTTGTCAATCATGGGTCTTGAACTTGGGGCCTGGCTACTGTCCCTGAACTCTTTTGCTCAAGGCTAGCTCTCTCCCAGTTTGGGCCACAGCTCCATTTACAGTTTTATGGTGGTTAATTGGAAATATGAGTCTTGTAAACTTTCCTGGCCGGGCTGGCTTTGAATGGAAATCCTCAGATCTCAGTCTCCTGAGTAGCTAGGATTACAGGCATGATAGATTAATGTCCAGCCTGATTGACTTTTATTTTTTTGCATATTCACTAGCTTCTCAGGGACTCATGCTTACTAGGTGGTCACGCTACCACTGAACCACACCTGTAGGAAATTTACTAGATTTTCAAAGTAGTGTAAGGCAAACATTCTTGAACAGATAAAGATATAGCAATAAGGAACAGGAAGTAAGAGGCAGGAATTGATGTGACAATGAAGCAGCAGCAAAAAGGACTTTTTTGCCATTTTATTTTTTATTGTTTTTATTGTGAAAATATTGTACAGAGGGGTTACAATTACATGGGCAAGATAATGAGTACATTTCTTATCAAGTTTGTAGCCTCCTCCTTTGTTTCCCCTTCCCATCCCTTCCCATCCTCCTGCCCCCCCCACCAGTTGTAAAGTTCGTTTTCCACATAACGACTTGTACATCTCATTGTTGCAATGGGTCCACCTGTATCCCTATTTAAACAATTTGTTTTTCCCCTTCCCCTCCACAAATTATACCGACATCAAATACAGTGAAAGCAGTGGCTATACTGTGGGGGAGGGACATACAAAGCAACAAAGAAATAATCATAAATGTGTTAGAAGCAATCGCATGAAAGAAAAAAATATTTGAATACATATCTTAGGGTTCATTTCCCTAACATCACCTTATCTGACCTTTTCTGCTTGATTCAGACATACACTAGATATTGCAAATAAGGGAAACCATGGGGCCTATGTTTCTTTGGGCCTGGCTTACTTCACTTAATATAATTTTTTTCCAAGCCTTTCCATTTCCTAACAAATGGGGCAATGTCATTCTTTCTGATGGAGGCATAGAATTCCATTGTGTCTATATACCACATTTTCTTGATCCATTCATCTACTGAGGGGCATCTAGGTTGGTTCCATATCTTAGCTATCGTAAATAATGCTGCAATAAACATATTCGTGCTGATAGCTTTAGTGTGGTCTTGTTTGTAAACATTTGGGTAAATGCCCAAAAGTGGGATTGCTGGGTCATAGGGGAGCTCTATGTGAAGTCAGCAAAAGGGACTTTTATGGAGTGATGTAGCTCTTCTCTATCCTGATTGTGGTGGTGGTCACATGACCCAATACATATTTTAAAATGTAGAGAACTGTACACCAAATGAAAAGGACAATTCTGCAATGATAATGTAAAAAGGAAATATTACATATAAAATAGGAATTACTTTAAAAGAATTTGGCTGTACTAGAATTTAAACTCAAGGAGTCATGCTTTCTAAATAGGTACTCTGCTGTTGAGCCATGCCTCCAGCCCATTTTGACACTTATTTTTCACATAGTCTTACTTCTTGCTCAGGCTTGCATTTGGAGTACAATCCTATTTTTCACTAGCTAGAATGAGAGACATCTAATTTCTTCTGATCAAATGGAACATCGGGAACTTTTCTGCACAGGCTAGCCTCAAACCATGATCCTCTCAAGTAGGTAAGATTACACACATGATCCCCTTAAACCTGGTTTAGAAAAGATTTTCTGCACAGAATCTGTCTGGAAAAAAATATAAGGCACACATTTTAGGAATTTCCTTGGAAGAGGACAATAGATAGCTGAAGAATGAAGAAGTATATTTGTTCCTTGTTTACCTTTTTACCTTTTGTATGATTTGAATTTCTGTTTTTAAGTCAAGGTCTTACTATGTACCTCAGGCTGGACTCAAAGTTGCAATCTTCCTACCTCAGCCTCCTGAGTGCCAGGATGACAGCATGTCATTTTTGATAGGTTTTTTTTTTTGCCAGTCCTCAGAGCCTGGACACTGTCCTGAGCCTCTTTTCCTCAAGGATAACACTCTACCATGTAAGCCACAGCACCACTTCCATCTTTTTCTATTTATGTGCTACTGAGGAATCCAACACAGGGCTTTATGCATGCTAGACAAGCACTCTATCACCAAGCCACATTCTCAACCCTGGATAGTTTTAGTTTTTTTAAAAAATTTAAATAAATTATTTTTCTATATATACAAGATGTGTAAGTTTAGTTGCATTCTTGTCAAATGAACACGTCCGAGTAGGTACCAACCAAGCATGATGTAGAGCCACCTTCTGCTCCTTGCTAGTCCTTATCCCTTTTTCTTCTCTCCAGAGATAACCACAATACTGACTTCTAAAATCAAAATTCATTTTTCCTGTTTAAAAATTTTATATAAATGGAAACTCACAGCTAAGATACCATTCTTGTGCTGAGCTTCTTTAACTGAATGTTCTGCTTTGGGTATTTATTTATATAGTGTCTTGGCAGTTTATTCTTCTTTATTGTGGTACGATATTTCATTGTATAGATACAGCAGAAACAGTTTTTCACTCTTCTGTTGATAGAAATTTGGGTTCTTTCCAGTTTTGATGCATTATAAATAATGTGGCTATAAATATTCTTTTTTCTTTTTCTTTTTTTTGGGGGTTGGGGGGTCCTCTGGGCCCTGAACTCTGGGCCTGGGTGCTGTCCCTCAGCTCCTCAGCTCAAGGCTAGCACTCTACCACTTGAGCCACAGTGCCACTTCCAGATTTTTTTTTCTTTTTGCTTATGTGGTGCTGAGGAATCGAACCCAGGGACTTATGTATGCAAGGCAAGTGCTCTACCACTGAGCCACCTTCCCAGCCCCTAAACATTCTTATATTTGTCTTTTGGTGCCCATGTTTATGCATTTCTTTAAGTTCCTTCTATATATAGGTATAGAATTACTGGGGCATATGATAAGTCTGCTTAACATTTTGAAGCACTTTCAAATTGTTCTCCCAAGTGTCTGTGTTATTGTACTTCCCCAGCAGCTGTATACTGAGGCTTCTGCTTTCTCTGTATCCTTGGTAACACTTGTTATTCATCTGTCTTTGCATTTAGTCCTCTTGGTATGTAGTAATATCTCATTCTGGGGTTTTGCTGAGTTCTTTTTTTGAGACAGGTTATTGCTTTTTGTGCCAGGCTGTCTCAAACTCTAATGTTCCTGTCTTTGCCTCCCAAATACCAGGATTATAAGCATTCTCCACCAAGCTAGGCTTCTGACTGTGATTTTAATTTGTGTTTCTTTGATGTTTAATTGCGTTGAACATTGTTTTATGTTATTATTGGTTGTTACAAGAAGGGCTGTGTCCTCTTCTAATTCATATTTGAAGTCCAGCCTTAGTGCATCAGAATGGGACGATATTTGGAGGTGGGGCTTTTTAAAGTGGTAATTAAGTTAAAAATAAGGCCCCTAGATTGGGATCTGAATCCAATACAAATGATGTACCTCTATGTCGCTGGCATTTCTTTCTCTTCTTATAAGGCCATTATTCATATTGGATTCAGATCTAATGGCCTCAATTTTAACTTAATCACCTCTTTAAAAGACACATCTGCAAATGCATTCACATTCTGAGGCATTAAGGCTAGGACTTTGAATATGAATTAAGAGATTCTGTACTTGGTGATGGACCAGAAGCAGAAAGAGAGGAAGGGATTGGGAACCAGGTATAACCTTCAAAGTCATGTCCCCAGTGACCCACTTCCTAAAGCTTCCACATCCTCCCCAGATAGAGTCACCAGCTGGAACCAAAGCATTCAGTCCAGGAGCCTGTCTGGGACCTTTTCTATTTGAATGAATCTTTAGACTTTTTCAAAAATTGTTATTAACTCTAGTTACCCTGTTGTACAATGGACTTTTTCCCTCCTGCCTAACTAAAATGTTGGGTCTTTTAACCAAGACCTCCCTCGACAGTAATTGCCACTATTCTTCCAATAAACTTTATTGGACATGAAATCAGTGGGCTGTACACACCTCTATGCTCTTCTCTTCATCGCTTCATTATCCACATCTTCCTACAAATAAAATCAACCTCAGTGACCATCAACCGATGAATGTATAAAGAAAATATGGCACATATACCCAAAAGAATATTATTTGGCCTTGCTCATGTGACAAGAAAGCCTGTCATGTAGCCACATGGATCAACCCTGAGAACATTTCATTAAGTGAACTAAGCCACTTATGGAGAAAAATATAGGTGGTTCCACTTGCATGTGGAACCTGAGTTAATCGCATTTTCAGTAAGTATTTGAAGACACTATTAAGTTTAACTCATGTTCTTTTTTTTGCCCTATCCTGTTCAAGTGTTCCAAGCACCATGGTTTGAAATGGCTACTTAGCTTGTTCCACAGATATGTTATTTTACCTTTGACAAAAATTAATGTGGCATATGTGTGTGGGTGTATTCACCTTCATTTTGAAAAGCAATGTTTGCAGGACATCAAGTTCTAGAATTTTTTTGGTTTTTGATGTTGGTTTCTAGCTCGTTGAGAAAATCAGCCAATTGACTTTGGTTTCTATTGATTTTTATTAAACTATCAGCTTTATTTTTGTTCTTTCGAAGTGAATATGTCTGGCTTTTTTCTCTGACTGTGTTAATACTTGACTGCAAAGTACATCACCTTGACAATAAAATAAAATTAAATAAATCACCCAAGAATAAAAAACAATGCAACTCCTCTAAGGAATATTTTGGGGGAGGGACAGAAAATAAAGTAAAATCACATATACTCTTACTAAGGCATTACTACAGCTATACATTTGAAGATTGTATTTTGTGTAAGAATTTATTAAATGGTTAATTTTTAAGATGGTTTAACCCCTTATTTCTTTTTTGATTCTACTCTCTTTTGTCTGGTTTTACTTGTGTGGTTTCCCATTGTATTCAGTGTTCTTGAATTCACGAGAGTGGATGTAAAGAAGCTTTTGCAAATATCTACAACTATGATTCTTACCTTCTATTCCAATAGGAAGAGTAAAATTGACCTTTCTACTAACTCCTCATGGGCCTACATATGATTTCGTATATATGTAAGAGGATACATTAACACAACACATTAAGCCATGTACCAGTGACTCACCCTTGAATCCTAGCTACTTAGAAGAGTGAGACCTGGAGAGTCTCAGTTTGAAGTCAGCTCCAGCACACAAGTCAAGATTCCATCTCCAAATTAATCAGTAAGATGCCACACTGGACCGAGCACCAGCTGTGAGCAAGAAAGCCAGGTGAGAACATGAGGTCCTGAATTCAAATCCCAGTACTGCCAACAAAAAAGTATATAACACATTAGCATAAAGACTAGATAGAGGGCCTGGGAATATGGTTTAGTGGTAGAGTACTTGCCTAGCATACATGAAGACCTAGGGTCAATTCCTCAGTACCACATACACAGAAAAAAGCTGGAAGTGGCTCTGTGGCTCAAGTGATAGAATGTTAGCCTTGAGCAAAAGAAGCTCAGGGAAAGTGCCCACACCCTGAGTTCTGAGTTCAAGCTCCAGAATTGGCAAAAAAAAAAAAAAAAAAAAAAAAAAGACTAGATAGACCATTTACATAATGTGTGTGAAAACTCGAGCAAAAAAATATATTGTATTTTTATTTTATTGTCAAGGTGATGTACAGAAGGGTTACTGCTACATAAGTAAGGTAAATGAGTACATTTCTTGGTAATCTTGTTACCCTTTCCCTCATTTTCTCCCTTTTTTCTTCTCCCTCATCCCCCCGCCCAAGTTGTGCATATCATTTCCAACATATTGTCTTGTGAATATCACTGTTGTATTGGTCCCCACTTTGTCCTTTGTCTCACCATTCTGTTGTTCCCCTTTCCTTCCCTAATTCAAATGAACATATATTCAATACCAAGGGTACCAAAACCAAATACAGTGACAACAGGGGATAAACCATAGGGGAAATAAAACACAAAGTAAAAAAGAAATCACGTAGTACATTAAAAACAACAACAACAATAAAACCCCTTGTGGCCATATCTTAGAGTTCATTTCACTTAGCATCATCTCATATGTATATAGCTTTTGACATTTTCTGCTTGTCTGGTAAGATTGTTCTAGATATATACTAATTATTGCAAATAAGGGAAAACATGGGACCTATGTTTCTTTGGGTGTGGCTTACTCCATTTAATAAGATTTTTTCCAAGTCCTTCCATTTCCTTACAAGTGGGTCCATGTCATTCTTTCTGATGGAAACATAGAATTCCATTGTATGTCTATACCACATTTTCTTGATCCATTCATCTACGGAGGGGCATCTGGGTTGGTTCCATATCTTAGCTATGGTGAATAATGCTGCGATAAACATAGCTATGCTGGTAGCTTTAATGTGGCCTCCCTTGTGGTCATTTGGGTAGATGCCCAGAGGTGGGATTGCTGGGTCATAAGGGAGCTCTATGTAGAATCTTCTGAGGAACCCCCATACTGCTTTCCAGAGTGGTTAAACACGTTTATACTCCCACCAACAGTGTAATAGCATTCCCTTTTGGCCACATCCCCTCCATCATCTGTTTCTTGATTCTAGCCATTCTAACTGGGGTAAGATGAAATCTCAATGTTGTTTTGATTTGCATTTCTTTTATGGCCAGAGATGTTGAGCATTTCCTCATGTGTTTATTGTTCATTCTTATTTCCTCTTCAGAGAAGTCTCTTAGTCTTTAGCCCTCTTATTAATGGCGTGGTTGTTTCTTTGAGGATTTCTTTTCGGGGGATTTAATTTTTTGAGTTCTAAGTATATTTTAGATAGACCCTTGTCTGCTGTGTGGCTAGTGCAACTCTTCCACCAATCCGTGGGCTTTATATTGATCTTGCTAGCTATGTCCTTTGCCATGCAGAAGCTCTGCAGTTTCATGTAATCCCATTTGTCCAACCTTTCTTTGATTTGTTGTGTTTCTGGGTCTTTACTCAAAGAAAATGGGCCTGTGCCAAGGAGCCCTAGAATTTCTCTTATTCCTTCCTCTAATGTTTTCAGGGTGTCTGCTTTTACTTCAAGGTCTTGATCCATTTGAAGTTGATTCTGGTGCTCTGTAATATATAAGGTAAGAATCTAACTTTAATTTTCTACAGGTGTTTAACCAATTTTGCCAGCACCATTTACTGAAGAGGCTGCTTTCTTCCATCCTATTTTTTTTTGCTCCCTTATCAAAGATTAAGTGGCCATAGGACTGTGGGTTCATTTCCATTCATCCTCAGGTCTGTTCTTGTGATAGTACCAAGCTGCTTTGTAATAGAGTTGGATGTTTGGTATTGATATTCCTCCAGCACTGTTCTTTCTGCTAAGGATTGTTTTTGCTATTCGGAATCTTTTATTGTTTCATATGAATTTTTGGATTGCTTCCTCTATTTCATTAAAGAATGAAGTTGGGATATTAATGGGTATTGCAATACTGCCTTTGGCAGTATTGCCATTTTCACAATGTTAATCTTCCCAATCCAGGAGCATGGGAGGTTTTTCCACTTCCTTAGTTCTGGTTTAGTTTCCTTTTTCAGGTTTTTAAAGTTTTCATCATAGAGGTCCTTCATTTCTTTGGTTAAGTTAACTCGTAGGTATTTTATTGGGGGGGGGGGCTATTACAAAAAGAGTTGCTTTCCTGATTTCAGCCACACTCTTATCATTGGGAAAAGCCATTGCTTTTTGAGGGTTAATTTTATACCCTGCTACTTTGCCAAAGTTTCTGATCAGCTCGAGTAACTTGGGAGTGAAGTCCATGGGGTTCTTTAAATGCAAGATCATGTCATCTGCAAAGACGGAGAGTTTTACTTCATCTTTCCCTATTTGGATCCCCTTTATGTTTGCATCTTGCCTTATTACTCTAGCTAGGCATTCTAATACTATATTGAAGAGGAGTAGGGAGTGTGGACATTCTTGTCTTGTTCCTGAATTTAGAGGAAATGGCTTTACCTTTTTGCCAATAAGTATAATGCTAGCTGTAGGTTTGTCATACACAGCTTTTATTATATTGAAGAATGTTCCATGGATTCCTAGTTTCTCCAGACTCAAGCAAAAAGTTTTAAATACATTAGTATCTCCACCCTTTACTTTCTTAAACATAAAAAGAAACTCCTAATTTTGATCATCTCTTGTATGTGTATGCAGGTCCTGGAGCTTGAACTCAGAGCCTGGGCACTGTCTCTAAGCTTTTGTGTTCAATGCAAGTGCTCTACCACTTGAGCCACAGATTTACTTTTGTCTTTTATGGGTGATTAATTAGAAATAAGAGTCTCACAGACTTTTGTGCCTGGGCTGACTTCTAACCACAATCCTCAGATCTCAGCCTCCTGATTACATACAATCACAAGTATGAGCCACTAACACATAGCTGATTATCTTATTTTTATTCCCATAATTCTGCTTTCATTTTACTTTTTATTTTTTAGGGAACAGTCTGGCCAGTTGGGCTTTTTCTGCCATTTAAAAAAGTATTGGTTTTGTACCTGTGATCATTCTTTTATGGATTATTTATGTTTTCCCATCATTTTAGATAAACATTTCAAATTTTTCAAGTACCTTTTTGGAATTAGAACAGTATGAATCCTTAAAGCAGTTTCTTAAAAAAATCCATTTGCTTATCATGCTAAGAGGTTTTGGAGTGACATATGTTCATTTACTCAAATGCACAAGCAGCCTAGCTATGAAGAAATAGAGTGTGCTGAAATGTTATAAGTAGTTGCCAATGGCAACTACTAAATGTCACCAGTTCCAATAATTCAAGCAAAGCTACTGCTGCCATATTCAGTTGCACACACAGAGAGCACTTTTTGGACAGCTTCCTCAAAATGATTGGGAAATCAGGTCTTCAGGAAGATAAGCAAAGACAATGTGACTATTTTAGCAACTTGTAAGAGTGAAACCATGAACTTTAATTTATCTGGCAAATTACCTGAATAGTTTTTATCCCAATTATCCAAGGATTTCTCTCAAAAAATTTCAGGGGCTTTTTTGGCACTGGTGGCTCGCATCTCTAATCTTAGCTACTCAGGAAGGTGAGCTCTGAAGATTACAGTTTTTAATACATTTTTATTGTAAAAATACTGTACAGAGGGGTTACAGTTACATGAGCAAGGTAATGAGTACATTTCTTAACAAGCATTGTTACCTCCTCCTTTGTTTTTCCCCTACCATCCCTTCCCTCCCACCTCACAACTACACTCCGCCCCTGCTCCTGCCTAAATTGTAAAGCTCATTTTTCAACATAGTGTCTTGTGCATGATGATCACAGTTTGAAGCTAGTTATGGGAAGAAAAGTCTGTAACACTTTTATCTCCAATTAACCACCAGAAAATAGAAGTAGTAGAGCACTAGCTTTGAGTAAAAAAGCTTAGGGACAGCACCCAGGCCCTGAGTTTAAGCCTCATGACAAATCTTTCCTACCCCCCCAAAATTCAGAGGCTTACATTTGTATTTTCAGTCTTTATTAAAACACAAATTTATATACTATTTTACAGCTGTCAGAGTGGTTTCATTACATAACTAGCTACCAATCCTTGTTGACAAAACCCTATGAGGTTGATAGAATAAAAGACATGAGGATACCAAGTCACTCATCCAAGACTGTACAGACAGCAAGTGACAAAATCTGGAGAAGAATCCAAACATATCTCCTGATGCTTCTGTGTTCTTTCCTTCCCACTGCACTGCCCTTATCTCAAGATATAGTAAATATCCATGGGTGCAATGTTCTAAATTTCCAAAGAATAACTTTCCATTGTTAAGTAGAAACAGCCAGTTTTCCAAGAATGTTTTGATAATTAAACAAGTTTGCACAGTTGTGTTTGAGTAAAGTAACTTTTCACAGCCCAAAGGCAAACACTAACAATTTCACTCCATGGTGTCCAGGAAAATGCTACCCATAACTGGAGAAGCTCAATATAAAATTGAATCTACTAAGTCAGGCACAGAAAGACAAATACAAGTTCTCACTTGTATGTTGAAGCAAAAATATTGAGCTCAAAGAAATATTGAAAAGAACTGAAGGTATAAGAGTCTGAGAAGGGAGTTGGATGAGAAACCAAAGAGGATATAGTTAAGGGGCCCTAGGGATTCAATCTAAGACAAATGATTCCTGATATTCATAGTAGGATAACTGTGGTTGACAACAATTGACTGAATATTTCAAAATACCTGGTAGAGAGGATTTTGAGTGTTCACAATACAAATGGTATATGTCAGAGGTGACACTTATGACATTTACCCTCAACTGCCCTTTCTTCATTAAGTGCATATACTGAAATGCCATACTGTACAGCCATTAACATGCACAATTACCATGTATTCATTTAAAATGGTATGTATTTAAAAAAGAATTGGAATTAAAATTTAATGTACTCCTCAGGTCTTCAGAAGTCAGTGGAAGATAAGGTGCTTCCTAGGTTTTGTGAGCCCAAGGCAGACTTTTCATACCTAAATCATACCACTTACCCCTTTCTTCAAGGCTTCCAATCAAGGAAGCTGTGTTCACAGAAGCAGTAATGGAAAAGTAAACAAAAAACTTACTAATGAAAGCTTGATTTGAGAATTCAGTACAGGTTGGGTAAAATGTGTCATCCTCTTTTCTACCTCTCTGTTCCAGGGTATTTTAGTTTTCTTTAAGAAACAGGGGTTCACTATGGTCTCCAGGTTGGCCTTGAACTTCTGGTCTCAAGTGACCGACCCTCCTGCTCCAGTCTCCAAGTTGCTAGAATCACAGGCTGCAGCATCTGGGTTTTATAAAAAATGGATTGGAAACTGGGTGCTGGTAGCTCACTCTTATAATCCTAGCTATTCAGGAGGCTGAGCTCTGGGGATTACGATTCAAAGCCAGCCCTAGCAGGAAAGTCTATGTGATTCTTTTCTCCAATTAATCACAAAAAATCAACCACCAGAAATGGAACTGTAATTCAAGTGGCACAGCATTACCCTTGAGTGAAAAAGCTAAGGGACAGCAGTCATGCCCTGAGTTCAAGCCCCAGTACCAGCACCAAAAACTGGATTGGACAATGAAACTTAACACCATTCTGCTGGATGTGGCAGCATACATCTGTAATCCCAGCTGTATAAGAGACAAGAAAAGACTGTGGTCTGATGCTAACCTGGGAAAAATATAACCGTATATGAAGAACAAATAAAAAGGAAAACGACTGAGAAATTATAATGATCCCCATTCTCTATTGTTAGTGTAAGGATTAAATTAGTACACATAAAATGTTTCGAATACTTAGGACATTATAGCGTGAGAACTATATACATATATATAAATATATCATATATATCACACATCCATATATATATACACATACTACACACATATGTGTATATATGTATATAACACATTTCTGTTTTTGACACATGCCATCATATTATTAGTAGCGATTGACTTCCCTCGCCCTCTCCGTTTTGTTCTGTTAGGTCCTTGGTGGTACCACACCCACTGTCTTGACCCAAGGGAGGCACTGGCACCTCTCATATGGCTTGTGGGTCAGATATATGGCCTAAGATCTTTACTTGCTTAGCAAGCTCAAGGTCCTGAGTTCAAATCCCAAGACAGCCAAAACAGTAAGAAAAAAAAACTAGTCTTGGGAACATATTTAACTTGACCTAATAACCCAGCAGCAAGTGAGTGGACTATAGTGTCATAGATGGGTATCAGTTTTTGCCATGATGACTGCTTATTGGTGGTCCCCTGATTAATTTAGAGCAGTCTGATTAGTAACTCCCATGAGGAAAGATTGAAGAGAAGGTATGTAAAGTACCTGCAATTACAAGTGCTGTGTGCCACGGACCAAGGCTGAAAAGGTTCAAAATGTTCCACTTCCCTAATATTAGACACAGACCTACTGGAGAGGGGCTCATCTTAGTGCTGGTTTCTTCTCTTAGGTTGCCACGGTGATGAGAGCATGAAGAACAAGTGACAGCAGAAAGAGAAATTCGGTATCCCCAAAAGATTCAGCACTCTGTGAGGAAGTAATGAGATTCCCCTCTGAACAGAACCAAAGTTGCCAGGGCTTAGATGTCGAATGGGGGACAGGGAGAGGGTCTGCTAGTGCCGTAATTTGTTCTCTCAGAAGTGCTCATGTTTGTGCCAGTGTGTTAGAAATAAGAGGAGACAGCCTCTGTTACTGACAGACAAGCCCACATTCTCTGCTCTCAGAGTCATGTCAAGTGACACGGAGAGCTTTGAGTTATTTATTATCTCCCTGCTTCTTCAGCGCCTGCAAACAGATGCTGCCATCGGACCCATGCTGTTGACACCCATCAACACTTCCCAATCTTTGTGCTGACAGGAGACAGGGTTGCCCTTCTGAGACCCTGGTGGTTAGAGCCAACGTGTACTGAGTGGCTAAAGCAAGCTAGCTGGCTGTGAGTGCAGCTAATTTCTGAGCAGTGCACACAGTTTGGCACAGAAGCTAATGTTCCTCGGGCCACCAAGTTCTCATCTAACCTTCGATTGTATGTCTGGTAGGTTTTGGAGTCATGGCTATTTTGGGGTTGCCTTTTCTCGCATGATGCTGTCATTTCTTTCAAGGGAAGAATCCCAGTTCAAAAGACATCTGCAATGCAACCTTGGCCTCCAAACAGGCAGGAAGTAGGTTGACCTTTAAATGCAAACATGCTCTGTGTTACAGATACTTCCCATTTAGCCATGGCTCAGGGCCTTGTGTGATTGCAAAGTTTGATGGGAAAAGTTGGGCTCAATCGAAAGGTACTGGGCTGTAGATTGGAATCCTGCAACCTGGAGCATGTCCTTTCCCTTCACATTATATTCAGTTTCCTTAGTTAGTGCAAAGTTAGAATCAAAGAAACCATGCAAGTAGAGTTACTCTGAAACAGAGAGACAGCAGCACCTGTGTTGGCCAAGCTTACTAGCATTTACAGAAAATGAAGGACAAAGATGAGCAGTCTAAGGTTCTTGAAAGTATACACAGAATGGGGCTGGGAAGGTGGGCTCAGTGGTAGAGCTCTTGCCTTGCATGCCTGAGGCCCTGGGTTCGAGTCCTCAGCACCACATAAGCAAAAAGAAAAAAGCCAGAAGTGGCACCACATAAGCAAAAAGAAAAAAGCCAGAAGTGGCACCGTGGCTCAAGTGGTAGAGCGCTAGCCTTGAGCTGAAGAGCTGAGGGACAGCGCCCAGGCCCAGAGTTCAGGCCCCACGACCAGACCAAAAACAAAAAAAAAGAAAGTATACACAGAAGCAAGTGAGTATGTTAGCCCACATATCTGACCCACAAGCCATCTGAGAGGTGCCAGTGCCTCCCTTGGGTCAAGACAGTGGGTGTGGCACCACCAAGGACCTAACAGAACAAAACGGAGAGGGCGAGGGAAGTCAATCACTACTAATAATATGATGGCATGTGTCAAAAACAGAAATGTGTTATATACATATATACACATGCATGTGTGTAGTATGTATATATACACCTGTATATGGGATATATATGTATATGTGATATATTTATATATGTATATAGTTATCACTCAACAATGTTCTAAGTATTCAAAATATTTCACATGTACAATCTAAGTTAATCCTTACAATAATGCTATGGAATGGGGATCATTATAATTTCTGAGCCATAAAGACTAATTTTTGTGCTAGGGACTGTGCGTGTAGCTTAGAGCCCTGCCTGCTATCAAGCACTGAAATAAAAGACTCACTTTTAGGGAACAATTAGAAAGGAATCGATATTTTTTAAATAAATTTTTTATCATGAAAATACTGTACAGAGGGGTTACAGTTACATGAGCAAGGTAATGAGTACATTTCTTATCCACCATTGTTGCCTCCTCTTTTGTTGTTCCCCTACCATCCCGTCCCTCCCAGGAATCATTATTTGAAGACAAGTTTAGCTTGATTCCAAAACCTGTCCTCATAAACTAGCAGGCACTAAAAACTGTAGAATAATCCTGATCCCAAACCTCGTGCTGCAGTCTATATCTCAGCCACTAGAGGGAGATGTCTCTCTTGCTGTTGGCGGACCCCGGTTGCACAGCCAAAGGCTTGGAGCCAGCTATAGTCTCCTTGAGGCATAAGAATTCTAGGACACAGAGCCGGCTTCCAGCCGGTTCTTGGGCTCTCCTTCAGCCTCTTAATTCATATTTGGCTTCAGGCAACAGGTATAAGCAATGATGGAAACAGAGAGGCCTTTGTGTGAGTTTACAGATGTTTTTCCTGTGGGCTGTAGGAGGCCAAGGGCAGCTGACTGCTTTCGGGGCTCTCACACTTTCTCCAGGGGAATGAGGAGGCAAGGCAGAGCCCAAGTAGTTAAAACGCAGGACTCTATAGTCACGCTGTCCCATTTGCCCCACAGTGTAACTGTTGTCAGGTAACTCCACTTTTCTGAGCCTATTATTTCCTGCCTGCGAGTATGAGGACAGCTTTGCGAATCCTGCTGAGCTTTGGTGAGATTTGTTCTGGATAACATGGGTGGACAGGGGCATCTGATTTTCCAGAGCAGCTAAGACCTAGGGCTACAACGAGACAGCAAAATACTAACAGATAGAACTAGATCACCCTCATTGTCTCTCCCTCTGGTGACCCCATGCCTAAGGCCCCCCAACAGTCTGCCACTACCTAATTGAAGGCCCCCAAATGCCCCTCTCTTGAGAGACACCTTTCAAAGGCTTTCAGCTTTTCCTGGCCCCTGGCCCAGAGTTCTTCATATCCTCTGACTCACTTCCCTTTAGGCAGAACTTAAACCTTTTCTCCTTCACCCTCCCACAGACCTAATCTTCCGCCAAGTCCTGTTGATCCCACCTCCTAAAGGTATAGACTCTAGGCTCCAGAATCAGATGCCCTGAGTCCAATTCTGCCACTTAACCATCAATGTAACCACGGGCAAGTGCTGTCATCTCTGATCTTGTCTTAGCCATTTATTATCTGTGTCACCTTGAGCAGATTCTATCTTCTCTAAATCCCAGTTTCCTCATCTACAAAACCAGAATAATAACCCTACTTACATTTATGGTTGTGGTAAGGATTAAATGAGGTAATACATGGCAAAGAACCTGGCACTTTAAAAGTGTCCCAAGTTGCCAACTGTGTGATTTAGGATATGGTGTTAAAAAAAACACCACTCTAAGCCTCAGTTTCCTTAACTGTACCTTACCCTCATAATTGTACTAAAGAAATTAGTCCATGGAAATTTCCTAGCTGTGCTCCCTAGTAGGATTTCAACAACTCTCAGCTAGAGTTACCCTCCGAGTCACCTTGTTGCCCATTCTTCCCCTGGCAGTGGCATTACCAACTCCTACTCACACACTCCCAACTGGGCCTTTGTGCTTATCTAATGGATACTTTATCTTCTTTCTTATAGTGAGTATCGTGGAATATTGACATAGTATCTACTGATGTAGTGTGTTATTGAATATGAACATAGTGTGTACTGATATAGTGTGTACTAACAAAGTGTGTTATTGAATACTGACATAGTGTGTTATTGAATATTGACATGGTAGGCTATTGAATTGGAATATATTGAATGTATGTGTGCTGTGAAATAATATGAAATGTTAAAAGCTATAAAATTAAGAGTTAGAAGTTAGAACTGTGGATATAGAGATAAGGACACACCCAGGGAGCCTACAGAGCCATCACCAAGGCAACTAGCCCACCCATAACCAGACCCAGCCAGAGGCAAGCCAGCTCCACCCTCATCGATTGCCAGATGTGACCAGAAGCGAAGCTGCCACCAAGGCAACCCTGATCATCAAACATACCCAGAAGTGAAGGGCCCAGCCTAAAACATACAAAAACCCAGGGCAGCAGAGACCCTGCAAGACAGCCTCCCCGAGTGAGGCCACTTCACGCTGGACTGACTGCTGGAGCCTGCCCCAGCAAGCTGGCCGCTTCTCCCTTCAGTGACTCAGCAGCCTGAAGGACACCTTCTGCAGACTCCCCTCTGTCTCTGGATCAAGTGACATGACACGTGAGCTCCCCTGGGTGTGGGGCATAAGAGTTAGTTATTGGGGTGAATTGTATTTGAAGTGTTTGAATAAATTAAGTAACACTTATTAAGTCTAAGCCTGATGTTCTATACAGACACACAGCACATTTCCTCACTGGTACCCTGTTGTATCATGGTGGTCTTACTTCCTGTTCTCAGGGGCCTGGTAAAAAGTACACACTTAAGTAAAAAAAAAAATCTGCTTAGCTTTTTCATTCCTACATAGGGGAGGGGTAATAACTGTGTCTAGCTCTTGGGATTGCCACAATTACAGGGAGATAATGTATTACCATAGCAAGTGCCTGGCAGAGTGAGTGCTGTAATGATCACTTCCTGAACACTCATTCCTTGTTATTTTTCCTTTTTATCTCTTTCTTCTTCTTTTGCTTTTTTTTTTTTTTGCATTGCTGAGGGTACAACTCATGGCCTTGTACATATTAAGCAAGTACTCTATCACTGAGCTACATGCCCAGTCTCTAGCACTGTTAGCTAGATTTGGTTCTTCTAACTCTTGCCAGCTGTGGATAAACCAAAAATACAAGGCCAGGCTCCTGACAGGTCAAAACAGTGAATTCAATCCATGATAACTTGATGGGGAGGAAAATTGGCCTCTTATTCACTCAACAAGCACACAATTGTGGGCATGAGATAAAGTAAGAGTTGGTAACATCCACTAGGGCAGGGGCAGGAGAATTTCTGTGCCCAGAAGCAGAGGAGAATCAGAAATGATTTCAATGAGTATATATGAGTTGGGGAAAGAAAAACAGACTTTGTACTGACAATATTAAGAACAGAGAGCAGGGCTTAGCACAGTGGCTATATAGCCTGTAATCCTTGTAATCCTAGCTACTCAGGAGGTAGAGATTGGGAGATCATCGTTTGAGGCCAGCCCACAGATAAAATGTTCATGAGAGTCCACGTCAACTAATTCTGGATACACTGGTGCATGCCTGTCATTTTCAGCAACACAGGGAAGCACAAGTAGGAGTATTGAGGGCCAGGCTAACCCTGAAAAAAAAGGCAAAAAAGAACTGGAAGTATGGTTCAAGAAGTAAAATGCAGCCAAACACCAGTAGCTCACGCCTGTAATCTTAGCTACTCAAGAGGCTGAGATCTGAGGAACCAGGGATGAAAGTCCATGGTGGGGTGAGATGGGAGGGCAGAGATGGGAAGGGGAAACAAAGGAGGAGGCTACAATGCTTTATAAGAAATGTACTCATTACCTTGCCCATGTAATTGTAACCCCTCTGTACGGTATTTTCACAATAAAAAAACATTAATATTAAAAAAGAAAGTCCATGAGACTCTTATCTCCAATAAACCTGCTCAGAAAACTGGAAGTGGCGCTGTGGCTCAAGTGGTAGAGCACTAGCCTTGAGCTGAAGAGCTGAGGGACAGTGCCCAGGCCCAGAGTTCAAGCCCCACGACTGACAAAAAAAATAAAATAAAAGTAGTAAAATGCCTGCCAAGCAAGTACAAACCCTTACTTCAAACCCCAGTATTGCAAAAAGAAAGAGGGTAACTCTGATCAAGATGCATTCTACACATAAATGGCTATGTTAAACCAAAATCCTCTTGTACAATTATTTGAAAATATATATATATATATATACATGTATATATATATATATACATATATACATATATATATATATATATATATATATATAATTTTGTTGTTGTTGGTCATGGGGCTTGAACTCTGGGCCCTTCAGCTCAAGGTGAGTGTGTAGCCACAGCGCCACTTCCGGTTTTCTGGGTGTTAACTGGAGATAAGAGTTTCACAGACTTTTCTGCCTGGGCTGGCTTTGAACAGCAATTTTCAGATCTCTGCCTCCTGACTAGCTAGGATTACAAGCATGAGCCACAGGCGCCTGGCTTGAAGATCATTTTTAAATATTAAAAATGAATAAAAATAAAAGAGCAGCGAACTGACCTTCACTGCAGGAGAAAAGACCAGTGAATAAAGACAGCATGTGGTAATTATGGGATTTGAACCCAGGTATGTCTGCTTCCAAAGCCCACACTTTTAATATATACAGTATTAGTGTCTGCTAGCTAATAGGTACTGAGGAAATAGATGGTTCATGAAAGGAATTCATGCTTTTGCCACTTTCTGGGAAGTTTGTCTCTGTCTTTACTCATGCTCAGCTTTCAAGGGCCAGCTCAAATGTGTCCTTCCTTGGTTGCTGTGGATGAGGTGGGGGAGGCATTTAGTGCTGGGGAGGTACTAGAACAGGACTGCTGAGTGGAACTAAAAGGATTCAAGGGTTTGCGCTGCATTTGTGTACTGGAATACAGTTGCTACAAGGTAATTTACAGTGGATTCTGCTTAGTCAGAATCATTTTAATCACTTAGGGGGGAGGAGTAGAAGCCATTTCAGGATAGGGGAACTGGGGGGAAGGTAGAATGTCTTGGCAGTAAATAACAGCACATGCGCAGTAAGAGTGAGGGCCGGAGAATGAGAAGAGCTCATTCTGATTTGAGAATTACTGCTCCTGCTGAAAGCAAAATAAATAAATAAATAATACTGCTCCAAGGGTTTTAAGGTCTTTAAACCCAGGAGGATTTAGGGATTTGTAATTCTATGCTATATAATACTTTAAAACCTAGGATATTCGGATTCCAAGGATTTTAAATCCCTATAACCTATGGACTCAAGCAATTTTTGAGCTATGAGATTCTGGGAGCTTAAGACCCAAAACAAGGATTTTTAACGGAACACTGGACATGTTAGATATTAATTAATCTCTTTGGAAGTTCAACTAATTCTTGGTTTAACTCTTGGAATAGTGGTTTCCAAACTGTTTTTCCCACAGTCTGGGAATCACTGAAGGTATCACACTAAAGGGGGTGGAGAGTGTCAATGTATAGGGAAAAAGATGACTTGGGAGGGATCCTAGGTCCCCCATTTTGGCTTCTCCAGGACAGCCCCATTTTTATCTGATTCATATATTGGACTTCTATATTCATTCAGAAGAAGGGATTTCCTGCTACAGCATGAAAAAAATAAGTTGTGAAACCTTTTTCCTAGGAGCCCAACTTATGTACTGCCATTTGAGTGGCAAGTTGTCCAGGAAGCCACATGAGGCCTCTGAAGTTGTTTTAATTTTACTTCTCTTTTTTCCCCTTTTCGATGCAGATTAAAATTGCAAACAGGGTGGGCACTGGTGGCTCACACCTGTAATCCTAGCTACTCAGAAAGCTGAGATCAGAGGATCCCAGTTCAAGATGACCCCCACCCCCTCCAGGAAAGTCCATGAGACTCTGATATCCAATTAACCATCAAAAAAGCCAAAAGTGGATCTGTGTCCCAAATGGTAGAGTACTAGCCTTGGACACAAAACCTCAGGGACAGCACTCAGGCCCTGAGTTCAAGCCCCGGAACCACCACCCCCATAAAAATATTACAAACAAGCACAATACTGGTGGCTCACATATGTAATCCTAGCTACTAAGGAGATTGAGCTAAGGATCAGACTTCAAAGCCAACCTGGCAGGAAAAGTCTGTAATCCTTTTATTTCTAATTAACCACCAAAAATCTGGAAATGCAGTTGTGGTTCAAGTAGCCGAGCTCCAGCTATGAATGGAAAACGCTAAGGGACATTGCCCAGGCCCTGAGTTCAAGCCCCAGTCCTGGCACACATACACACACCCTACAAACATACTTTAACTGCAATTATCAAATGGTGCCAGAGAGATCAGATTAAAAGACCTGACATATGAGTCATACAAAAGTCATTCAATCCTGTGAGCTCATTACTTTTATGAAATGAATAATATCAACTATTACTACTGTGACTACTACCATGTATTGAGTGGTTTTTACTATTTGCCAGGGCCTGAGGTAAATATTATATAATATATATAACTTATATATATTATTGTATATATATAATATATATATTATATATTATATATAAAGCTTATATTTATACATAATTATACATATATATTATACATTAATGCAGAATATAAATTTACACACACACACACACACATATATATATATATATATATATATATATATATATATATATATATATATATATATATATACACACACAAAAATCTGAGAGGAGCTATCATTTTAAAGATAAGGAGACTGGACTGGAGCTCAGAGTAGACCAGAGTCTTGCCCAAGGTCATGCAGCTAGCCCATGGGAGATTCCACTTTACTTACACACAGAAACAAAGGACTAAAAGAATTAAAGTGGTCAAAGATCAACTAGCTAGCTGCCTGGCAACCTTAATTTAAAAAAAAAACAAAAAACAAAAAAAGTTAAATTTTGACCAATAGATGGCACTAGTGTGTGAGTTTGGTGGCCTGCTAATGGCAGCATCTGATTTGGGGGAATCTCAGAACTAAAGCTGTTTATCTCAGAGAAAAAGGAAAGACAAAATAGTCATTGTTCCACTCAATAAGATGACACGGTCTGATATCCTTTGAAACTAAGCAAAGACACAGAGAAAATGCAAGTGACTGTGCTTTGTGAGAGGACCTAAGAATTTTTCCTTCAGTATTTTCCTGAGTACCTCCTCCGTGTCTGGATGAGTGCGGTGGTATGAAGTCATATAGGAATATCAAAGTCAGTGCCATCAGAAGGGAGACAGGTGCATGTTAGGGGAGGCACTGGATATGGAGGGGGAGAGCATCCAGCCTGGACTTGGGAGCTTTGAGAAGCTTCCCCCAGGAGGGTTGTATGAAATGCTCTGTTGCATGAATGGGAGATGACAAGGCATTCAAAGATGGAAAGGCATTTTAGGCCAGAGGTTTAGAGTTGTTGACATGTTAGAAAGCATGCCACATCCCAGGTTAGGCAGGGGAAATTCCAAGTGTTGAGAAATAAATCTCAGCAAATTGGAAAGTTTAAATATCACATTAAGGGCTTTACTTGTGACTATAGAGCACTGAAGGTGTGTATACAAACATGGATTTTTCTGGGTAGAAAAGCCATTGATTCTCAAGGGGACCTGTGACTAAAGGGGGTGGGGAGACAAACAGACCATAAATCCAGCTCTTAGTGAAGCAAAGGTATGACCTAGTCTGTTCTAGTGTCCAGTGTGCAAGCCAAATTGCAAAAGACCTTGCTGTAAGCAAGACAACTAGCTGAAAAGGAATTAAGGCAGGAGTAAACACAGAGGCCTGAGCGATAGTACAGACAGAAGGAGTCAATGAGATAAAATTGGACAGATTTAGTAATGGCTCCCAAACACTTTGCCTAATAGCTATCTCCAGGCTCAAAAGCAATGATACCCCTCAAATCTGTCTACTCATTTGAACATTCAATTGGTCCTTCGGGGTTTTTTTTGTTTGTTTCTTTCCTAAGTTGTCCTTGATATTTAAACAATGCTGATTTCTCAGATTGATACAGTGGGCCCAGCCCCATGCTGGGTCCCTCATTTGTACATCTCAGTGGAGAAAAATCTGTCAACTGACCTCAGGTGGAGCAGCAAATTGGCCTTGAGCTGGTCTCTGACCACCCCCTCCGCCCCTCGTCCTCCGCCCATGGCTTCACAACATGGGCAGAGTTCAGTTAAGAAATCAACACAGTTCTAAGAAAAAGGCAAACATCACCCAGTTTATTTTTCTTCTGATTCATCTCATGCCAACACATAGACTTAAATGGATAATAGCAAGTAAACATGGAGGGGGTCCCCAAAGCAAGCTGATTCTCTTGTGCCTACTTCCCCTCCTGCCAGAACCATCAGAAAGGCACCCCAACTTTGCTTGGATCTGGTACTGGGGTCCCTGATGTGAAGCCAGCTGTCAGGCTTGGAGAAAATGGTGTATGTGGCCACTTAAGAAGGCTGAGGGGTCAAAAGGCCCTGAGAAGTGGGTGCTTCCTCTCTACAGGGTCCTATTCTGTTTGTTGGGATGTCAGAAAGCAGATCTTTCTTCCCCTAGAGCTCCTAGGACCTTCCCAGTGTAGATACCAAAAGCAGCTCAGAAAATGAGATGCCCAAGGCCAAGCCTCACAGGCCACTCATGGAAGCCAGGGGTGAGCTGGGTAACTGGAGGACACAGTTTTCAGTCCAGAAATCTGTGCCTGGAGACTCTTGGCTAATTGATGCCCTCAAAAATGTGCCAGGCATACTGAACCCCAGTCTGACTGGGACTGCTTCAGTTTGGACTGGTCAGGGGAGGGGAAGGCAGGTGAGCTGTGACCCAGTGTGGTGTACACTCTGATAATCTCACACACCCTTCTGGCCCTTTTTTGTTGGCCTCCTCTTTCTCCTCCTCTTCATCGTCTTCCTCCTCGTCGTCTTCCTCCTCCTCTTCTTCACTGTTAGAGTCCTCATATAGGTTGATGGTGGCCTGGACAGGGAAGTTATGTAGTAAAATCTCCCCAGCACTATACAGGTAATCGAAGGAGCGAGATTTAGGCCAGAAGAGCCTGTGGACAGACACAAAGAACTAGCATAGACTGTTGTCATATGTACATGAGCTACTAGGGCTAGGAAGAAACTATTCTCCAACCCCTTTCTCTTAGCTGCAGTAATAAGAGTTATAGGGAAAGACAACTTAACAGAGCCTTGTGAATTGCTGCAAAATTGCCTCTAGGAAGGAAGTTCACCTCTGGCAATGCTACAGCTATGGTGTGTGGCAATGTCGTAATCCCACCCCTGCATCCCAGGAGGCTCTAGGGAAGAAGTCTCTGGTCTTGTGCTCTCCATCTCTTCCTACTAAGGATTCCTTCACAGTTGAGTACATAAAAGTTCACCAATAATTTATCCAGAGAATGTAACTTCTGCCAATTACATCCCTCAACCTCTCTAGGTAGTAGTGTCCTCAACAATGAAACAGATCAGAGCAGTGCCTCTTTCATCCTGCTTTGTGAGTTTTTTTTTTTTGTGAGGGCTTAAAGAGCTAATGGATTGTGTCAAGTTCTGAGCTCGGGGCCAGGAGCTTACCTGACAGGGTGATGGAACTCAGAATTAGCCTTGGTGGCCTCAGCAGCTGTTGCCCCATGAGCAGCCTGTCCAAAGCAAAAGCCAGCATGTAGCTCAAAGTACAAGGCCAGATAATGGCCTGCACATCAGAGGTCAGAAACATGCAGGAGGGCCTAAAAGAGACCTTAGACATCCCTGGGCTCCACCACCTCCCAACTTTGCTCTGTAACATGAGAGTCTGTCCTGGATCTGACTGAAAAACAAGTGAACAGAGTCTTGGAGGTCTGCTTGCTTTGTGGTCCCTGTCCCAGCCTATTTGGAAGCTGTCCAGGAGACAGAGCTTGACTGAAGCATCAAAGATTCAGGGAGGTGGGGTGCATACAGACAAAGTGCCAGGAAGATAGGGATTTGACTACGAGCTCTACCATACACTGGCTGGGAGACCTGCCCAAATCTCTTCTCCACTCTGAGCCTCAGTCTCCTCAGCTTTCCATTTGCCCTAGAAATCTTGGTCCTGCCCTTACCACAGAACTGCTGGAGAACCAAATGTTAGCAAAGCTGCAAGGATGCTTCTCCAGATCTACAGCTCGGGACTGAGCTCAGAGAATCTCTGGGAAGGGACCTGGCCAGTGAATGCATATAGCTGTGTGTTCCTCTGAAAGCATGTCACAAGGACTCAAACACACCCAGCCCACCAGTGTCCTCACCTGCCTTAAGAGGTCATTTGTAGAAGACAGCCAGGGCCTCCAAAGACAAGTTCCTCTAGAACAAAGAAGAAAGATCAATTTGAAACATGGGCTCCCTGAACTAACAGAAGTGGCTTCCAGAAAGCTTGGCTCTTGGGCCATGTGCTCTAAGAAAATTTCCTTAAGTCCCTTGAGCCAAGGCCAGGATTGACCCTTCCTCTGTTCTCTGCTTAAACAATGTTATCATTGCTCGGATCCTATTGTTTCCATGAGCTGTTTGATCACATCTGAATCCTTAACACTTAGCACAATGCCTGGTCCACAGCAGATGCTACAGGAAACATTTGTTGAATAGGAAATACTTGGAGGAATAAACAAGGGTTGGGTGAAAAATATCTGGTCTTCTCTGTTGTGCTCCAAGAAGAAGAGTGGCAGAATCCCATTTCCTTCCTGAGCTGGAAAAGGGGGGACAGAAATATTCCTGGGTCCACAGCTACCCTCCTGAACTTCCAAAGGTAAGCAAAGAGCAAGTGGCAATGGAATGGAGTGGCCAGGAAAAAGCAGCACCCTGTCTAAGATTTGTCCCCTCCATGACACCCCCACCCCCCGCCCTCCTGGATGCAGGCGTCAGAGTCAGGGTTGTGTCAAGCTCAGTGTTCATAGCAGTCTTCCCCAGGGCCCTCAAGGGACTCTGCAATCTGACTCATGAGGGCCTGACTGCTTGGCCTCCAGCTTTGGCAATGTTCCCTATCCCCCAGAGCTTCTCCTGTCACCCAGAAGGATCAGGTAGGTGAAAAGTCAGATGAAATAATTCAGCCAGAGATGTGGAAGGAAGGTTGTGAGGGCATTGCCTCATCCCTTCATAGACAATGGCACCATGGGCATCTCATCTACCTCCTTCCCCCAGGATCCCCTTAAGCCTCGGTTGAGGTTGTCTAAGACCACATTCTACTTACCCTTCATTCCCAGGTGCTTCTTGTCCAGAAGGGAAAAGGGAAAAGGGATGTGAAAAGCCACAGGCTGCTTGAGAGGTTTGTGTTAAGGCAGGGCTTAGGGTAAGGGCCAGGGCTGGGCCAGGGGAGGCAGCGGCAGTAGCAGTAGCAGTAGTAGTAGCAGCAGCAGCAGCAGCAGCAGCAGCAGCAGCAGCAGCAGCAGCAGAGACAGCAGGCTCCATCTTTAAGGATAACCAGGCCAGGTGGGCTGTGGGCTCTCCTACGTCTCAAAACCTTCGGTATGCTTTCAGTCTTTCTCCAGAGACCCTTTTATAAGCTGTGCCTGGACTCATCAATTATTCCAAGAGTGTGAGGTAGGGGTGTGGGAGGGGACAAAGATTTAGGGAGGGGGCTCAGGGAAGGAGAGCTGGGTTCCTGGGTGTGAAATCTCTCCCAGTTGAATAAACAGGGTTGCAATGGGGGGTGAGGGGTTTGTTTTAGCTCCAAGTCAGAAAGAAAAACAAAGACAGGACAAATTTCACACCATTTGTGTGAATTCCCCAGGCAGCAGCAAGACCCAAGTGGGGAAGGAGGGGAGCTCATTAGCACCCAAAACTACCTAGGATTGGGGGGTAGGGGTGGGGGTGGGGGGTAGAACTGAGGGTTGGGTGGACAGGCCTTTAGCAAACCTGGTTCCCAGTGACAAGAGACAGCTGCCCCCTCCAAGGGGAGTGAGGGACTCACCGGCTCTTTCAGCTTAAATCCCAAAGAGATTTGCCAGGTAGGCCTGATAGAGGGTAACTGCCATTAACCAGGTCATCATCAGGGTCAGGAAAAAAATAGGGTTCTGGATGGAGATGGCCCAAATGCCTATGGAGTAAATCACAAGTCTTCTTTCAATGCTCCCCACACCCCTTGGGCTTCAGCAGTAATGATGCAGTGAGGGAAAGCCAGCCGCAGGCAGCTCCCTGGGCCTCTGGGGCAGATTCCAAATCTCAGAGCTCAGCTTCCAGTTCAGGATCCCAGGAGCAGAGGGAAGGGAGATTTCTGCCCCACACTAAATTGCCAAAGACCATCCCAGGCTTAGGTTCTCTCACGTGAGATGAGGATACTGGCCCAGTGGGCCTCAAGGGCCTTGCCAGCTTGAACACTCTGTGCAGAAGCTAAGTAATGGGTACTGACCCTGGGCAAGCCCAGAGGCTGAGCACAGTCCTTGGCCTTAGCCAGCCTTCTGGGCCTTAGCCAAAAAGCTTCCAGTTACAACTACTGGCAAGCACCTTATGCTTTAGAGGTCTCAAAAATATTCCCCCTGACCTCAGTGTCCAGCACTAGCCCAGATTTAGTGTCTTGGATATTCATCACAGCCTGGTTTGTAATGATCAAAAATTAGAAACAACCTCAACATCCATTAATAGGAAACCAGTTACATTAATTGGGACAAATCTCTGTAGCCAAATTCTGAAGAGATATTCACAATTGTGTTTTACGAAGCATAATGATCAACATAGAAAATGGGGGAAAAAAACAGACGATAAAATAGTATGATCAATTTGGATTCTATGATTTCTCATTTCCCTTCTCACCTACCCCCTCCACCTCCAGCTCACTTCCAATCCCAGCCTCATCATGTGCTTTGCAGCAAAGAAAAATGGGAACAATCTAAATGCCTTACTTGTAAATAGCTGGTTAAATAAATCATTGAACAGTTAAATAATTTGATAAAAATGGCCTGGTAGAAGAGTAAAGAAAAAGATAATATTTTCATGAGTGAAAAACATAAACTTCTAAAATACTACTTACAGGGCAATTCCATATTGGTAAGAAAAGGTGTGGTTTATGCAGTATGCAGGTAAGACTAGTTAGAAGAAAGGATGTCACAATTGTTGGTTCTGAGGGTAAGAGAATTCTTAACATCTTTCTTCATGATTTTTCCTGAAATTTCAAAAAGCATTCCACAATTGCACTGGTAGTTTTTGGGTACCAAGAGGTAAAGGCAAATGGGGAGGGGCTGGGAAGGTGGCTTAGTGGTAGAGTGCTTGCCTTGCATGCCTGAGGCCCTGGGTTCGATTCCCCAGCACCACATAAGCAAAAAAATAATAATAATAAAGAAAAAGAAAAAAAAGACAGATGGGGAAAAGGAAAGCAATATAGAGAGTTTTTCTGAATAAAACACAATAAATGCACATCTGAAATTTAATAATGAAACTCCTTGGTGCAATTAATACACACTGGAAAAAAAAGAATATCAGGAAAGTAAAACTAACTCACATAGAAGAGACTGGGCAGCAGCAGGAGTGTGAAGGGCTATTGGAGAAGATGAATGAGGATAAATACTGTCAGTCTCATTTACTTGCATATATGAAAATAGAACAGTGAAACCTGTGGAATTTTTCGAGTAGGGGAAGGGGGAGGAAAATAGGAGAGAGTGGGGATGAGGTTTACTTGTGTGGAAATATTACAATGAAACCTGTTTGGACAAGAAACAGTATGCTCCTTTTAAAAGGGGGGGGGGGAAGAACTAATAGAAAAAAAGTGACAGATTAAAATAAGAAGTAATGGAAGAGAACATGGACATCCCTGAAGGAGAGGAAACTCTTAGGAAAATGACAACCATTCTGAAATGTCTAGGATTAGACCACAAGGTGATTACACTTGTTCTGTGTGACTTCAAAGTGTAGGGCTGAGGCCCAGAGAAAGAAGCTCCAGAGAGACACATTTTGGCTCAATCAAAGGAAAACTTTCTAACAGCTCAGCCACCACCTAACCCAAGGCCCTGGCACTGCACCTCCTCTGAATAAACAGAGGTTTATTATATGAGATGAAATGAGTCCAGTGGAATGTGCTGCTTTGGATCAGGGAGAGCAGTCTGTTCCTGAGATTTTTTTTTAAAGTACAAGCTGGATCGTGAAACCTGAAAGGGGAATCCTGGGGAGGTGAGGGCTGCTGGGAAGTCCCAGCTTCTATGAGACCCTGAGTATTCACAGGGTGCAATGAGGGGTGAGGATGAGGAGGGATGCCTTAGTGCAGATTGGGATGAAACATAAAAGCATGTGAGGGAGGTAGAAGCTCAAGATATACTGTCACCCAGTAGAGTCCTTTTAACCTCTGGGTAGCCTCTGACAATAGGCAGGAGACAGGAGGGAACTGGTTCCTGCTAAAGGCGAGTCTTGCCAGTCATCTTGCTAGGCCCCACCCCCTTGAACTTGTGTTCCTTTTGCCACTTTCTTCACGACCCTCCACAGTAATGGCTCAGGGGCCCCTTACAACCCCACTTCCAACATGTTCTTCTACAGCCCAGGAAACCTTAGGTACTATCTTGTTGGCTAGTTGTTTTCCCTACACAACTGTTCTTATTTACTCTTAGGGTCTTTCAACCTGTGGGAGGTGAAGGCCTTGGGTTCTTTTGTTGGCCTGTCCCAAGCCTGCAGGATTAAAAGCCTGTTGCTGGGCAAAAATGGGAGCACTGCCATCCATTTGCACTTAGCACAGAACAAGAGTCAGATGGCTGGCAGGGTAGCAGAAAAAGTGTATGTCAACCAATATAAAGACTGGAAAAATGAAGATATTGCTTGTGTTTTCTCTAACAATCCTGTTGTGCTTGTAAGTTTTGTCAGTGATTGCTCTGCCAGACTTCCTGAGAGGACTGTGTGTCCCTTCTGGGTCACACACTGATGCACATTGCCTAGAGAGGGAATGGACTGGAAAGAAGGAGATGTGGACCTTGTCTCAGAGTGTGCACAGCCTGGATTGGGAGACAAACCTGCTGGAAGACAGCCTCAATGAAACTGCCAGGCAGATCCCCTTTAGTCAACCTCTAACATGTTAGTTACCTTGTCAAGTCTTCAGGGCCTCTATATTTCCCTGGGCCACATTCCAAATTTCCTTCAGCTTGCTACCATATTCCTGCCCCACGCCTCGCCCTGCTCGGAACAACCTCTCCTCCTACTTCCCTGAGAAAACACAGGCCTTCAAGCGTGAATTACCTCAGTGCCCTATCCCCCCTCCCTTCCACCCCCAATTGGCCAGGCTCTCCTACTTCCTCTAGTCCTCCCTTCTCAGGGGACAAGGTAACCCTTTCTTTAAGGGCTAATCCCTTCACCTAGACTGGGCCTTGGTCTTATCCACCCTTCTTGTCTGAGCCCTTCCTCTAAGACTTCATGCTCCTTCTCTCCAGTCAAGTTTGGCTTCTCCATACCAGCTCTTTCTGAGTATGAATTGCCTGACTCTGTGATCTCCCAGCAAGCACACTCCCTGTGTTCCTTTGTTCCCTTATCTTGTTCTCTTTTTATCCCTTCCTCCCTCCCTCTCTATGGGTCCCTCCTTTCTTTTCTTTTTTTTATTGTCCATAACTTCCCTAAATATTCCTGTCTCTTTTTTTTAAATGTTGATTGTTATTATCAAGGCGAGATACAGAGTGGGTACAGTTGCATGAGTCAGGTAATAAGTACATTTCTTTTTGGACAATGTCACTTCTTCCCTCATCTCTCTCAGTTTTTCCCTCCCGTCCCCACCTACGATTTGTATAGTTCATTTTCAACATAGTGTCTGTAAATGAAATCTCTGCATTTGTTCTCTCTTTTCTTCTTATCATTTTCAGGTTCACTGAAAGTACAGTCTAAGCTCTACACTGATACTTTCCCCAGCTTCCCATCGACACTTCAGCCAACTGCAAATTGGCCCCAGTTCCATCATTCCCATGAAAAGGGCACTGACAAAGGTCACCAATGCTCCCTTATTTGCCAAATTTCATGACCTCTTTGAACTCTGGGTGACAAAGACATTGTGGGCCAAGTGCTCATTTCTGAAACTCTTCTTTTGGCCTCCCTGATCACTCTCTCCCTCCTTTACCGCCACACTTTCTGTCTTTTTCTTTCCTCCTGCCCCTCAGTCTGTCTCTGTGTAATTGAAGCTTATAGTCTCTCTTTTGAGTGTTATGCTGTGATTTTTTTTTTGCTTGAGATATGTTTTTGTTCTGTAGCCCATGCTGTTTTTGAATTCATAATCCTCCTGCCTAACTCTCCTGAGTGCAGAGATCATAGGCAGGAACTACCATGCCCAAGTCTCACTGTCTCTTTTGCTTACTTCTCTTTTGTCCATATTCACTATTAGTGGTCATCAAAGGCCAGTCCTCAGAGGAGGCTGGTGCATATTAATGTTTTCAATGGTTGCAATAAAAGGAGAAACATGGGAATGGTGGGGATTACTGGAAGAAAGTGAAAGAAGGGGTAACATTGTCCATAAAGAAATATATTCTTTATATGATTTATGTAACTTTAACCCCTCTGTACATCACCTTTATAATAACAATGAAAATAAAAAAGGAGAAACACTCTACTAGGATAATTTTTAACAATCTATATGTATTCTATTATAAACAATTATTCTTCATTCTGAGAATATGTCCTTTTACTTTTTTGGTGGTAAAACAATTCTTTTTCAGAATGAAGTTGATAGCAAATGTTAGTTTACTTTCTTAATATTATTCTCATCTAACAAAATAAAATGTTAGTTTCTCTATGTCAGTCTCATACATATTTATCAAATAAATGAAAAAAAGAACAGTTAAATTTTTAGCCTGAAGTTTTCCCAATAGTTATCTCAAACTCATTCCAAAGCTGAATAAGTTTTCTTCCTAACAAATCTCTTCTGGACCCACTCAGAAACCAGTATCAGATCTACTCAGGTACCCTCAGCCCTCCTGACTCTTTTTCTGAGACAGGGTGTCTCACTCTGCAGCCCAGGCTTGCCAGAGACTCATAACTCATCTGCCTTATCCTTCCAAATGCTGGGATTACAGAGGTATGTGCCACCATATTCAGCCTCCCTGTTGATTTTCATTTTTTACTGTTCGAGTTTGTCAACTCCATACTCCCTGTTCTCCTAGTTGTTTCATTGATAGCTTATTCTGCCTTGTCTCTATTTCTCCTGGGTATCTGAAATAGCTCCCTGGTTGTCCTTGACTTCGTTTTGCCAATCTATTCTCCTCACACATGCCCACTGATCTAAAATATAGACCTGAGTGTGGTTTTTGTCTGCTTTTTCACTGTATTGATGTTGGTATAATTTGTGGAGGGGAAGGGAAAATAAAATTGTTTAAATAGGGATACAACAATGAGATGTACAAGATGTTATGTTGAAAAATGAACTTTACAACTTTGGTGGGGGAGGGAGGATTGGGGGGAGAGGGAGATGGGAAGGGATGGGAAGAGGAAACAAAGGAGGAGGCTACAATGCTTGATAAGAAATGTACTCATTATCTTGCCCATGTAATTGTAACCCTTCTGTACAGTATTTTCACAATTAAAAAAAAAACTTTAAATGATTCCTAATTGTCCAAAGAAAAACTCCATACTCCTCTCCAGGCTTCTGCCTCCTCAGCCCTCCACACACTGTGAATAGGTCATTCATCTGTAATCTTTTCAGGGGTTAAGGCCTTTGAACATCTTAATCTCACCCTGAATAGTTTATCACAGAAGAAGGGAAACTCAAGATCAAAACCCATGACAGAGTTTAAAACTACCAGCACTCAGCAAAAATGAATAGCAAATAGAAGAGGAGGTCATATGTGGTAAGAAAGATATTGTTCTGTGAATTCTTTAATTTACTTAGATGAGTATATCTACATATAAATATACACAAATGTGTCCACTGGGTCATGCTGTAAAATATCTTTTTGTTATACTTTATTTATTCTTGAAACAGTTTCATTATTAGTTAAGGCTGATTTTGAATGCATTATGTGGTCAGGATAATTCTCTTACTTCAGCCTCCTGTGTGATAGGATTACAGTGTCACTATGCTCAGAATCATTAAAAATATTTCTTTTTGTTATTGTTTTCATTTCTGTTTTTTGGTATTAGGGATCAAACTGAGGACCTTGCACATACTGCACAAGTGTTTTACCAACTAAAGCCATGCTCTGAGCCCCATGAAATACTTTTTTTATAATGGGTCACAGTCAAAATACCCGACAGCACTAAAGGAGTGAGTACAGATGTTGTGTGATTCATTGAGTCAGTGCTGGTCACATCACAGCCCTTTGCTGTCACAATGTTTCTGGATTCACTGGGGAGTAACAGAGATCAGGAGAATGGATAATGCCAAGAAGACTTCATGAACGAGGGAAAGATTGACCTGACCTGGGTTTAAGGAGGCAGAAAAAGGGGGGAAATGTAATCTTGGCAGGGAAAACTGGCACAGAGGCAGATAATAAGAGTAGAGAACATTTGTTAAACATTTATGTGCCAAGCATTGTTCTAAATGCTTTGCATGGATTAAGCCTTACAAGCAACCTCACGAGAAAGATACTACTAAAAGCTTTATTTTTGTAGATGAGACTAGAGAATTTGCCCAAGGTCACAGAGCTCCAAGTGATAAATGCAGGACTTCAGTTCAGAGTGTCTTTGTGCTCTAATCACTGCCCACACTTCTGCCACTGGGGCAACAAGGAGGAAAGTCAATTACCCAGGGAACACATTGAGCCCAGGTCAGCAAGCACTGATTGATGAAGCGTGACCCTGAAAGCTGGGCTGCAAGCCCTAGCCACCAGCTTTCTTCCCACATCCAGAAAGGAGATCTTCCTTATTTCCTCCAGTTTCTGCCTCTTGAACCAGGGGTCTGGGTTGAGGACAGAAAATTTATATTGGCCTAGTGAGGGTGCCAGGTGGAGAATGGACCTCTTCTGAGAGAGGAGGAAAGGAGAAGATCCTCTCCTAAGCCTGTCCCCAAAGCAAAAATAGCAAATGGTGCCTGGGGCCTCTGTCCTCAAGTCCAAATGTCCCAAATGTGCCAAGTCTTGGACCCAGCCCTTTGGGCTCCTGGGACAAGGAGTCCCCTCTGGAGAACAGTTTGTTGCTAGATCAACTCTCCTCCTGCACCCTCTGCCTCTTGGCCTGCCATTTGAGTGAGGGCCGCGGCCCATGTGGTGCAGGCTTTCTTGGCAGAGCCTCTCGCAGCTCCCCATTTGCTCCTCATTTGGACTGCAGAGGCCTAGAAAAACAAAACTCTAAGGAGGAGGAGGAGGTCAAGAAGGAGGGGGCTTGGAAAGGTCAGCTGGGTTCCTTTTCTCCTGAATTTAGCCAGTTTAGGTCTCGGCATGGTTTCTCAGACCAGCCTCTTCAGCTCCTCTTCTGTGACACCATCTCCTTTCCTAGCCTAGCATTAGACTTTGGGAAGATGGAATGATGCTGAATTCTAAGTAATGCAGTCTTGTTAGTCTCATTGTCCTGGTGATCCAGGTTAAATCACCATCAGATACTGGTAACCACTAAATGATATATTCTTCTGAAGCATATCCTGACAAACAGTAAAACTGACAACACAAATCCATGCTCAGTGAAAAGCCTGTAATTTTAACTATTTGGGAAGTAGAGATCAGGGGATCAGGGTTTGAGGAGAGTCCAGACATAAAAGGTCAGTAGACTTCATTTCAACCAATGTCTGGGTAGAGGAGTGCATGCCTGTCATTCTAGAGACAAAGGAAAGGACAAATACAGGGATTGCAGTTTTGGCTGGCTTGGGAATGGAGTGGCTCAAGTGATAGAGTTCCTACTTAGCAAGCATGAAGCCCTGAGTTCAAACCCCAGTACCACCAGAAATGATGACAATGGCAATTCAAATAGCTAATAGTTCCTGAGTGCTTACCATGTGCCAGGCACTGCCATTCTGCATCAGGCTCCTCTGTTCTGCAAAAACCTGGGCTCTAGAGTTCAACTTGGGTAAGCAGAATCACAATTATCTCTACCTCACAGAATGTCATGAAGACTGAATGAAACAGTGTGTTGATTTTATTCAAAGCCTGACAGGTGTTTAGCACTCAGCAGCCATTTGCTATTTTCATTATCATAATTATTCCTTTCTCCTGCCCCGCCTCCATCATAATAACCATAACCATCATAGATTATGGTTTTTCAGAGTACAGACTGTGGATATAGGCCTAGGTTGGAATCTCTTCCTAGTAATTTATCATCCAGATGACCTTGGGTAAATTAATCCATTTCTCCAATCCTCAAATTCCTGGAGATGAACAAAGTAAAACCCATCTCACAGGGCTGGAGTAAGGATGAACTCAAGTAATGTGGATAAATTGCCATTGGTTCTCTTTATTCCTACACTTCCAGGTGTTGTCTACATATTGGGCCAGCTTTAGCTCCCTTAGCATAGCTTCCATCCTACTCACCACCTGCAGGGGCATATCAGGACTGATGGTAATAAATCAGACACTCACAAATGTCCCCCACACTGCTGGCCTCACCTCCAACTCCAAAAGCTCTCCTCCTAGCTCTCATCAGGCTGGTTATTACCCAGTCCCTGTATATGCCTACAATGCCTTCTGTCTTCCCCCAATCAGGAATTCTACCTCTCCTTTCATGTCCTTCTTGAATCTTCTTCCTCCAGGGAGGCTCAAAGCCATACTAACATATGCCTCCTACCACAGGCCTTGCATAAGAGCTCCTCTCCCATGAAGGGGTGCTAGTCTTCTCTTTAAATTACCTCTGCAGATGTGAAACAAGCCTCTATTGAAGTGATCCGGGAAGGGGCTGTGGCTAAGTCATACTTCCTCCATCCCATTAGAAGCTGGCACAGGACTGGGTACACAGCAGGTGCTCATTCCCATGAATGGTGTGGTGGCTGACATAGGTATTTGGTCTGAGAAGACAAATAGATTTAGTTCAGCAGAGCCACAGGGCTATAAGGTGGAGTGGCAAACAGCCATAACAGGTGTCTGGGTCACTACAGGATCCCCTGTTAGTATTTGGCTTGTAAGACAGAACATCCAAGATCTCAGAATGAAGGATGATTTTAGAGGGTGGCTGTTGACATGGCTACAACAGATCAGGAACAAAGCAGATTAGAAATAGGAAGAGACATAGCACAGATGAGAAGGAAACCAAATTCTCTCCTCTTCATTCTTTACCACCTCCTCTAGTGACAGGACATTTCTAAGCAGGATGAAAATTTCATCTCTACCAAGTGTCTTCTCACCCTTTCCAGTGTTGGCCTAGAACAAGCAACCCTACAAGTATGGCCTAAAGTATTCAGAGGCCTCTATGATTCAGGGGGTACGGTTCAGTCAAGATTCATGAGACTACTAAGACATCATTGGCTTTTTCTTTGTGTGTTGATTTGACCTTAAAGGAGGCAAAGCAATTGGGGGTGGGGCATGCCAAACTGGGGCCCCACCATGGCATGTCCCACCCCCAAGGCAGTGTTTGTATTCCTCTTACCCATGTTATTCTTCACCAATGTACTTCCTACTGGTAGACAAAATGTCAGTTTTACTTAAAAATCACTCAATGAAACAATGTAAATTCCTAATTTGTATCTCATATCAACCTGTTGGATGTCTTTTTAATAACTTTTACAATAAAAATAGAAGGTATCACTTTTGCATACGGAAGTATGGATGGTTGTTAGGAAGAAAATCACTTGTGTTACTGAGTTGAAAGCCAACCCAGCTAAGTGTGTGTGTGTGTGTTTGTGTGTGTGTGTGTGTGTGTGTGTGTGTGTGTGTGTGTGTTTGTGTGTGTGCGCCAGTCCTGGGGCTTGAACTCAGGGCCTAGGCCCTGTTCCTGAGCTTTTGGTTTGCTCAAGGCTAGCACTCTATTGCTTGAGCCACACCTCAAGTTCTAGCTTTTTGGTGATTAATTAATAATAGTCTCACAGACTATCCTCAGCCTCCTAAGTAGCTAGAATTACAGGTGTGAGCCACCAGCACCCAGCTCTAGCTAACTTTTTATGGTACACCTAAATGGACAAATGATGGTTATTCAAATTTGGGTATTTGGTCAGTACTTTGTTGAAAATGAACAAGTGTTTCTGTCACCTCAAAGAAAATAGCTAAGACTACTTGTTGTCGATCATAAACTTTAAGCCTTCAAATAAAAAGCACTGTCTTGTGTAGGGAGCCGAGGCGAGACTCCGCCCACTCCCTTGCAGCTTTGAGGTAACCACCCCAGATGGTGCTTGGCGGGACGCCTGGGCTGTGCGCGTGCGCGAGCCAGGTAGAGTCCCCAGCCAATCCCATGACACCTGGTGACGGTGAAAGGCAGGCGACCAACAATAGACCGACCCACGTTCCTATTTCCCTATATAAGCGGCTATGTTTCGGGTGCACGCTCTCTCGCGCCCAAGCTCTCCTACAACTAAAAGGCTCTCCAATAAAGCGTGATCTGAGAAGACTCCTGGTGTGGTGGTCGTTTTTCCTCGCTGGTCGAGTAGACGGTCGCTACACTCTTGGAAATGCTGTACTGACACTGAGTAACAGTACACCCAACACCCTTAAAGACATTTTTGATAAGATTAGTGGGGATATTAGTGAACATGATTTTATATAGTATAATCATGAAGTGAGTCAACAATCAGAAGATCTGTATACCTGAATGGACCGATACTTTCCAAATGACTAATGTATGATGTTACAAAATCATGCATGGATAATGGCTCTATTCAAAATGCAAGATAATCCAATGGATTTCAGTATAAGAGTACAAAAGGTTCATTGATACAACTGTGGTTTAATACCCCCAAATAAACATGAAGAAATTACTACTTGTGAAGTTTAGGTGTAGTTACCAGGAAGTAGCCCACACAATTTATTAGTTTTCTATTGCTGCCATAAGAAATCGCTGCAACCTTAACAACTTAATACTCATTAGCTCACAGTTATCTAGGTTGGAAGTCCAGTTCACCTGTGTTCTTTGCTTAGGGTCTCACAAGGCTGAAGTCAAGTTGTCAGTTGGGCTGGGCTCTTATCTGAAGGCTCTGAATAAAAAATATCCCCTCCCAAGGTAGTTAGTGGAACTTAATTCATTCTGAGTTCCACTGCCTTGCTGGCTGTCATCCAATGGCTGTTCTCTGCTCTAAGATCCCTTCCCCAGGTGGCTGCTACATTCTCAAGCCATCAATGACACAGCAGGTATTTCTCACACTTGAATCCCACTTCCTTTCCTGCCAGTAGAAAATTTTCTCTCTCATAAGGGTTCCTGTGTGTGGTTAGGTCTACCTACATATTTCCATTTTCTATATAACATAACAATAGAATATTTCATTATAAAATATCCTCAAAGAGGAGAGAATTTTTAGCCAGGTGAGTCATTGGAGTGGGGGTCGATCTTAGAATTCTTCCTGGAAAAATTATTTAATGCCTGCCTTTCTCCAACTACTTTTGTGAGATTTGATTCTTTGTCTCTCTATTTCTCTATCTCTGACAGACAGAGTCTCTGTCTCTTTCTTTCTCTCTCTCTTGTGCAGTACTAGGGTTTGAACTCAGGGTCTGGGTGCTGTCTCTTAGCTTTTTTACTCAAGGCTGGAACCCTACTGCTTGAGGCACACCTCCACCTCCACCCCCAGCTTTTTCCTGGTTAACTGGAAATATTAGTCTCTTGAATTGTCTGCCTGGACTGGCTTCAAACAGTGATTCTCGGATCTCAGCCTCCTGAGTAGCTAGGATTACAGATGTGAGACAATTTCTAATTTTGAGACAAGGTTTTGCTATATAGCCGAACTGGCCTTGAATTCTGATTCTTCATCCTCAGTGTCCTGAGTGCTAAGACAATAGACATACATCCCCACAATTTTATACCTAAATAATCTTTAGGAGTAGGAGGTATCCTGAGACAACACTTTTGATACCCACTGATGTAGAATGTTCCCCTTCCAGAACTCTCCTCTCTTTAGCATTCCACAGACCAGTGCAATTTCAAGCTTCCTTAAAACGAGAGACATGTGGTTGCCAAATTTTAATTTTTGTAATTAGAGGCATTAATATATTACTGTTTGTTATTTTACAAAAGAAAACTTAGGAGTATTCAAAGGGTAAGCATGGAATTATGGATGCTTAATTAAGTTCATAAACTTTATGTAAAGATTGGTTTTGTTTTATCCACTTTTTCCTTCCTTCTTAAAAGTCCATGCATTATGTCAGGTACCAGTGGCTCACATCTGCAATCATAACTACTCAGGAGGTTTGAGGATCATGATTCAAAGCCTTTAGGGGCAGGAAAGTCTGTGAGATTCTTATCTCCAGTTAACCAAAAAAAAGCCAAAAGTGGAGCTGTAGCTCAAGTGAGAGAGTACCAGCCTCAAGTGAAAAAGCTAAAGGAAAACAAACTTTACAACTTTGGCTGGGGGGCGGGGGGGGGGATAGCTGTGGAGGTGGGAGGGAAGGGATGGTAAGGGGAAAACAAAGGAGGAGGCAAAAATGCTCAATAGGAAATGTACTCATTAATGTGCTCATGTAACTGTAACCCCTATGTACAGCATTTTTACAATAAAAAATGTACAAAAATTAATAAAAGAAAAAAGGAAAAGCTAAAGGACAGTGCTCAGGCCCTAAGTTCAAACCCTTGTACTGGTACACCAAAAAAAAAGTCTATGCACTAGGGCTTGGGAACCACTTGCTCCACACCTCCCATAGATTTTCATATCCTTTTCATGTCCTCCCTACCTATTAATTCTTTTTCATTCTCATATCTTCATGGGCTCTTCTCTTGTTCTCCCTTCATTAAAAAGATCCTCTTTTCCACCTCTTCCATTACAGCATTGTTTTGCCTCTTCTTCCTCTTTTCCCAAAGTTCTCCCTTCCCTGATCCATCCACAATTTTTCTTTCCACCACACTGTCCTTTTGGTCCAATTCTAAGCAACACTTATTATATGCTACTAGAATAGAGAGATGAAAATGAAAGGCAAGCCTTTCAAACAGTCACAGTCCAGTGAGGAATAGAAGCAGCAATTAAAATCCAGGAGGTGCTGAGCACCTACTATCCTACCACTCAGGAGACTGAGGCAGGAGGATCATAAGTTTGAAGTTGATTATGTAAGCAAGACCCTGAATTAAATACAACAAAAATAATTATGGGCTGATCAATGGTAGAGGATCTGCCTACCAAGCATGAGGGTCTGAGTTCAAATCCCAATACTAAAAAAAAATCACACACACAAAGAAAATCCTCAGTAGGATAGTGGTGGTAGGATGAACAAACAAAACAAACTTTTTGGAACCACAGAGGTGTGACTTCTAAGAGGTCTCAGGAACCTGGGGAGCAATGTCTAAGCTGAAACCTGAATGTTATGGAGTTTTCTGAAGATGAGGCTAAGACCCAGGACAAAGAAAGGAGTCAGAGACACAAAGACCTTGAGCTGAAGGGCTGGAAAACATGTTTGAAAAGCCCAGAGAAGGCCAGGAGGGAACATAGTAAGGAGGAAAGTAGCACAAATTCTGTTTGGAGAGTTAGGTGTGGGTCTGGTCATGCATACCTACTGTTTGGTGGCTGGACTGTAAAAAGGAAAGAACAGAAGCAGAAAACCAAGAGGCTATTGCAGTGTTCCAGAAAGAGCTACAAATAGTGGAGGGAAGGGTAGAAACAAGTTGAGAGGCAGAAAAGCTAACTTTGGAATAAAATTGGAAGGATTTTCAGATTAGATGAAATGTGTGGAAAGTTAAAGAAAAGAGTAGACTTAATGCTAAATCTCAGGCTTCTGGCTTCAGCAATTGGCTTTCTTAGAGAAGCTTGAGAGAATGTTGCTTTTAGTTCAAAAGAGAATAGAAGACACAATTTTGGGCCAGGTATGGTGGCACACGTCTGTAATCCCAACATTTAAGAGTCATCCGTAGGAGGACTGTAAATTCTAGGCCAGCCTGAGATCCACAATGAAACTCAAAAAAGGGACATAATTTTGGATGTGTTGTCTAAACATCTTTGAATGACCTAAATGAGATGCCAGTACATAGAGCTAAAACCCAGACAAGTCTGAGGTGAAAATATCAAATTATACAGGGTCATTGAAAGCAGAAGGACAAATGAGACTTCTCAGAGTGGGGTGCAGAATGACCTCGATTCAGTTCTGGAAAAATACCTATACGTACAAAAAGTTTTATGAATTCCTGGGGATAGAACTTGGCTCTGCCTGCGTTAGGCCAGTGTTCTACCACTGTACTTTATCTCCAGCCTCTTAAAATACTTTAAAAACTTGTAATTGATACATGGTAATTGCACATATTTATGGAGTGCAGTGAGCTATTTCAAAGCATATAAACAAAGTGCAATGCTTAGGTAAAGGAAATTTATATATCCAACACCTGAAACATGTATTGGTTTTGGTATGGTGAATATTCAAAATCCTCTCTACTAGTTACATTGCAATATTCCATTAACTGCTGTCAATCATGGTGACCGTATGACAGTAGAGAACATGAGAAATTATTCTTCCTATCCTGCTGTACTTTTGTCCTCATTAACCATCTTATTTATGATACCCTATTCCTATATCTTCCTCAGGCTCTCACAACTACTATTCTTTTTGGGGGGTGGGGGTCCAGAAGTGGGGCCTGAATTCTGGGCCTGGGCACTGTTCATCAGCTCCTCAGCTCAAGGCTAGTGCTCTACCACTTGAGCCACAGCGCCACTTCTGGCTTTTTTCTTTTTGCTTATGTGGTGCTGAGGAATCGAACCCAGGGCCTCATGCATGCAAGGCAAGCGCTCTACCACTGAGCCACCTTCCCAGCCCTCACAACTACTATTCTATACTCAACTTTCAAGAAACACTCAGAGGTAAGGTCCGACAGAGGAGGAGCCATTGAAAGAGTAGGCTAAGATCTAGAAAGAAAACCAGGTGAGTCGTGTATCACACAAGCCAAGAGTAGAATGCATTCCAAGCAAGGGAATTATTGGGGGATGTTGAACACTCCATAGAAGTGGGGAAATGAAAACCTGAAAAGTTGTCATTGGATTTGGTGCCAAGGACTCATTGGTGACAAGAATTTCTTGGTTTGGTGATATAGTCAAGATGAAATCTAAGCTTCTTTCTGCCCTAGAACCTAACTCCTTCTCCTAGTCTTGCATCCTTGTTATATTTCTTCTCAAATAAATCTTATTTCTCCTTCTAGACTTCTCATAGTACAACAGTCACTCTTTCCAAAACCTTGCTTTGTATAGGCTGTTTAGATTTCCTTCCTCAAACACCTCCCTCCCATCTTGATCCCTAACCCATCACTTTCCGGACCCATTTTCCTTCCTTTGTTTTTACATTACTTCTTTCCTAGACACTGCTTTTCTCAGGCTCCTCTCCATCCTCTTCCTGACTAGGCCCCATGGATCTCAGCAAGAGGGACTTTAGCAGAATGATTAAGGCACCACCCAAGTTCAGCCCTGAGGAGTTATACACTTTGGCATGATTCCACCAGGATCTGATAGGACAGACCTGTATGAAACATTGTTAAAACCTAGTCCTTGAGCGCTTGCCAATTTGGTAACCACATCCTGCCAGCACAGTGCCCTCATCCGCCCTGGCACCTGTTCCTAAGATTCTGCCTTTTCCTATCCTCAATTGCACAGAATTACTGAACTGATAGCGTGCTCCTCCACTTCTACATCTACTATCTTTCATTTAAGCAGCATTTCCTTTCTTTCTTCTATTCCTTTATTTCCTTTCTCTCCCTCCCTCCCTCCCTCCCTCCGTCCCTTTCCTTCCTTCCTTCCTTCCTTCCATCTCTCTCTGTCTCTCTGTCTGTCTCTGTCTCCTCCCCGCCCCCCGCCCGGTTTAGGCAGTACTGTGGATTAAACTCAGGGCGCCACCACTTGAGCCATATCCCTGGTTCCCAATCAGTATTTTCTACATGTCAACATATTTTCATTAGAAATGGATTCATTATAAAGACGGTCATTTTGAGAAAGAATATAACATATGCACATCTGAAATTCCATAGCAGAGCCCTTTTGTGGAATTAACACAGTGAAAACAATGACAAGAAAGTAAAACAGGTTCTGTTTGTGGGATGTATCAGTGAAGGGTGGGGGGAAGACGACAGAGTGAATGAGGATGAATAAAATCATGTGATTTGCATATATGAAATTAGAACAATGAAACCTGCTGAAATTGTTTTAAGAAAGGGGAATGGGATTGGAATGAGTGATAGAGGAAATAAAGTTGATCAGCATACATTGTTCGTATGTGTGGAAATGCCACAATGAACCCCCCGCCCCTTGTACAAGTAATGTACGCTTGTTGAAAAGAAAGAAATGGACTCATTAGCCTTGGGGAGTCAGCTGGGTAAAGATTGGAGAAGGAAGATGAAAAGACTTGCCCGAGGTTAGTCTTGTATCTCTCCTGACTTTGATTGCCTTCATGATCATAGACTCCCTGAATTTAAGCATGGCTGCCCTTTAGCCGCTAAGGAGGGACATCTTGGAGAGATTCATGCTCAGAAGGACTACGAGGGGAGCAACTGACCGTTCATGCCTGCAAGACAGGAATGTGCTGCTTTAGGAAGGAGAGTGATTTCTGATCTGCATCACTAAATACACCTTAGGCAACAAATCTGTTTGCTTAGATATTATTTGAAAAAGGGAATCAAGCATAATGATTCAGAGTCAAACTCCAGATTTTGTCAGGCTAGCCCTGCTCTGAACTACCTCAGTGAGATATGAAAACCTTCAGCACAGTGCCTGGTACTGACAGTTCAATCAATAATAGTCATGAGTTTTATCATTTGTACGTGGGATTCCTTGGGAAGGAAGGAGTCAGGGTGGTACACTAGAAATTTTTACTAAACTAGATCTAGATGCCAGATCTAGATGTGAAACATGAGATGTGGTATAATTCATTCTTGAATCCCACTGAGCCCAAGTTTTCTCATAGGTGAGCAGTAACAGCTTCTGTACTTGTATAATACATTGTATTAGCTTTTAAAGCATACATTCTTTGATCTAGCAATTGATGCCAGGAATTTTCCAGAATTGTGTGAAAAGATTTTAATAGTGAAAAAGGAAATAAATACCTGTTGATGGTTAAAGAAATGTAATGCAATAAAGCAGTAAGAAAAGAATGTAGCCCTAGTTTTTAATTGACATGGGACCAGATATATCTTTTTAGAAGAAATGATAAGGTTATAGAATTGTAGGGATACCATGATTCAAATTTGTAAAATATATTTTAGCAATGCTCTCTCTGGCTACTACACATAATGGCAGACCTTTATTTTCTTCTTTACACTTTATTCTCTGGATTCTTTTCTATAGCATTTACGGGGTTTTCCCCTTTTTCTTTTCTTTTCTTTTTTTTTTTTTGTCGGTAGTGGGACCTGAACTCTGGGCCTGGGCACTGTCCCTCAGTTCTTCAGTTCAAGTCAAGCACTCTACCACTCGAGCCACAGCACCACTTCCATCTTTTTCTGCTTATGTGGTGCTGAGGAATCGAACCTAGGGCCTCATGCATGCAGGGCAAGCACTCTACCACTGAGCCACCTTCCCAGCCCCATCCCTTTTTCTTTTGATAGTAGTATTTTTATAGCTTTTGTTCCACTCAAAGAGGACACCTAATCACTGCAGTACAAAATCATTTTCAGAAGCTCAAAAAACATGGTAGAAGATACTGCTATGTGTTGTTCGAAAGGAGTTTGCCTTTATGGTAGCCATATTAATACTACCTTGTAGGACTGTATCTATGGTATACATATTTGCCTTTGAGTGTCAGAGTTGGCCCTAGGGGTAGGGTAGTGCTGGGGGCTGAGGAGGTGTCTGGAGAGCCAAACTGAGTGGGAGAGTGCCTGGAGCAGGACTATGTTTATGAGGCTTACTTCCTGCTGGGCCTCAAGGCCCATAGCCAGGGACATCTAATGGGCATAAAAAAGCCCTCCTCTTTAACCCTCCTCCAAAGTTGGAATGTTCTGAATTTTTCCTTCGGCGAACCTCTCCACCCACCCAAGGCTGTTCCTGGGCTCACAGAGGTCACCACACAAAAGCCCAGCTGGACTTTTGACAGGAAAAACATAAAACCCACCAAACCTTTTTTAAGTACCTCAATCCTTCCCAGCCCTCAGGGGTTTAATTCTCATCTATAATAAGGCTCAGATTTTCAGATGGATTTTTGCAAAGCTGCAGTTACCAATTAGAAATCCTTTATCACCTTAGACTGTGGCCCCTTGGGCTGGGCTCTCTTTTGTCAGGATCCTTTCCACCCTCTCCAGGGACATCTCTGCAGAGGTGCTGCAAAAGAAGTGAACTGCTCTGTAAGTATCTCAGTTCTAACTTGATTGCTGCTCTTTTACTTGGCCTAGGCTGGTATTTCTCCTTCCTAGTTGGTGCCATTTGAGCCCACAGTGGAGTTAAGCTGGACTACATTGGGCTCCTTAGTGGGTGTTATGGGAAATGGATTCCTATGGTATTTGATGTTTTTTGTTTCCCAGAAGCTGTCACAAATGTTCCAGTCTTCGAAAGTACAGGGTAAGAGAAACCATTCTTCAAATCTTAACATTTCTCTGGCTGCAGCTTTTGGGACAAAAAAATCAGGGTAAATATAGATGGAAAGAGCTCTAACTGTGGGAGGCTTGGGAAGGCTCCATAGCCCTCCCTGGCATGAAGCTTACAGAGGTGAAGGCATAAAGGATTCCCTTTTAAGTCCTTCGATGATTCTCCCCACCAGTCTGCAAGATATCATTAGAAATTTGGTGTTTGGACTGGGGCATTTAACCCAAAACATTCACAGCACTTATAAGTGGGGACATTGTTGCTAAATTCATCCCTTCACTGTTTTTAAGTATGGTAAACTAAGCATGCTCTACTTGGATGATCAAGACCAAATAAAACCCAAAACAACAACAACAACAAAAAAAGTCAACCTCTTTTTAAAACAATTAGAAAATCTCTCAATCCAATTGCAACTCCCTGAGCTGTTACCAATCAACTGATGCAAATAGAAAGGTGAATTGTTCCAAGAAGAAACTTCTTAGAAAGCAGGGTCTCAAAGGAATATCTTTGCCACCCAGGAGATCTGTTGGAAGTTAGAGGAAGTTTGTAGAGTGGAGAGCAAGTATATCATATTCCTCTAAAGGGCTGTTAAATCTAGGGAGAAATGAGGTTGACTGAGTGGATAGTATTGGGAGAAATGAGGCTGATTGACAAGAGAGGGCTGTGATCATTTCCATCATTTCTAGAAAGACCTTCCTTCAGCCATAAAACCCAAATTTGTTGTCTCACTTTGTCCTTTGAAAGTGCTTGCAAAGGAGGGGTACTATGCACAAGAGATGGGGAGAGTATTAGGACAAGTACTCAGGCGAGAAGGAGTTAATTCAGGAGCTTCTGTCAGTCTTAACCCTCCTAATCCTCTCCAGGGGTTCCAATCCCTCCCCTAAAGAAGATTAGGTAAGGATCCTAAGTGAAACTTTTTTGCCCAGCCTTTGGGCCATGGAGTATGTTGGCTTCATTCCCAGAAGACAAATTCAGCTGGCAAGGCCTACAGTTCTCTGTACCTTAGGCAGCCAGAATTTGGCTTCTAAGACCCCTCAAAGAAAGTTTCCTTTTTTTGTTGGTCATGGGACTTGAACTCAGGACCTGGGTACTGTCCCTGAGCTCTGGCTCAAGGCTAGCACTCTACCACTTTGATCCACAGCATCATTTCCTGTTTTCTGGTGGTTAACTGGAGATAAGAGTCTCTTGGACTTTCCTGCCTGGGCTGGCTTTGAACCATGATCCTTCAGCCTTCTGAGTAGCTAAGATTGCAGGGGCGAGCCACCAGCACCCAGCTGGAAACTTTTCATTTTTTATTTTTTAATATTTTTTTAATTGTAAAGATACTGTACAGAGGGATTACAGTTACATGAGCAAGGTAATGAGTCCATTTCCTATGGAGCAATGTTACACCCTGGGCCTTTATTTTTCCCCTAGATAGATAGCTGTTTCTAACAACAACTTTTCAGTCTTGCCTACTTGTGAAAATGACCTTCTGTCCCCATTACCTTATTACAGATTCAAAAATCTAGAGGTGAACAAAGCAGGTTTTCATATTGACTGCTCATCAAATACAAGCAGGGTGTGGCCTGGCTCCCAACCCAGTCACTTGCTATTTTGTCCATCTTGTCTTCCTCACCCTGTATGGAAGCTAATCCCCATGGAGTCATTTTGAATACGCTCTGACAACTTCTTAGCTATGCAAAATCACTCTATAAAGATTCCAAGCCTCTGTGAGGACATTTTATTGACTCTACCCTCTCTATGCCCCAACATACTTTCCTACTTATTGGTACCAAGTCAGGACAGGTTCTTAGAAGTTCTCCTCTTTGGGGATACTATTGTTCGCATGGGACACTCGGGGTTGGATTTTCTGCCACCATTCCAGAAAGACTGAAGCAAAAACTGCTCCTCTACGAGCTAGGAGGTATTCCCCATAAAAACCTCAAGGTAAGTGCTAGGGGTTTGGCTCAAATGGTAGAGCAATTGTCTAGCAAGAGTGAGGCCCTTGGTTTAATCCCCAGTATTGTAAACAACAACAAAAATGAGTAAAAGAAAACTCACATCTCAACATAGTTTACCAACTTTCCCTGAGAGCTCAAATAGCTAGAAGATTCAAAGGAAAAAGTATTTAACCCATCCTGAGTGGGAAGTGGAGGGCCCAAGGCCAATTTCAAGTAAATGGATTCTGAAAGACAATAAACAAGTAGCCAAGCAAGTGTTGGGTGGCAAGGACTTGGAGATAGACATAAAGGCAGATTCACTGCTCATGTATGGCTGCATCATGTGGCATTGGTGGTTAATGGTGAGAGGTGAGGCTAGGAAGAAAACCAGAAGTCAAACCTAAATGACTTTTCTAGGAGATATAATTTCATCCTGAAAGGAATGAAATGTTCCTGAGGTTTATAAGCATAGCAAAGAGTAAGCTGATTTCTACTTCAGAAAGATCATTGATGGGTGGATAACCAATTCTATGAACTGGATAGTAATGTAATTAGAAAACATTGGGAAGTAAGGGTGAATAAATGTGGGTGGATACATAGTTCTTTCTGAAGGCAGATCTAATAGGACTTCAACAATGATTATAGATCAAGAAAAGGTTAAGGACAATGGGTAGCTAGGTTATTGGGTAGTAAATACAGCTGATTATTCAAACATTCAGTTCAATAGAGGTCTGAACCAGGCATAGTAGTGCACATTTATAATCCAATTACTCTGGAGACTGAGCAAGAGGAGTGTGAGTTCAAGGCCAGCCTAAGCTTATCTTGTCTTGCAAAAAAATCAAATCAAACCCAAAAGAAAGATCACTAGCAGAGGCATGAATTTAGAAGTCATTGGCATAGAGCTAGAGTGAATAAGAGGTGGAGAAAACTGGGGATGATGTACAGAAAACAAGAAAAGGATGTTTGAGGAAGGTGGACACATTGAAATAACCAAACTATGTGTATCAGATGTTGGGAATAAGTGATAACCTTGATGAAAACATTCTCGTGGAGGGTAACTGGAAGCAGAGAGCTAAGAAGTACATGGCAGGGTAGAGAGGTAGGGAAATCAATATTAAATGGCTTCTTTAAGGAACTTGGTTGCAAAGTGAATGATCAAGATAAACAGTAATAGCTGCCTAGGGAGGAGGCAGGGTAAGGGGCTTACTAAAAGAGTGGGAGGGGCTGGGAAGGTGGCTCAGTGGTAGAGTGCTTGCCTTGCATGCATGAGGCCCTGGGTTCGATTCCTCAGCACCACATAAGCAAAAAGAAAAAGCCGGAAGTGGCACTGTGGCTCAAGTGGTAGAGTGCTAGCCTTGAGCTGAAGAGCTGAGGGACAGCGCCCAGGCCCAGAGTTCAGGCCCCACGACCGGACCAAAAAAAAAATCTTGAAGAGTGGGAAATATTTGAAGTCACTACCAGAAGGGTGTGGACCAGGCATGAGCTGCATAGGCAAGTAGTACTGAAGGCCTCACTGAGATGTGCAATGCTGATCAGGAGAGACACAATGGTGCCCAGGTGAACAAGACAAAAACCAGCAGCAGGAAAGAACATGTTCAGTGTCACAACTGGTAAGTGAAAGAGCTCTTCAAATGTTTACTGGCTTCTGATCTGCACATCACCATCATCTCTGACACTGATGTATACTGTTGACTATTAACTATGTGTCTAGTGGTACAGATACACAGCTGAAGCTTAATATAGGGTGAGTTTCACAGTTCAGTGGTTTATAATTTAACTGAAAAGACAAAATTATTCAACAGATGAATATCTGTATCACTTTCTCCATGTTTACTACCTCTTCCTCTGATCCTCCTCATCACAATCTTCTTTCCCTTCCATCGCATTCATTTAGGAAGTCTCTATTTCATAGTCATATGAAGCCTCTCCAACATTTTCACCAGTTTTATTCATTTATTAAGAAGATATATTTGGGGCTGGGAAGGTGGCTCAGTGGTAGAGTGCTTGCCTTTCATGCATGAGGCCCTGGGTTCAATTCCTCAGCACCACATAAGCAGAAAAAAAAAGCTGGAAGTAGCATTGTGGCTCAAGTGGTAGAGTGCTAACCTTGAGCTAAAGAGCTGAGGGACAGTGCCTAGGCCCAGAGTTCAGGCCTCAGGACTGACCAAAAAAAATAAAAGAAGAAGATATATTTGTCTAGGCACTGGTGGCTCACATCTGTAACCTTAGCTATTCAGGAGGCTGAGATCTGAAGTTCCAAGTTCAAAGCTTGCCTGGGCATACAAATCCAAGAGACTCATCTCCAATTAACCATCAAAAATGCCAGAAATGGAGGTGTCACTCAAGTGGTAAAATGAGTGAAACAGTCAAGGGAAAGCAAAAAGCCCTAAGCTCAAGCCCTAGTAAAGCACTTGGGTAAGCACAAGAGGGACAAAGACAGGTAAGTTCCAAGTTCCTGCTCTCTAGTAGCTCACAGACTATCAGAGAAGAATAAGAATTTTCCTTGAAAATTACAGTATAGTGCAAAAAGTACACCTCTACCTTCATTTTCTTATGTATTCTACAGCAAAAAAATAGTAAGTATCACAAAAACAGTTGTCACTAAATGAGTTAATACATGTAAAGAACTTAAGAAACATGAAAAGAAACACAACGTAGATTAGAGGTGTGGCTCAGGTACTAGAGTGCCTGCTTATCAAGTGTGAGGCCCTGAGTTCAAACTCCGGTAGCACCAAGAAAAAAAAAACCTACAATATATCTGCATGTGGTGGTATAAGCCTGCAATCCCAGCACTCCAGTGTTTAAGACAGAAGGACCAGCCTGGACTACATAGCAAGATTCTGCTTCAAACAAACAATACCACTATATACCTGTTGCTATTGTTACTTTGATGATGATGATCATAATGATGATAATGACAGAAGTAAATAAATATAAGATTCTCTAAGAACAAAGAAGAGTAGCACTTAACCCAGGCTAGAGTAAGAGATATCTGAACTGAGTGAGCCCCAAAGGATGAGAAAGCATTGAATGGAAGAATAAAAAGAACATAGGTTATTCCTCCTAGAACAGCTTGTGCTGATATTTGGGAGCAAAACACCACATGACATGATTGAAGAGCTGCATTTAGTTCAGCAAGAGTTTAGGGTATGAAGAGGGGAACGGCAAGAGGTGAAGCTTGAGAGGTCATCGAGTACAAACAAGCTTGGACTTTATTCTTTAGCCAATGGGGAGCCATTGGAATGTCTTATTTAGAGTAGTGACTTGATGAGATTAATATGTTGAAAGATCATCTTGAACACAGTGTGAAGGATTGGAGGAGGCAAGATTGGAAGCAAGACCAATTTAGAAGCTGTTACTTCCAGGTGAGGGAATTATTAAACCCTGTATTAGGAAGCAGCAGTAGAGATGGAAAAGAGAGGGTGGGGAATCATGGATTTGAAACACACACACACACACACACACACACACACACACACACACACACACACACACACACACACACACACACACACACACATACACACACACACACACACACACACACACACACACACACACACACACACACACGAGACAGAATTGGTGGGGCATACTAATAGTAGGATTCATGGAATAAACAGAAGAAAGGCAGCATGGGACCCTCCCAGAATTTTGGTCTAGTGAATGGAAACAGACAGATGTATCTATAATTTGGTGACTACGGTGACTACAGGGATCCCAGGAAAAAACTGTTCGGGGAGCAATGCAATAGGGGAGGGAATATGTTTTCTTTCAGACATGGCAAATTCAAGGTGCCTGTGAGATTTCTAGGTGTATTTTTTTGAGTCAGTACTAGAATTTGAATTTGAACTCAGGGCCACTTGGCCTGCCTTAGGCAGGCACTCTACTACCTGAGCTATGCCCTCAGCTCTTTTATCAACTAGTTATTTTTCAAAGTATACTTGTGCTTTAGGCTCAGACAGACTTGTGCTTTCCTCTGACACTCAGGATGACAAGCATGCACCACTGTACCCAGCCATTGGGGGAGATGGGAGTCTTGCCAACTTTTTTTTTTTTGTCAAGGCTGGCCTTGAACCAAGATTCCCCAATCTCTACCTCCTGAGTAGCTAGGATTACAGCTTGAGACATTGTACCTGACTCTGGGTGGAATTTCTGTTGTCGTTTGGTAGAACTGGGTTTGAACTCAGAGGCTAGTGCTTGCTAGGCTGGTTATTTATGAAAAAAAGTCTTGTTTCCTGCCTGGGAAATTTTAACTAGAAGTTCCTCTACCAGTCTTGAAGGTCAGGAAATTCAGATGTGGGAGTGTCAGTGGATGGGTAACAGATTAAGCCATGGAGGTGGATGTGTTTGCTCAAGGACAGAGTGTTAATTGACAAAAGAAAAGAATGGACTTCTGAGCAATGCTTGGTTTAAGATATGAGTAGGGAGAAATTTTGGAGAAGGTGAAAACAAAATAGATTGGAGCGGGTTGAAAATCAGTGGGATGGAAGTCTGGATTTTTTTAGTATCCTGTATCTTGGAAAGTGAAGGCTCCCTAAGCACTGCCAAATCCTGTACATCTCAGAGATTTCAAAGATTGCTTTGGATGCCTTCCTCTTATGAAGTTCTTTATTGAAAAGCAGTTTCTGATGTTGCTTCTATCCACGTTACTGCTCCTAATAGCCTAGGGAACTTCAGGACTCCCTTGTGGATTTGGAACACTATTCTTTAGAGTTCTCTACATCATCTGGGAGGCTGATAATAGGAGCATCTGTTAGGCGAACAGGTAATATCTGGTGTAGTATAAGTGTGAGGAGCCTTCAGGCTAGCTTGTAGATAAGGATTTGGGAAAGCTGGGAAGATCCGAGTTATCAGAGTATGGGTAGGAAGCTTTGTCATATGTTCCAATCTACCAAGGCATAGATTTTCACCATAGGTGGGATGCTGCAGGGTTAGACTGCTAATCTCTATTCCCATATAGATTCAAGCAGCCTCTAACAAGTCTAAAGCTATATTCTAGGACCTGTTCCTCCTGATCCAGTCCCCTGGAGTTTGGTCTCAATCTACAATTGAGGGGCCCTGTGGCACTGTTGCTTGGCAATATGCTAAACAGAGAGCCTTGGTGACTTAACAGTGGTATTAACATAACCACAACGGCCACTGCCATCATGACCTTCTCGGAAAGCAGCCACCTGTCTCGCCCCTGCCTTTGTCTGACTGCCAACCTAAGGCATGTGCCTACGCAGGAGTGATGACATTTTGGCTCTACTTTCAAAGATTTTTTTTCTTTCTCATGTGTTATTTCTAAAGATAACAAAGGTCAAAAGGCATTCCAGCATTTTCTGGTCTCTCATAAGCTTCTGGTCAATATTTAATCTGGTTTATGGATTTTTTAAGGTTTTCTAGATGCCTTCTTGAGCCTGCTTGTGGCCACCCACAGACACTTGTAAGGAGGAAAGAAGTCAGCCTGGAAGAGAAAATCTCAAATAAGGGATTAGAGACCAGAATCTAAGGAGCAACTGCTACATCCAGAAGACAAGGTAAAAGGCCCTGAAGATACTTCTACTCAGAGGTCTGCCATGGCCTCTCTTGGTGTGCAACTTGTGGGCTACATCCTAGGCCTTCTGGGACTTTTGGGCACATTGGTTGCCATGCTGCTCCCCAGTTGGCGAATAAGTTCTTATGTTGGTGCCAGCATCGTAACAGCAGTCGGCTTCTCCAAGGGCCTTTGGATGGAATGTGCCACACACAGCACAGGCATCACTCAGTGTGACATCTACAGTACCCTTCTAGGCCTGCCCGCTGACATCCAGGCTGCCCAGGCCATGATGGTCACATCCAGTGCATTCTCTTCACTGGCCTGCATGATCTCTGTGGTGGGGATGAGATGCACAGTGTTCTGCAAGGAATCTCAAGCCAAAGACAGAGTCGCAGTGGTGGGTGGAGTTTTCTTCATCCTTGGAGGCCTCCTGGGCTTCATCCCTGTTGCCTGGAATCTTCATGGGATCCTGCGAGACTTCTACTCACCATTGGTGCCTGACAGCATGAAATACGAAATTGGAGAGGCTCTTTACTTGGGCATTATTTCTTCCCTGTTCTCTCTGGTAGCTGGAATCATCCTCTGCTTTTCCTGCTCAACCCGGGGAAATCGCACCAACTACTATGATGGTTATCAGGCACAGCCTCTTGCCACCAGGAGCTCTCCAAGGCCTGGTCAACAACTCAAAGCCAAGAGTGAGTTCAACTCCTACAGCCTGACAGGGTATGTGTGAAGAAACAGGGGCCAGTGCTGGGGAGGGGTGTGACTGGGTCTGTGAAAACCAGTGGACAGCACCTCCAGGGCCACAGGTGAGGGACATTGCCTACTGGATCATGTCAGAAGGTGTTGCTGAGAATAGACTGACTATGGCCATTGGATCCAGTGAAGGCAGGCATGGGAGCTGGGATGACAGTTTCCAGGTTGAATTGTCAAGGATATTGGCTGAACCAGTCTTTCTATTCCCCTCACCTTGCCCCCATGCCCTGAGTCTTTAACTTTAACCCCCAGATCTTACCTTCCAACTTTGGCCAGGCCGCAGAGGCTCCCTCATCTCCTTTTGTGTACCTCAAAATCCACTCACAAACCCACTAGTCACATCTCATGGACTGACCTTTTCTATGATCAAAGACTTTCCCTCTGGCTGAGGTTGGCTCTTAGCTCATTGCTGGAGGACAGGGAGAAGAAACAGTGGTGGCTTTTATGATCGTGATTCTGAGCTCTTTCTTAAGCCTCCCTCCAAAGAAATGGATCGGCCACTAATAGGCCCAGGAATCTTCCTTCCGCTCTTGTTTTTATTACAGAGTGTCCAGTCTAATTTGTTCATGAACTGAAAGAAAACCATCGTATGGTATCCAGGGAACAAAAAGCAACTAGGTGCAAGATGGTAGCAAAAGAAGGCAGCCTGGGACCAAACCAGGTCCAGAACACTTTCCCAGGGCATGTCTCAAAATTCCTTCACTCTTACGGGTCAGGTATTGAACCTACAGCTAGAGGAAAGCACAAGGCAAGAAGATATTGTGGAAAGCTCAAAGCAGCAGCAGACTTGGACTCCACTGAGAAACTGCCTGAGAAGGTGTAGTTCCAACTTGCACCGAAGTCTGGGGTTCCTGAATTGGTCTCCTGTCTAAACCACAAGGCTAAGAGCCCCAGATAATGGTTATCCTTAGGAACAATCACACCATTTTTCTAGAACTAGTCCTTGGCTGTGGGATTACAACATGGGAACTGTGGAGGACTTAGGGCAATATACTCCTTTGACCCTGACCTTTTAAAACAATATGAATTTTGTGATCTAAGAAGCTGGGTGACATATGTGGTGGATCCAGTGGGTTTTTCTACTCTTCCAAAGAGTCCTCCCAGGGGTCTTTAGACCTAATGACAAATCAGCCTGAAAGGCTGAGATCAAGCTCTACCAACAGAGCACTGCAGAGCCTGTGAAAAAGTGAAGTACCAGATGGATCCCTGGTCAATTTTCATATTCCTATCATCATACATCACAAGATATCAGAGGGGACCTAAGGGTTCTGGTGTGGAACATCCATGCCCCAGGCACTGTGTACATGATCTGAATGATAGCTGCAGCCTAGGATTTCAATTGAAGTGGGAAAGTAGAGAACAGATCTTGGGCAACAGTTCCATCTCAAAAGTCTGAGCCGGCTACATTTCCCTTGGAGTAGGAGTGAGGGGCATAAACCAGGGACATTTTTCCTCACCAGCCTAATATAACCAGCTTTTGAAGATACCCAGCATACCTCCAAAACTCAGTACCTGCAAAAGGGGCCCATTCTCTGGGGTCCCTCTGACGTGCCTTGCACATTTCCACCCTTGTGTTTTTGTTCAAGCTGTTCTCCTAATCTGGAAATCCATTTCCCCTAGCCAAGTCTTCCCCATGCTTGGAGATCTTGTTCAGCACCACCTCCTTCACTGAGCCTTCTCTGATCACTCCATCCCTCTCCCTCCAATCCTCAATGCATAAATTGTTTCTTAATGCTTATCATTCACAATTTTTGATCAATAGTTCTGTGTTTGTGTGTCCGCCAGATCTCAAATGCCCATTATAAACACTTGGAGGATATGTGCTTCATCTTAGAACTATCTGTATACCACAGAATATCTGTCAGAGTGCCAGGCACACAATTGGTGATCAATAAACACTTGATTGAGTAATTGTTTCGTTGATTAAAAGGGGCTCAGACAGCATGTGTCTGAAAAGAATTGGGCTGAGGGGAGGATGTCACCTGGCCTTTCTTCCTATCGGGTGGATAGAAAATTCTATATTTTACTATATACAATTAAAAGCATAGTCATAACCCTTTCAGTAAACTCTTCATCCTGCCCAGTACTCCTCCCTTTTTGGAAAAAGTATTTCATTGAGGTTATTTACTAAATACCTATGTGTTTATGAGGAAGGTAAAGTAGATCTGATCATCTTTTGGCAGGTGTGAAAACTAGATTTTAGCAGGTCCTGGTGGTATTGCCCAGTCACCAACTAGTATACTGATGATGCAACAATATTCACAACCAATAGAAAGACCATATGAGTGGTCTCCACACAACCTAAAGAAAGTAACTTATGGCCATCAAGGTAACATGGGAGCATGCAGGTTGTCCATTAGGTGATGTCAAAAAACATCAATTCATCAAGCATACAGTATGGAACTGCCTGCTCTCTCCTGCTATGTCTAGGCACAGCCAGCTGTTCCACCAGAGGAATACCAGGTTTACATTCAAATAAAATATAACATCTTAGTTCCAATTCCCTAACCCTGGAGGTGTGAGTCTGTGAGCCCAATGGTTTGGCCTCACTAGCAATTAACAAAGGTTAATTTATAAGGGTATTGACCAAGATAACACTGACAATGACAAAGCCCTATGAGATTCAGCCTAAGCAGCCCCTAAACCTAGCACACAGAAGCAGTTATTTCAGACACTTACCCTTGCACTTCTGGTGCAGAAGCTAGGACCCAGCAATCAAGCTCATTTAGGAGGAGTGGCAGGGAATGGGAGGGCTCTCTGGACAGAAGCTTAACAAAAGAAGTCTTGTCTCTGGTCTGGCACCAAGAACCCCAGGGCGATTGTGTGGTGAGGAGGGGTCACTGAAAGTGGAAAGACAGGATAACCTTGCTGATTCTGCTGTGCTGAGTGGGCAGATGTCTGGTATGGGCTCTGAGGATCAATCACCTGGCAGCCAAAACACCTTAAGATTTCCTGACTTGATTGTATCCTCAAAATCCCTTAGAGAAGTAGGTTTTTCCACAGGAGACAAATGAAGAACTAAAGAAGTTAAGTAAAAGCCCTCAAGTTAGAGTAAGTCTGGACATGAGCTTGGAGACACTTCCCATGGCAAAGTAGATTTGGGATTCTCAGAAATCATGAGGACCAATTGCTGTTTAAATGTCCCTTTCCCTGTCTGTCACTGCAATAGAAGAGCCTGTGAGGAAGTTAGGGGGCAGAGCTTCCCACTTGTCTTAGAATGAAGCTGTCTGGGCATTCATTTGTTAATCTGGAAAGTCTCAATGGAAGGAATCAGAAATTCACTCAGCTAAGGCAGACAAATGAGTCACTGATCCTTACTCTAGTTTCCTAGAAACCTCCTGAGTCTCAGTCCAAGTTGAACCGTTTTCATCTCCCTCCATTGCCTTCTATCATAAAGTAATTTAGATTAACCATAGACCTGGGGGATAGTGAAGGCCATTGTGTTTATGTTCCCATTTCATGGCTCTGACCCTTGCACATGGAGAGATGTTTCTGCCTTCCTTCATTCCTCTGATAATAGCATGACTCATGTTTTCCCCCTTTGGGGCCCAAGTGAGCACTGCTAAGTGATCATTAATGGAGGTAGAGAGACTGAAACTTGCTTCTCAGTGGCAAGACAAGTTCCACTGTTCTGAAAGTTGTTTGTCCAGCCAATCAGACACTCAACCTGCCATCTAACTGTCCAGTCAGCCAGACCACACCAACCGAACAATTACTCTGTGTTAGGCAATGTAACATAAGAGCTAATGAGGGTGATAAGCATGAACTGTGCATTGGATAAGTTGACAGCTAATCTAGAGGAGAAAAGCCATGCACCCCGACCATAGTACAAAATGAGAGATGAAAAAGAAATTAATGTAGAGGTGTCAGATAGTGAGAAAAACATTTATGTAAACTCCCTTAAATCTCAATAAATATGAAATAAGAACCTAGAACCCGTAGATCTTGGGGAGGGGAAGAAGATCAAAGGAAAGTGCTCTTGGCTACTGATGGAGTATGGAAAATTGATCAACAGAATGAAGAATAGTGCCATGGAGGAAATGTCTCACAGGACACCCAAGTGGCTCTAGGAGAGGATGTGACTCTGGTTCTCCTTCCCTTGGGCAGTTCTTCAAAAACTACTGGGGCACTTGAAGCTAAAGGAAGGCAAATGATGCCTTGCAGGATCAATTGTTCCTTCCCATTTTGTTTTGGGCTCATAAACTTTCATGCCTAGGCTGTCCACTCTAGGACACAAAGGCCCTCAGGCTGGGAAGTATATGTGCTCCTCCACATCTGACTGAAGCCTGGCCTTCACCCACCTGCTCAAGCAGTTTCTGGCTTTGATAAAAATTCTGTTATCTGGGGCTGGGAAGGTGGCTCAGTGGTAGAGTGCTTGCCTTGCATGCATGAGGCCCTGGGTTCAATTCCTCAGCACCACATAAGCAGAAAAACCTGGAAGTGGTGCTGTGTATGGCTCAAGTGGTAGAGTGCTGACTTTGAGCTGAAGAGTTCAGGGACAGCGTCCAGGCCCAGAGTTCAGGCCCCATGACCAACAAAAAATAAATAAATAAATAAAATTCTGTTATCTGCAGGGAAAAGAACCTCAAACACGAAGTCCAACAAATTATTACTCTGATGCCATTGAAATGGCAGTTCCCTAGATGTGTGGTGTGATCATTGATGAAAGATTAACAGACAGTTATCAGGCACAATGATATCAAGGCTATAATCTGACCATCCCTTCCCGTCTACAACCCACCAGTTTCTTTGGAATTGCACTGGGGAAGCCTTGGTTAACCCTAATCAATAATTCTAGTCCTCACTGCCTCAGTTGATGACCAGAAGTATCTCAGGGCTTGAAAAAGCAGGAAACCACCATACGAAAATGTCCCTTTTAAAAGACAGTCACTGCTTTCCTGTCAACCCTGAAGTCCTATACTTCCACAAGGGCACCCTAGCCAATTTACATGTCACCTCCTAGGAGGGCTTTGAAGAACTTTCTGTTGCAAACATTCATAAAATTGTAAAGATTACACTGCAATAGCTTTAAAAATAAGGTAGGGAGCATGATGAGATGTGACATTAGATGATAAATGCTGTGGCAAGCACAACAGCATTTGAGTGGAAACTCCTGCTGGCCAACAGCACTTTCTGCTTGGGGATATTTTAAGTTGTTACAAGGCCAGTCACCCTCAAATGTGCACAAGGAAGATGTTCATTGAAGTTTCTTTGCCTCAGTTTGTTGCTAGAACTTCCCAGGGGGATGCAAGAGGGTAAATCGGGATTGTTTGATATTGTAAAGGCATTACCCCCTTCATTTAAAGCAGGTGTAGGGAATGCCCAGTCTCCTTCAAAATCAGGTTATGTGACAGGACAGATATGTATGTTTCTTATCTGCTACCTGCAGCCCATCTGCCTGCATCGATTATTTTACATGGCCCATAATGATATTATAACATCTAAATGGCTCTTGGCAGACAAAAAGTTCATCACTCCTGGACTTTAAAGGCACAGAAGGCCTTCATTTAAAAATCAAATATATTTTTGAGGAAGAGAAACACATGCAGCTACAGATTAGCTACTGACACCAGGATTTGAACTTTTTCTTGGTTTAGTTCTAAAGAAGCTAGAAAAGATACATCCGATGGATTTAAAAAGCTATAATAGATTGGCACTAGTGTCTCACACCTGTAATCCTAGCTACTGAAGAAGCTGAAATTTTAGGATCACGATTCAAAGCCAGTTTGGGCAGAGAAGTCTGTGAGACTCTTATCTCCAACTAACCAGCAAAAAAAAGCCAGGGGGCTGGGAAGGTGGCTCAGTGGTAGAGCGCTTGCCTTGCAAGCCTGAGGCCCTGGGTTTGATTCCTCAGCACCATATAAGCAAAAAGAAAAAAGCCGGAAGTGGCGCTGTGGCTCAAGTGGTAGAGCGCTAGCCTTGAGCTGAAGAGCTGAGGGACAGCGCCCAGGCCCAGAGTTCAGGCCCCACGACTGGACCCAAAAAAAAAAAAAAAGCCAGAAGTGGAGCTGTGGCTCAAGTAGTAGAGCATTAGCCTCAAGTGAAAAATCTTAAGGATAGTGCCCAGGCCCTAAATTCAAGTTTTAGGACACATGCACACACAGCTAGAATAGCAATTCAAACAATAGACACTGGAATTTTGGGAAGGATAGGACTTCTCTGGGTAACCTATGCACCTTTCAAACATATATGTCAATAGCTTCCCAAACATGGAGACAAGGTAGAAATCAAAAAGAAGGTAGACAGGATGAGAAATGGGGTGCCACCCTCCCATTTGCAATTCCAGAGGCATTTTGTGTGGTTAATTTTACTCCTGAGTGTGTAATAATAAACCAGTTATGTTCTCAAGTGTCACTTTCTATTCCCCTAGAGACTTGCCCAACTCAGCACTGTCTGGGGAGGGGGTTCAAAGGAGCCAGTGAGAACAACTCAGGGCAGAGGACAACAAGTCCAAGACCTCCTGGAGTGTAAGAATAGGATCCCAATGACTGTTTTCATATCAGGAAAGCTGCCAAGCAACAGCCGGAGTGAAAAACTCAGTCAAGAGGAAATGAATTTCCACATTGTTTGGACGGATATTCGTTACATAAGTCAACGATTTCCCGATCATGAGGGCAGTTAAACATTGTGTGGTACTGTGGAACACTCTTCCTTGGAAATTCCTACTAGTGTGGGATGGCTTTAGCATTTTCCTATCAAAAGGAAGAAGCCTAGCTCTGTACAACGTAACTGGCGTAGAGTTTGGGTTTTCCAGTTGGATTTTGCCTTGGCACTTTGGGAGAGCCACTTCCATTCTCTTACATAAAATGGGATATTACCTGCCTCTCAGTAATAGTCATGATGTACAGTAAACTCTAACAAATGGGTAACCATTATTATCTAATACACTAGTAACCTAAAGGGCAGTGTTACTCACACCATCTTTGGAGCACAGGGGAAGATAACTAGATGGATTTTCATTTTCTACCATGGATCAGAATCTAAAGTTAGTAAAGGAATTTACTTTCTCTAACATTTCTCAAGATTTCCCCCTAATGCATAAATTCAAGGTCCTTAGACCTTGGAAAGATTTCTACTCATAAGATTCTATTTACATTGTGGAGGGAAGGGAAAAACAAATTGTTTAAATAGGGATACAGGTGGACCCATTGCAACAACGAGATGTACAAGTCGTTATGTCAAAAAACGAACTTTACAACTTTGTCTGGGGGGGGGGTGGAGATATGGGTGGGGGTGCGGGATATGGGAAGGGATAGGAAGGGGAAACAAAGGAGGAGGCAACAATGCTTGATAAGAAATGTACTCATTATCTTGCCCATGTAGTTGTAACTCCTCTGTATGGTATTTTATAATACAAAATTAAAAAAATAATTTTAACAAAAAAAGATTCTATTTACAGAAAGATGCTAGAGAGAAAAAGTAGACTTGAGAAGATGGAAGAAAAGAGGATGGCTTTTACCCTCACCCAGATCTCTAAGAATCTAGAATGAGACAAAATCATGATTCACCATGTCCCAAGTGCTAGAAGCAAAGTTCAGTCCAAGGGAATTGCAGTGGGGTCACTTTCTAAACTTGGGAACTAATAAAGAAATTTCCACAGCCACTTGGCTAACTGGCAACCTCCAACAGCTCCACTGTTAAGCAGATTAAGCATAACCTGCTAGCACTGCCTACAGGTTTATTATGTTCTTTGTGCTCTAGGTAAGAAGCATGGACAGTTCACTCCTTCTCAAGTACTACACGGTGTTCTGCATTTACACCCACTGTCTTGGTCTTGTGAGCTTTTTTACACCATTCTCAGTAACTGTAACACTCTCTCCTCACACCACTTCCTATCCAATTCTTCTAGGATTACAGGGTACATCTGGAAGACCAAGACCTTTGGGGGAGCACTTTCCCAGCTCTTGCCTGATATTACCTTGTCTGCCCTTGAGAACCTAATGGAAAGATGCATGGAATGTGTTTGGCATGTAGAAAACATCCAAAACAATTGCACTCTTTTACAGAAAATTGGATTGGGGATGTCTGATGATTCACATCTAAACTTTGGGTAACAAGACAAATTGCTTCTACAGATTCGTTTGTTCATTTGCCTTTGGAGGTAAGGTGTGGCACAGAAATGAAGGGACAAAGTGAACAGATGCAGCAGTGATATTCACTGGACACTATGTTGAAAATGAACTATACAACTTAACTTGTGGATGGAGATGGGAGGGAAAAATTGGGAGAAAGTGAGGGAAGGGGTGATATTGTCCAAAAAGAAATGTACTCTTTACTGGACTTAAGTAACTGTAACCCCTCAGTACATCACCTTTATAATAACTAAAAAATTAGTCTGAGGGTATAGCTAAGTGATAGCATGAGTTTAGAGGGTGCAAAACCCTAGGCTCAATCCCCAATACTAAAACAATGAAAAGAAATGCTTTTCACAACTCACTCATTGACTAAAACTTTCACATACCCAAGACTAAGTCAGTTCTTTCAGACCCATCCAAACATGGGTTTTGACTTTTGATTCACAAAGTATGATTCCTGATATAATGTTAGGTCAGTCATTGTCAAAAAGTATGTCAGCTTTGGGCAAGAAATAACACTTGGCTTAGCCTGAGCTTACACTCAGCAATCCAGAACAAACTCTTATTGTCACTCCTAATGCAGAACTACAGAAAGGTTTCATTTACAGCACGGAATTCTGAAACACAGTTCTATCTGGAGACTGAATTTAAGAACTAAAAACCCAAAAATCAGTCCTCTGACTTTAAACAGAGCAGATAATTTGCAATTACTGACCATGGGAAAGCAAACCTACCTGCCCCCTGGTGCCACAAGTACTCTGGTCTAGTCCTCTTCAGGTGCTACTTGTTTTTCTGACAGGGATGTACTGACCTCCATATTTGTGCCAGGAACTTGTTTCTTTGAGCTTTGTTCTGTCCATCCCTTGAAGATCTCTCTTCTTTCTTCAATTGAAACAAAGCATCATCACTCATGGAAAAGTATTTTTCTGTCTAGCTTTAGTTCTTATTCTCAAGATCTTGGTCTCTACAAACTTCTCCAGGCTATATTTTGTAGTACTTAGCATTTAAACTTTGCATGCTAGGGAGGCCTCTTTTTTATACTATTTGGAAAGTCTATGTAAACAACTTTTATTCCTTTTTGTCCTTTTTTAAATTTTTGTCGGTTGTGGGGCTTGAACTCTGGGCCTGGGTACTGTCCCTCAGCTCTTCAGCTCAAGTCAAGCGCTCTACCACTTGAGCCACAGGGTCACTTCTGGTTTTCTGGTGGTTATTTGGAGAAAAGTCTGATGGACTTTCCTGCCTGGGCTGACTTTGAACTGCGATCCTCAGATCTCAGCCTCCTGAGTAGCTAGGATTACAGGCATGAGACTCCTGGACCTGGCTCCTTTTTGTCCTTTGACGGCCTAATTATTATTATTATTTTTTTGGTCCAGTCGTGGGGCCTGAACTCTGGGCCTGGGCGCTGTCCCTCAGCTCTTCAGCTCAAGGCTAGCGCTCTACCACTTGAGCCACAGCGCCACTTCTGGCTTTTTTCTTTTTGCTTATGTGGTGCTGAGGAATCGAACCCAGGACTTCAGGCATGCAAGGCAAGCGCTTTACCACTGAGCCACCTTCCCAGCCCTGACAGCTTAATTATTTATGTGAAAAATTAGCAAAAGAGAAACCTAGGCCACTCACTGACAGTGACCACCCCCCTAACCTGCAGCACTGTCTCAGTATTTCATTTTCAGAGTTTAATGCCCAGGATGAGATACCACCCTTGTACTATATTTACCCAACTCTTTTAACGCATTACTGAGATGGAGAAATAAAACATAATTCCCATCACCAATTCAATCATTAACAATCCTTTTTGTTGAGTACTTAAACTCTATCTCAGGGACTTCAAGCAGCAGCAGCAGGATGCAGAAGTTGGGGCTGGAAAAGAGGCATGGACCTTTCCCTCATGGAGCTTATTACTCAGGGAGGCAAACAAGGGACTACATGAGTTGTGGCCCCCACTGTGTATCACACTGCACAGAGCAGGTACCCAATATTTCAGACAGTGAAAGCAAGCAACCTGGTATGTAATAAATTCTGAGAAGTGTCATGAATTGGAAAGGAACAGAAGAGTGAGAGGTTAATAGGGCTGAGGAAAAAAAGGAGGCTCTACATGAGGATTGATGAGGACTAGCTAGTCACACTAAGACTGGAGACCCAGCATACAAGAATAAGCAGTGTGGGTAAAAAAAATATTCTAGAAGACACAGTAAGGCTCCAAGATAAGTGAAAGGCTGACATGTTTCAGTAGGAATCCAGGTTAGCCAAAAGCTAAGTGGCAATGAAAGGTTGTTATACAGGAAGTAGGCCGGAGTTTCTGGACAGAAGGGGCTGAGTTTATTCTATGTGCAAGGATAACTCACTTATTGGCTTTAAGCTTGCAAGTCAAAATTGGCATGTATTTTTAAGGAATTCCATTACTAGTGATAAGACAATCACGGACATGAAAGCAGACGTAAGGTCTCCAGTGAGGAGTTATAATAGTCTGTGGGAGATGATGGAAGAAGTGAGTAGTCAAGATAGACTTAGGAGGGGGCTGGGAAGGTGGCTCAGTGGTAGAGCGCTTGCCTCGCATGCATGAGGCCCTGGGTTTGATTCTCAGCACCACTTAAGCAGAAAAAAGCCAGAAGTGGTGCTGTGGCTTAAGTGGTAGAGCGCTTGTCTTGAGCTGAAGAGCTGAGGGACAGCGCCCAGCTCCTGAGCTCAAGTCCCAGGACTAGCAAAAAAAAAAAAAAAAAAAAAAAAAAGATAGACTTTGGAAAAAGGACTGACAGCCTATTGGCAGAATGATGTGGGGGATAATTGAAAAGAACCATTAAGAATGATTTCCATGTTTCTAGCTTAAACAATTGAGAGGAAGAGGTGCCATTTCTGAAGACAAGGAAAACCGTGGAGGACTAACAATCCTGGTACTGTTTATTTTTAAGACAATTTATTTGTAAGGCCTGTGTGAGATGTATTGATGTCAAGTAGAGAGTTAAATAACTGTATCTAGAGCTTTCTAATAGGGAAGACAGGTAGTTTTAATAAAAGTCTTCTAGAGGACATAAAACTCAATTGTTCAAAGAAAACTATCATGCATAACTGGGGGTTGCTAAAGGAATTTGTAGAGAGAAAATTTCAATCACTGTTAACATGATGAGGCTATAGGGATGGGATGGCAAAGGTACAGAAGAAAATCAAAGCACACAGTTCTATTTGTCTAAAATAGTATTGGAAATGTTGGAAAAGTCTGCAGAGTGGTTGAAACCAGATTACAAGCTTTTTTGAGCACCATGCTAAGGAACTTGTACTCCATATTTCATTTAGTGGACAACTATGAGCATTACAAAGGTCTGTTTGGGGGCAGGCAAGACTGGGGTATCTCTTGGCCTCTTGCTTGCTTAGCTGGTACTCTATAGCTTTCTGAGCCATGCCTCCAGCCTTTCCTTTCAGCTAGTTGTTTTGGAGATGGAGTCTAGCAAACTTTTCTGTCAAAGCTGGCCTTGAACCATGATCCTTCAATTTCAACCTCCTGCATATCTGAGATTGTAGGGATGAGCACCCAGTGACATCCAGTTATCAAGTCTTTAAGATCAGGCCTGTTAAAAGCTGTTAAAAGTCATTTAGTGATAGTGAGTAGGGTAGATTCAGGAGAAGAAATAGGAGGCAAAGGAGGCCAGTTAAGAATCTATTCCAAGTTGGGCACCGGTGGCTCATGCCTATAGTCCTAGTGATTTAGGAGGCTGAGATTTGAGGATTGTGGTTTAAAGCCAGCCTGAAAGTCTGTGAAACTATCTCCAATTATCCACCACAAAACTGGAAGTGGCATTGTGGCTCAAGTGGTAGAGCACTACCCTTGAGCACAAAAGCTGAGAACAGCGCCTAAGCCCTGAGTTCAAGCCACTGTGGGGGGGGGGGGGGGGGGAAGAACCTATTCCCAAGACAGGTGTCAGGGTACACACCTGTAATCCCAACTACTTGTGAAGTAGAGATTGGCAGGACTATGGTTAAGGCAACCCTAGGCCAAAACAGCAAGACCCTCCCCCAATCTAAATTAAATAAGTCAGGCATTGTAAGTTCATGCCTATAATCCCAGAAATGCAAGAAATATAGGTAGGAGGATTGTGGTCTGAGGCCATTCTGGGCAAAAAGTACAAAACTACCTAAAAATAACTAAAGCAAAAAGGATTTAGGGTCATGGCAAGTGATAGAACATTTGCCTAGCTAGCACATATCTTTGAGATTAAGCCCTAGTACTGCAAAAATTAAAAAAAAAAATAACGATAAGGCATGAGGCGAAAAGATTTGCAAAAATATTTAAATGTTAATATTTATAAGAATTATATCATTAATTTAAATGGAAAATCTAGAGGAGATACCTAAGTTTTCTTCTATATGTCTTGCCTCCACACTAGGTTATCTGGTAAGTCTAGGAAACACTTTAAGTCTCTCCACAGTGGTATTTAACACTTGTTAAAAAGAACCTCATGGTAGAATGGTTTCATAGTAAATAGATAACAAAGTGGCAGGTCTGGTATTGAGACTCACATAGATCAGAGTTGCTGGAAAAAGCAGTATGGGGTCAAAATTATGGGCCATCAGGACAGCAAAACTAGTTAAGGTGAGATAAAATTTTCCATCCTTTTCCTTGTAAAGTCCAATTGCCTGACTTTTCATTCACTGAACAAACGCTCACACAGGATGAACTCTCAATGCTCTTGTTTTTCCTTCACCAGACTCCCATTCACAGAATTCAAATGTATGCAAAGTCCCCCTCCCTCCTAGCTTTCCTCTGGTGAACAAGCATCACCATAGTCCCCCTTCTTCAGTAACAGTTCCATGTAGACAACAGAATAGCCTGCTCTATATGGCCAACATGAGGCAATGATGCTTAGGCAGCTAGAGTGGGAAGGCTGCTGGTAGCATCTCATTCTCTGCAATCTCTCTGGAACACCCATGCTAGGCTTCCTTTGAAAGGAGGTAAAATCTGTTTGGAAAAAAGTCGGCAAAGTGTTTTCTGCAGACTAGCACTGGTTGGCCCACCCTCCTTTATTTGGACACTGTCACTTCCATTGATGGTGTGTGTGTGTGTGTGTGTGTGTGTGTGTGTGTGTGTGTGTGGATAGGGGTGTGTGTGTGTGTGTGTGTGTGGATAGGGGTGTGTGTGTGTGTGTTTGTTTACTATGCAATATCCCTGGAGGAATGCCATAACTCTTTGGAGAACAGGTGCTATATAAACATAATAAAATCATGAGATGTTTAAGTTTTACTATTTTGGACCCTCAGGATAGCCTGAAAAGCAAGTATATTCCGAGGGTCAGCAGATAGATCACTCTACACTAAAATACTTCTACCACTATCTGAAATTCCACAATGTAGTGGCGTGTCTCTTAAATTTTTGAGTCTTAAATACTGGTTTTCAATACCTCCTCATTAAAATGTAGATCCTATAGTGGGTTGGTAAGTAGGTCATAAATTAACCTTAGTTCTGTTTACATTAACCCACTCTTCCTTTACAAAACACATTTTTCAGATTCTGGATTAATCTGAACCTTTGCTTATGTTATTCTTCCAGAGAAAATGCTGTTTCACATAAATTATAACATTACTTTATAATTTCACACAGTCTCTCAATTCAAAGCCAATCCTACTAGTTCTTTTAAAAACTTTTATTTTTGCCAACATAAGAAGAATAACAAGTGTGTTATAGAAAATTTGAAAAAGGCAAGAAGACAGGAACAAGAAAATTATCAACCATAGTCCTAGCACCTAAGAAACATCCATCATTAACAGCGTGGTATGCTTATTCTTTAAACTTTAGTTTCGGTCCCAAGTTTGGTGTGATGCTTTCCTTGAACTTCCACTTCCTCCTCCAGATCTTCTCTGCCATGTTTCTAAAACTCACTTGGACATCCCATGCAACTCTGCGGATAGTTAACTTGATGCGTCTTGTGTTTCCAACTAGACTTTCAGAACTTTGGCAGGCTGAAACCGTGAGTTATACTTCTTAGCTTATTCCAAAACACCAGGTACACATTGAACGCCGTATTGGCTGACTGATTTCACCTAAATGAATATAAACCATTTTGGAAAGGACATGAAATAGGCCAAGTATCTAGGCCATGAAAATTAAAGTTTTCTGGTCACCTAACATGGTGGCTACTGCCTTTCTATTCCTGGACTCCTGAGAAACTATTTAACTGTCCTCTTTCTCCACACAAAAATAAGACTGAAAAGCAGATGGATTAAGAGCCTAGATTTACTCAGACTCTCTATATAAGGCATAAAGGTAAGAGGGAGGACACCAGTAGAAAGAAGGGAGGGAGAGAGAAGGAGGGTGAAGAATGGAAGACAATGGAAGAGGAAGGGAGAACAGAGTATTATACAGGCTGAAAAGAGAAGGCTAGAGGAGAGTGTATATAGTGTGGTGCTCAGTCCAGTATGTGATTTGCCTCCAGCACCGTGTACAGGATCCCATCCACTTGCTCTGAGTCATACCCGATCTCACGAAGCTCCAAGTGAGGGAGAACAGAAGTAAGGAGACAGCTGACGTGGACACGCAGCCGCGTAAGCTTTGCCAAAGCCCTGTATAATGGAGTGAGGAGCAGAAGAGATGACATGAAGTCATTAGTCAACAGAATAAAATGAAGTCCCTTCAAAATGGGCCTAACATTTCTCAACAGTTAAATGTTTGCACTAGCTAGAAAGAAAGAAGAAAAGTACTTGCTGCCAAGCACAGGGAGAATGACTGGCAGCTTCCCGAGCAGTTATTCAATCCTTGGTGGCCTGTGAATTAGGACTTCTTCCTTTATCTATGACCAGTAACTGGGGGTCCAATGGGAAGTTACCCATGAGCACTTACGAACTTATAACTAAACCTTAGTAATTAACCTTTCTAGGTCATCTCCCTCTGGGGTCCGGTAGGAGACCTGAGCCTTCTGTAGTACTTCCAAGTGTGTCTCTGTCTCCTTCAGTTTCTCTTTTAATTCTTGCTTTTCCTCTTTGGTTCTTTCCAGCTCAGCTTTCAGAATCTGGAGTTCTGCTTGGCGATAGCCCATATGTTTCTTGCTCCAGTACAAGCCTTCCGTTTCCTGGGTATTATAGTTTACCAATTCGCTTTGAACTTTCTTGTATTCAGAATGCCAGTGATTCTTTTCCTGTTCCAGAGCCTCCACCTTTGGTCCAAGAAACAGAAATCTAATCAGGCTACATATTACTGCAAATTGTCTTTATCTACACTGTGGTTCTATTATTCATATTCCTCTAGCAATGTAAATCTCTTAACAACCTGAAATTATGAGAAGGAAGCCCATTAAGGTTCACTCAAACTGAGACATACCACAGAATGGCTCAGTGGCATATTTTTTGATGACAGTCTTGGGGCTGGAACTCAAGGAACTGGCACTGTCCTTGAGCTTTTATGCTCAAGGATAGCACTCTACCACTTGAGCTACAGTCCCACTTCTAGCTTTTTGGTGGTTAATCAGAGAAAAAGATTCTCCACAATTTAAAAAAAAGTATATGAAAAAAAAGAAAAAGATTCTCACAGACTTTCCTGCCCAGGCTGGCTTCAAATTGTGATACTCAAATCTCAGCCTTTTGAGTAGCTAGGATTATAGGCATTAAGCCACCAGTGCCCAGCTCAGTGGCATACTTTTGCTTTAAAATTTCAGAGCACTAAATTATCAGACCACCAACATCCCAGCTTCTTGGTTACAATGATCTCTTATTCCTAGTACTAAAATGTTGATCATACCTTTTGCTGGAACAAATTCCTTTCAGCCAAAACACGTTCAAGTTCTTCGGTGGTTCTCTTCAATTCTTCAAGCTCTCTCTGGTTTTTCATCTTTGGCATATTGCGACCTCCACTCTCCTCATAGCTTCTTCCTTTCTCCCTGACAGCTGTGGCAGGGACAGCAGCAGAACAGGGTGCTACATTCCAGGATTCTGCTGCTTTTCTTTTCTCAGGCAACTCCCCTCTATTAAAAGGGACAAGCTGAATGGGAGCTCCTGAATCTTGAACTCCTTTTGCAACACCAACAACAGCTACAAAAGGTCCCTTCTTTACTTCTTCTTTGTTTATGTTCACGCTCCCTCTGTTGGATTCTTCTGCTACCAATCTTGGCATCTGAACTTCTAATTCTTCTGGGATCAGGGACCCCTGGTGTTGGTATTGGGATCCTGGATACCCAACTGAAGCTTCCCTGTTCTGCCCTGTATTCTTGCTTATTTCAGGGTATTCTGGGAAAAGATATGGTGGTGTACTTCTTTCAGAACTAGATTTTTCATGGCTGTTTTCCCCTTCTGGGTAGCCAAGAGCTGCCTCTGCTCTCCTGTAAGAACCATGCAAAGAATAATCAAGAGGCCATAATGCCATCTCATTCTGGAGCCTTCTTCGTTTCTCTAAAGGTTCTTCACCTGGGTTCCATTTGTACTTACTGTAAGAGAAGGAAATATAATTGTTAGTTATCATAATACAGGTTGAATATATTCTTATGCTATGCAGCTTATTCACAAAATTTTCCACATTTTAGTACTGCCTCTAAATGGTACTCACAGATTAGTTCAGGTTAGGGATATAATAGCTATAGGTTAGTTTTGGTTTGTCCCCTAAGGGTTCATTGTTTGGAAGCTTAACCCTAGTGTGGCAATGTTAAAAAAAAGCGTAGAACTGCTAAAAGGGTCACCCTAGTGGGAAGTTTTAGGTCACTGATGGTGCTGTCCTCAAAAGGGATTAAAGCAGTTCTCATGGGACTCTGGGTTCTTGCAAGAAAAAGATGGCATAAAAGAGGGATACTGACTCTCAAGCTGCACTCCAGGCTTCTCACACGGCAATGTGACTTCTTCCCCTCAAACACATTCCTACTATTCACCATAAGACTTTCACTATAGCCAAACTAATAGTGGTGCTCTACCAGTGAACATCCAGAACTGAGTTAAATAAACCTCTTTATAAAATTAACTAGCCTCTTGTGTTTTGTTATAGTAACAAATAGACTAACACAACAACTTCACCCACTAAGCCTCAGCCCTTTTATTCATACAACAATTAACACAAAGGTAAAGCTGGAAGTTCTTCACAGTCAGCAGCAGCTGAATAAAACAGGACTAGGATGACTTTGGTAAAAATTCTAAAAATGAATGTGGAACCATCCTGACTTAAAAGTTTCCTAAGTGCAATAAAAGAAAACAAATAAAAAACAGACAATACAAAACCTGCAGTAAGGCCATAAAAAGCCTACTAGTGTGTGCAGAGAAGAAAGCCAGCTTGTTCATTTTAAAGTGTCACAAAACCATGTAGTATCAAAGACTTATGCACATTTTTATATTGCAGTAGAACACCATACAATTCATTTGCCAGCTAACTAGATTATGGCTATTGCCCATTATTCACTTGTAAAAGTTAATTAAAACACAAGGCGCTAGTCAGAAACAAAGTGAATAGGCCAATTCATTTCCCCATTGGGACAAAGATTCTCCTAGGTCGGGCACAAAGCTGCACTTCCTCTATTCTACAGAAGCTCAGGATGATGGCCTCAGATTACCTTCCATTTCTGACTGCTCTATGCACTAACAGCTTAAGGAATATAAAAACAGATGCCAGTGAAATCCAAAGGCAATTTTATAGCATATAGTAAGATGGAAAAACCAACTGCTGTCCTTTTAACTATTCTGCCATCTCTGTGGATAAACCAGCCCAAACATCTCAAGATAAATACTTCCACACTTTCAATGAGAAAGAATCAATCATGCTATTTATTAGCCTCAAGTTTGCCCATATCTCTTGGCAATTTCTGAAAACTCCAGTAAGACCACTCAAATCTAAGTTGTTCATGTTCTTCAGAAATAAAGCTTGCCTGCTACCTCAACAGATTTTGTTGTGTCAGCCTCAGAGGAAAAGCAAACAGATTTAGGGACAATACAAGAACAAATAGGTACGAAGGAGGCGGTGATCTGAGGATCATATTTTGAAGCCAGCCTAGGCAGGAAAGTCTAAGGAGTCTTCTCTCCAATTAACCATCACAAAGCTGGAAGAGGAGCTATGGCTCCAAGTGGTAGAGTGCTAGCATTGAGCCAAAAAAAAGCTCAGGAATAGTGCCCAGGCCAAGTTCAAGCCCTAGGATCAGTGCATGCACATGCGTGCACACACACTCACACACAAAAACCAAACATATCAATATTCAAACACGTTCAAGGGGCTCTAGATGGATCATTTAGCTGTGCTACTGAGGAAGATAATCAGATGGCAGGAATGAAGGTAGTGTGTGTGTGTGTGTGTGTGTGTGTGTGTGTGTGTGTGTGTGTGTGTGTGTGTGTGTGTGTGTGTGTGTGTGTGTGTGTGTGTGTGTGTGTGTGTGTGTGTGTGTGTGTGTGTGTGTGTGTGTTATAGTAACAACGAAATTTTGAGAGGCAATTAAAGTAATATGATTTGCCTTAGCTTCATTTCCCCAACTCTCAAGGGTTCTATCCTTAACTGTCTGCTTTTCTGGACTACATTTCTTCTTTTTGGTAATCCCATACAATCTCTTGGCTATCATCTCTGAGCAAAACATTCTCCCAAACCCTGATCTCAAGTACTAAATCTGCAAGTGCCTGTCACACATTTCTTCCTGGAGGTACCACTGTGACCAAAAGTGACTTTTTGTTTGTACTTTCAGCCTTGTTTCTTCTTCTGTGTTTCTTAGTTGTGTTTGTTAGCCTCACCAAACTTTAATTTTTATAGTTTTATACAGTGATTTATATACTATCAACATTCTAATACAAGCTATTATGACGGCTTCCCTCTGATCTCTGCTCTTTCTAGATCATCTACTGCAGAGTTAATCTTCCTAAAGCACAACTGGAGACTGCACTATTCCTTATTCAAAGCTTTGTTGTTCACCACAATATAAAAACTCAGATACATGATTAGTGTTTATCATGTACTATTTTATTACTTCTCCCAATAACCAGAGGTAATTTGGTATTATTGTCTCAATTATTTTGAAAAGATTGTCAGAAAGATGGCTAGTATGCAGCAGAGCTGGGAGGTAATCTGACCCTAACTTTACCTCCCATTACTCACATCAGAAACACCAACCAAACTGAACACCCCATATCTTTTTGTGCTGCTCCTCTCTATTAGAATGTATTTCTCTTAACACACAGCATGAGCACAACCAGAAAATGCTACTTTTGAACTCTTGTATCACTTGTTAGAACATGTATCCTTGTCAATCTGTTGTGTATATGTTGTTTTCTTCTTGTGGTGCTGGTGATAGAAATCCCCACATGCTAGGCATTTGCTCTACCACCAAGCCACGTTTCCAGTCCTGTGTGTATGTGTGTTTATATATGTAAATTCTAGGTTATCTTACTAAAATATAAAAGTATATGCTCCTTGAGGAGCTTAATTAACTGCTAGAAGCAGATAAGGCAACAAAACTGTCACTAGTGGCAATCAAAAAAATTATATACATGAGAGATTAAGTGGATTTTACCCATTGGATCTATGTATCTCTGGGAAGTCTGGTCCTTCCCTCTAGGAAAATAGTGTCATACATGTATTTACTGATTTAGTGAAGATTAATTACTTAGATTTTTTTGATGATTCTGCATATGCATGATAGTCCTGAGGCTTGAGCTCATGGGCTGGGTGCTGTCACTGAACTTTTGTATTCAAGGCTAACACTCTACTTTCTGCTTTTTTGGGACAGTCAACTGGAGTCTCATGTACTTTCCTACCTTGGCTGGCTTTGAAGTACGACCCCCTAATTAAGGGTTTTGTGACCTAGGAACTTGGCTCCAATTACAAAGTTTTTTTCTCTTTTTATTCTTTTTTGGTCATATTACTTCTACTTCTCCATAGTAACTTTATAGGTATTTCTGACTTATTTTCTCTCTCTCTCTCTCTTTTTTTTTTTTTTACCAAAACAGACATGTACCATGTTTTTGCATCTTCAAAGTGGTCTCTGAGGGGTTTACATATTATCAAATGTATAATCAGTTTTGTATCTCACTAACCAGCACAGAGATTACTACATTTTAACTAAGTATAGACTGTTCCCGGATCCACCCTTGTTTCCTCCTATGTTTTAAGACACTATAACAGGTAAAAGTAAGGACCAAGTACTGGGATGTAGTTCAGTGGCAAAGGTCTTGCCTAGCAAGTCCAACGTCTTGGGTTCAATCCCCAGTACCAAAATAGAAAAAACAAAAAAGTACAGTATAAAAAATGTTAAGGACCCAAAATCATGGCTCCATGGTTCTATGTTCTCTTTCCAGAAAACCTATTTCTAAATATCTTTTTTTTTTTTTGGGGGGGGGGTTCCGGTCGTGGGGCCTGAACTCTGGGCTTGGGCACTGTCCCTCAGCTCTTCAGCTCAAGGCTAGTGCTCTACCACCTGAGCCACAGCGCCACTTCCAGCTTTTTTCTTTTTGCTTATGTGGTGCTGAGGAATCGAACTCAGGGCCTCATGCATGCAAGGCAAGCGCTTCTACCACTGAGCCACCTTCCCAGCCCCTATTTCTAAATATCTTTATTGAGAAGTAAATGATTTGACTTATCCCAATATGCAACTCACCAGCTTTAATAAACGCAGAGTTAAATAACCATTATCACAATCTAAGTTTAGAAAGTTTATATTATCCCAAGATAAACCCCTACTCAATTGGTAGTCACTCTCCACACCCCAACCACCTCTAGGCAACTATTAAGACAGTTTTTCTGCCTAAAATGTGGAAACCAATTGTAGGTATTTCATAAAACAAAATATAACATGTAGACTTTTTAGAGTTTCTAATGTTTCTGAGATGGATGTCTCAAAATTAATATTGGCCAGGGTAGTCTTGAATTAATGGACCCAGGTGATCATCCCATCATCTTTTGCAATAGCTGGGATTACACAAGCATGGCATTTTTGCTTGTTCTTTTGGAACTGGTTTTCACTAAGCATAATTCTTTTCAATGTTTACCCATTTTGGAGCATGTATTAGTTATTCCTTGTTGCTATGGTGTTGGTATGGTTTGAGTATGTCCCCAAGGCTTCAGGTATTAACATTTAGTCCCCATTGTGACATATTAAGAGAGGAGAAACTATGGTGTTTATTGCTGGTGGTCTTTGGGAAGTAATTAAAATTAGGTAAGATCATCAGGCAGAGCCCTCATGGTTAAATATTGGCTATATATAAGGAAGGGATGTGGGGAAGGATGGAAGGAAAAGGAAAGGAGGGAAAGAAAGGAGACAAAGAGGGTAGAAGAAAGAAAAGGAGAGAGCAAAGGATATAAATGTAAATACATAACAGAAACAGAAACCTGAATGTGCTCACAACTGAAGTTTTAGCTCAATAACTAATCAGAATGTTTGTATTTTGTTTTGGTGCCAGCACTGGGGTTGAACTCAAGGCCTGGGTACTGTTCCTTAGCATTTTAAGTGTGGCTGTAATTACAGGTTTGCCTGGATATTTTCTTCTTCTGTAATCTTAACTTGAAAAATATTAAGACATAATTTAATAGAAGTAGGTCAAATGAGATATATACTGAAAACTACAAAATATTGTGAATGAAATTGAAAACAAATGAATGGGAAGATATTTCTTGTTGGTGAATCAAAAGATTTAACATTGTTGAAAGTTTTTTTTGTTGAACAGTTCTTGAGGACTGAACTCAGGGCCACAAACTTGATACCAGGCACTCTACCTCTTGAGCAATGCTACCAGCCCTAAAAGATTTAATAAATGTTAATATGGTAAAACCCCCAAATTCATGTACACATTCAGTATTATCCCTTGTAAGAAAATATACCAGATGGCTCTTTTGCAGAAATCTAGCACCTCACCCTAAAATTCATGTGGAAATACTAGGAATATAAAACTATCAAAACAATCTTGTTACTGATTCGGGGTTTTTAGCAGTAGTAGGGTTTGAATTCAGAGTGTCATGCTTATGAAGCAACTGCTCTACTGTTGAGCCACTGTTCCTATTCCAACAGCCTTGAAAGAGAAGAAAGTTGGGGGAGCCATACTCCTTTATGGTAATTTACCGTAAAGTGTTGGGCTAGTTACGCAAGTTTTTTTAAGGTTTTTTTTCCCTTTTCTTTCTCACTCTCTTATTCCCCCATCCCTCATTACCCCCTGCTCCCCATGTGATGGAATTCAAGAATGTTTTAACTGTTCCAGGCAAGGTCACCCCACTCCTCTCCTGACCTTGTTGACCACAGGAATGAAAGAACATTTGGACAGTAAGGAACAGAGCTCTGGAAGAATAATATCAGCACAGCAAGGAATAAGTGGGATCAAGGCTACTGTTGCTGCTTGAAGTCATACACCAGCATACACATCCAGAAGCCTGTGCTCTTTGGGCCTTTTACCCCCTCTGGTGGTACTGGGGTTTTGAACTCAGGGCACTGTTCTCATTAGACAGGTACTCTACTACTCTGAACCATGCCTATAGTTCTCGCTTGGGCTTTTCTATAAAAGCTACCCTCCTCTGTCCCCCAGGATTATACTTCTTTCTGAGACAACAGCTTACATAATCTTCTAATAAGCTTTTATTTCTTTTTTGTTCAAGACCCTGATTTCATTTTTTATAACTTGGTATTGAGTTCAATGGGGAGGATAGACATGAAGGCTCCCTGTCTGTCATTTCCCAGGTACCACTTCAGGACTTTGCCAGCATGATGGTGCTATGATGTTAAGCCTTCTGAACTGAATTAAGTAAATATTTTCTTAATAAAGTTACCTGGTCTCAAGTATTTCACTATAGTGACAAAAAGTGACTACCAAATTCCTTTATATGGCTGAACAATATTCCATTGCATATCTATACAACGTATATCCATAGAATATTCCATATTTTATATTTAATACTTTTATAAACCAACAGACATTTAGATTGCTTCTATTTTTTGGCTACTGTTACTAATGCTGTTATGAATATTTTATATAAGTTTTTGTATATATATATATTTAGTTTTCTCGGGTATATACTTCAAAGTGGAATGACTGGGTCATATACTATTTTTAATTTTTTTTCTTTTTGCTTATGTGGTGCTGAGGAATCGAACCCAGGGCCTCATGCATGCAAGGCAAGCACTCTACCACTGAGCCACCTTCCTAGCCCTCTATTTTTAAATTTTTGTTAAATTTCCAGCCTCTTCTAAAGCAGTGGCAACATTTTGCATTAATACCATTCAAATGTAAGAGGCTTCCAATTTTGCCACATCCTTGCCAATCCTTGTTATTATCCTTCTTTTCAATCATAGCCATCCTAGAGGGTGTGGAATACAAGGTAATTGTGGTTATGATTTCCATTGTCATGATGGCTAGCATGATGCTGATCATCTTTTCTCATGTTTTTCAGTCAACTGCCTATCTCTTTTGGTCATTCTTAATTAGCTGTTTGTCTTTTTAATCAGTGAATAGCTTTTTTTTGGTCAGTCATGGGGCTTGGACTCTGGGCCTAGGCACTGTCCATTAGCTCTTCAGCTCAAGGATAGCGCTCTACCACTTGAGCTACAGTGCCACTTCTGGTTTTTTGAGTGGTTTATTGGAGATAAGAGTCTTGCTGAGTTTCCTGCCCAGGCTGGATTTGAACTGTGATCCTCAGATCTCAGCTAGGATTATAGCTGACACCTGGCCTGTAATAGCTTTTTTTTTGGGGGGGGGGTTTGGCGGTCAGTAGTGGGGCTTGAACTCTGGGCTTTCAGCTCTTCAGCTCAAGGTGAGCACTCTACTGCTTGAGTCACTGCACTACTTCCGGTTTTCTGAGTAGTTTATTGGAGATAAACTCACAGATTTTCCTGCCCGGGCTGGCTTTGAACTGCTCCTCAGATCTCAGCCTCCTGAGTAGCTAGGATTACAGGTATGAGCCACAACCCTCAGCTCTGTAATAGCTTTTTATATGTTCTAGATTACTCTCTCATCATGTATAATACTTCCACAATGGGTTTCACAGTCTGTGGGGTTCTTTTCAATATAGAATCTTGCTACAATACAGGCTAGCCTTGCGCTCACTATGTAGTCCAGGCTGGCCTCAAATTTGCAATGTTACCACCTGACTTTCCTACCACTTTTTCCCCCTTCAATTCTGGGATTTGAAGTCAGATTTCATGCTTGCTAGCCAGGTTTTCTATTACTTGAGATATAAAGCCGCCACTTTACTGTTTATTTTTGCCCAGGCTGACATGGAGCATGTCTTCCTTATGCTTCCCTCTGTAGCTCACATGACAAGCTCACATTACCATGCTCAGATTTTTCTAAGAGGAGGTCTCATGAACTTTTTTCCTAGGCTTACCTCAAACCATTCTTCTTCCAATCTCTACCTTGCAAATATCTAGGAATACAGGTGTGAGCCTCTGGCACCCAAACTCCTGTCATTTTCTTGGCAGTATCCTTTGCAGTTCAAAGTTTTTTAAAAAATCTGTATGCAGGCAAGTTTAACTATTTTTCATTGTTCCTTGAGCTTTTCATGTCATATCTAAAAAACTATAGTCTAATCTAAAGTCTTAAGTATTTACTGCCATGCTTTCTTCTAAGAGTTTTAGTTTTAGCTCCTACATTTAGATCTATGAGCCATTTAGAGTTAGCTTTATTTGTACAGTGTGAGATAGGAATCCAACTTCATTTGCTTGCATTCAGATACTAGCTGTCCCATCCCTGTCTTTCTCCCCTTGAACCTTCTTGGCACCCTTTCTAAAAATCTAGTGATCACAAATGTAAGGGTATATTTCTTGGCTATTTCATTGAAGTAGGTAACTAACTTTACACTGGTATCACTCTCTTGATTTCTAAATCTCTCTTCTCTCTCTCTCTTTCCTCCCTCCTTCCTTCTCTCCTTCTGTCCCTTTCTCTCTCCCTTTCTCTCATTTTTTCAGTACTGGAGGCTGCAAATGAAAATTTGCTGAAAACATTTATGAAAGGCCCAGTGTCTGATGGATCCCAAGGTGCTATAAACTCTCCCAAGTAACGAAAATAAAAGGCACAAACTTGAGTGCCTATTGGGACCCACAGGGGGTAGAGGCTGCCCTCCCCAGGTCAAAGGGTCATCCTAGGAGAGCCCAGTAATTGCAGGGTCTGGAAACCAAAAGCAATTTCTCTATCAGTCCTGTTAGCTGAGGTACATGACAGATGCATGGAAGTTTCCAAACCTTATTCTCCTAAAACATGCTTCTTTATTTGTGCTTCTGTGGGAAGAAGGTCAAGAGCTTGTCTGATGTTCTTTTCATGAATGTCTGTCTCTCAGATTCTTCTTCCTCTCCCTCCCTCCCTTCCCCCCCCCCCTCTTTCGGGACTGGGGATTGAACTCAAGGCCTCATGCTTTTGCTTGGTTTTGTCACCTCAAGGCTCACACTCTACTACTTAAGCCACAGGTATACTTCTGTCTTGGTGTTTAACTGGAGATATGAGTCTCACAGACTTTCCTGCTCAGGCTGGCTTCAAACTTGGATCTTCAAAAAATCTCATCCTCCTGAGTAGCTAGGAATACAGGTAAGTTACCACCAGCTCCTGGCGTTTTCTCTCTTTTCTCTCTCTTTTTTTTAATTAGTGAACATTAATCGTATAAAAGAGGCTTCATTGTGGTATTTCCATACATGTATTCTTTTAATCCATATAATGTACTCTTTGATCAAAGTTACCCCCTCTACAACTCTTTCTTTTCCCTTCTGTAAAAAAAATTTTTTTTGTTGGTCATGGAACTTGAACTCTGGGCCTGAGCACTGTCCCTCAGCTCTTCAGCTCAAGGCTAGCGCTCTACCACTTGGGCTACAGCGCCACTTCCGGTTTTCTGGTGGTTTATTGGAAATAAGAATCTCATGGACTTTCCTGCCCAGGCTGACTTTGAACCGTGATCCTCAGCTCTCAGCCTCCTGAGTAGCTAGGATTACAGGCATGAGCCACCAGCGCCCAGCCAAAGGAGCACTTTCTAACTCATGACTAAACCTATTTATTCCATTCATATCTATTGCCATTATAGAGGATTGAACTGAGGGCCATGAGCTTGCTCAGCTTGCTAACTTGGCTCACACTCTACCATTTGAGCCACCATTTTGCTGGTTATTTTGGAGTTGGGAGTCTACTGGACTTTTCTCCTCAGATTGGCTTTAAACTGTAATCCTCTAGATTAGCCTTCTGAGTAGCTAGGATTACAAGTATGAGCCACTGATACCCAGTTAAAATGACACAATTATTATCACTTACTGACTTTTCATAACACAGTATAAGCATCATCAGGTATCATGTATCTTTTTCTCTTGAAAGAATTTTATTTTCAATAAATTAAAATTACAGCCTGGGGATGTAGCACAGTGGTTGTTTGCCTAGTGTGAACAAGGACCTGTGCTCACTCCCCAACATCAAAAAAGGAGACAAGAAATTAAACTTACATAAAAATGGCCAAAGTACTTGACCTGTCCTCTACCTAGGCCTAAACCTCACTCTGGATATAATATTCCTAAAGATTCATACAAACACTCCAATAAAGACTGACCAAGTATGCCACCCAATGGATGTATTATAGTATTGCACTCAAAAAATACAATGTACAAATAACCATTTATAATCCTTCTGGGATTACGCCCCCCCCCCAAAAAAAAAATCACTGTAGAATTGAAAAAGAAATACTGGGGTGGGGGGAAAAGTATCCATAGTACAGTAAGGACTCAAAAGCAATTACTTGGTAAGTGTCCAAAAGACCAAGGTAAGAAGTAACACAAGGTACTTACTGTATACCCCTGATATATACAATGGGAATTTTAAAAGTATAGATGAGAAAGGGTAGAGCTAAGCCCAAAATACCGAGACTATAATTTACACCCTTAATACAAATTTCAATCATAAATTTCTCCTTCAATATGACTCAACCATTAAAAATACCTACCATATTCCAAGACATGATTATAGCTGCTTTCAATAATGTCATTTAACTCTTTAAAAGTTTAATTCATTTTGCCAGGCACCAGTAGCTCATGCCTGCAATCCTAGCAGGCATGAGATCTGGAGGAATACAGTTTAAGGTTAGCCTCCAGGCAGAATATTCTGGGAGAGGGGGCTTGGAAGTTGGCTCTGTGGTACAGTGCTTGCCTCGTATGCATGAGGCCCTGGATTTGATTCCTCAGCACCACATAAGCAGAAAAAAGCCAGAAGTGGGGCTGTGGCTCAAGTGGTAGAACTGAGGAACAGTGCCCAGGCCAAGAGTTGAACTCCCATGACTGACTAAAAAAAGAAATAAAAGAAAAGTTTGGAGATTCCATTTCCAAAATAACCAGCAAAAAGCTAAGCTGGAAGTGTGTAAGTAGTAGAGAGCCAGCCTAGCAGTCACAAGGCCCTGGGTTCAAACTCTAGCACTGTCAAAACAAAGTGTTTATTATCTTTATTCCTAAAAGCTTACTTCCTCTTGAGACTATGCACTCAAGTTCAGAGGGTCTTGAGATTCCTCCATTATTTACCTGGCTTATTTGTGGAAGACTCACTGAACAGAGGACTTACAACCTGTACAATTGTATAGCTAGATAAGAAGCTACAAAGACATTAAGAAGAAACCAACATGTAAAGAACCAGTAACACTTATCTAAAACTTACCTAATAATGTAGTCTAATATACATTTAAGAAGACAAACTAAAAAGGGGCACTTGCAAGTTCAGTATATAAAGGTCAAACTATTGACAAGTATAGAAGTTTCTACTATTACAGAGCAACTGCCAGGGTGAGAAGCACAGCAGAGTAGAAAGCAAGGAATCATGAAATGGAGTACTGAGTCCATTTTTGTGGCACTGTGAGTGTAGTCCTATCCTTTAGAATTTTAGATACTCCTGGTATTTAAAAAAAAATGAATCCTTATGCTGTTTTCTCTTATAAGGACCCACAAAATAACACTGGTGAGGTGCTAGAAGATGAAGAAGTATAAAGCTCAAGACTAAAATCTTTCCTAATATACTCAAAGAGAAAGAACAATGTGGTAACACTTACGTAATAGCACAAATTTCTACTAGCTATTTTTATACACGACCAGCGTGTGCTAGGTCTTACAAATCCTCTAAAGACTCAAGGATGGAACAGTGCTTGTCTATGTTATTTTATTTATAATGCACTTTAGTTTTCTAAGAGTTACTATGCCTGTTATTTCACTTGTACAATTCTCAACATTACCTAAACACCTAATACGTAAAGAACTTCAGCAAAGGATCACTTCAAAATACATACACTTGACATATCAGCTGTGCCACAGTAAAATTAAGGGCCCAAACAGACCATTCTAGCAACCTAAAACTATGCCTTTCCTTGTGAATGTTATGATGTGGCTGAGGACAAATATAAACAGAACAGATCAACTTACTCTACAGGAAAACAGACCATGCAGCTTCCCACTGACAAAAGACAATGTTTTTTAGTCACCTGGGAAAATGAAAAACACTTGGATCCAGAGGTTTAAGTTGAAGAGCAGGTAATCTGCTTTCATCTTCAGCAGTTAGAAGTAGGCGAGGACTATCCATTCTCTCAAATCCACTTATCTTGGCATTAAATCCAGCCATATCTTGAACAGGAGGAATCTTTGGTGGATTGCTAAATACCTAGCAAATAAAGAAAGATTTCATAAAAATCTCAAAATCAAACACAAAAATTTTAAGGACGAGTCAATCCTTGTGATGCTAGGAAAGAATGCTTGTCCAAATAAAAACAAACTGTTCCTTACAGAAACAAACAGTACACAGCAATGTACATCAGAACACTGAACTCAGGCACGTTCAGTCATTAACCTTACCAGCTAGACACTCACAGACCTCCCTCAACTCATGTATTGGCTCCTAGACCTATCCCACCCACAACATAAACCCTGGCCCCCAATCACTGTATTTCCCTCTGGTGACCCAGTTTAAGGCTGGGTTTTCATTCTTCTGAGGTCTGTGATGAAAGTAAGGGTGGAGAGAAAAAGCGTTGCAGCAAGTGTCTGTGCTGGTTTGGGAGAAATGCATGCTAGAGACTAATATTTTCATAGTACACTCACAGAGACATGCATCTGGGATCTTGTGGAAGAGCCAGCTTATAAAGAGAGTATGAATGATTCAGATAAAGGAAAACAGGGGGGAGGTAAACTGAATGAGGACAGGGCAGTAGGAAAGTTCCCAATCTCTTCATGTATTAAGCTAAGACATTAGTATTTGAAACCTAACTGCTCATATGCTTGGGTTTGAGCAGGCCATCAGAAGCATTAGTATCAAACTGCCTCTCTCCTCATCAGTCTGACCTACCCTGACCAAGAGGGTGGAAAGTAAATGTAACATGCAACTAACAGAACTTTGGGAAGTAGGGAAAGCATGCAGAAAGGCAAGGTTGGGTAGGGAAGATATATGGGTGCTATGGTGGCTGTCAGGAAAGGAGTGTCTCTGAAAGGACGGCCAACCTTATTGCACCCTTCAGCGTCCGGAGCTGGGCAACCATGTCCGAGAGACAGTGCTCCTGAAAATTCAAAACAGCAGAGTCTTTACAAAGCCAGCCAGCATGAAAGCAGGGATAGGGGTGAGGACACAAAGAACCAACCCTTCTTCCCAAGAGAAAAAGAGGAAGAAATCATCTCTGAATCCTGAAAGAAAGGAGACAGGAAAACCAGACACTCAAGAGGAGCAGCCTGTATGAGGATAGAACACAGCCTGGACTATTTTGTGACACTGAATGTGATATTCACACTGCCCAGAGTCAGTATTGAATCCAAATCTGGGAATCAAATCATTTGACTCGTATATTTTAGATGATCTGAACATCAGTAACAACAGATTAACACAAACTCAAAGATTCAGTAAAAAAGAAAACACCATAAAAAGAAACCTTATCATTTCTATGCAGCTTTCAAGACTGCTGCTTCCTTCAACCTTTCTCCTCTGTTGGGGCAATTTTTATGTAAGAACAAGAAAGGGGCAGACCTTCCTCTCACCTGTTGGTGTATATTTTCCACAGGCTTCTTCTTCTTCTCAATAGTTTGAGCTCTAGAAGATAAAAGTGCTATTTAGATTCCAGAAGTGGTGGCAGAAGGATAGTGAGATCAAGGTCACACTGGGCTACATAGCAAAAATCTGCCCCCCAAAAAAGTTCTGTTTAGTTAATTCATGAAACATCTCAGTTTGAAATGGAGTACCAATGATAGATTTAGGAGATAATGTCCATTCCAAATTAGAAATAATGTGAGCCTTGTTGAATAACTAAGGTTTTCTTTCTTCCTAACCTATGCTACTAAATAGTTTTCAAATTCTATATGGGGTGGAGAGAAAGAGGAGGAGACAATTGGAAACATTCAGGATATCAGGAGATGATTAGAAGTAAATAGGAATAAAGAATTTGCAGAGCATAGAGCTGAATAAGGAAATTATTGAGAAACTCAGGTCCATCTACTCTATGATGAATTCCACCACCTCATATATACTCAACTGTTGCTTAGCTTTGCTCAGGTATAGGTCTTCATCAATGAGTTCTTGTTCTTCTGGAACAGAGCACCTCCTGCAACACAGAGAATAAATCCATCTCTTGAAAGCAAAATGTGTTTTTCATTTTATCCTTAACTTTTCTTACAATTAGGATGGGGCAGCAGTTTAAATTATGATAGGGCAGTTTAATCCTCAGTTCGTGTCCCACTCACTGGACAAAATTTTGCTATATGTAAAGAAGAAAATTGAAAATTTTAGGATAATGTATTCAATGGTCAAAAGTGATCCTATAAAATAAACAAAAAGGAGTAACAAATAGAAACTAAACCCATTTTATGCGAGTAAAGGTTAGAACTATTGCCTGGAAGGTTATCTCTTGGACTAAGTAGAAACATATAATATAAAGAATTCAAAAAATGAAACAAGCACCAATCTCCTACTCTATTCATATAGTCACCATTTACTTTACATGGAAAGGTACCTAGGCACATCTGAAGACTAGAGAAAATGCCTACTGATTATAGACCTACACTTCACTTATTTAATATTTTCTATTTTAAACTTTTTCCCTAAATAGCATACTCAGTTGGAGGACCTTTTGTGTGTGTGGTAGGGGTGGGAGGGGAGGAGGGGGGTTTGATCAGTTGTGGGGCTGAACTCTGGGCCTCGGTGACTGAGCTCAAGGTGAGTATTTTACCATTTGAGCCACAGTGCCACTTCTGTTTTCTGGTGGTTAATTAGAGGTAAGTGTCTCATGGACTTTCCTTCCTAGTCTGGCTTTGAACCATGATCCTCAGATCTCAGGCTCCTGAGTAGCTAGAATTACAGGCAGGAGCCACAGGTGCCTGGCCTGGAGGACCTATTATACTTTTATGGCACTGGATTTGAACTCAAGGCATCATGTTTGCTTAACTGGCATGTTCAGCTGGTACTCTATCACTTAAAACATTCCTCCAGCCCAGCTTTTCGCTCTTAGTTTGGAAATGGGAATATCACAAACTTTTTCTTTTTTTCCCCCAGTCCTGGGGCTTGAACTCAGGGTCTGGGCACTGTCTCTGAGCTTCTTTTGCTCAAGGCTAACACTCTACCACTTGAATCACAGTGCCATTTCCGACTTTTTCTGTTTATGTGGCACTGAGGAATTGAACCCAGGGCTTCATTCATGCGGGCAAGGCAAGCACTCTACCACTAAGCCACATTCCCAGCCCCAACTTCTCTCTTTTTTGTTGTTGGTGATGATGGGGCCTGAACTCTGGGCCTGGGCGCTGTTTCTGAGCTCTTCAACTCAAGGCTATTGCTCTACCACTTGAGCTACAGTGCCCCTTCCAGTTTTCTGAGTGGTTTACTAGAAAGTCTCACGGACTTTCCTGCCCAGGCTGGCTTTCAACCATGATCCTGAGATCTTAGCCTCCTGAGTAGCTAGGATTACAGGTATGAATCACCAGTGCCCAGGGTTCTCTTTTTTTTTTAATGTCCAAGACTGAAACTCAGTACCTGACACTTTCACTCACTGGCTAGTACTCTACCAACTGAGCCATACCTCCAACCCAAAAAGGATTGGTTATTTCTTTTCTTTTCTTTTTTTTTTTTTTGTCATGGGGCTTGAACTCTGGGCCTGGGTGCTGTCCCTCAGCTCTTCAGCTCAAGGCTAGTGCTCTTCAGCACCACTTCCGGCTTTTTTCTTTTTGCTTATGTGGTGCTGAGGTATCAAACCCAGGGCCTCATGCATGCAAGGCAAGCGCTCTACCACTGAGCCACCTTCCCAGCCCTGGTTATTTCTTTTCTTATTTCTCACAGACATTTCTGCCCAGGTCTTTGAACTGTCATTGTCCAGATCTCAGTATCCAAGTAGCTAGGATTACAGGTGTGACCCATCAGTGCCTGGAAAATGAACCTTTTTTCTATCAGCATTTATCCTACAAAAAATAATTTTTAAAAAGTTACATCTGGACTGAAGCAGTCACTTACTATGAACATTTATGACTGCCAAGTCAGATTAAAAATGGTTAAATTGAAGTCAATATCCATAGACGATTTGGATGCTGGATGCTACAAGGAAAACATGGCAAATGAAAGACACACACATAGACATATAGTACTTAATGGACAATAGGCACTATTAACATTGTTTCCATAAAGAAGACACATAAAAAGTCAACTCATCATTCTCAAATTTGAAATCCCTTGAGGCACCAGAGATATATAGAATTACCTGGCTGAAAACTATAGATTTGAGATGAAGTATCTTAGAATATATAAACAAATGAAATGTTACTAAGATGTACAACTTTACCTGTAGTTTGGATGAGGATTATAGTAACAAAACCATCTTATGGGTAATGTAGAGGGATCAACCTTGCCAGGAAGCTTCCTCCATTTAAGACATTCATCACACTGTACCCATGTCTGGTCAGGAATCTTCCTGAATGAGGGAAAATAGAAGTATGATAGTGTACATCCTAGCTCTCTGCTTTGTTGTACATAAGACACATATCCACAAGTAAAAAACCAAACAAATTAGTTTCACATAGAAAATGTGTGAAATGTCATAGTTTATGTCTAAAATGCTTGTAATTTGAATTTCATAGATTAAATAAAGATAGAGTGAGCTGGGTACTGGTGGTTCACACCTATAATCCTAGCTACTCAGGAAGCTGAGATCTGAAGATTGAGGTTCAAAGCCAGCATGGGCAGAAAAATCAGAGAGAGAAGAGAAGGATGGAGGGATAGAGATAGAAAGGAGAGGACAAAAAGAGAGAAGGAAGAGAGGAAAGATGAGAGAAAAAGAGAGAGAGGGAAGAGAAAATGAAGAGTAAGAGGAGAGAGGGAAGGAGGGAGAGAGAGATTCCATCCCCAATTAGCTAGCAAAATGCCAGACTGGAGGCAAGAATCAAATGGTAGAGCATCAGCTGTGAGCAAGCTGAATGAGACTGAGGTCATGAATTCAAGCCCCAGAAGGGGCCAAAATGATGGAACTATACCAAATATGAAAAAGAAAAATACTAGGTATTATTTAATACCATTATTTATGGAGGTCAGTAATACTTACCTTGAAAACCTTTGTCCTAAGCAAATAATAGGATGTTTATAACTCTAGAATTTATTAACTTGGTAAAAGCACTTGGTAAAGTCAAAATTTTACCCAAAGTTATTCTTTAAAAGTATATAAAAATTTGTTTAAGTTTCGGAACTAAAACTAATGGTTCATAACTAGAAATGTTAAGTCCATATCAACAACATAAAGTTAAATTACAAAATCTTCCAGAGTTTGACTCTTAAAATGTATACCCATTCCCACCTATACTGTCAAGTGAATTTGTTTCTCTGTGAACGGGTGGCCCATGCATGGTAAAGGTAGTCAATAGCTAGGATGTGAAAGGTAGGTTAGACAGAGGAGAGAAAAAGCTAGAAAAAAAGGACAAGAAAGGCTGAGAGAGGGACACCTTGGGCCTATTTCACCATTAGATTTTGTATATATTGCATTTATACTGCTTTTATACAATCTCACTTATGGAAAAACTGGAAAACACAGAAAGATATAAGGAAAATAGAAGGCATTCATAATTTTACCACTCAAATACAATGTCCTCTTTTTAAAAATTGATTTTGCAAAAGGCACTTCACATAAGATTTCAGTCCTAGAGCTTTCTCTTAGACTTGCAGCTTTTCAGATCTAGGCTCAGGCCTGACCTCTGCTGTCTGAATATTACCACACAGCCATTGTGTTTTTCACAGCCAGAGCCTGTAAGCAGCAGCTTCAGCAGTAATAGAGGAGAGAAGAAAGGTCATAGTTTTGGTTCCACATGGTCCTGCATGGAAGCCTGTCTTCCAGAAAGATGCCAATATTATTCTCTCAGGGAAAAACACAACTCTCCAATTTAGATTCTACGCAGACCACAGTAGGCCCTTCAATACAGGAAGACAAGAGAGATTTTGAACTAATGCTTGCAATAAAAAAAGAAGGGAGGGGTTAAGGGAGCTGTACTATAAGGAGGGGTTAAGGGAGCTGTACTATATTCCCCTCCCCGTATCCCTCTAGAGGAATGGAAGTTTAGGGGCCAGAATGCCTATATTTGAACCTTAGGTATACAGGTATACCACATTCCTTCTGTATATAGACAAATAGTAGCATCTGTGTCTCTCCAGTAGTATCTGTGTATATGCAAGGTTATTGTGATTACTCAACAAATGACTATACATAAAGAATTAAAAATGCTTGGCATTTAAGTACTAAATTTAAGTACTAAATTACTAAAATTGTTACCTCTAGCATATACATTCTCTAGCAGTATATGAACATGTGTGACTGGATTAATCATTACTAACTTGAAAGGGCAAGCAAAGTACCTTGTCTTCATTTCAGTTGTTTTTTTTTTTAAACCAGAGAGGATAGACATGAGCCGAGATCTTTAGAATGAGGCAGAAACAAACATACAGCAATCAGGTTGCATTTGAAACAAAATTTTACATCATATATTTGTTATACAGATGCCTCCCCCTGAACAAGTGAGGGCACTGTAATCTTTGTAATTTTTGTCTTGATTGTGGTACAGCTAGTGGTGTATGTGTTGTTACTCAGTCTACTCTGCACTGCCCTTTCCTAATCTACTAGGGCATTTTATCTTCTTCTGGGTGCCATTATTTCTCTTAATAAATTCTTTCTTCTCAATTAATTCTACCTTTTCTGTAATATGCTATTTTTACTTTGAAATACTAGTTCAGTACAAACAATATTCAGTAGTACTAAAGAGAAGGAAACCTTTTCCTTTGTATCTGAGACCAGCACTCAAACTCACTATCTGACACTTGTTTTCCCTCATTGGCTGGCACACTACCACCTGAGAAGCAAAGTTTATTGAGATATTTGACAGTTTCTCTATGCCAAGCAGTATGCTAAATATGCCACCTAATTCAATACACTGAGATAGTGAAGAAACTTACCAAAATTCACCCAAATATTCAGAAACAAATCTAGACTTTTTCATCCCAGAGGGCAGTGATTTTAGCATCCATGGTCTTCCATAACGCCACTCTGTCTCAACTAAACTAACTACTTAAACTTCCATGTATTTATGATTCAAACACAAAAGTATGAAAACAGAATTAGGAAGTTTAGAATACGATATAATTAGTAAATATGCTTTCTTATTTTAATTAATAAAACTTCCTGATGCAAAAGTCATTTTATCCTTGTTCCTTTGACTTTATGCAAGGACAAGACTCCTTATGCTTTCATGCATTTTACCTTATTTTTGTATTATTTTTAAGCAGTTGCACAAAGGGGCTTCAATTCAATGTATCAAGATTCATGCATTTTATTACTCACGGTACTATTCTGGCTATAGGGAAGAACTCAAAATTCCCTTCAGATGTCTTTTCCTTCCAATAAGCATTCAGCTTCTGAGCAAGGGCACTTATTGTTGATCTGAAAGAAAATACAGGAAATATGTCAAAGCACAGCACTTGTTGAAAACAAGTTCCCATTTACAGAGGCTAACCATTTAGAATATTAGGCAGTTTTCAACATGTACTCCTTAAGAAACTAAGATGGATGTACACTGCTCTGAAAACTGCGTATTGTAATCATTTTGGTTGAAAAGTCAAAATTGTCACTAGAACTAGCCTAGAAAGCAGGGTTCTGCAAACTTTTGGCACATGTAGAATCATAGAATAAACTATGGCATAGAGTCTATGGCAGAGCACCAAAATGCAGAGCTAGGACAAAACCAAATATTTTACACTGATAGGCATTGATTTGTCAGATGGTAACAGGTGAAGAATTCAGGATCAAGTTAAAATCAGAGGACCAAATACTATATCCTATGATAAATCCATCAAGTATTAGCTTCATATATCAATGCAGTTCCTCTGTTGCCAAATGCTAACTATAGCAGTAGTAGTTGTAGTAAGAAAAAAAGTTCCTGCAAATATTCTACTACACAGCTACTATTGAAGGCTGTATCTGAATTCTAGCTTTGTCTAATTAACTATTCCTTTTTAATTCTATATCATAACATTACAACTTAATGTAGAGCTATATACAGCTGGAACATTACAAATTTAGAATTACAAAACATCTTTGTACTCTGGATTGTTCTTCAAAGTTTTTGCAGACCTATTCTCTCCTTAAGAATAACTCTTCCAGGTAGGATGTAATGGCAAACACCTGTTAATCAAGCTATTCTTTGCTACTTACAAGGTAGAAATCAAGAGGATTGTGGATCAAGGCCAGTCTGGGTGAAAAGTTAGAGAGACTCTATCTTAACCAATAAACCAAACATTGTAATATGTGTTTGTAATTCCAGCTACTGGAAAAAATAGGTTGGAAGACTGTGGTCCAAGGCCAGTGTAGGCAAAATCATGAGACCTTATATGAAAAATAAACTAAAGGAAAAATGGGCTGAACATGAGGCTAGAGCACTTGCTTAGCAAGCATGAGTCCATGAGTTCAAACAATAACTTTCACACCTCTACTTTACTTACATTGGATAGGCCAGGACAATGGCAGTGTATGAAGCATATAGAATCTGTCTCCTTGCCTAGACAACAACTGCATTAGCAGAATCTGCCTAAGTATTGTGGAACTCTTAAGATGGCAAACTGTGGTTAATTTTATTCACTGTCATGGCAGCTTTGCCATGACAGGCAAAGCTGGATGTGTTCAAGGAGCACCTTGTAGGAAAGCAAATGGGAGGCTATCCTACAAACATGGGACGTGCGCTTATCACCCACTGCTATTTCTGTTCACAGTATATAAAAGGCAAGTGGCCAATTTACTGCATTTCCTCCGTTATTACAAGCTTGTCATCTTCCAGCTTAACCAATGTCTAAAGGATTCAAAGAAATGGTACCTTGCTTATCTTTTTTCATTTCTCTCTTTTTTTTTTGTTTTGGGAGCCAGATGTAAACTAAGATTCAAAAGCAATCACATGTATGTGGAAAATTAGAAAGTCGCTGTGAATTCTGAAAGGAAGTGTGAAGACCTAAAGTTTGCCCTTTAATCCGATTCCTAGCAGAAAGACAGTTTACAGAAATACAAACAAACCATGGGATAATAAGGGAATGTTTTTCAGTGTTGACATGTTATTAGCTTCAACTGTCCAGCTTTCAACAACAACGACAATCACAGTGCAAAGAAACAGGAAAGTATGGCTCACTCGAAGGAAAAAATAAATTCAACAGAAATTGTATGAAGTTGATCCTACCAAAGACTTTAAAACAACTATCTTAAGGACGTTCAAAGAGCCAAATGCAAATGTGAAGGAAATCAAGAAAATGGTAAGTCTACAGTTGAAAAATACAAAAACCAAAATGAACAATTCACTAGAGGGATTCAAAGGCAGATTTGAGCAGACAATAGGACCAATAAATAAGCCTGAAGAAATTAATTATTGAGACTAAGGAACAAAAAAAAATTGAACAGTGAGTGGAGCCGCAGGCACCTTTGGGACACCATTAGTGGTATAACACAGGTATCGTGGAGGTACAGAAGGATAAGAGAGAAAAAATATGATAACCACAAAAAACCAACTAGTACAAAAATATACAGAAAAATAAATTAGAAAGGAATTTAAACATTTCACTATAAAAAAATACCAATTAGCTGGGCGCTGGTGGCTTACACCTGTAATCATAGCTACTCAGGAGGCTAAGATCTGAGGATTGAGATTCAAAGCCAGCCCGGGCAGGAAAGTCCATGATATTCTTGTCTCCAATAAACTACTAGAAAACCCGAAGTGGCGCTGTGGCTCAAGTGGTAGAGTGCTCACCTTGAGCTGAAGAGCGCAGGGACAGCACCCATGCCCAGAGTTCAAGCCCCACGACCGACCAAAAAAAAAAATTTAACACAAAAAGAGAGCAATGTAGCTTGTTACAGATGGCTCAAGCCTGCAATCATAGGTACCCAGAAGGCAGAGATCCAGAGTACTACAGTTTAATGCCAGCCCAGGCAGAAATAACCAACAAGAACAGCTTGGAAGACTGGCTCAAGTGGCAGAACACTGGCCAAGCAAGCACGAAGCTCTGAGTTCAAAGCCCAGTTCTTGGGGGGGGGGGGATTGGGGTGGGATGTAATGTATGAAATGAGGGACAGGGTAGTTATGAAACAAATAGCAGATATCAAATAATTTTCCTTGTGATTACTTTAAATGGATTAAACCTACATTCACAAATAAATGATCTAACAAAAAGTATAGCAGTTTGGTACCTAGAAATGGGATGCTACTAAAACAAATACCTAAAATGATGGGACTATCTTTCAATGGAAAGTTAGCAGAGGCTGGAATAATTTTTAGAAATATTAAAAAGCCTAATTTCAGTAAGTTAACTGTTAATAGAAATATAGATGCTGCAAAAGGCAATTATAGAATCAGTCTATGTGTCCATCAATGCACAAATGGTAAAAGAAAATGTGCGTAGGGGCTGAGAAGTTGGCTCAGTGGTAGAGTGCTTGCCTTGCATGCCTGAGGCCCTGGGTTTGATTCCACAGCACCACATAAGCAAAAAGAAAAAAGCCGGAAGTGGCGCTGCGGCTCAAGTGGCAGAGCGCTAGCCTTGAGCTGAAGAGCTGAGGGACAGTGCCCAGGCCCAGAGTTCAGGACCCATGACCAGACCCCCAAAAAATATATTAAAAAAAAAGAAAATGTGGATGGGTGTGAGGGCTTATGCTTATAACCCCAGCTACTTGGAAAGCAGAGATCAAAAGGACTGCAACTTAAGGATAGCCAGGTAAAAAGTTAGCAAGACTTTACCTCAACAAAAAAGCTGGGTATGATGGTCTACACCTATCATCTCAACTATACAGAAGGGTAAATAGAAGGATCGTGGTCCAGGCTGTCCTGTACAAAAAAATGTAAAACCCTTATCAGAAATAACTAAAGCTATAAAAATGGCTGGCAGCATAATTGCCTAACAAGTGTGAGACCAAGTTCAAAACTCCAGAACTAAAAGGGGGAAGGAAGGAAAAAAAAAGTGACATATATACGTAATGGACTTTTACTCAATTGTTAAGAATAAAATGATATAATTTACTGGAAAATGAATGGAAATGTTCAATAAAATAAGCCAGTTCCATGAAGGTAAGTATAGCATATTCTTTCTCATCTGTAGTAGTGAAAAGAAAACAAAGTCATGGTAACAGAGGAGGCACTAGTTGGGAAGTACAAGGGGAAGAGAAAAGAAGGTGAGAGATAAGAGTGAATAATGGAGGTAGGGTGAATAAGATTGTATGCAGGCATGGGAATGCAATAATGAAATGCCTTATTGTGTACAATATCAACCCATTTAAAAAAGAAATATGACATCAAAAAGTTCACTGGTGAGGACTCAGAAGGAAGTGGAAAATCTGGAGAAAATACAAATTGTCTTAAGAGAATAATACTGTAAACAGACCGTTAATGGATATATGGAAAAGCACTGCTAATAAAGGCTCAGAAAAAAACAAACATGTCACTGGAAAATGAGAAAAGATCCTTATTACATAGTGGTAAAAAGCACAACTTGTAAATGATGAAACTTGATCATTAGCTTGAGGAGATCTCCAGGCAATGTGTCTACAGTGGTGTCTGGTGTTCTCAGGCTGTTGATGTAAAGTGCAAGAGGAAAGAAATAAACTGTTGGGCTTAAAGGGAACCAGGATGTGATGTGGAAATTCACAGCCCATCCAACTGCAAAAGGTATAAAAATTTATGGAGATTCACTGTCAGGAAAATGTGCTCAACAAAAATAGCACAGAGTGAAGTTGAAGAACCTTGTAGTATTATCTCAGTAAGGTCAAAAGCTCAAAATATTCAGTCACACAAAACGATCTTTGGAAAGATTAAGCAAGTGACTCATAGTCATCTCAGCTGAAGCCAAGAATAGAAATGGGATTATCTAGGCAAGATGTCAATAGCTTCCTGTTGAAGGAATGAACATTCATGACATACAAGGAAGACCTACAAGGTTCTTGAGAATGGTGCAAGCACAAAAGCTTCCAACTTGGATAAAAAGGGATGGAGAGAAGCTTACTGAATCTTCAAAACTCTTTAGTCAGGAAACAGGTTAATATAACTACTCAGAAGCAATTATATGCTACCTGGCATGAACAAAGATAATTTCAAGGGTAAACTCTAAGACCAAGAAGTCAAAGCTTCAAGATCAGAAGGTAGTCGGAAGCCCTAGAATATGATCGCTAGTCTTTATAATGTAATGGAATTTGCCTAGCTAGACTTGTTAGATGTGACTCCTTCTTACCTCTACCAGTTTTAACTGGAGTCTTGTAATGAAGGAAGGGAGGGAGAGAGTGAAGATACATCCACACATGGAAGATGTAGAGGATTATCTATAAATTTGGGACCTTTGAGCTGATGACATTTAATTGAGATTTTAGACTGAATTAATATTGCAACGGGTAGAGACTTTGGGGGATACTGGGACAAGGTGAACTCATTCCAAATGTGAGAAGTGAATCTTAAGACACCAGAGGACAGATTGTAGCAAAATAAAGTAATGGTCATACAAAGGTGTCTACAAATTAATTATTGAAATAGTTAAGTATGTTTAGGTTATACCATAGGAGGAATTAAGACTGCATATGGAATTAAGGTTATTCATCAACTGGTCTAAAAATAAGGCTATCAAAAATTACCCAATTTAATTACAGGGATCCTAAAAAGTTGAATAGGGAAGAAGAATCACAATCACAGAAGGAAAAAGCAAGGTACTAGAATGATGCAATATGAGGAGAACACTGACTCTGAAGTTGGAAAAGATGGCCTTGGGCCAACAAATGCTGGCAGCCTCTAGAAGCTGGAAAAGGCAAGGAAATGGATTCTACCCTAGAGCCTTCAGAAAGGAATGCAGTCCGCCAACACCTTGATTTTAGCTCCAACAAGATCTGCATTAAGATAGTAAGATAGTATTGTTTTAAGCTACTACATTTGTGGTAATTTGTTACAACAATAGAAGACACTTTCTATTATTTATAGACAGAAGTTGACTATCACTGTATTTCCCACAAAAAATTAAAATTATCTTATGGCTCCCCTATGAGCTTGCTATGTGTAATCTGAGGAATGATGGTCTAAGTTAGGTAACTGCAGCCTGGGAGGCAAATTCCACTCATTGCCTGGCTTTGTCAACAAAATTATACTTGGACATAGCAATGCTCATCCCTTTACTAAGTGTCCATATTTGCTTTTATTCTACGGCAGAACTGAATAGCTGTGAAAAAGATGATATAGCCAACAAAAGCCAAAATACTTATCTTCTGGCCCATCTCAGAAAATGTTTTGCCAATCATGTGCCCCTCACCTGTCCATCTAACTTGATATTATTTCATTCCAGTTACATTTTCTTTATTTCCCTTTCCCATATTGTTACCTTAGCTCATGTTATAATTCCATGCTGGAATTCCCTTTCTACTCTTTTCTCAATCTTGTATTCTTGTGCCTTAAGACATATCCTATGTCATACTTTCTGTCCCAATCCCTTCGTTTATTCTACCATGACAGTTTTTGCTACACCATACCAGTTAAGATTTTGACTGACCCATTAGCCATTGTAATACTTTCTTAATCTGTTTCCTAAGTATGACAATCTATAATCATCAACATAGTAAGGTCCTTAAAACTGTATCTTGAGGGCTGGGAAGGTGGCTCAGTGGTAGAGCGCTTGCCTTGCATGACTGAGGCCCTGGGTTCGATTCCTCAGCACCACATAAGCAAAAAGAAAAAAGCCGTAAGTGGTGCTGTGGCTCAAGTGGTAGAGTGCTAGCCTAGCCTTGAGCTGAAGAGCTGAGGGACAGTGCCCAGGTCCAGAGTTCAGGCCCCACGACCAGACCCCCCCCCCAAAAAATAAATAAAACTATATCTTGAAAATCAAAAAAGAACTCAGAAAATGGCAAAACCTCCCATGCTCCTGGACTGGAAAGATTAACATCGTGAAAATGGCAATACTTCCCAAGGCTATCTACAAATTCAATGCAATACCTATCAAAATTCCAACCTCATTTTTTAAGAAAATAGAAGAGGCAATCCAAAAATTCATATGGAACAATAAAAGACCCCGAATAGCAAACGCTCCTCAATGGAAAGAACACTGCTGGAGGAATATCAATACCAAACTTCAAACTCTACTATAAAGCCATACTAATCAAAACAGCTTGGTACTGGCACAAGAACAGACCTCAGGACCAATGGAATAGAATTGAAAACCCAGAAATGAACCTACAGACCTATAGCCATCTAATCTTCGATAAGGGAGCTAAAAAAACAGAAGGGAAGAAAGACAGCCTCTTCAGTAAATGGTGCTGGAAAAATTGGTTAACTACTTGTAGAAAACTAAAGCTAGATACTTATATATCACCCTGCACCAGAATCAAACTCCAAATGGATCAAAGACCTCGGAGTCAAAGCAGACACTCTGAAAACATTACAGGATGGAATAGGAGAAACCCTAGGTTTCCTTGGCGCAGGCCGAAATTTTCTTAATAGAGACCCAGAAACACAACAAATCAAAGAAAGGTTGGACAAATGGGAATGCATGAAGTTGCAGAGCTTCTGCATGGCAAAGAACATAGCTAGCAAGATCAATAGAAAGCCCACGGATTGGGAGAAGATCTTCACTAGCCATACAACGGACTAGGGTCTCATATCTAAAATATACTTGGAACTCAAAAAATTAAATCCCCCAAAAACAAATCCTCAAAGAAACAACTGCCCAATAAATAAGTGGGCGCAAGACTTAAAGAGAAACTTCTCTGAAGAAGAAAGAAGGATGGCCAATAGACACATGAAGAAATGCTCAACCTCCCTAGCCATAAAAGAAATGCAAGTCAAAACAACATTGAAATATCACCTCACCCCAGTTAGAATGGCAAAAATCAAGATCTCTAACAACAACAGATGCTGGAGGGGATGTGGACAGAAGGGAACCTTACTTCATTGTTGGTGGGAGTGTAAACTTGTTCAACCACTTTGGAAAGCAGTATGGAGGTTCCTCTAAAGACTTCACATAGAGCTCCCCTATGACCCAGCAATCCCACTTTTGGGCATTTACCCAAATGTTTACAAACAAGACCACACTAAAGCTACCAGCACAACTATGTTTATTGCAGCATTATTTACCATAGCTAAGATATGGAACCAACCCAGATGCCCCACAGTAGATGAACGGATCAAGAAAATGTGGTATATATACACAATGGAATTCTATGCCTCCATCAGAAAGAATGACATTGCCTCTTTTGTTAGGAATGGAAAGGCTTGGAAAAAATTATATTAAGTGAAGTAAGCCAAGCCCAAAGAAACATAGGTCCTATGGTTTCCCTTATTTGCAATATCTAGTATATGTATGAGACAAGCAGAAAAGGTCAGATAATGTGATGTTAGGAAAATGAACCCTTAGATATGTATATAAATGTTTTTTTTCTTTCATGCATTTGTTTCTAACGCATTTATAAGATTATTTCTTTGTTGCTTTGTATGTCCCTCCCCCACAGCATAACCCCTGCTTTCACTATATTTGATGTTGTTATAATTTGTGGAGGAGATGGGGAAAAACAAGTCGTTTAAGGATACAGGTGAACCCATTGCAACAATGAGAAGTACAAGTTGTCATGTCGAAAACGAACTTTACAACTTTGGGGGGGGGATTGGGTGGGAGGGTGGGGGGAGAAGCTGGGAAGGGATGTGAAGGGTAAACAGAGGAGGAGGCTGCAATGCTTGATAAGAAATGTACTCATTATCTTGCCCATGTAATTGTAACCCCTCTGTACAGTATGTTCACAAAATAAATAAATAAATAAATAAATAAACTATATCTTGAACTTCTCTGATGATTCCACAAACAATATGCTTTGATTGCATTTTGAATCCTGATACCGGCAGCTAAAATCTGATACCACTATTAAAAATGAAGTTACAATTTATTTCTAGATATTTCAGTAGTATAATGGCTAGTATTTCTTTTATAATTTTTGTTTTGATATATATCATATTCATAGGATGTGTTTGTGACAGCAGACAATTTTCTCTAATCTCTCAAATTGTTAGGGAACTTTTTAAAAAGTCTGGTATTGTTATATATCCCAGGCTGACTTTGATCTCAATCTTCCTACCTCAGCCTCTAGAGGAGTGCTGGGATTACTGGTATACTCCATCACACTCAGCTTCAAACTCCCTTATCTAAATGTATTTTCATTTTATAGAAAATAAACAAAAAGTAATAGACTGGACTGTGTACTATTAGTAAGGCCCTATGTTAAATCCCCTGCATCAAAAACAAAATGGACAACTGATGACAGAACGAGACAAAAATGAAAATGTATAATCCTCAAAAGACTGTATTTAGCAGTGTATTGTTTTTAATAAAATATGTAGCTTAAGTTAAGCTGCTTAAGACAGAAATCCTGTATGTCTAACAAAATAAACTCTGATATACAGAATATATATTTGGATAATCCATGATCATCTCATTCAAATTCATCATACAAAAGAGAATAAAGAAAGAAGTGATTCTGATCAAGATTCATTGGAAGAACACCTCTTGCCTATTTTGTCCTACATATAATTCTGCCTAGAATATCATTCCCCTACTTGTCCACCTTGAATAGTCCAACTTTTCCATTAAGTTTAGCTCAAATATAATTTGCTTTGTAAAGCCTTCCTTGGTTTTTATTAGGCAGATTTTCCTGAAAAGAGCCATTTTACTTCATACATATTCAAGTCTTATTTGCATATTTCTACATTCATTCATAGGCATCAAGGACTCTTATTTTTCATACTCCTGTCACTCATATGTCACTAAGACATAGGAAGTATCAATCTCCAGGCCTTCTGCATACCAGCAAATAAACTACCACTGAATTAGACCTCCAACTCAAATCCTATTCTAGCCTGGCTTCAACAATTCCTATCTCCTAACATGATCTCTGATTCTTACCTATTGGTTTTCCCTGGCAAATCTAGATCTTCCCTGAAATCATGTCTTTCTTGCTGTCCCAAAAATGTTCACTGGCTTCAAGGAAATGTCTGTAATAACTTCAGAATTTTTCCTTACTGTGTATTCAACAATTTCAGATCAATTTGTCTCTTTAAGGTGAACAACAATGACCTTCAATTTATCACAAATATATTAGCAAATGACTCCTGAGTTCATTTTATCATTTCTAAACCGACTCCATATTTTCAAGCTTCAAACATTAATTTTGAAAATGAAATCACTTTATCTCTAATCTTGGAAAACAGACTTAAAGTAAGTTTCATTTAATATATTTGGCTGATTATTTTTGAGGTTTCAGAGAACAGATTCATATCTGAGAAAATTATCAGAAATGCGTAAGGTTGAAAGTGACTCACCTGTACTCCTTGTTGTACTCAAAGTCTTGTTTGTTATAGACGGGTTTTAGGAAATTACACTCAATGACTCCAATTACTCCCACACCTTCTCCATGAGTTGGCTTAGAAGAAAAATATTAATTTCAACACTTTAGAGTTAACTGCCAGAGGCCTTTCCTTTCAATTCCACATAACCATAGAAAGGTTAACATAATGTTCATGAGTACAGAGTGGCCATCAAGATCTAGAGAAACACTTATACACTTCAGAAGACTGCAAGTGCTACATGGAACAAGAAACTGAAATTCTAGGGCAGAAAATATTCAAACTATGATTTATGGACCTCTAGGTTACTTCAGGGCTTAATAGTTACCTCTATTCCACTCACACAACCTCCATTTTCATCTGGTTGATATGATTGCTTTAAGACTTCAATTTAATAAAAAATTTTAATTCCAAAAGTCAAGATTAAATACTACTGCTCTAGAAAACTGAAATGAAATTTTTAGAGATGTTATGTGATCATTACACATATTCATCTATTAAAATAAGCATTTTCTCCACATAGGCCACAAAACAATTACTAAAGGGATCGGACTTGCAGTGATCATTAATTCTAAGTTGATGCAAGAAGTTTTGGGGTTTTAAATATCTATTCTTTAATGGAAGGAACTGTTTCCAGGTGCTTATTAGACTGACACACAAACATGAGTTGTTTACAGATGATATAACAGTAGCAATGATGTAACAGTAGCCAGGCACTGATAGCTCACCCCTGTAATCCTAGCTACTCAGGAAGCTGGAATCTGAGGATTTTTTCCTGCCATTCAGGCAGGAAAATCTGTGAGACGCTTACCTCCAATAAACTACCAAAAAGCCAGAATTGGAGCTGTAGCTTAAGTGGCAGAATGCTAGCCTTGAGCAGAAGGTCAGGGATGGCAGCCAGACACAGACTTCAAGCTCCAAGACTGGCACACACATACATACAAACAAAAGATGCTCTAACAAGCTAGGCACCAGTGACTCAGGCATGTAATCCTAGCTACTCAGGAGGCTGACATCTGAGGATCACGATTCAAAGCCAACCTGGGCAGGAAAGTCTGTGAGACTCTTATCTCCAATTAACCACCAGAAAACCAGAAGTGGCGCTGTGGCTCAAATGGTAGAGTGCCTGCCTTGAGCTGAAGAGCTCAAGGACAGCACCCAGGCCCAGAGTTCATACCCCACGACCAAAACAAATAAACAACAAAAAATAAAACAACCCTTAAATATTATATATAGTTTGACATATAAATTATATTACATATTTGGCCCATTTAAATCTCTCAACCCTGAAACTATGAGGTAGAAAAAAGTAAAAGTACTGTTGTTTCCATTTACAGGTAAGGAAGCTGAATCACACTGATATTAAATAATTAAAAGACATAGCTCATAAAAAAAAATCAAGGATCCAAATCTCTGTCTTCAATGACCAAATTTTATGGATCTAACATTATGCATTTTTGTCTCTCCAAGATAATGTAAAGAGCAACTTTATTCACTGATAAGTTCATACAGGTAGTGAAGCTGTTGGTATTCTAACTCTGCTTCTCAACAGTAGATACCTAAACAATGCACTCAGTAAATTCTGTAGGCTGACTAAACTTGTGAAGAATAGCAAGCAGCAAGAATTTATGCAACACAAAACAGCTCACTGGTAACACAGAATTCCTATATGAGAATTTAACAACCAGTGTAAGATAGAAGTGAAACCATTAATAAAGTTGTACACTTTACAAACCTGAAATTCTCCTTTTATTCTTTCCAATCCTCTACATCAAAGAGATATTAATCACTCACCTTTATCTGGCATCCCACCTTCTCAAAGGACTTTATGAGCCGATTGTTATGGTACATCATCACTCCAAACTGGTTGTTACTTTTGCAAGAGAATCCAAAAGTGATTCTCACCTGTTTATTCTAAGGAAGTTATTAAGGATACAAGCACCAGACAAAAAAATTGCATTATTTTGCAAGAAAACTCCAAATGCCATTGGATATAAATTGATACAAACCTTCTAGAGGACATTCAGAAATATGTAGCAATCACTGAAAAATATACTTTACCTGCTGGGCACTGGTGGCTCACACCTGTAATCCTACCTATTCAGGAGGCTGAGTTGTGAGGACTGTGATTCAAAGCCAGCCCAGGCGGGAAGTGAAACTGCGGCTCAAGTGGTAGAATTCTAGCCTTGAGTAATGATGAGTTTTTAATGATTCCTACTTGATTCAAAAACCATGGTAAGAGAATGAAAAAAGCATAAAAGAATGATAGAAAACTTTGTATTTTCATTAAAACAAAGTCCCAGCTACTTGGAAGGCAGAAATCAGGAAGATTGTGGTTTGAGCCAGCTTGGGCAAGAAGTTTGAGTATCTTTCTCAAACCTATAAGGGTGAGGCTGCATTTGTCTATGATGCAGAAAATAAATCAAAAGAACAATGTTTACAACTACTTAAGAACTGTGAGCTTTCCAAGACATTGCTTTTGCTTAAAAAGCAATTAATAAAGACTGACCTAATTAATATAGTTTATACCAAAATTTTCTCTAGTATCTGGAATCCATTCCCACTGCAATGGAGTATAGGAGTGAAAATAAGTGCTCTTGTAAATGGCCACCAAAAATTCATGTTAAATTTGTTAACACATCTCATCACAAAAAAACAAACCTATTAGTCTGTATCCTCCTAACTCTATCAAAGACTAAACTTAGACCTGTATAGCAATAAAATACATTATAGCCAAAAAGAATGACAATTTCTAATCAATATACTATTTGAATCAATGGAATACAACAAAGTGTTATATGGATTATAGTGAATTATCCCTACAGCTGAGATTATCAAGCCTGATCGCTCAGAAAAAGCTGAGGATGTTTTTATTTATTTATTTATTTTTGTGAACACACTGTACAGAGGGGTTACAATTACATGGGCAGGATAATGCGTACATTTCTTATCAAGCATTGCAGCCTCCTCCTTTGTTTACCCTTCACATCCCTTCCCAGCCTCCCCCCCCTCCCCCCACCAACGTTGTAAAGCTCGTTTTTGACATGACAACTTGTACTTCTCATTGTTGCAACAGGCTGAGGATATTTTTAATGTTATTGTAAAGGTGGTGTACAGAGGGGTTACAGTTACATAACTCAGATAAAGAGAACATTCCTTTTTGGATAATGTCACCTCTTCCCTCACTTTTCCCCAGTTTTTCCTTCCTGTCTCCACCCACAAGTTGGACAGTTCATTTTCAACAGTGTCTAGTGAATATCACTGCTGCATTTGTTCACCTTTTGTCCCACCATTTCTATGCCCCCTTATTCTTCCAAAGATAGATAAACTAACAAGATAAAAGGAAAATGAAAACGACAAAGAAAAAACACCTCTTGTTTCCATTTCTTGGAGTTCATTTCAATAAATACTATTTGATATTGTACCTTTGTGATCCTGAGAATATCCCATTTTTTACCTCAAAATAAAATTCCAAAATCTACTGAACCATCAGCTACAATGTCTTGGGACCATTAAGAGTTTCCAGATGATTCTTATATAACTGGTGCACATATTAAGACTTAAGAAATGCGTCCTCCTAAACAGGGACATGGCTCAAGTGGTAGACACCAGCCTTGTATGAAAGAGCTAAGGGACAGTGCCCAAACCCTGAGTTCAAGACCCAGTACTGGCACAAAAAAAGCCCATGCGGGGATGCGGGGCTGGGAAGGTGGCTCAGTGGTAGAACGCTTAACTTGCATGCATGAGGCCCTGGGTTCGATTCCTCAGCACCACATAAGAAAAAAGCCGGGAGTGGTACTGTGGCTCAAGTGGTAGAGTGCTAGCCTTGAGCTGAAGAGCTGAGGGACAGCACCCAAGCCCAGAGTTCAAGCCCCGCAATCGGACCCAAAAAAAAAAAAAAAGCCCATGCATTGGGGCTCTGAAACCACTTGTTACACACCTCTCCCAGATCTTCATATTTTCTTAATGTCCTCCAAATAATTATTCTCTTTCCATCCCAAAATCTTCATGGAAACCCCTCTTATGACCCAAGTTGACCCACATGGTAGAGAACCAACCTTGAGTAAAAAAGCCAAGCAAGAGTATGAAGCTCCGAGTTCAAGCCCTGGTAGCAGCAAAAGGTAGAGACAGAAACAGAGAGAGGCTTCCTTAGAGCATACTATAATAAGATTTATATTATTACACACAAATTTGATTTGGAAAAGTCAAGTTTTGGGCTTCTAATGAAAATCCAGAAATTTAAACCTTAAAGGAGCAAGTCAAGTACATGTAGGTTTAAGGATAGTCAAGTACATGTAGGTTTAAGGATACTGTGTCACTCTTTCTTATGGAAGCAGAATTCGTGTGTGTGTGTGTGTGTGTGTGTGTGTGTGTGTGTGTGTGTGTGTGTGTGTGTGTGTGTGTGTGTGTGTGTGTGTGTGTGTGTGTGTGTGTGTGTGTGTGTGTGTGTGTGTGTGTGTGTGTGTGTGTGTGTGTGTGTGTGTGTGTGTGTGTGTGTGTGACATTTTCTTGATCCATTCATCTACTGAGGGGCATCTGCATTGGTTCCACATCTTAGCTATGGTGAATAATGCCATGATAAACATAGCTGTGCTGGTAGCTTTAGTATGTCCTTGTTTGTGATCACTTGGGTAAATGCCCAAAAGTAGGATTGCTGGGTCATAGGAGAGCTTGGTGTAGTCTTTTGAGGAACCTCCATACTGCTTTCCAGAGTGGCAGAACAAGTTTACACTCCCACCAACAATACAGTAGCATTCCCTTTTGACCACATCCCCTCCAGCATCGGTTGTCAGTACATTTCTTGACTATAGTCATTCTAACTGGGGTGAAGTGGAATCTCAATGTTGTTTTGATTTGCATTTCTTTTATGGCCAGATAAGTTGAGCATTTAGGTCCCATTGTGCCCTTTATTTACAATAATTAGTATATGTCTAGGATAATCTTAGCAGATGAGTAGAATACCTCAATAGCTATGTACATATGACCATATAAGATGATGCTAAGCAAAATGAACTCCAAGACATGGACATGTTGTTGTTGTTTTTAATATACTATGTGATTTTTTGTTGCTTTTGTATGTTATTCCCCCTATGGCATATCCTCTATTGTTACTGTATTTGGTTTTGGTACCCTGGTTCTGTATATACATTTATTTGAATTAGGAAAGGGGAACAACACAATGGTGAGACAAAGGATAAAGAAGAACCAATGCAACAGTGATATATCCAAGACAATATATTCGAAACAACACAACTTGGGGGATATGGGGGAGGGAAAGTAGGAGAAAATTGAGGGAAGGGGTAACAAGATTGACAAGAAATGTACTTATTACCTCACTTATGTAACTGAAACCCTCTGTATATCACCTTGATAATAAAAAAAAGAAATCTGAAGTGGATGGTACCCTCTAATAAAGATAAAGGTATAAAAATAAATGAGATGTTAAAAATTTAAAAACTAAAAAGGATACTGTGTAGGTTGGTTTATATATATCATATCCGACATTTGCCAGGCTCTTGGCAATCATCTGGGTAGTCACCTTCTTCTGACGCAGAAAGATTTTCATCCGTGGCTTCATATACAGAATACTACAATATGCCTATGGAACAGTGAAGGGAAAGTTATTGTGCTCCATTTCCAATCCTACCAAAATTCTCATTAAAATACTGCTAGCCAGGTAAGCCTTTGCTGGACAAAGATTTGGCCTAGTTGTTAATACCCTGCTTTCTTATGCCAACAACTACAATGAAATGTTACTAAAACTCATCACCTAAACTGCTTCTGTGGAGACTGTGCAAAGGAATCCTAGCACAGAGTTAAAATTTGATCTTTCATGTTATAGGACATCTAACCTCTCACTGTTGGAGAAGAACCATTCTTACTTACCCGTAAAGAATACTCTGTTTCTGGCAGCTTGGAGGTAAAATCATCAGCCTCTTTTTCTTCAGCATCAAAGTCTGATACCAGGATGTCATACTGATCTGTATCAAAGTCCAACTCAGACTTTCCATCTTTGTTTCTGAGTAAAAAAAGACAGGTACTAATCTAACAAGAACTAGCTCCAAAGCCGAGGGAGGGGGAGACAATTTACATGGAACCCAAGAGAGAGAAATAATATGAACCAATACTCAGGTATGTTTTTCCCTGACCAATAGTGCAAAGGAACTACAAACAACTCGAGAATCACACAATATATAAAGATATTTCCAATTTAAACAAATGTACTGTTTCATAGTAGTGGTACTAATGTCTAAATCAAATTGATGTCAGCTATCCTCAAATGTGGATCTTAAAATAGATCTCAGCTTGCTGAGTATTTCTGGAGAAGTTACTGAATAACATAACTTTTCTCAACTGAATAGATGAATCAAAATCATCTCTCTGGACTTAAGCATTAGCATGAGATACTAAGATTTCCCTAGCTCTAACACTATATCTTAGAAAGAAAAAAAGAGTCAGTCACAGTAGCTCATGCCTATAATCCTAGCAACTTGTGAAATGGAGTTTGGGAGGACTGTTCATGGTCAGCCCTGGAAAAATGTTTATGAAAGCCCCATCTCAACTACTAAAGCTGAACATGGTAGCGTATGCCTGTCATCCCAGCTGTCTGAGAAGTATAAAAAGGATGCTCACTGTACAGATGAAACAAAACAACCAAAGCAAAAACGACAGGGGGGGGGGGGCGGCAGAGGGGCGTAACTCAAGGGATAAAGTGCCTGCCTAGCACATGAAAAGCCCTAAGTTTACACTGAGTACCACAAAAAAGGAAAAAATAGTTTCTACAGAAGGAACAACATATATCTACTAGCTCTCTAGTATACTATTCATGGAATTAACACTTAAATATAATAGTACTTGTATTCCTTTCATAAGGACCTATCTTACGCTCATTGTTTTAGGCCACTGACTTAGGTCCACTCCAAGACCCTGCCACTGCCAGGGGAAAAGAGTCTATTCTGTGGAACTGTAGTTCCTAAAATATTAAGAAAATAAAGAGCATATTATATGACCAAATAAAATTGAGAAACAACTCTTAGAAGCTCTAGCATCACCTCCTTCATACACTAGGCCCCACAAACACTCAGAGTTTTTGTGCTGAAAACTTAATTTCTGTTCTCAGAGCTGAATCGGGGCCACTATGACACGTAACCTATATAAAGCTCAAGCCATCATACTAGTATATTCTGAACTTTTCAAGGTAATCCTGATTCTCAGTATACCACCCATTCAAACACATATAACCTTAGGAAGATCTCTTTCCACCCTGCTCTTTACCTCTCCCATACAAGAAAAAGGGTCTGGAGAAATTAAATCTTTAACTGGGGAATACTACATATAATACCCTCTCTCAAGTATTTTCCATGCCCATTAAGCATTAGCATATGAAATTTCTAAGAAGTCCTGGAGCAAAGCAACATAAATAGGCTTAAAGCTAGCTTTCTCTAAATTTATTGGCCATGCAATCCTTTATTTATAGGACATCTAATAGGATGTAACTGAGAATGTACAAAGGAAGTCTGTTTAATATGTGTAAATCATTGGAAATATCTCAAAAAAACATTATTGGGGGTTCCCCAATAGGTCACAGAGAAGATCTACTTGAAACCTCTTTTTTTCTAATCATAAACTCTGTGTAAGCCAGTATTGTTTGATCATAAGTTTAAGTTTAACCTAAGACAAAAAGTAATAATGACTATATCAGATAATCTGCTCAATTAAACATGTCAGTAATACTTCTATTTCATATTAGTTTTTACTATTTAGGTTTTAATACACTCTTAAATGTATATGTGACATGCTATGATTAAATGAACTATGTATCACAGAATATTTGATTATTTTATTCATGCTAAAGACAGGATCTTAAAACAGTCTCATTATAGTTGAAATTGATCTGCCTCAATGCTTTTTGGACTTCTACTCCAGCTCTTCTAAAAGTATTATGGACCTTATTTTTTTGAAAGATCACATTAATCACTTTCTCATACTTCAGCTTATTAGTCAAACGTAGAATAACTATCATCTACCAATCTCAAAACAGTGTCCATGAATAGGAACTCGAAGTTTATAAAGGATTCTGAGGAACTTACATAGAGTATCCCAGTTATGTGTAGCAATAACCTCAAGACATGCACGCTTTCAACTTAAATGCATAACATTTTATCAAGAACCACTCTTAATACAACCAAGTGAACATTATAGAAAAACATATCCAAATGTATCTGTTTCTCTAAACTAAAATCTGGTTCATCCTTTTTTTTGGTCAGTCCTGGGGCCTGAACTCTAGGCCTAGACGCTGTCCCTCAGCTCTTCAGCTCAAGGCTAGTACTCTATCACTGGAGCCACAGTGCCACTTCCAGCTTTTTCTGCTCATGTGGTGCAGAGGAACCGAACCCAGGGCCTCATGCATGCAAGGCAAGCACTCTACCACTGAGCCACCTTCCCAGCCCTCATCATTTTTTTTGTTGTTTGTTTTTGGGGGTGGGACTTGAATTCAGGTCCTGGGCACCTGTACCTGAGCCTCTTTCTACTCAAGGCTAACACTTTACCACTTTGAGCCACAGTTCCACTTCTGATTTTTGAATGTTTAATTGGAGGTAAGAGTCTCACAGGTTCTTTTCTGTCTGAGCTGGCTTCAAACCATGATCCCCAGATCTCAGCCTCCTGAGTAGCTAGGATTATAGGCATGAGCCATCAGCACCTGGCTTAAACTTTGCTCCATCATTCTACCTTTCTCTATTAATATCTATTATTCTTGGAATAGTATACCTGCGGACGTTCCAAATGAGAACACGAGTTCCTTTTTTGCCTGGAATGGCATCAAACTGGGCCAGTAGGTCATTTTCATTGTTGAAAATTGAATAGTTCAAGATGGCTTCCAGGCTAGGCAAGGAATCCTCAGTAATAATCATTTTTTGTAAAACCAAATACAGTCAAAGGAAAAAAAACTGAACACGTGCAGAATACATCTTCAAAGATACAATACAAAAAAGACAATGTTATATTTGTGAAAATGTCAAAGGCTGAAATCTTAAACTATTTGGAAGCAATTAAGTTCAAATCTTACTGCCATATTGTCTGGGTACAAGGAAATGAACAAGAAATAATTCTGCTATCAGATAAGCTGATATATATTATTATTTTTCAAGTATAAACATAACTATAGCTAGCCTGAGGGGAAAAAAGGAGGCCCTGAAAACTGTACTGAAGCATAGTGACTGGGGAAAACAGACTATATAAATCAAACTACAGAGAAGAGAATAAAAGTATTCAACAGAGTAAAAGTATTTCTGAACTTCTGTCCATGTTCTTATTTATTTTAAAAACATTTAATAGGGAGAAATTCCAGTTAAATTGAAGACATTTGAATATATTTCTAAATTTTAAAATTTACTTGAAACATGAATATCCAAGAGATAGCTGCAACTGCCCAGAAGAAAAATATTCTTAACAAAAGACTCAGACTAGACTCATTTTTAACCAACACTAAATTTTAACCAGCACAAAGGATATTGTTTTGCTGACTGTATGGAACAATTGGTACAATAACCGCCTGTGCATGGACACATTCCAGGTAGGTCTGTGATAGGAGTCCAACAGTGAGAGTACTCCCATTCTTGGTGAAGACAAGAGCATCTTTTCCTAGACGCATGGAACCTGACTTGAAACCATTGCCAAAGACACCGATGGGACACTGGCTCTTCTTTATTACTTTATCTGTAAAGCCAAAGCTGTAATTACACAAGAAAAAAATCAGAAATGTTAAAATCATGCTAAGATAGAATATTGACTTACACTTGAAAAACACATTTTTTTACTCCTTTTTGGTGTTTGCAAACTGTAAGTTAAAAACATAAGAAATTACTAAGGGGCAATAAGACTGATTTTTCTAAGTTGTTTGTGTGTAAAAAGCTCCACAGTGCTAGAACCATAACTTTGTAAATGTAAAGAAGGCCCCTTTTCACCGGCCAACAGAGAGTTGGCAAAGGCCTGTGCAGCTGCTTTCTTGTCTAGATAAAATAGAAAGTTAGGGTAAGGTGAAAAGCATAGTTGCTTGAAGAGTATAAAAGTACCAGATAGTGGCACTGATCAAAGGTAGTAAAGAAGCTATCTTTCAAACCTGTTTACATCATCCCCTAGAAATCTGAAAGTTGGAGATTATGTATCTTCACAATTTCAACTCTCAAAGGATAACCCTTCCAATTCTTACCCTCTGCTCCATCTGCTAGGACAGTTCACTGGAATATAACCAAGAGATAAAAATAGGTAGTTCTGCCTCTGAATATCTGCAAACAGCTGCAGTATAAAGTCTCCCTTGTTCTATTAAGGGCCTCTCACTGAGTCACCTTAGCAAACTCTGTAGCCCCTTTTATGATCAACTTTATCTCAGAGCTAGAACCATTCCCTTTCTTACTTGCCATTTTGATACTCACATAAAAAAGAATAGAACTCAAAAAATTTAAAGAAATGGTATCTAGAAAATTATCTTCACCACAGATAAAACCAATTTTAAAGACTGTTTCTCTCTAGGTGGACTAATTTTTACAATGTTGTACACTACCATATGGTTAATATTTATTGAATCTACTATGTACTGTGTATTGTGCTTAGCACTGGATACACAACAGTGAATAAAAAAGATGTAATTCTTGCCCTCATACTATAGTCTAAAGAAGAATTTAATATGTTACAGACTAGATGCCCAAGAAAGGGGAGTATTATAAAGTAATACCATATCCTTGGGGGTACAAATTTTATTAGAGCTTTGTGCATCCTACAAATGAATATAATGACAAAGAAAGGTAACTTCCAAGGAAATTGTCCTTTGAACAGCAAAGAGCATTCAGTGGGCCCTCAGTATTTCAGGAAATAAGACTTACAAAATGTTAAGATTCAGACATTCTCATTTCTCCTGTGAAAAAATTGGCTAGGAAAGATTGGGTCATTATGAGGATTATGTATTGTACAAATTATATTAAAGTGGTATTCAAACTTTAATATTAAAATGACTCATCATTTTGAGGGCAGAGTATAGCTCAAATGGTATAGTACTTGCTTTGTAAGCTCAAGGCCCTGAATTCAAATCTCAGTACTGCCAAATTTTTTAAAGAAACATTAAAAATATGTCATTCTGAGAATTATCACGTTATTCCCTATCCCTATTTCAGATCTAATGCCACATGTTAAACACAGAGCTTTTCATAAATAGGACTCTTATCTGCCATATGAAATGACTCTGTATGCTTATCTGGATTTAAGGCTTTTATATTACCATACAAGTTTCAATTAGATAGTTAAGGTAAAAGGATAAAAAATAGTGAGACTATATTATTCTCTTATTTCCTAGCCATCTTTTACCTTGTTCCCTTATTAGGTATAAATCTTCATGGTGTTACTCAGTTTTGATAGACCAGATAACTATATAAAATTGAGAAAACAAGTAACAGGATATGGCTAAAAGCAGAATGTAAAAGCACAGATATAATAAGAGAATTGCCGGATGGTCTGGACTTGTTGATGATGTTATGTTTCACTAAAACTTCCCAGGTGCTCTTTTTTCCACTTCAATTCCCAGGCTAGGTATTCTATTTAAATGCACATTTGTAGACATGCCTAGTACCAATCAAACACTAGCATGAAAGCTTTCAACACATGGGCTGGGAAGATGACTCAGAGGTAGAGTGCTTGCCTTGCATGCATGAGGCCCTGGGTTTGATTCCTTAGCACATATAAGCAGAAAAAGCCAGAAGTGGCACTGTGGCTCAAGTGGTAGAGCACTAGCCTTGAGCTGAAGAGCTGAGGAGCACCCACACCCAGAGTTCAGGCCCCTTGACCGACCAGAAAAATAAAAAAAGCTTTCACCACACACAATGAGAGAATTATAAGGAGTAATTTCATTGTTGAATATAGCTCAAATTTTTTCCAGCTAGACTTGGTGGCTCACACCTGCTATAATTCTAGCAACTCAGGCCGTTGAGATCCGAGGGTTGTGATTCGAAGCCAGCTGCCCAAGCAGGAAAGTCCATGAGATTCTTATCTCTAATAAACTACAAAAAAGCTGGAAGTAGAACTGTGTCTCTAGCCTTCAGAAGAAAAGATAAACAGGGAATAATGCCCAGGCTCTAAGTTCAAGCCCCAATAGGACCACACAAAAAATTCCCATGAGCTATCATGGTTTAGTTTAGACTGGTGGTTTCCCTTCAATGAGTCAGCCTTTGCTCTAGCCTCTCATGTAAGAAGCAACATTATTTATACACCAATGGATTCAGATACCAGCTCTTTTACTGTAAATTCTTCTTGAGTACCTTAAGAGGTCACAAAATCTAGACTCTAGTGAGATAAATTTAAATTAGGATGTTGACCAATCGAACAAGCCTTCCCAAAAACCAAAACACAAAGACAGGCACTATTGTTGACTGTATATACTGGTGATGTAATAGAGAAATTAAAACTGCTATGAGCATCCTGTTATTCTCTAGCTTGTTTTAGAACACTTCTGAGCAGAGGCAGCAAATACCTTCAATCTGTGGCTGTTTTTAACCCCTGACCTTTGAAAGAAATTTTCCATCTTGCTAGAAAAAGCAACTGAGTAAATAGGCTACCTAGTTCACACAATATTCCCAGAAGCTAAAGAAAACTTACAATGTGCCTTTAAAATTTTAATGATATGCATTGTTTTTTAATTGGACTTTCAAAGGAATCTGTTTATAAAGAAACTTACTGTCATTGCACTATTTCATCAGCATGAAAGTAGGAAGAGGAACACAGGGCTAGAAAATGGGAGACAGGATAACAAACAGAATTTCTGTAGGCTCAACAATGTTCAATAATGACTTCTATTATTTTTCCAAATACAAAATATGCCCAACATGAAAAACTAGAAAAATATACTTAACATTTTCAAAGCTACTTCTGAAGTTTAGTTATAATCAAGCAAACGATATACAAGAATGAAAATATCAAAGAAATTATTTTGTACAATTCAATCGATTTAAAAGAAAAAACAGATTAAGTGACCTCTTGTAGGTAAATAATATTTTTAGCTCATACAAATTTGTTTTAGCATTCAAACACAAATCCAGTACATACAGTGTATTAAACACTCACTAAAATAGTCCCCTAGAATTAATGTTTTAATAAGGAGGAGTTGCTCAGAGCAAATTAGTGGGAAACATGTTTAACCTGTAAAAACAGAGAAGATACTAAATCTAAGGAAGTTTCTGCCTGTTTTGCTCCTTGGGAAGGGAACAAAAATTTTAATAGATGGATACTGATCCTAAATACTTCATTTCAAATGTCATTTCTTCAGAATAGCCTTTTTTTAAGTCCCCAGGCTAGATTCAATCCCTTTGCTAAATGTTTTCTTAGAAATTTCACTCTTCTCTTCTAGCACTTCCATTGATAGAACAACAGCCTACTTAGTTCTACCAGTAGTCCAGTTCTCTCAATCCCTTTGCTAAATGTTTTCAGAAAAATTTCAAGCCGGAAGTGGCGCTGTGGCTCAAGTGGTAGAGCACTAGCCTTGAGCTGAAGTGCTGAGGGACAGCGCTCAGGCCCAGAGCTCAGGCCCTGGGACCGGATCCCCCCCAAAAAAAAATTCACTCTTCTCTTCTAGAACCTCCATTGATAGAACAACAGCCTACTTAGTTCTACCACTAGTGCAATTCTCTTTCTCACTAAACTATTAACACTTTGAGAACAAAAGGATCATGTCTGTTTCTAGTACCTTGCACACAGGTGCTCAGTAAGAATTTATTTAACACATGAATGAATCTGGAACAAAAATTGTAGTTATTTTGAAATCATCCTTTTCTTCCCTCTTTCCTTATACCAACTTTCACATGCAAAATAGAAGGTAATCAGGTATGCTGCACCTATTGTTTGATGTCTATGTCACTGGGATAAGGTATGCTGGGAAGGACTCATTAAGATAAGCAACTTTAGGGGGAAATTGCTATATACAGAACTGGTTCCATCTCATCTAAATTTTTTCCTTTTCTAAATATTTAATTTCACTATTTTTTAATGAAAGATGTAGAAATATTGGTAAATTGTCTTTTTCTTAATATATTATCAACTTTGAGGAAAAATTGATGTTATAAATTAAATGATAGGGTCAACTCTCATACTTTCATCAACACATTGTCCATGCTTTCATCTCCCTTCTAGGGGCTTTTCTCAAATGTTCTTCTAACTATGGGGATCTGAGACACAAAGTATATAGACTTGAGTTATAAAATATAACCAGTTGCTTTGACCAAACTTAACTTTTGTTTCATTGACCGATCAACGGGTTTTCTCTACAAACAGGGATAGTAATTTATGATAGTTTCAAAGAGAACGGCAACCAAATAAATTTTTCATTTTTACGCTTCCTCCTTAGCACCCCTCAATTTTTTCTCATGCTTTCACATACTCTAGTTCAGGAAGCCACATGAAATAATCAACCATATCTGCTAAAAAAGCAAGATAAGGAAGGAAATAAACTCATCTTGTACTCGAGTGTAATAATAATAAAGCACAAACGTACTATCAACCATAGAAAGAGTTATAAAGTGAACTGAGAGTGACAGCAGAAAATTATCATTACTTCAACAGTTAAAAAAAGAGAATTTCCTTACTCTACTAGAAAATCTTCCAAGATTATACATGTGAATGCTTATCTTGCATAGGCCTCAATTATCTTCATAGTTCTAACACAGAAGTCATCTCAAATCCAATACTTTTGACTGAAAAGTAAGCTTAGGTTAATCAGGGATTGGAAAGGTATTTTTAAAAATTACTAAGCCTTAAGTAGAATTCAAGTTTGTAAAGTCAAGAGGAAAGAAAGAGAATGAAGACATTTTTTACCTGAGCATTCGGTGGAGTTTGTGAGGTGTCATCCCACATCCATCATCAGTAAAGGTCAAACAAGATTTACTCTTGACTTCTTCAACATCTATGAAGACTGTCCTGGCCGATACATCTGGATCTACAGCATTATCTGAAAAAGGTAGAAATCTTTGATATTAGATGCCTCTTTCCAATAGTATCAAATCTCTATAGTTCAACCAGGCACCAGTGGCCTGTAATCCTAGCTACTCAAGAGGCTAACTTCTGAGGATTGCAGTTTGAAGCCAGTCCAGGCGGATAAAGTCCATGAGGCTCTTAATCTCCAATTAACCACCAAAAAGCTAGAAAGTGAACTGTGGCTCAAGTGGTGGAGTGCTATCCTTGAGCAAAAAAGCTCAGGGACAGCATCCAAGTCCTGAGTTCAAACTCCAGGACCTCCCCTCGCCACCAAATTTTCTACTTCAGTATCTCCATGACATGGGAAACTGTCCTTGTATTCCCCACATGAATGATCCTGAAAGTACATAGGGAGCATTATAAGCAGCACATGTACACTGAGTTATGGAGAGTAACAGGGCAGCAGAGAAAGTTATGAAGCTGATTTCTAGATTTCATGAAATAGCTGATTTGTAATCTGCCTTTCTCCAAGATTAGGATCTATGGTGAAACTATTTTGTAAGCATTTTGCTTTGATTTTTGGCCTTATCAAATTTCTTATCTTTTAGCCACTTCACTGTTCACAAATATGTATAGTAAAGGGGTAGCTAAAATGAAAAGTTGAACCAGCAATCTTGGCAAAAAATAGTTATATATTACACATATTACAGTTTATTTATGCTAATTTTATTTCCTACTTTTTTAATCACCTCTGTTAACACAGACTTTATCATGATCCCTGTTCATGACATAAGAACCATTGAAAGAGTCAGGGTGTTAAAATCAAATCATTTTAAGTGACTGCCTAAATCCCAGTGATGGCCACAGGCATGCTTAGAGAGAAAGAACAATTCTGCTGGTTTTTATTTCTGGTCTGTCATGGGGCTTGAACTCTGGGCCTGGATGCTGTCCCTAAGCTCTTCAGATCAAGGCAAGTGCTCTACCACTTGAGTCGCAGCACCACTCCAGTTTTCTGGTGAAGATAAGAGCCTCATCAACTTTCCTGCCCTGGCTGGCTTTGAACCACGATCCTCAGATCACTGCCTCATGAGTAGCTAGGATTGGAGGTGTGGGACACTAGGGCCCGGCCAATTTTGCTGTTTTTGTATTAGTCTTAAAGGTTAGGTTGCCTACTCTCCCTGCTTTCTTTTGGGAGTATTGAGGTTTGAACTCATGTCCTAAGGCTTGTTCAAATGGTATTCTATCATTTGAGCCATGCCTCCAATCCTGTTTTCAACAGTTATTTTAGAGATAGGGTCTTGTGGACTTTTCTGCCGGAGTTGGCCTTGAATCATGATCCTTCCATTCTCAGCCTTTTGAGCACCTAGGATTTCAAGTGTGAACCATGGATGCCTAGTTCTGCCCCTTTATGAAATGAAAAGTTCTGAATTAAAGTAAAACAAAAACATAGAAAATCTCACAACTTCTCTGGAGTTACATCTTCACTTTAGTTTAATTATTTGACTCCAAAGACATCAAATGTAACCATATTTTATTACATATTTGGCATGTACCCACCCCCTCAAAGACTAGTATTGTCTGGTGACTATATCTTTTGCCACAGGCCACATTTTAGACAATTGTCCGTCACTGACATATGCAGCTCAAAAGTTTCCTTAAGACTCACTAGCACAGATACAGATATGTTCTGTAACACACGTTGAACAGTGTTATTATTTGTGCCCTAAAAGATGAGCTGGAAGCTTGAACCTTAGTGTGGTGGTGCCCAGTTAGTGGAACCTTGCAGGGTGAGGAATATTTTCCTGCCGAAGGCCACTTGGATATGATACTATTATCATTCAAGAGCCATACAAAATTATCAATACAGGTAGATAGGCCATTGAAAGCCAAAAAAATCATTACCAAATGACTTCTGTAGCCTTATGTGGCCCCCAGACCAGATGTTCCATCACTGCTAAGAGGTACAGCCTATGCAAGATAATTAGGTGGTAGGGGATGACTCCCTTGGAAGGGATTGATGCTGTCAAGTCTGAAAGGGCAGAATTAGTTCCCAATAGAGTGTTGCTATAATTTGAAGACTGCTTTGTGAGTTTGGATCCTTTTTGGTTTCTCTACCAAACTTGTTTGGAAGCAGTCAGGAGGCTCTTGCCAGGATATCAGAACCAAGCTGTGTGGACTTTCCAGCCACCAGAACTATGAGGCAAACAAATCTGTTTACATATAAAGTACTCAGGCTCCGGTGTATTGTTAGTGATACAAAATGGACTAATACAGATAGGTTCCTTAATTGTTCCTGTCTTTACTAGCTCTTTAGACTAGATAGAGACCTTTCCAACTCTTCCTTTGCTCTGACATTGTACACTGCTTCACTGAAATTGGGCTGCTGGGTGAGCCAGGTAGGATCCTAGTCATATACTTGTCCCACTACCACTGACCAGACCATGTTATTTCCCAAATGGTAACTTCCCTTGCAATCAAGAAAAATGCTGCACATATTCAAATATACCCATTTACAATGCAATTAACAGTATCAGTTACAACCAAGTGAATGTGTGGAATATATACCATATAAACAAGCACAGATTAATTTCAAAGACCACTATGGCGTTGCCAGAGTCATTGGTAAGACCTATCAGTGACTATGACCTCAAAAAAATCTGAACAGCAGAAAGGTACTTCCAATAGCCCCACAGGAGGGTTGAGTTCTGATAGTCTTCCAAGTCCAAATGGGGCCTGAGCACCATATTATGCGCCAAGATAAATGGGTTAACTATGGGCAGGAATTACAGGTTGGCATGCAATGGTAGGTTTATCAGAAAGAAAGTTCTTAACTTTGTAAGATTAAAGAATTTTTTCTTTTCTCTGACAGAAGGATCCAACACTGTATAGCTGTCTGCACTCCTTCAAGAAATTTTACTTCACAAGTAGGGCCTTGTATCAGTCATTCCTGTTGGTATACAACCAAAGACTAATGCAATTTTGTCAACAAAATGGGCATCATTTATACGTGGAAAAAGCAATCTCATCTAATGCTTTATAAATATTCACAATTCACATGCAGCATATTAATTTCAATTACACGCTCATACAATAGTTCATAGTTTATTGAATGAATCAGCACAAAGGCCTCTGGCAAAATTGCTCTTTTCCTCCCAAACTTTACCAAGTTCTTTTTTTTTTTTTTTTTTGTCCTGAGGCTTGAACTCAGGATTGGATGCTGTCCTGAGCTGCTTTTTGTTCAAGGCTACTGCTTTACTTGCTTGAGCCACAGTGCCATTCCTGGATTTTTCTGAGTAGTTTCTTGGAGATAGTCTCAGAGACTTTCCTGCTTTGAACTGCGGCCCTCAGACCTCAGCATCCTCAGTAGCTAGAATTACAGGGGTGAGCCACTGGCACCCTGCTACCTGTTCCTGGTTTTGTTTTTTGGGGGGAGGGAGGTTTGCTTTTTTTAAAAAAAAAATACCAAAGTGTTTAAACACAGACACTTCAAGAGTTACACAGTAGTTGTCAGAGCAGCTAACTTTTATCTCCTTGGCTAGAAACTCATGGAGTACAAATGGTAGGGTATACAGGAGAGGCCAGGGTCAGCTGGATCAGCAGGGAAGATGAAATCAGTAGATGACCACTAGCAAACACAGCTTTACACACCTACTTACTTGCTATTTTATATAGCCTTTTACTCTGCCTCAACAAATTATAATATAATCAGCTTCAACAGATGAATTTATATCAGTAAGGCACCAAACTGGCAGCTTGTTTCAACTCTTTGCTGCTTAACCCTCTAAAAATTGGCCTGCAAGTAGCATAGGCTTTTTTCTCCCCTAGTCCAGTCCATGAACATGGAGGACAATGAGCAAACTTTTATTCTTCTCTTCTTCCTTCACTCACTACTTAGGCGAGAGCTGTATTGTGAGATTCTGCAGTGGCTTTACCCCTAACCTGGTGGCACAGTCCCCTGTGCTACTACTATCCCAGGGAGTCTTAGCTTGTCTCCCTTTAGTGGGAGGACCCTATCACTTTGGCATGGACATGAGAATCCTGGGTCTTTGTCTTCTAAAAAACTTGCAACTGAGGTCTCAAATCTCACGAGAAACAGTGATAATAAGAAACTATTTGACAGTGATAGCCTCCCATGAGAGATGTGGTGTGTAGGAGGCTGCTTTGAGACAGTGCTTTCACAAGCTTCTATCTTTGCCTATCCAGGTACATGGATACTTGCAAGGTTGCCATGTCGTTTGCTGACTTACAGTCATCTGTTGAGTATTCTTGCCTGAAAATTGCCTCTGCCTGTGCACAAACATGCGCACACACATATATTGGCACTAAACTTACCAAAAGTTTGAAATTCAACAAAAGTTTTGGGAGCTCAGTGGTATAGTACTTGCCCAGCATGGATGAGGTAAGACCCTGGGTTTGAGGCCCAGACAAAAGGATTAATAGACTATCTTATATACCTTCATTCTCTTATTTTTACAGACTTTATTCTTTGTATTATATTAACAGCCTCATAACGCATCTTTCCAATCCACTTCTCTCTCATCCAACCCATCTTACATACTGCTTTAAGAGTAACTTTACTGAAGCACAGCTCTGATCACGTTATTCTCCTGGTCAGTAAAGTTCAGACTAACAGGCCAAATCCCAGTGCCTCCTGGTCACATCCTGATTCCAACTCACCTTTCTAACGTAATTTCCTACTTGAAACTTGGAGTAAAGAATACCTGTGTTTAAATCCTGGATCTTTTAAGATGCTAGGCTTTACTTCTTTGGAAAAATACATTAATTCTCTAGATCTCCATTTCCTCATCTGCAAGATGGGAAAAGATAGTAATACTATTTGATACTGCTATTTATACTATTTAATAGCCTCAAAGGGTAAATTTAAAAAGATATTTTAAAGGTTCTTTACAGAGTTTCTGAGGACCTCCATGCTCTAAGTAAATCCAACAGCTCAGTATTCTCCATGCTTCTTTTCACATATCCAGTTATTCACCTAGTTGTTACTTTATTAATTTTTTAGTTGTCATTATAAAGGTGATATACAGAGGGGTTACCATTTCGTAAGTCAGGTAATGAGTACATTTGCCGGGAAATAGATAAGACCTAGAACAAATCATGTTAAGTGAGGTAAGCCAAACTCAAAGAGACCAGTGGTGTATGTTTTCTCTTATATGTGGAAGCCAGTTGTTCCTTTACACTGTAATGCCCTCCCGCCACCACATACACATGTCCCAATCCTTCAAATCTCAGCTCAAAAGTCACCTCCTTCACAGTTTTTCCTAACTCCCCCCTTCCTGATAAACTGGAAATCGTTGCTTTTTCCTGTCAACTCCTGCAACAGTGAGTGAATCCTTGCTGCTATATTATTTTCTATTTTGTGTCAGACTAAACAAACACTTTCTGTGTTTATCTCCTCTATTAGAAATGTGTATGTAAATTGTATTCATCTATGTACCTAGCATAATGGCCTTATTCACAGTGGTTGCTCAATAAATATTTACTCGAATAATTCACTAGAAAATTAATGCATGTAAGTAGAGAAAATTGTTGAAGGAAAACTCAAAAGGAAAGACTTGGATTACCAGTTAACAGGCCAGTGTCCCTTTTTCTTATATCACCACAAATATTTGTGATTTGGATTTAAAGTCTGTTTTGGTACATAATAACATCCATATTCACACTACAGTTAAGCCATCTTAGGCCTCGTCTAGGTTTTTCATACATACATGTTTATATATTAGTATTACAAAACTCATTAAACCTTAGTAAATCACCTAGCAAGCACAATACACACAATTCAACACATGTATTGCAAGATGAAAGAACAACAAATACCTCCCAGCACATTTATGTCTCCCACCCCCCACTATGTTATTAATCTTCTTTTTATGTTACATGCACAAAGACCTCATCTCATTCTGCAGAGGTTTATGAGGCACAGTGCCAAACCTAAAATATAGAGTGTTTTTTAGAATTTGAAATAAACCAATGCCACCATCTATTTTAGTCAAACACGGCAAAACATTTGGTGTCACCTAGTGAAAATCACCAAAATTTTCAGTCACCTTCCAAGTAATCCTCCTCTTACTATCAAATTCATGGCTTGGCCACCGAAATGACTTAGGAAAGGACTAGGTATCCTAAGGCCACTCAGTCCAGGAGCTCTGAAAACGGTTTCAAGATTTTGTTTTGTTTACTACTCTCTTAAATCTCTCCTTTCTTTCAGTTTTTTGAAGCGTTTAAAATGTGCTCTGTGTGCTGCTGTGTTTTATGCAGGAGTGCCTTCCTTCTTTGCTGTCCACACAGTATTCTGCATAGTACCACAAAAGCTGGTGGACTTGGCTTCCAGGGATCAACCAAAAAAAAAAATGCTTTAAAAGCAAACACCGGTAGAGCGAGAGGTTAAGTCCTCAGTATTCATTCCAGCGGTGTGAGGGCGCTCGTGGACTACGAACCCAGCCCTAGGCAGCCTCAGGGAGCCAAATGCACTCGTGTCATCTCTTAAGAGATGTCCCATCATTCCTAGACTTTTCTTGTGTCCAAAGTTAAAGAAACCTTTTCTCGATCTTTCCTAATCACCCCACCCAGTTGTCTGCTCTTTTCCCTCGCTGGCTTGGCGTTCTCAGTGGATTGCCAGCCCCCGTGAAGCGCAGCTGCCCGGGCCTGAGAATTTTATGCATCTCCTTTGGGCTGTTAACTGTAACAAAGTTGCCGAAATCCCACAAGGCAGGGAGAAAAACCACGCTGGAGTCGTAAGTCTTTGGATGAATACTCCTAGTTTCCTTCGCTTTTCCATGGAACCTTGGGAGAGAAACCCACCCCTCCTCCAGGGCTGGTGGAGCTGGGGCCGGTGCCCAAGTCCCCTCTCAAGCCGTGGCCTTAAGCCCAACCCAGACCCCAATTGTGACCCCTGCCCAGGCCCACGCGGCTCTACGCATTAGAGTCGCGTCCGCAGCACCACGCTGGCACCACTGCCTCGGCCCAACGCAACCGGGCCCGCCCTCACCACTCACCTAGCAGCTCCGCGATGGCACTGAAGGGTCGCGTGTGGCTGCTGGAGTTGCTCTGTAGGTAGCGGGGACTCATCTGGGGGTGAGAGAAGGTCCCGTCCCGCGTGAGGCCTCGGCCCGCCGAGCCCGCCCCAAGCGCCCCCCGCAGCCCCGGGGCCCGCGCGCGAGTCCGCCCCCTCGGGCTATCCCCTCACCCCCAGTCCCTCCGACCTACCGTGCTCAAGCGGATCCCGAAGGCCTGTGGAACATTGCCTAGCCGGGACAGCCCGACGCCTGGTGGCCCAGAGCCCGCCGGGGCCCCTCGACCCAGTAGCATTTTTTTGGCCGCCACGATAGTTGTCTGCTGCCGCCGGACTGCTACCCGGCCGCCCTGGACTAGTCCTCACTCCCACTCGCCCACGCAGCTGGCGGCGGCCGTCCGGGACTGGTCGTCTCCAGATCCAACCCGCAGCTGGCGGAGGCGGGGCGCACTCCAGCCACCTGTCCCCAGCGGGAGGGGGTGGGTGGGAGGCCGGCCGAGACGAGCGGCGGCCCCGCCCTGCCAGCGCCTCTCCTGACCTACCAACTACCAGCAGCCACTTCGGGGCCGTACAGAAATATGGCGGCTTCCAGAAAGTCTTTCCTTAATCCCCGCCCCTTATTAATTCCTGGTGTTTGCCATAGGCCAGGCCACCGAGCGGGAAAGCACGAGGGGAGGAGGGGTGGGAGATCGGCGGCGCGTGGAGTGGGGCGGGGCAGAGCAGGACGGGGCGGGGCGGGGAGGGGCGGGGCGGGAACAAGGCAAGCGGATGGACACGGTGTGGGATTTCTGGAATGGAGTCCTACTTAGGCTGCGTGACTAACAGGCAGGATAAGACAAGTCTTTCAACATGGAAACAGTACAGTTCCCCCCCCTCCCCCCGTCTCTGGGAAAAGATAGTACGCTCACGTGAAGGGAAAACGTCCTGATTCGTTATAGCAAATGAGTCTGGAAGCATCCAGACTTTTCTAGAATGCAATTGGTAAGCTATATCCACAAATCCTTGTGACCCTGCAGGGAGACTGTTTATAAAACAAAAAAAAAATGCATTTACTTAAATCTTGTACCGCCAACTAGATTATTAAGTTCTAGACAACAAGTGAAATACTATAGGAGCCTTGCACTCTACCCCTGAACTAAGCCCTCTGTCTTTGTTTTTCTCAGACATTATCGCCACTATATAGCCCAGGCTAGCCTTGAACTGGTGAAGTTTCCCCAGTGCTCCTATCACAACATGACAGACTACTATGCTGTCCTATATTAATTTTTTTCTTTGTAGTGAAAACGTGGGTTTAAAAAAATCTCTTATATGATTTTATGAAAGTACTGGAGCTTGCACTAAGGGCCTGGGTGCTGCCCCTTAGCGTTTTTATTTAAAGTTAGCCCTTTACAATTTAACCCACACCTCCACTTCCCGATTTTTGGTGCTTAATTGGAGATGAGTCTCGTGGACTTTCCTGCCCATGCTGGCTTCAAACTAGGTATTCAGATCTTGGCCTCCCGAGTTGCTGGAATTACAGACATGAGCCATCAATCTTCTAGCTATTTTGAAATACAAAATACTTTGTTAACTGTGCTTATCCTACTGTCCATTCAAACACCAGAACTTACTTTTCCTATCTAATTTTGTACTTGTTGAGCACTCTGTCCATCTTTCCCTCTCCTAGCCCCTACCTTGCCCCTGGGAACTACTATTCTACTCTTTACAGATCTCTCTATTTCAGATTGTATATATGAGTAAGGCCATGCACTGTTTGCCTTTCTATGTTCAATTTGTGTCAACACAATGTCCTCCAGGTCCATATATGTCTGAAAAAGCAGAATTTCACTGCAATGTGGCCAAATAATATTCCCATTCTTTATATACTCATCCACTGTCAAACATTTAGACTGATTTCAACTACTGACTATTGTGATTACTGTTGTAATAAACAGATGATCACAGATGTTTTTTCCAAAAGACTGATTTTATTTCTTTTTGATATATGCCCAGTAGTGAGATTGCTTGTTTTCCTTTGTCCTTTTAATAATAATCATTCTAGCTGGAGTAAAGTTGTATCTCATTATGATTTTAGTTTGTAATTCCCCAATCATTTGTGATGTTAAATTTCTTTTTCACATGCCTATTGGTCTTGTGTGTGTGTGTGTGTGTGTGTGTGTGTGTGTGTGTGTGTGTGTGTGTGTGTGTGTGTGTGTTGAGACAGGGTCTCTCTGTATAGTTCAGGCTGGCTTCAAATTTGTGATTTTCCTGCCTCAATCTTCAAGTACTGGAATTGCAGCCATACCACTGTCACACCTAGCTTCTTAGATCTTCTTTTGAGAATTGTCAATTAAAGATTTTTCCCATTTTTATCAGGTTGTCTTTATACTATTTAAAAATTGGCTTTTGCCTTGTTTAAATTCCTTTTAAATGTTGGATATTAACCCCAAGATGAATATTTATTAGTGTAAAAATTCACAAGGGTACAGGGGGCACTAGCTAACACTTTTGTAATCCCAGTTCCTTAGGAGGAAGAGATTAAAATGTACTCAATCGAAGGCCAGCTAGGCAAAAAGTTAATGACAACTGTTATCTCAACCAATATACTCATCTCAGCTGTGCATGAGACGATAGGTAGGAGGACTGTGATCTGAGCCCAGCCTTGGGTGAAAATGTGAGACACAAGCTGAAAAGTAACTAAAAAGTGAGCAAAAGGAGTGGGGGGCTAGGTGTATGTCTCAAGTGGTAGACTATCTACCCAAAAAGTGGCGGGAATTTCCCCTCTCAACAGATATTTTTCAGTGTTTACAGCACTAGACAAGTCTAATATTTTCACTTTTTGCTAATCTTTTTCTTTGGCGAGGGCATTTTAAATGACTTTTTAAAAAATCAGAGCAGTACATGCATATATTGGTTAGATAGCTAATGATTTAATTTTACAATATTTTCTAGATTATCTGTATTTGATATTACTGAGCTGTTCTGGTAGTTTGGGGGAGACACATGGGTGGGGAATTCAAGCTGCCTAAAAGTATTACTTGCAGTTGTATAAAGCAATTTCTTTGTGATTTTTTTTTTTTTTTTTGTCGGTCGTGGGGCCTGAACTCTGGGCTGGGGCACTGTCCTTCTGCTCTTCAGTTCAAGCCTACCGCTCTACCACTTGAGCCACAGCACCAATCCAGCTTTTTTCTGCTTATGTGGCGCTGAGGAATTGAACCGAGAGCTTCATATATGCAAGGCAAGCACTCTACCACTGAGCCACCTTCCGAGCCCCTCTTTGTGATATTTTTATACATGCATATAATGTACTTTGATCAAATCACCCACTCTATTACATTTCCTTATTTCCAATCCCCCTTTTGAAGTAATTTTATATTTATTTGTTTGTTTGTTTGTTTTGCAGTCATGGGGCTTGAACTCTGGGCCAGGGCACTGTCCCCCATCTCTTCAGCTCAAGGCAAGCATTCTACCACTTGAGCCACAGCACCACTTCCGGTTTTCTAGTGGTTGATTGGAGATAAGAGTCTCATGGATTTTCTTGCCCAGGCTGGCTTTGAACAGCGATCCTCAGATCTCAGCCTCCTCAGTAGCTAGGATTAGAGGTGTAAGCCACCAGAACCTAGCTTAAAGTAATTTTAAACCAGTTTCATCATTCTATTTTCATGCATGCATATATAGTACTTTAATCATATACACATACTCACCTTCCCATCATCTTCTTCCTTTGCCCTCTTCCACTGGTGCCCTCCACAAACAGTCCCAGTTTATGTTCATGGCATTCAGATTTTAAGGTCTATATTCTGCATATGAGAAAAATGCATGAACTATTTATCTTTCTCTGTCTAGCTTAGCTTATTTCTTTTGACATACTTATCTCCATTTCAATCAATTTTCTGCAAATGACAAAATTTCATTTTTCTTTATGACTAAAATATACTCCATTTTGTATATGTACACCAAAATTTTTATCTGTTCATTAGTTGATGGACATCTTGACTGATTCCATAGTTTATCATAAATATGCTGCTAAAGACATAGGTGCGCAAGTATCTTGATTTTTTTATTGTATGCTTATTTTCATTCCTTCAGATATATACCCGGGAATGGTATATGATAGTTCTGTTTTTAGTTTTTAAGGAAAGTGCATACTTATTTCCATAATAGATACACTAATTACATTTGCACCTAAAGGGTAAAAGGGCTCCTTTTGTTCTGATATCATTGTCAGCATTTGTTGTTTGTTTCTTCTTTGGTAGTACTGAGGTTTAAACTCATAGCCTCACATTTGCTAGGCATGTGCTTTTCCACTTCAGCCATGTCTTGGAACCCTTTTACTGTGGGTTTTTTACTCTTGATTTTTTTTTTAGTTTAGAACCTACTATTTTATTTTGCTATTATAAAGGTGATATACAGAGGAGTTACATAAGTCAGGTAAAGAGTACGTTTCTTTTTGCAGAATGTCATGCCTTCCCTTGCTCTCTCCTAGATTTTCCCTTCCCTCCCCACTCACAAGTTGTATAGTTCATTTTTCACCATAGTATCTAGTGTGCTCTTGCTTTAAAAATATATATCCATTGTTCTTTTTATTATTTTTGTATGGAGAATAGAACGAGGATCTTGTTTCATGCTTCTATATATAGATATCCAGTTTTTTCCACATAGAACATTGTAATTACATTAAAAGCAATAACAAGAAAGATAGAACCACTTGTGTCTCTATCTTGGGATTCATTTCGCTTAGCATCATCTTATAGGTACATATGTACATAGCTTTTGATCTTTTCTGCTTGTCATAAACATGTACTAGTTACTGCAAATAAGGGAAACCATGGGACCTATGTTTCTTTGGGCCTGGTTTACTTCACTTAATATAATTTTTCTCAAGTCTTTCCATTTCCTAACAAATGGGGCAATCATTCTTTCTGATGGAGTCATAGAATTCCATTGTGTGTGTGTGTGTGTGTGTGTGTGTGTGTGTATGTGTGTGTGTGTGTGTGTGTGTGTCACATTTTCTTGATCCATTCATCTACTGAGGGGCATCTGGGTTGGTTCCATATCTTATGCTGCATGAATATCCAGTTTTTTAAATACAATTTGTTGATGAGGCTGTATTTTCTCCAATGTATGTTTTCGGCTCCTTTGTTAAAATCTGATGGATTTCTTTATGCATCTGATTAGTCTACACGTCTGATTTTGTGTCAGGACCATACTATTTTATTACTATATCTGTGTAGTGTGTGTGTGTGTGTGTGTGTGTGTGTGTGTGTGTGTGTGAAAGAGAGAGATGTATATATCTATATATATATGTGTGTGTGTATATATGTGTATATGTATATATAAATGTGTGTGTAGCTAGGATTACAGGTGTGAGCCACTGATGCCAAGCTTTCTGTAGTGTATTCTGAAGTCAGATATTGTGATACCTTCAGCACTAATCTTGCTCAGGATTGCTTTGGCTTTTGGGGGTATTCTGTGCTTCTGTAGGCATTTTAGGATTAAATTTTCTGCTTCTGTTAAAATGGCATTGGTGTTTTGATGAAAATTGCATTCAATCTGTAGATTACCTTCGGTGGTTTAGCTATTTTCATGTTGTTAATTCTGTTCATCAATGAACATAGTAGGTCTTCCCATCTTTTAGATTCTTCTTCAATTTTCTTGTTCAGAATTTTATGATTTTAATGGTAGAGGTTTTTCAATTCCTTGGTTACATTTATTCATGTGTATTTTTAAAGACTATTGTGAATGAGACTTTTCTTCATGTCTTTCTCAGCCTGATCATCATTGGGATGTAAAAAAGTGGCTGGTTTTTGTGTGTTGATTTTATATCCTGCTATTTTGCCAAAGGGGTTTATCAGATCTAAGAATTTTGAGTGACATCTTTAGGGTCTCAAGTATAGAAGCATATTATCTGAAAATAAGGATAATTTTACTCCTTCATTTCCTATTTGTATTCCTTTTACTTCTTTTTTGCCTTTATTTCCTGGCTAAAATTTCAATCACTATATTGAATAAGACTGAGGAAAATGGACATCTTTGTCTTGTGTCTAAATTTAGAGAAAAAGAGTTCACTTTTTTTCCTGCTTATTGCAGGAAAGTTTGTTGTATATAGCTTTTTATTATGTTGAGGTAGGTTTCTTCTACTTCTAATTTCTTTAGAGATTTTTATCACAAAGAGAGGCTGCATTTTGTTAGAGTGTCTTTCTGTGTCTTTTGAGGTTATCATGTGTGTTTTTAAGCTTTATTCTGTATATGCTATTTTACATTTATTGATTTGTATATATTGAACCATCCTTATTCACATCTCCAGAATAAAACCAACTTGACTATGGTGTATGTTCTTTTTAGTATATTGTTGAATTCAGTTTGCAAATTTGGCTTTTTCCTTTGGTGCCGCTGAGGCTTGAATTCTGGGTTGTGTGCTTTCTACTCATTTACATTACCATTCAAAACATACTCCTAGCCCTTTTTACTTTGGCTATTTCAAATAAGGTCTCACATTTATGTCCAGACCTGCCTAGACTGTGATTTTCCTATTTAAGCTTCCTGCACATCTGGAGTGACAAGCATGCACCACCATACCCAGCTTTTTTATTAAGATGGGGGTCTCATGAACTTTTTGCCCTGATTGACCTCAAACCACGATCCCCTCAATCTCTGCTTCCTAAGTAGCAGCCAATCCCCATTTAGCCCAGTTTGCAGATATTTCATTGAAATTTTTTTGTGTTTCTAGTCATCAAGGAAATTTAACTAGAATTTTCTATTATTGTATCTTTGAAAGCTGGTATCAGTGTAAAACTGGCCTCGTTGAATAATTTATACAGTGTTCCTTCCTTTTCTTTTCTAAAAATATTATTATTTTTAAGTAATTGTACAAAGTGGTTATTATCCAACCTGTCATTTTATGAGTACAATACATCTTGATCAATATCACCCCTTTCAATGTTCTTTGTGTTTCATGGAATTGTTTGAGGCACACCAGTGTTAATTTTTTTTTGGGGGGGGTCCGGTCATGGGGGCTGAACTCTGGGGCTGGGCGCTGTCCCTCGGCTCTTCAGCTCAAGGCTAGCGCTCTACCACTTGAGCCACAGCGCCACTTCCGGCTTTTTTTCTTTTTGCTTATGTGGTGCTGAGGAATGGAACCCAGGGCCTCAGGCATGCAAGGCAAGCGCTCTAACACTGAACCACCTCCCCAGACCCCACCAGTGTTAATTTTTTAAAGGTCAGGTACAATTGAACAGTGAATCCATCTGGGCTTTTCTTTGTTGAGAAACTTTTTTCCTAATTTAATTTTGTTACTTGTTTTATATCTGGCCTGGTTGTTTATATTTCTGTTATTCACTTTTAGTAGGTCACAAGAATCCAGAAATGGATATATTTCTTGTAGGTATTCCAGTTTATCAGAATATAGATTTTCAAAGTATTCTCTAATGATCCTCTGAATTTTAAAATTAGTGTATTTGCTAATATTTTGAATAAGAAAATAGTATCTCCTTATTGTTTTGGTTTGCATTTCCCTGACTACCAGTGAAGCTGAGTATTATTTGAAATATTTATTTTGCATTTGTATCTTCTATAAGTGCTTGTTGGTATCCATAGGCATCCCCTTGCTCCCTTGGGTCCCTTGCATTTGTCTTTTTTAAAAGTTATCCAAAATACATATAAGTACAGAGTAATTTAATGAATCTCTCTATCCTTATTACTTAGATGTAGAAACTGTCAAGATCTGCAATGGAATGAACATTTTGTGTCTCTTTAAAATTCATATATTGAAATCCTAACCACTAATATAATAGTATTAAGTAGTGGGGCTTTGGAAGGTAATTAGATTATGGGGATACAGCTCTCATGAATGGATTAGTGCCCTAATTAAAGAGACTACAGAGAGATTTCTCACCTTCTTCCTCCACATCAGGACCAAAGGAGATGTCTGTTTTGGCTTATGCATATCCAGAAGAGATCCATCTCCAGAACTCCAACCACATTGGCACCTAACCTCAGACTCCCAGCTTTCATAATTATGAGAAAAAATATGTTCTTTATATGCCAGCTAGTCTGTGATATTTTGTTAAAGAATCCTGAACTGCCTAGGACACCGTTTTCCTATATTAAGATTTTTTTCCTTTTTTAAAATTTTTATTTCTGTAAGTGTTGTAGAGCAAATCTCAAACATCATTTTGCTCTGTGTATTTCACTGTCATCTAAAAACAGACATTGTCTAATCACCATACCACTTTCACATCAAGCAAAATCTATAATCGTTCTTTAGTATCCTCTAAGATCCAGCCCATATTCTGATTTTCCCAATTGTCTCAGAAAGTGTCTTTTTATACTCAGTTTATTCAAACAAGATGCACATATTGGACCTGGTTTTGTGTCTTAAATCTATTTTAATTTAAAACACTCCCCTCATTTTTAATACATGCTATTGAGTTGTTGAGGAAACCAAGTCAGTGGTACTGTTGAATGCCCTGCATTCTTTTTCTGTTTGCTTCTTTATGTTGTCACTTTACTCATACCTCCTGTTATAGGAGTCAAATGTGACTTAACTATAAATTATAAGTTGGCATTAGAGACTTAATTAGATTTCAGCACAATGATTTTAAGCAGTAATATTCATTCATGTTTCTATGAATTGCATATTGTACCACACCAGAAGATACATACTCTACAGTACTTAGAAATGCTCAGGCTCATTGGTGGGTTCATCTGGAGGTGGGAAACTGAAGTTTCCACTACAAATTTCTCGTTTCATTCATTGGTATTCATTGTCTGAAAAAAATTATTCATGCCACAAAATTGATATGGCTTCATAATTTCTTCTAATTTATTAACTGAATTTCTCTGTATAGAACGTATGTTCTTTAACCACGGCTGTTAGGTTCCTCTGTAACACAATTTATACAGGATAGATGCTTTATTTGGGGGGATAAGTTTTACAGTAAAGAGTCAGTGTCTATGGTAGAGACATCTCTCATTTCAATAAGTCTATTGTCTAGACTAGTAGGACTTGTCAACAGGATGTCTCTAGCTGTTAGCCCCTTCAGGGTTTGTCTCAGGTACTGTGCTTTGTCCAAGTTTACAGTTTTCTGGGGTTTCTCACAGTGACTGACCAATGAAGGATACCTGAATATCTTAGCACAACTTGAGGCATTTCTTTTTTTTTTATTAACATTCATTAATTGTACAAGGAGAATGAAAACAAGTATATATAGCATATCCTGGTTCACCCCTCTATTACTCTAACATTTCTAGAGTAATGTTTACTCAAGATCTCTCTGTGTGGCTGGCTGGATCTATACTATTTGGCTCAGCTTTTCTGCCAACACCTGCTTCTTTGCATAGATGTTATCCCATGAGCACTTCTTTGGGTGTGTGTAGGATGTGTGTGTGTGTGTGTGTGTGTGTGTGTGTGTGTGTGTGTGTGTGTGTGTGTGTGTGTGTGTGTGTGTACCAGTCCTGGAGCTTGAACGCAAGGCCTGGACACTGTCCCTCAACTTCTTTTGCTCAAGGCTAGCACTCTACCACCAGAGCCACAGTGACACATCTGGCTTTTTCTGAGTAGTTTACTGGTGATAAGCGTCTCATGGACTTTTCTGCCTGGGCTGACTTTGAATCATGATTCTCAGATGTCAGCCTCCTGAGTAGCTAGGATTGCAGGTGTGAGCCACTAACACTCAGCTCCATGAGCACTTCGTAATAAGCATACTACACAGTAAACTGCATCATGGAGTTTACTCCCTGGGGAACTCAAACTGTGCCACTTGAAACTGGGAAACCCAATAAAGTTAGCATTAATTTTATTCTCTAGGAGCTAGTTCACTCACTCCCCAGTTATATCAAAGGGGTTAAGAGGAACCCCGAGAGAACTCCTACCACAAAGTTGTAGTAATCTTATTGCTAAGAGTTCCACCAGGTGGTGAATTGGAATAGTATACTAGTAGAAGAGAATGTGTTGTCTGGTATGATATATCAATAAAGTGTTTGAGAAATATGAAGCAAGTAGTAGCTATAAGAGAATGGAATTATATAATTACTGAGTTAAAAAATTGTCCTCCCAATTAAGACAATTTTGCTCTGTGATAACTTGGATGTTGCTTGGGAAAGAATAGGACTCTAACAAGTGGTTTGTGGTATCTAAAAAAAGTCTTCAATCCCCAGATATCCCTGAGCTTGTAGAATTGGCTCAAACTCTCTGTCTAATCCCTTTTCTTGGAGATATAAAGCACTTCTTCTTCCCAAGACAAGATGTACACTATTCTCCCTCCTGGCACTAGTCCTATAAAAAGAGTTAGCTTTAACTCTTGTTAAGGCATGGATATGAAAGGCCTGTTAGTAGAAGAAAGTTATTATTTTCCAAGGAGATAGATGCAAGACTTGGCTAGCACGTATTAACAGGAGCTGGAAGATTTCACACGGACTCAGATTCTAGGAGTATTTGATTACACAAGCTAGACTGTAACATTGGATAATGGACAATTTATCAATGTGGGAGTTCTCTCCTGAGATATAGGATTTAATGCCCTGACAACATCCACAGGAGATGGTGCAAAGAGTACTAGATTGTTCCTACAAGTACAGGACAAATGGTACATCATGTTAACTGAGACCAAAAGGCCATGGTCTGCTGTAGCAATAGTGGAAGACGTGAACAAAAGATCAGAAGAAAACATACTGGAGTGGATATACCAAACAAAACTAGAAAACTCAAAAAAAGGCATACTATTAGCCAAGACCAAAAGAACTATGCTGGCTGTAGGAACAATATGCTGGTTATAGGAAAAACAGTTGGTTATAGGAACAACAGGAATCAGTGATGACTCCTCTCCCTGTAATGTGAGACACTTTACACCTAGGTTTACCATAGCAATGAAGTAAGAAGACTAGTAACATCACCTTGTACTCACAGCCATCCTGACACCTAGCTGAGTGATGGGGACTTTCTACCTAGCTTCAAAGGCCTAGAGTGAGACATACCATTCTTTGAATTGCAGATGCCTAACTCAATAGGTAGAGCAAGGAGAGCTCTGCTTCAGAAAATATGTAGATACATCATTGTGATTAGCCCCAGGGAAGCTGCTTCTTGTGCTTTTATGATGGGGCTTTGTCTTTGCACAAGCATGTGATTTTTGTCTTTAAAAGCTAAGTTCAGACCTTGTTCGGGATACAGGTCTTTGAAACAGGAGTCCACCTGCAGATGCTGGCTTCCTAATAAAGAATCCCAATTCAACCTCTCAAAATGTGGATTCTATGTTTCTTGCCAACAGAGATACCTTACACCAGCAATGGGAACTGGAAAATAATAGAGGCATCACGGCTGAGTTTAACCAAATAAATTGGGTAGGTGTAATTATCATGAGTGACAAGGTTGGAGGAACAGCCAGGGAGTCTGAGTGCAGTTATGGAAATGATAAATAGAACTTGGCCTCCCAAAGAGAAAAACAAACAAGGAAAATACAGGCCTATTCTAGAGATGTTTTCACAAACACCCTTCTCTCTGGTTGGAACATTTGCAGAGTGACCCACTGACCTTTTTCCTCCCTGAATACAACACTAGCGTTTGGGAAGTCTTGTTTGCCTCAGCAGCTCAGGGGAGGCCCACGGCCTGCCTTCTTCTGAGACATGCTTGTGTGGTCCTCCTGCCTCATTTGCCTCAGGGCATTGGGAACCACCATATTAAGTGCAGCCGTGTTTACTACTTGTAGGCTTTGGTGTTTAAACAAAAGCCTGTTGCCATCCCCAGCATTTGGCCTCCTGATTGGCAGCTGGGGTCCAAAGCACCCCTCTACCCCTCCCCAGCTCCCCACGTCAGAGTCAATCCCCAGGGACCATGGGAGCTGCCAAGAGTCTAGCGCCTGGCCTCCTGCGGCCTTGCAGCAACAATAAAAAGCAACAAATGAATCCACCCAAATCCCACCCCTGTGGCTCCATAGGACAGTAGAAAGGCCAGAACACGAGGGTCCACACGGATCTTCACCAAAAAGGCCTTCCGGGACCGCTGGTATTAGTACAAGAGATTTCCCAGCACCAGGGTTTTCCCAGTTGTGGGAGCCCAGGTTCTCATGCCCGCGAGTGCAGTGCCTCAGGAGGGTGTGGTAGGGCCCCCCAAAAGTCCCCACTAGCCTCTGTCTTCAGACAGAGCTTTAGATCTCCAGACTAGCTTCCCCTTGCTCCAGAGTCTAAGGTCTGAAGCTCTGAACCATCTCCAGGATCTTTATTTTTATTTCAGACTATCACTTCTCATGGTCCACTCTAATTCTCTGGAAGAGAACCCACATTTGTGAAGGAATGCTGCCCGGGAAGCCTTGTTTGGTGATGAACTACGTGCAAACTCACAGTTATGGTGAGGAGCCTAGAGACACAGACATTTCCTCCTGGTTGGTAAGCTATACCAGAGAGCTCTAATGATTTGGCACCTAGGTGGTGATGGTGGTGATGGTGGTGGTGGTGTGTATGTTTCTTCTAGTGTGTTCTGATCCATTCTTTAAGGTCATCCAAGTTTCTGGATGGACATGATGAATCCTAGAACATATCAGGATGAGAGGTCAGCCAAGTATACCACACCTTTTAGAAAGGCCAAGAGTTAGAATATGTATCTTGATTCTCTACTCAATCAGCCTGTAAGCTGTGCCCATATCACCAACCAGCTGTGATCCACGAAAGCTGACTGAGCAAGGCTTTGTGGGTAGGAAGACAGGGAGCATCATCAGGATCAAGCCTGAAGGCACTGGGCAGTGGAGGGAGTGGAACTGCTGTGCAGCCATGACAAGGCTTCAGCCAACCTCATGGAAGCTCAGAGAGGTCCTGGATTGCAGTGATGTTCCAACTGTGCTGTGGCCCTGGATGGAGACTCAGGCTGTGCACTGGTGGCCACCAGCACTCCCAGTAGCAGTACTGAGAACAGAGTACTTGCTTACTAAGGAGGAGAGGCAGGGCCCAGTTGCACCTGTAAGACAGGTGTTCCCACTTGTAATACAGTGACTAGGAAGAGTTCAAGCTCCCTTCCAGCCCAGGGCTCTAGGATTGCACAGGCCACGCTCCCACCCCACCCCGATCCTACTACCCACTCCCTCTCAAGCTGCATAGCATCTAGTACCTTTCCCCTTGCTTACTATGTGCACTGATGACTGGTGTTATAGTACAGATTCTTGGGAAATCTAAGGCATTTTTAAGGGCTTGTCCAGTGAAACCCATCTAGAGCATCAGCTTCCTGGCTCCTTCCTTCCTTCGTCTGCTTGGTAAATGTCTTGTTTCTATCCTGTTTCCCCAAGTCACTCTCCTTTCCTTTGCCCTTGCCCTTTGAATAGGATGGGTAGTGTTCATTCATGTGCATCTGTAGAGGGAAGGACTTTGGAAGCAGACCTGGACTGGAATCCCAGTTCACTTCTCTTGAGCTGCATGATGGTAGACATGTCAGTTAAGCTCTCTAAGGCCTTTTCTTTATCTGCAGGAAATGGAGTTACCCACAGACATGGTGATATAAACCTATCATTTCAGCACTTGGCTGGCAGAGGCAAGGAGATCAGAAATATATAGCCTAGGCTATATATGGAGACCAAGTCTCAAATGGAAAAAATTAAATTATATAAAAAGGAGGTATTGATATGCTTGTATAGTTGTTGTGAGATGCAGATGAGATAACATCATAAAACTGACTACTGCAAAGCTCAATGGAGCTCTGTAAATGTTAGCTCTCTTCTTGTCTTCCTTCATGGAAATGACTGAACCTAAAACAACCTTCAATGACTGGTTTCAAAATACTGTATTTTATTGTTATTTTTATGAGCTTAAATGTTTTAAACTTATAACATTATTTAAAAATGTTTACCAATAAGACATTTTGTTCTAAGATAAGGTGTGGGTATGTAGGCCTGGCTGGACTCAAACTCATGTTCTTCCTGCCTCAGTTTCCCCAGTTCTGGCAGCCCAACCAGAACATTTGAGATATATTGTATCGAAGCATTTTGGACTGAGATTTAAACCAGTTTTATTATAGCCACTGGTGTGGTGAGCTTTGCAGCTCTGATTTCACTTCTGGACATGAAAACTCTGAGAAGGCAAACTGATCTCAGAAAAGAATAAAAAAAATCAAAAGCAGAAGTGGGGGACATACACTCTTCAAATGGCAGATTTGTTGACAATCTAAATTGATCTAGGGAGCTAAATTAGTCACAAGGCGCAGGGGCTGTAACACTGGGGCATGGTCAAGTATGGAGCACTCCTTAAGAGCCCAACAAGGCTGGCTGAGAACCTGAGGAAGAGATGCTGGAGGCAAAAAAGAACTCTGGGAGAAGGTATGAGAGCATATCGCGGCTGGGGGCTCCGGCCTAAAGGCTGGGGATATAGAGTGATAAAGTACTATCTACCGTGATAGCTGCATGGCAAGTGAGCACAAATTTGCTGGAGAGGCAAGAGGTATCCACCCTTACTAGCCTATTCTGGGCCTGCCAGTCCTTGAGCCATGACAAGAACAAAGTATTAAATTGTAGCAAAACCCTAGGGATTAGGATCCCTTAAAGAGAAACAGTAGGCTAGGGTGAATATGCCCCCTTAAAAGTCTGTCTCTGGTGGGAGCATAAAGGCTTATCTCAAAATTCAGGACACTGGGGCCCAAAGCTAAATATGTGTCTATTTCTTGGTTTTTGTTTCATCTTTTCTGCAAATTGTAGCAATGCTATGAGCAAGAGACACATAGCTAAATTTCTCTTTTCTTGGTTTTAAACAAAGCTGTAAAAAATTATATATGCATATACATATATGATACATGCATGCATATATATATATATATATATATATATATATATATATATACACACACATAAATTTTCTCTTCATGTTAAGAAAGTGTTTGGACCCAGAGCCAGGTCTTATAGCTAGGAACTCTGGTAAAATAATGAACTTTCTCCACTTCCCTTTCAGCACTTTCCCAATATCCTAACCAGACCTAGGTCGGCCTCCTTCCCTTATTCCAGTCTGTAGGAAAGTACAGCAGGGGCCAATCTGAACACTGGGGATACCATACTTCGTTTCCCTAGATTGATGCAGAGCATAAGGCCTTCCAAATGAAAGCTATTCTCATGCCTGGGTTGTGTTTGTTTTCTTTCTCTTCCCAAGGTCTTTTTTTTATTTCAGGGAACTATCATTTTTTGCATCTTTATTGTTATTTTAAAGGTGATGTCCTGAGGAGTAATAGTTACATAAGTCAGAAGAGTACATTTCTTTTTGAACCATGTCACCTTTTCCCTCACTCTTTCCTAGTTTTTCCCTCCAGTTCCCACCCACAGGTTATAAAGTTCATTTTCAACATAGTGTCTAGTATCACTGCTGCATTCTTTCACCCTTTCCCCACCATTTCTGTGCCCTTCCTTTATCCTCACAAAGTTAGAAAAACAAACAGCAAGACAAAAGGAAAAGAAAACAAAAACAAAGAATAAAACCCCTTGTTTCCATTTCCTAGAGTTAATTTCGATAAATGTTACTTTATATGATTATACGTATATAGCTACTGAGCCTTTGTGATCCTCTTTAAGAATATCCTCGGGTCTCATTCTGTGTGAATGCCTAGAGACCTCTATAATTTACCATGTGCCAGTGTATGTTTTAACCACCTACTGGTTTTACTTGTAGATTTATAGGCATATTCTAGTTACTACAAATGAGGGAAACCATGCAATCTCTGTTTCTTTGAGTTGGCTTACTTCACTTAATATAACTTTTTCCAAGTCCATTTCCTTACAAATGGTACAATATCATTCTTTCTGATGGATGAGTAGAATTCCATTGTGTATATATGCCATATTTTCTTGATCCATTCATCCACTGAGGGGCATCTGGGTTGATCACATATCTTGGCATTGATAAACAATACTTCAATGAACATGGTTGTGCTGGTAGCTTTAGTGTGGCCCTGTTTGTGTCTGATTACAAACTCAACTAAACCTATCCCAGGACTTGGGCCTCAACTTGAAGCATGTATGTTCAGTTTTTGTTTTCCTCTCAGGATACATATCCTTGCTCATATCCAATAAGGATTCAGGGTGTGTCATAGGGGAAGTGAGCTAGCTTCAGCTACCTCCGGAGACAGGAAAGGTACATGTGTCATGGGGAGGTATGCTCCAGACTAGGTAGGAGTGTGCTCTTGGTAGTCTTTCCTCTGGGTGACAGCTGACCATAGGCAGTGAGTCAAGGAGAAGCGTCTCCTGACAATGTGGTGTTCAGAGGGGGAAAAGACACTATGCACAAAGGTATAGATGAGTAGCTTTTTGGTTCACTCAGGTGGGGCTTATTATGGTTGCTTTTGTATATTTAGGGAGAGGTACCTAAATGATATTATTAGCAGTTGTCAAAATTTTTCAAAGATTTAAAAATTTTTATTGTGTGAAGATTTTACCTAAAAAAGTTAAAGAAACAAAAAAAGGTAAAAACAAACACTGATCTCTAAAGCCATGCAGTCTGCAACATTTGGAAGAACTGCACAAAAATTAGGTTCATTGATGGATGAATACAAGAATTGATAAATACATGATAAAGCAAATATAAGAAAATGTAAATTTTAGAATTTATGTTTGCCTATATGAATGTTCATGACATGGTTAAATTTTTTTGTAAGTTTGGAAATTTCCTATAACTATGTATTTCTAACTTATTTTAAATCAAGCAATTTTAAGCCACTTCCAATTGGCTTTCTTTTTCACAAGAATGAAGTAAAAAGTAGATTAAGTGTTCTGAAAGCTGTGCTAATTGTTAACCAAGCCTTCCTTGACAGCTCCCCATACTAAGTTAGCTAAGCCTGTCTAGTGGTAGATGAAGTTTGCACCCAGGGGACCATGAAATAGTTAATAGACTTTCTATGTTGTTAAAATTTTGTTTCACACCAAAAATAGTTTATACAGGTTGTGTAACAGCTGCTGTTGAAATTATGTCTAATGGAAGGTTTTGATTCACACCAAAAACACTTACATGTGTTTTGAGTGGCTAAAATTCTGGTTTCCTAGGAAATAACTATACAAGTCTACCCTGGGGACTCTGAAATCATCCTTCTTACTTTTGCCTGGTTCACTGCCTTGGAAACATTCAAAACAGATTGCTGGTCTGCTTCTAGGCACAGGGATTGTGAGACTTGCTTGTCCCTTTTATTTAGGAAAAATGTTTTTCTGATTATACAAGTAATTACATGCTCACTGTAGAAAATTCGAAAGAGACAGAAAAGTATAAAAAAATAAAATTAGAATCACTTGTAGCCCTACCATTCAGAAGCAACCACTGTTAATGTTTTGACATATTATCTTCCAATTTTACTTACATGCAATTCTTATATAGTTGAGCTCATCTTGAACATATAATTTTAGACACTACTTTCATCAAATAATGTGATAAAATAAGCAATTTCCAATAAATCATGCTTTTATAACTATTTTATGTAGCTAAACCTTCCTATTAATATTTAAGTTGTATCTATTGTACAAGTATTATTGTAAGGTATATACTTGGTGATAGAAACGTCTATATTTGAAACTATTCCCTTTCTAATGTTAGTGATGGTGTTGTCTAAGAGCTGTAGTCTCATCAGGTACTTATAACTTTTCAGCTTTAATTATCAAGGTGAATTCCAGGATATCTAAGCCTACTAACAGGCAGTTTTCCTCCAGAAAATATAATAAAAGGAAAAATATGAAATTATAGTTTCAGTGACAGAAAGGACACCCATGCCATCCCCAAATCTAAATATAATGAGCTTCCAAAACACTGATAATAATGTGTCTTTCAATTAAACCCCCACTCCTAAATATATATGTCTTTATTGTACTTTATTCTTATCTGAAATGGTCAAAAAGTTTCCCATGTTGTTTGTTCTGGCAGAACTCCTTTAAAAGCAGAGCCAAAAACACCTTGTCCAGCTGAGCTGTGTGTTGCTAGCTAAATTAATGAATTGAGAAAGTTCACTAAAACTAAAATCGTTTTTTGAAAAAAAAGTGGTAATTTATTTACAGCTAAAGACTCATAAGTCCTAGAAGGACATATATATTCTCATTCTGATGTCACACTCCTTCAGATCTTTCTCAAAAGTGACAATATTTGCTTTAAAATATTCCAGAAAAAGTAATACTACATGATGAAACAAGATCACTAGAATATTGACAACTGTCTACCCTTGAATATGTTTGGAATATTCCATAGTAAGGAGTCAGAAAGAAAGATACCTGAAAATTAAAAGTAAGAAACAAAACCAAAGCTCCCATAAGATAAATCCTCATAGAAAATATAAAATTTAATCTTTTAAGGTTGCGAGATTTTCACATTTAACTCATTTTCTTTCTCATGTGAATGTTTCTAACACATTTATAAGATTATTTCTTTGTTGCTTTGTATGTCCCTCCCCCATGGTATAACCCCTGCTTTCACTGTATTTCGTGTAGGTATAATTTGTGGAGGGGAAGGGGAAAAACAAATCATTTAAATAGGGATGCAGATGGACCCATTGCAACAATGAGATGTACAAGTCGTTATGTCGAAAACGAACTTTACAACTTTGGTGGGGGGGGATTGGTTGGGGTGGCGGGGGAAGATGGGAATGGTTGGGAAGGGGAAACAAAGGAGGAGGCTACAATGCTTGATAAGAAATGTGCTCATTATCTTGCCCATATAATTGTAACCCCTCTGTACAGTATTTTCACAATAAAAATAAATAAATAAATAAAAATTTTTGTGGGCTGGGAAGGTGGCTCAGTGGTTGAATGCTTGCCTTGCATGCATGAGGTCCTGGGTTCAATTCCTCAGCACCACATAAGCAGAAAAAGCCAGAAGTGGTGCTGTGGATCAAGTGGTAGAGCGCTAGCCTTGAGCTGAAGAGCTGAGGGACAGTGCCCAGGCCCAGAGTTCAGTCCCCATGATCGGGGGGAAAAAAAATTATGTCACTCTTTGGGCTTGACCTCAGGGCCTGGGCATTGTTCCAGAGCTTCTTTGCTCAAGGCTAGTGTTCTACCACTTGAGCCACAGCTCCAGCTGTTAGTTTATTGGAGATAAAAAAGCAATCTTCAAATGTCAGCTTCCTGAGTAACTAGGTTTACAGACATGAGCCATTGGTACTTGGCTTTAAAATTACTTTTAAGTAGTTGTACAAGGGGATTTCAATTCAATATGTCAGTTTGTGAGTACAGTGCATCTTGATCAATGTCACCTTTTGCATCATTCTCCCCCATCTTTTATAGCAAGGTAACTACACACCACAGTTTAAGAAATCTAACTAATTATGTGATTTTTTGCCTAAAATAATTTGGCTATGAGAAACAGAAATCCTCTTTATTCTGAAGTGAGGAAGCTGAGTCTAAATAACTTTGTAGAGCCATCCTGGTGCCTTGCTGGGTGGAGGGGGCGGGGGTCGTTCCACCCAGTGCTGAAAAGCCTAGAGGTAAGAGTGTCCATTCACTGAATCTCCTAGCTCAAAGTAGGAGATTCAGTCAAAGTGAGCTAGGAGAGCTCTGCTTCAGAGAAATGCAGATGTCATAGCCTTAGGAAAACTTTGCTAGAATGCTGGCCTTCTGTTTCCCCTTAATGGTGACCTGATTTACTTGCCTGTGGTCTTCTATGTAAATGGAAAGTTTGGGGGCATATTCCCTATACGGAAAGTTTAAACTTGTACCTGAACTGCTGCCTGTTCATTAGGAGCTCTGCCCCAAATATGTGGGAGGTTTTTGTTGGTTTGTTTTTGTCTTTAAAACCTTGGTGCAGGCGCTGTGCGGGGCTGCAGGTCTTTGAGACAGGAGTCCACCTGCAGATACCGGCTTTCCAATAAAGTCCGCCAATTAAACCTCTCAAAATGTGGCTTCTATGTTTTCTCATGACTGAATTCACAACTGAGATTTACTTTACAACAATTCCTAAATAAATGTGAACTCCTATTGCACTGGCATAGAAACTACTTCAGTTAATGACTACTGTCTTTCACATGTCACATAGTGGGTGAATGTGAGTGACTTCACAGTTTTTCAGAGGCCAAGCAGCCTTACAACTATTGCACACAGACAGGTGCATGAGATCAGTGGCATGAAATCAACTTGCTACTGTTTCCTTCAACAGAAGCAGTTATTCTATACTCATTTTTCTAAGTACATGCCCCAGCATTTGGCATGTGATATTATTTTGACAGTACCGAGGTTTGAACTCAGGGACTCATGCTTGCCAGAAAGGTACTCTTACTACTATGCACGCTGGCCCCTTTCAATGATAGTTATTTTCAAGAAAAGATCTTGATTCCAATACAAGTGTGCCACTAGACTGTGGTATACTCATTTTAGGTTTTCCAGGATAATAGTTCTCACCACTAAGTCTAACTCTCTACTCTCTACTGAGAAGAGGTCTCATGAACTTTTATGCCCAGGCTGGCCTCTAACTACAATCCTCCCAACATTAGCCTCCCAAGTAGCTAGGTTTATAGGCATGAGCTACCAGCACCTAGCTATACATGTGATGTCACTATAACTCTCTTTACTGCTTTCTTCCCCTCTAGAATGCCAGCTGTTTTGAAATCAAAGTTATGTTCTGGTTACTTTTTGTTTTCGTAGTACCTGGCACAGTCTCTGGAAAGTTCTAAGCATCATAAATATATGATGAACAAAAGAATAAATACACAAAAGTACTGGAACTGGAGATGAAAATGGACAGTTAAGATCTGGCTTGTATTTGTAGTTGTTACAGCATTAATAAAGTTCCTTAATCTATGTAAGTCTCAGTTACAAAGTTAGAATAGCATTGTCAAACTTTCCTACTTCAGAGTATTATTGTAAGACTCAAAAATCAACTTGAAGTAATTCATGCAAAAGTATCTTGGAAACCAAAAAGAAGGAAGGCCACCTGTGTTTTGTTAAGGAAAGAGACAGCATAGCATGGTGTTTATGGCCTCTTTCATTGGGTTTCTGTGATAATAAAAGTAGGTGATATATGTAAAATACTTGGCAAGGTACATGGGACAAAGCAATCTTTTCAGAAAAGGCAGCAGGCCTGATTATCTTTTATGTTAAAGGATCCCAGGTGGTGGGACTCTATGGGAGCTGGTACTGTGGACCAAATATCCTTTAAATGACCTCCACATGTCATGGTAGATAATTCAAAATCCTTTGTCGAGTCTAAACAATATGAGAAGCTATATATAATCTCTCTATTATTGTTGCCTTTACTTTGCCTAAGACTGGCCCTTCTATGAGTACATATACTTGTGTGCTGTATATGTGGCTATGGATGTGTGCATATGTTTACATACATACATACACATATATATACATGTTGTACATGTGTATATATTTGCATATGTTTGTAGGCATGTATCATGTTGAACCTGAAGATGGCCCCAACTCAAGTATACATATATCGGATTGTATGTGAACGTGGATGTATTTGTTATGCGTATAGGTGCATGAATGTGTGTGTGTATATATGTATATATATACATGTATTTCACATTTGTATATGTGTGTACTTACATATACATTTGCATATATACCTGCATCTTGATCATAGATGGCCACCTTAGCTGATCTGAGTGGAAAGATATAGGCTAGGCCAGTTGCTGGGATGAAGTAGGCAGCAGGCCACATCCTTGTGAGCAACACTGTGGTCAAGTGGAAGAACACTGGTGTGAAATTAGAAGGATAGGTGGGAATCCTCACATCATAGTCGGTCCTAGCTGAAGCAATGTTGAGCATGAAGTAGAGGCCCAAGACGAGGTCAGAATCCATAACTAAAATTTACCAGATGGTGAGAGTCTAGTGTACTGAGTCTTGTACTGATGGACATAAGGAGAAAGGGAGTTGCAGCACAATGTCAAAGCACAAAGGGTTAAGAGTCACAGCAACACTTTCTAATTTCCAATTATCTCTCTCCTAAAATAGATATCTCCCTGAGGTAGAACTCAATGGTTGGGAAACTGGCTTTGACACTGAATGCTCAAACCATATTTCCTGTTATACTACAGTTAATCCAGGTGCCAGTGGCTCATGCCTGTAATCCTAGTTACTCAGGAGGCTGAGATCTGAGTTTGGCAGTTTGAAACTAGCCTGGGTAAGACAAATCCATGAGACTCTTATCTCCAATTAACTGCTAAAAATGACAGAAGTGGAGCTGTGTCTCAAGTGGTAGAGTGCTAGCCTTAAGCAAAAGAAGCTAAAGGAAAGTTCCCAAGCCCTGAGTTCACGACCTAGGACCAGCAAAAAATAATTGAAGCAACACAGCCTCTCTTAAGCAGAAACAACCTATAGATAATCATATTTCAAGAGCCATGTATTCAGTCAAATTCTCTATTGTGTATACTTGAGACCCCAAACTATTATCTAAAAGCTGAAAACTTTATTGATCCTCCAAGATTTCACTTTAGATTTTTCATGACACTCAAGGAATAAGTAGCAAAGAACTCATGTGAGAATTAAGTGACCTGGATTTTCTTACTGTCTAACTTTAGTTAGAAAGTGAGAACTGATAGCAAAAAAATCCTGTAAAAGGAAATTACATGAAGAATGAGACATGCCACCCAAGAACAGAACCAAGATCTCAGACTTGTGCATTGGGACTTTGTTGGGTCCTCTTGCCTCAGCTGAGCTGCCCTAGATATAAGGCAGAGCTGCCTTATCTGAATTTCAGAGCCATGGCATGATAAAAAAAATTGGCTATTTTGTCACTATGTTTTAGGATATTTGTACTAATAGACTGATAACTGAAACATTGGTGTGAAAAAATCATATTAAATCAACTAAGCATTAGCCTCTTATAAGCTATGACACATACGTGCAAGCCCATTCATTTTACTGTAAAGAGACAGGCCCTGACAGAAGTTCGATAAGTACTGATGGCAAATGAACAGAATTACTTTTATGTCAATATCTGCTTTTTAAAGTAATCAAAGCCAAGTGCTTAAAAATCAAAGATCTTAAAAGTACTTTTAATAAATTTGTTATTTAGTGTACTCTGTTAAATCAAATCTAAGGATAAGAACAGTACATTAACTTATACTAGACACATGAAAGTTTCTAACTCATCTGACCCTACAGAACTACTCCATTTTATTTATTTATTTATTTATTTATTTATTTATTTATTTATTTATTTATTTATTCCAGTTCTTGAACTGTGGGCCTAGGCACTGTCCCTGAGCCTTTTCACTCAAGGCTAGCACTCTGCCACTTTGAGCCACAGTACCACTTCCAGTTTTCTTTAAGTCACTTTACCTTAATTTTTATTAATTCTTAAACATCCAGACAAGCTTTTAACATGAGTATCTCTACATTTACCACAACCACTTCCAGTTTTTTCAGTGATTAATTGGGGATAAAAGTCTCACAGACTTTCCTGCCCATGCTGGATTCAAACCATCATCCTCAGATCTCAGCCTCCTGAGTAGTTAAGATTACAGGCTTGAGCTACCTGCACCCAGCCCAACTACTCACTTTAAATATTTAATGTTACTCCCCTTTTAAAATCAGAAAATTGAGATTTAGATTAAATGTGGCCAAGTTTACATGGCTAAAAAAGCAGGAGGATAAAATTACTGTAAAGCAAAGATACCAGTGACTCTCTCTTGCATTCCTAACTACTCAAGAGGCTAAGATCTGGAGGACTGTGACTCAAGGCCAATCCAAGCACATAAGTCCAAGAGACTTTATTTCCAAAATAAGCAGAAGAAAAGCCAAGCTTGACGTGTGGTACTTTGTAGAGTGCCAGCACAGCAAGCAAGCTGAGCAACTACAAGGCCTTGAATTCAACCCCTAGTACCAGCCAAAAAAGGATTACCCTAATGTTTTCTACTTCCACATATTCTATACTGTTAGGGTTTAGATTAAATTCCCCAAAGTCTCATGTGTTAAAGGATACATTTTCAGTTGTTGGTGATATTGAGAGTTGACTGGATCATAAGGATGCTAACTTTATCAATGGATTAATTCAGTGAGTTGATAGCTCAGTGAGCCAGTAAGGTGTAGAGCCTAGTTGAACGAAGTAGATGAGTATATGGGCACACCTTTGACCCGAACATCTTATTCTTGGCCCCTTTCTATCTCTTTCTGCTTCCTGTCAGCGATAAGGTGATCAGATTTCCTCTGCCATACCATCCTGCCATATCTCTGCCTCCTCACAGGCAATAAACAGTGGAGCCAGTTTGCCATGGAGTGATATCTTCAAAATTGTGATCTGAAATAAATCTTGCTCCCTTAAGTTGATTATGTCAGATACTTTGTCACAGTGACAAACAGAAACATACCTTTAATCAGCATGCACATTGTCCCTCAAACATTGATGCCTCAGGGTATCAAGATTGTGCTTTGATGATGCATGAAGCAGGAGAGAGGGAAGGAAAGTAGCCTAGTAGTCTCATCTCCTCTGATTGTTGTTACCATATGGAAAATTCCCTCTTTTATTCTGAATACAGGACAAAGCTCATAGTCACATTGGCCTTAGGAAACTGTTAACCTACTGTCTCTGAAATGAGTCAGACAGAATTCAAGGCCTTTTGTATAGTAGGAGATATGTATAAGCATATTCAAAGTAGTAATATTTTATGACCATCAAATATTACAAATAGCTACAATAGACTACTGACTATGGTATTTTCATATGATGGTATACTGTGCAACAATAAGAATAAACCAACTGGGGCTGGGAAGGTGGCTCAGTGGTAGAGTGCTTGCCTTGCATGCATGAGGCCCTGGGTTCCATTCTTCAGCACCACATAAGCAGAAAAAGCCAGAAGTGGCGCTGTGGCTCAAGTGGTAGAGCGCTAGCCTTGAGCTGAAGAACTGAGGGACAGTGCTCAGGCCCAGAGGTCATGCCCTATGATCAACCAACAAACAAACAAACTTACTACAGATGTCTCTAATAGTTTAGGTAAATATCTACAACAAGTAAATATATAAAGACCAAAAGTGAGTTCATGGTTGATTAAATGAAGGCTGAGGGAAGGGGGATGCTAATGAGTACACACCCTCTTTGGGAAGTAATAAAAACAGCTCTAGCTACTCAGGAAGCTGAGATCTGGAGACCGTGATTCAAAACCAACCAAGGGAGGAAAGTCCATGAGATTCTAAACTCCAATTAACCACAAAAACTCAGAAGTGGAGCTGTGGATAAAGTGGTAGAGCACTAGCCTTGAGCACAATAGCTGAAGAACATTGCCCAGACCCTGAGTTCAAGCCCCAGAACCAGCACCAAAAAGAAATGTTTCTACAGTATGATGATACAAACTGGAATGTGGCTCAAGTTGTAGAATACTCACCTAAGAAATGAGACGTTGAAGTTCAATCTCCAGAACTGGAAAGATTAAACCTGTCGTGATAGATGTACAGCTCTGTGAATGTTCTGGAAACCACTGAATTGTATACTTTCATTAAAAGTGAATTTTATAATATGTGAATATAATTACATGAGTTAAAAAAGCAGTAAGAGAATTTTGAAATCTGGAATGTTGTAAGTAAAAGCAGAGTCTTAATAAAGGGCCTAGAAGGCTCTAGGACTGACTGCCAGCTTTTTGCCAATGTACCACAACCACCTTTTCCATCACAAGACTGGAAAGGGATTCTGGCAAAGGATAAATACCATGTAGCCATTGTCTACAATGAGAGGGTAAGGCATAAAAGCCAATGAAAGTAGGCAGTAGATTCTGTCACAGAATTGTAGCTTTTAGTTCTGTTAAACATAGAGCTGTGGAGGTCTTGTGGATTTACTGACTGTACCTGCCTCACCAGTTGGCATGTAAAGTATAATGAGTCCCATTTTACCAGTGGGGTGCAGAGAACAGCTTATGAAAGTTAGCTGGGTGCTATAGTTTTAGCAATGTTAGGTTTACCAAGTTCAGATGCTTGGAGGAAAAAAAAGACGTTTTCACACTAGTTATAAAACAACTCCTAAATGGCTACCTGAATTAGGGAATTGTAACTCCTTTGTACAATAATAATAATAATAATTTAACAAAATAATTCCTACAGAAAGACCACTACAGGAAGTGAGACAAAGTTTTTAAGCCAAAATGTTTAAAACAGAAAAAGAAAAGTGTCTCATTTGTTGTACTAGGCAAGATCTCACAGAGATGGGAGACCTGAGTTATCGTGCAGCCATGTTCCAAGGTTTAACTCAGAAACACCTTGGTGCTTTTCTGGATCTGTTTGCTCAGAAAGGAAACACTCTTAGTGGGTTAAATCAGTTTTTCCCTCAACATCTTTTAGGAAACACTACAGTATTTTGTTGAACTATATTACCTCCCAAGTCATGTTAAAGTCTTAGGCCTCAATGTAAGGATATTTGGAGATGAGGTTCTAAGGTTGTACTCTTAATCATATAGAACTGGTATCTTCATAAAGAGAGGAAGATATGCCAGATCTCTCCCTCCCTCCTCTCCTCGTTCTTTCTTTATCCCTCCCTTCCATATCATGAGAAGGTGGTCATGTCCTAGAGTTATCCTTACCGGATTGGAAACCAACCCTTAGAGCACATTGAGGGAGGGGAAGCTAAACGTTGCAGATGAACGGACAGAGGAAGGGGAAGCAAGTACACTCATATCCAATGAACATATGTAAAAATAGAACCAGGTATATTGAGAATAATGAGTGGGGTTGGGAGAGGTGGGAGGAAATGATGGGATGAGGTGACATCGATCAAGATGTGATGTACACACAAACAGACATCTTGAATTGAAGCTCCTCTGTACAACTACGTAAAGATAGTTTTAAAACAAAAAGGAGTGCTGACACAAAGCTCTCTTTTTCTAACTAGAAATCCTTGACCTCCCGTTCTAGAATATACTTCCTCCTTTCCCTTCTGCACCCGCTCACCCTCACCCCTACAGGAGTCACGTTGGGGATTTGTGATGTGTAAGCCACATTCTGGTCGGTGATTGGCTGGCTGTGAGTAGCTGGTTAACCTAACAACGTGGCCACGCTGGGCGTGGGCCACGCTGGGGGTGGGGGACGGCATATATATATGAGCGTCCCCGAGGACTAACGGTTAAGGTTCCAACAGTTCGAGGCTGTGAAGGAGAAACCATGGTGGTTATGACTCGGAGCAAGACTGCCGCCATCGCTGCCACCCCAAGGACTGCCCAGGCTGGGACCGTCGTTGCCGCCCTGTTGGCTGTCCAGGAGGGGACCTCACTCCAGCGAGGGCCACTGAACAAACGTGGAAAGAACAAGAAGGCCGCATCTCCACATGGAGGAAAGGTGAGGCGACCCACTCAAGGCCCTTCCCTTATTCCCCTCCAAGGAGCTCCTCCCTGACCTCCCCTGGCACAAAATGTCCCCAGCCCTCACCCCTTCCTGTGAGAGCCCTGTTCCCATGTCCCCCCTACCCTCTCCGCTCCGCCAATGCCTTTCTAAGGACTTCCTGTGGTTCTTCCAGGCCCTGACAACTGAGGTGGTGCGTGTCAGACGCCGTAGCCGGTATGGAACGTGGATGATTGTGCCCATCACCCCCCTACCAACAACCAACGAAGGAACAGGACCAGCACCAACCTGTGATCGCATCCCTAATGTGCGCCTGCGTAAAATTGAACCTGTGAAGGACCTGAAGAACAAAAAGGGTCCATCCCCTTAAACCTCATTTAGACATGAGAGCCAGGCCAGGGCTGATCCTTGGGACCATCTCTGAGGTCTCCACTGTCCTGGCTACTGGCAGGTGGTCTGCCGTGTCCCAGCACATGTTATTCCAATGGAAACATAAGATGATGAAATTAAATACATCCAGATGATCTCATATGCGTTTCTATGTGCTCTGTTCTGGTGGGGAGGGAGAGGGAAGGAAAGGAGAGAAGGTGGTGATGGGGAGGGAGGTGAGTCCTCTGCAGGTGGCTGTGGAATCGACAGGTACACAGTGAACCAGACATGGAGGAATAGGACTCCTAAGAGGTGAAAGGGAAGACAACTTTCTCTTTCAGCACTTTGTTCCATAGGAGGAGGAAAGAATGATGTGTGTGTGTGTGCATGAATGTAAGGAGTGAGATCCAGGTGAGCAGAGCTGTTAGAGGTGTAATGATAATGTTCTTTTTCAAATGGGGGAAAATCTGATTAAAATTCTATATATGGGTGTGAAGTACAATGGTGAAACACAGAAAGATGAAACATGTCCTGTCTGGGATGTGGGCACTTATGGAATGTGGTAGGATGAGCACAAATGGTAAAGAATGGTGACAATGATCTGAATACTTTGTGTACGTGTGTGAGAAACATGGAGAGATTGGTTTGGATAGGGGTGAGGAGAGGAGGGTTGGGGGGAGAGATGATCCTGATCAAAGTACATTGCATATATGCACATATCAAAATGAGCCGTGAATGTTTGGTGTGTGGTGGTGGTATGTGTGGTGAGTAGGTGAGGGGAGATGTGGTGTGTGTGGTGATAGTATCTCTACACAAAACAGCACACATAATAATTGCCCCTAGGACGCTTACCTCATAGCACTATTTGTTACCTCTGACTCAGTGAGCTGAGCAACTGAAGGCTCTCGCAAGGCTTGAGAATGTCTTGTTCCAGGGCTAAGTGATGTTTAAGGAGAAGGAATATTGATGAATAGAGATGAAGGGTGGGTAAATACAGTTATGGTATTCAACCATGTAACTTGAGGGTATGAAGGAGATTGGGAAATAGGTGAGAGAATGATGGAAGGGATGGCATTGATCATAACACATTTTAATCTTAAATTGACATCGGATTGAAACCACTTTGGACAACTATTTAAGGATGATACTTTCTTTGATTTGTTTTTATTTAAACAATTTTTATTGTAAAGGTGATGTACAGAAGGTAATGAGTATTGTACATTTCTTTTTAAACAGTGTTGCTCCTCCCTCATTTTCTCCCAGTTTTTTTCTGACACCCCCCCCCAAGTTATATAGTTCATTTGCAACATAGTGCTTAGTATCAATGGTGAATTAGTTCACCCTTTGTCCCACCATTTTCTGTGCTTCACCTTTCCTCCTCAAATCAGATAAACCTATGTATAAGACAAGGGTATTTATAAGGTACTATTTGATTTTTGTTGTTGTTGCTTTGTATGTCCCTCCCCCATGGTATAACCCCCGTTTTTCACTGTATTTGATGTTGGTATAATTTGGGGAGTGGAAGGGAAAAAAACAAAATGTTTAAATAGGGATACAGGTTGATCCATTGCAACGAGATGTAGAAGACACTATGTTGAAAAACGAAATTTACAACTTAGCGGAAGGGGGAGTGTGGAAAGGGGTGGGAGTGTAGTTGTGGAGGTGGGAGAGAAGGGATGATAGGGGAAAAACAAAGGAGTAGGCAACAATGCTTGATAAGAAATGTACTCATTACCTTGCTCGTGTAACTGTAACCCCTCTGTACAGTATTTTCACAATCAAAAACTTATTTTAAAAAAAAGACAGAGGGTACAAAAATCAAAACAGTGACAAAATGAAAAAAACACCAAAAAAGCAAAAAGGACCAAAATCAGTACAATTTTAAAAAACCCTCTCCATTTCTTGGAGTTTATTTTGCTGAGCATAATTTTTTTTGATCATATGCACATAGCTATTGTGCCCTTGTGATTCTCTCCTAAGAATATCCTCCTTTGGTCTTACTGTGTGAATATTTAGAGTCCTCGTAAATTTATCATGTCCAAGTATAGTTTTTTTTTATCTTTTACTATCCATTGAGTATACTTGTAAAATTAAAGGCACATTCTGATAATTAAAAATCAGGGAAACCATGCAACCTCTTTCTTTGGGTCTGGCTTACTTTGCTTAATATAATTTGTTCCAAGTTTTTCCATTTCCTATGGATAGGGCAATGTCATTCTTTCTAACTGATGAGTAAAAATCATTGTGTGTGTGTGTGTGTGTGTGTGTGTGTGTGTGTATAATATTTTCTTGATCCATTTGTCCACTGAAGGGCATCTGAGTTGATTCCATATCTTAGCTATGGTAAACCATCTGCAAAGAACACGATTTTGCTGGTAGCTTTAATCTGGCCTGGTTTGTGGTCAGTTAGATAAATGCATAAAAGTGGGATTGATGGGTCATAGGGCACCACTCCGTTTAGTATTTTGAGGAACCTACCTACTGCTTCCAGAACAAGCTTACACTCCCACCATTACACTCCCATCATTACATTTTGGCCACATCCTTGCCAGCATCTGTTATTGTTAGTTGGTTTTGTGTTTTTTTTTTGGTGATGGCCATTCTAATTGTGGTGAGGTGGAATCTCAATGTGGTTTTGATTTCCATTTCTTTTCTGGTTAGGTATGCTGAATATCTCTTCAAGAGCTCAGGACTTGAATTCAACTGTTTATGGAATTTAACAAAAACAAACACAAAATACCAGCTCCTCTGGGACATAGCAAAGGAGGTACTCAGAGAAAAATTTATAGCTCTGAGTGCCTACATCAACAAATTGGAGAAATCTCAAACCAACAATTTACTGATGCACCTTAAGCTCCTTGAAAAAGAGAAACAAGCCAACCTCCAAATGAGTAGATGGAAACTATCAAGATTAAATCAGAAATAAATGAATTAGAGACTAAGAAAACCATAGAAAGAAGCAACCAGAGTTCATTCTTTGAAAAAAATTAACAAAATTGACAGATCCTTAGCAAATCTGACCCCCCAAAAAGAGAATATGCCCAAATAAATAAAATTGGAGATGAAAACAGAAACATCACAACAGAAACAAGCAAGATTCAGAGCATTATAAGGGAATATTTTGCATACCTTTATGCTAACAAATTGGAGACTGAAAAATGGAAGAATTCCTAGTGAATATTGATATACCCAAACTAAACCAAGAAGATTTGAATCAAGTAAATAGACCCATAACAAGTAATGAAATAGAAATGGCGATAAAAGACCTCCATCCAAGAAAACCCCAGGACCAGATGGATTCATAGTCAAATTCTATAAGGCCTTCAAAGGAGAAGTAATAATTTCCCAAACTCTTCAATGAAATTGAAAGGGAAAGATCACTACCAAACTCATTCTATGAATACAATATAACTCTCATCCCCAAACCAGATAGGGACTTATCAAAGAAAGGGAACTATGGACCCAGCTCTTTGATGAATATCAATGCAAAATTTCTCTATAAAATTCTGGCCAACCGATTTCAACAACTAATCAAAAAAGCATACACTATTATCAAATGGGATTCATTCCAGGGTTCAATATACCTGTCAGTTAATGTAATTCAACACATCAACCGGAACAAAGACAAGAACTACAGGATCATCTCAGTAGATGCAGGAAAAACATTTGACAAGATCTAACATCCCTTTATGATAAAAGCTTTGGAGAAGCTAGGAATCCATGGAACCTTCCTCAACATAAGAAAGGCTGTACATGACAAACCTACAGCCAGCATTATACTTAATGGTGAAAATTTAAAACCATTTCTTCTAAATTCAGGAAAAAGAAAAGGATGTCTACCTTTTCCAGTCCTTGTCAATAGATCACTGAAATTCCTAGCAAGAGCAATAAGGCAACAGAAAAACAAAAAGGGATGCAAATAAGGAAGGAAGATAACACGATCTTGTATTTAAAGAACCTCATAGATTCCACTCCTAAGTTACTTGAGCTGATCCAAAGCTTTGGCAGTGTAGCGGGGTATGAAAGAAACAAAACAATCAGTAGCTTTTCTGTATGCCAACAATGAGAAGAACAAGACTGAAATCAGAAAAGCAACTCCATTAGTAACAGCCTCAAAAAATACCTAGGAATTAACCATAGATGTGAAAGACCTCTATGATGAAAGCTTTAGAAATCTGGAAAAGCAAACTAAGGAAGATTAAAGAAATGGAAAATCCTTCCACGCTCCTGGATTGGAAGATGAACGTAGTGAAAATGGCAATACTGCCCAAAGCTATCTAAAAATTCAATGCAATACCAATCAATATCCCAATAACATTCTTCAATGACATCGAAGAAGCAATCTAAAAACTCATATGCAATAACAGAAGACCCTGAATAGCAAAAACACTCCATAGCAGGAAGAACAAACTGGAGGAATATCCATACCAAGCTTCAAACTCTCTTACCAAGTCATAGATATAAATACAGGTTGGTATTGGCACAAGAATAGGCGTGAGGACCAATAGAATAGAAGACTCAGAAATGAACCCACAGACCTATACCCACCTAATATTTGATAATAGAGCCAAAACACAGGATGGAAGAAAGACAGCCTCTTCAACAAATGGTGCTGGCAAAATTGGCTACCCACATGCAGAAAACTGAAGCTAGATCCTTACATATCACCCTGCACCAGAATCAATTACAAATGGATCAAAGGCCTTAATGTAAGACAAGATACCCTGAAAATATTACAGGAGAGGATAAGGAACACACCAGGGATCCTTGGCAAGGGTTGAAACTTCCTAGGTAAAAATCCATAATCACGGGGCTGGGAAGGTGGCTCAGTGGTAGAGCGCTTGCCTTGCATGCATGAGGCCCTGGGTTCGATTCCTCAGCACCACATAAGCAAAAAGAAAAAAAAAGCCGAAAGTGGCGCTGTGGCTCAAGTGGTAGAGCGCTAGCCTTGAGCTGAAGAGCTGAGGGACAGGGTCCAGGCCCAGAGTTCAGGCCCCACGACCAGACTCCCCCCCCCCAAAATCCATAATCACAACAAATCAAAGAAAGACTGGATAACTGGGATTGTATCAAACTGAAGAGTTTCTCCATGGCAAAGGACACAGCAAGAAAAAAAAGAAAGCTCACAGAATGAGAGAAGATCTTTGCTCGCTAAGCATTAGACAAGGGCCCAGATCTAAAATATACATACAGCTCAAAAAATTAACGCCCCCCCCACAAAACAAATCCTCAAAGAAACCACACCTCAATTAATAAATGGGCTAAAGACTTAGAGATTTGTCCCTCTCCCATGGTATAACCCCTGCTTTCACTGTATTTGAGGTTGGTATAATTTGTGGAGGGGAAGGGAAAAAACAAATCGTTTAAATAGGGATACAGGTGGACCCATTGCAACAATGAGATGTACAAGTCGTGATGTGGAAAAACGAACTTTACAACTTTGGTGGGGGGGAGGAGGATTTGATGGGGGGATGGGGGGAGGATGGGAAGGGTTGGGAAGGGGAAACAAAGGAGGAGGCTACCATGCTTGATAAGAAAGGTACTCATTATCTTGCCCATGTAATTGTAACCCCTCTGTACAGTATTTTCACAATAAAAATAAAAAATAAAAAATTATAAAAGGGATTTCTCACAAGAAGTAAGAATAGATAATAGAAAGATGTACTTTTGTTTAAGTGGTAAAGCAAATCTCTGCTTCTCCAACTTGACCTCTTATTCCAGATCCTTCCCCCTCTTTCCCCACTACACCCCCTCACATCATCACCACAAGATTCAAGATGGTGCTTTGTGACGTGAAACCCCACCCTGGTCAGTGATTGGCTGGCTAGGAATAGCTGGCTGACCTAACCATGATGAGGGGTGTGGTCGCCTGTGGTGGGGGGCATATATAGGAGTGTTCTGGCGCCTGGAGATCAGAAGACTGCAGGCAGGGAAGGAGGGAAGATGGCCAGGACCATGATGCCACGGGGCATGGCTGCTGCTGTCGCTGTCCAACAGGGAACCTCACTCCAGAGAAGACCACTGAACAAATGCGGGAAGAACAAGAAGAAGGCCGCGTGTCCGCGTGGGTCTAAAGGAAAGGTGAGGTGACCCACACAAGGCCTGACCCTTGTTCCCCTTGACCTCTACCCCTCCAAGAGGCTCCTCCCTGGCCTCCCCTGGCACAAAATGTTCTCAGCCCTCACCCCTTCCTGTGAATGCCCTGTTCCTATGTCCCCTCCACCTCTCCTCTCCATCAATGCCTTTCTAACAACTTCCTGTGGTCCTTCCAGGCCCCGACAACACCTGCTGTGGTGGGTCATCTCAGGCGCCGTGGCCGATGTGGGAAGTGGAGAGTAATGGTCACCAACAGACCTGATACAACCGTGTCCAAGACAGAGACAGGGCCAGCACCAACCAGTGGTCCCCTCCTTAATAAACGCCTGTGTAAATGCAAGACGACAAAGGACCAGAAGAACAAGAAAGGTCCATCCCCTTAGACCTCATTTAGGCAGCCACTAACGTGAGAGCCAGGGCAGGGCTGATCCTCAGGGCTGTCTCTGAGATCTCCACTGCCCTGGCTACTGGCAGGTGGTTTGCCATGTCCCAGTACATGCTATTCTGATGGTGACAAAAGATGATGAAATAAAGTACATCCAGATGATCCTATATGTGTTTCTGTGTGTTCTGTGCTGGTGGGGAGGGAGAGGGAAGGAAAGGGGAGAAGGGAGTTATTAGGAAGGGAGGTCCTCTGGGGGTGGCTGTCCAATGACAGGTGCACAGTGAACCAGATGGAGGAATAGGACCCATACGAGGTGACAGGGAAGATGAATTTCTCCCTTAGCACTTTGCCTCACAGAGTTAACATACATAAAAACATGAACATGTTCTGTCTGGGATGTGGGCACTAGTGCAACAGAGGAGGATGAACAGTAGGGGTAAAGAATGGTGATGATGATCTGAATACTTTATGTACAAGTGTGAAAATGGAAAAATGAAACCTAGTGAGATTGGTTTGGGTAGGGGTGAGGGGAGGAGGATGGAGGGAGAGTGACAGAGGGGGCATTCCTGATCAAGGCACATTGTCTGCATATATGCGTATGTCACAATGTGAATGTTATATGTGTTGTGGTGGTATGTGGGTGGTGAGTATGTGAAGGGAGATGCAGCATGTGTGGTGGTAGTATCCCTCCATTACACACAGTGCACAAATTAATTGCCCCTAGGACATAGTACTATTTGTTGACTCCAACCCAGTAAGCTAAGTCATTAGAGGCCCTAAAAGGGATCCAGAATGTTTGTCAGGAAATGAGATGACTATAAAGGGGAAGGCAGGTAAACAAATGGAGAGGAAGGATTGGCAGATACAGTAAAAATATTCAAACATGTAACTTGGGGGTATGGTTGGAGTTGGCACAGATGGAGAAAATGATGGTAAAGGTGAGGTTGATTAAAATGTATTTTTAAACTGACTCAGTGACACCCATTTGAACAACTACTTAAAGGTAATAAAATAGAAAAAATTAAAAAGCACTTTGGTTGAACTTTGTGTCATTAGGGCTATCAGAAATGAATGTTGTTTAAACCAGTCATTAGTATTGTGTTATGGAACTTATAGCAGGCTGCTATTGCTAGAGTGGAATATATCAGTTCATAAATTTTTGTTTAATTTTTAGAAGTTTAAAAACTCTATTACAAGTCATGGATATGTCTATATGTGTTGTTTGCCAAAAAACGTTAGAGTTCATTTTTTGAAAGATCATTGAATAAGACTTTTTCTGTCAGCTTAGATGAAGAACAATGGCTACTTCAGGATAGTACATGTTCACTGAATGTATAACTAAGCCTAAAGTGTTTAGTTGAGTGGCAGTAGATACATTCTGCATTTTTTGCAATCATCACCAATCATCCATCTCCATGCTTTCTCATCTTGTAAAATGGCAATTTTATACCCATTACACAGCAAGTCTCCCTTCCCTGACTGCCTATCTGCTGTCATTTATGAGTCTACTTTTCATTGCTATAATTTTTTTTTGCTCTGGTCCTAGGGCTTGAATTCAGGGTTTGGGAGCTGTTTCTGAGCTCCTCTAGCTCAAGGCTAGTGCTCTACCACTTGAGCCACAGCTCCACTTCGTTTTCTCAGTGATTAGAGATGAGTCTTATGTCCTTTCCTATCCAGTCTGGCTTCAAACTGTGATCCTCAGATCTTAGCCCCCTGAGTAGCTAAGATTATAGGCATGAGTCACCAGTGTCCAACCTGTTGCTGTAATTTTGACCACTCTAAATAACTTACGTAAATGGAGTAATGTACTACACATCCTTTTGTGTCTGGCTTATTTCACTTAGAATAATGCACTCAAAGTTCATCCATGTTTTTAAGTATTGCAGTGTTTCCTTTCTTTTAAGTCAAATAATTTGTGCAACCATAAGATAGCACATTTTCTTTATTCTTCTGTCAGTGAAAACGTGGCTGCTTCTATCTTTTAGCTACAAGAATGAATACAAGAATACAAGATTGCCCGGCACTGGTGGCTCTCGCCTGTAATCCTAGCTACTCAGGAGGCTGAGATCTGAGGATCGCGGTTCAAAGCTAGCCCAGGCAGGAGAGACCATGAGACTCCTATCTCCAATAAACCAACAGAAAACCGGAAGTGGCGCTGTAGCTCAAGTGGTAGAGCGCTCGCCTTGAGATAAAGAGCTGAGGGACAACGCCCAGGCCCAGAGTTCAAGCCCCACAACCTACAAAAAAAAAAAAAAAGAATACAAGAGTACAGATATCACTTCATTCTAGGGTGAATACCAAGGAGTAAAATTGCCAGAGTATATAATGTTTGAAACCACCATTTCCCCCAGTAGCTGTGCCATTTTACATTCTCACCAACAGTGTACTGCCTGCCCAGGTTTCCTCTTCTCAACCTCATCCTGGCCAGCACTTACCTTTAGGCTCTGGTTTCAGCTACTCTTACTGGGGTGAGGTGGTATCTCATAGTTTTGATTTGCAGTTCCTTTATAATTTGTGATATTGTGATTTTCCCCATATGCTTTTAGCAGTTTATATGTCTTCTTTTGACAAGTATCTATTTATGCCCATTGCTCATTTTCAAATCAGATTATTTTATTTTATGCTGTTGAAGTTTTTGAGTTCCATATATATTCTGGAATTAGTCCTGTGTCGAATATAATTTTGTGTTTTCTCCCATTGTAGACTGTTTTCACTCTTTATTTGATGGACTTCTATCCATTTTTTTTTGCTTTTGTTCTCTGTGTTTTTTGAATCTTTACAAAAAAATCATCAAGCCAGGCACTAGCGGTTCATGCCTATAATCCTAGCTACTCAGGAGGCTGAGATGTGAGGATCACAGTTTGAAGCCAACCTCCATACACACATGCAGAAAAGTCCATGAGATTCTCATCTCCAATTAACAACAAAAAGCTGAAAGTAGAGCTGTGGCTCAAGTGGTAGAGCATTAGCCTTGAGCAAAAAAAAACTCAGGGACAGAGCCTAGGCCCAGAATTGATGCCCTAGGACTGGCAAAAAATATAAAAAATTAAAATTAAAAACCATTGTTGGCATTGGTATCTCATACCAATCTATAATCTGTATTCAGAGGTGGAAATCAAGAGGATTATGGTTTGAAGCCAGCTGAATGCAGTAGTGCTTACCTGTCATCCCAACTATGGTAGGAAGAATAAGTAGGAAGAAGGATTGCCAGGATGATCTAAGGCAAAAGTGAAACCGTATCTCAAAAATAACCAGAGCATCATAGAGGTCCTTTGCTTCTTTTTTTTTTTTTGGTTGGTTGTGGGGCTTGAACTCTGGGCCTGAATGCTGTCCCTCAGCTCCTCAGCTCAAGGCTAGCGCTCTACCACTTGAGCTACAGTGCCACTTCTGGTTTTCTGGTGGTTTTTTGGAGATGAGAGTTTCATGGACTTTCCTGCCCGGGCTGGCTTTGAACCACGATCCTCAGATCTCACCCTCCTGAGTAGCTAGGATTACAGGTGTAAGTCACCGGTGTCTGGCTTCTTTAGTTAATTTCTAGGTATTTTATTTTTGTGGGGCTATTACAAAAGGAGTTGCTTTCCTGATTTCAGACACATTCTTCTCATTATTGGCATACAGAAAAGCCATTGATATTTGAGGGTTAATTTTATACCCTGCTACTTTGCCAAAGTTTCCGATCAGCTCGAATAACTTGGGAGTGGGGTCTATAAGGTTCTTTAAATACAAGATCATGTCATCTGCAAAGAGGGAGAGTTTTACTTCATCTTTCCCTATCTGGATTCCCTTTATGTTTGTATCTTGTCTTATTGCTCTAGCTGGGCATTCTAATACTAAATTGAAGAGGAGCAGAGAGAGTGAACATCCTATCCTGTCTCGTTCCTGAATTTAGAGGAATAGCTTTTTGCTATTAAGTATAATTCCAGCTGTAGGTTCGTCATACACAGCCTTTATTATATTGAAGAATGTTCCATGGATTCCTAGTTTCTCCAGAGATTTCATCATAAAGGAGTGTTTGTTAGGAAATGGAAAAACTTGGAAAAAATCATATTAAGTGAAGTAAGCCAGACCCAAAGAAATATAGGTCCCATGGTTTCCCTTATTTGCAATAATTAGTATACATCTAGGATAATCTCATCAGATGAGCAGAAAAGGTCAAAAGCTATGTACATATGACCATATAAGATGATGTTATGTGAAATGAACTCCAAGATATGGACGCAAGAGGTCTTTCTTTGTTGTTGTTGTTTTTAATGTACTATGTGATTTTTTTGTTTTGTATGCTCTTCTCCCTATGATATATCTCCTGTTGTCACTGTGTTTGATTTTGGTACCTTGCATTTGTTATATATATTTATCTAATTTGGGAAGGGGAAGGGGAATAACAAAATGCTGAAACAAGGACACAGGATGACCCATTGCAACAATGATAATCACAAGACAATATTTTGGAGATGAACTTTACAACTTGGGGGGGGAGGAAGGGGGAGGTGGGGAGGGAAGGGATAGTAGGAGAAAAATAAAGAAGGGGGTAACAATGCTTGATAGGAAATGTACTCATTACCTTACCCATGTAAGTATAACCCCTCTGTACAGCATCTTTACAATAAAAATTTAAAAATACTAACCAGAACAAAAAGGACTAGAGGCAAAATTCAAGTGGTAAGTGTACCTGCCTTCCAAGTGTTAAGTCCTGAGTAAACCCAGGCAATGCCAAAAAAAAAAATCCTTGCACAATATATAGAAACATGTCCCCTACGTTTTCTTCTAATGGTTTCATAAAACTATAGGTCTTTCATTTAAGTCTTTAATATATTTTGTGTGTATGGTGTAAAATAAGGGTCCAATTCTCATTCATTTGCCCCAGGACCATATGTTAAAGACATTAACCTTTTCCTATTGTGTATTCATGTAATGTTTGTCAGAAATCTGTTGACTTTATTGGGTTTTTTGTTTGTTTGTTTGTTTGTGGATCATTGGCTTGAACTCAGGTCCTGGGCACTATCTGAGCTCATTTGCTCAAAGGTGGCGCTCTATCACTTGAGCCACAGCTCTACTTTCAGATTTTTTGGTGGTTAATTGTGGAGATAACATTTTCACTGATTTTCCTGCCTGGGCTAGCCTCAACCTGTGATCAGATCTCAGCCTTCTGAGTAGCTAAGCCACTGACACTAGCAAATAAGAAATAATATTTTACCTTCCATTATTTTCACTTAATCTACTTTCTACTCTTCAATTAGTCTTCCATATATTATTTTCATATATTTCAATCCTCCATCCTCAGGCCCTTACTTATATTGTACTTTATTTATTCTTCATTGCATGTACTACAATAAGTTGCTCTTCCGTACAGATATTTCATGGTCCTGAGGCACAGCAGATTAGGGAAAATGAGACACAATAAAAAGCTGCCAGAAATTCAAAAATATTAAGCTTAAAGCAAATACAGGAGCTATTCATCTATTTACTTCCCTTAAGATTAAGAGACCAAAGTCATTTTAGGGGATAATGTAGTAGGATAAATGAGTAGAAATGAGGCCTGGGGAAGGCAACTCAGAAACTTAGAAACACAGCAGCACTATCTATCTGCTTCTAAGAGAGACAACAGGATGCCTTCCTTATCAAGGATAAGCATCTGTTTTACGGCAGGATGCTTTCTTACCTAGAGGAAATGCTAGAAACATCCTGGGACTCAAAGTATGAAACCAGGAGTGATTAGAGCAAAGATAAAACACCTGTTTTTGCATAACTTTGAAGTCAGACTACCCTCCCTACCTTTATCATGTAAATATCCCTGATGCCAAATAGTTGTGTGTCTCTCTCTCCCTTCCTGAGCATCCACACTCTTGAGTATTCCTCCTCCTTTCTGCTTGTCTGCTTTTTTTTGTCTGTTTGTCTGCTTGCCTGCTTGCTTGCTTACTTACTAAATACAGCTCTGCCAAGTTTTCTTATTATTATGACCTGTCTGGAAATTCTTATTCTGCAATTGAAGTCAAGGGCCCTAAATGAAGAGTCCCTACTTTTAGAGGGAAACTTCACAAACCTTTACCTGTGTCTGGTGACAGTCCTAGATGTCAGTCAATATGTAGATTTCTATCACTTTCACCCAATCTACTTCTTTAGCCTGATCGCAGCTGTTTTATATGCCAATCAAAGCTAAATATTTATGGAATCCCTACACCATAGCAATCTCTTTACTGGATGTTGAAGATGTTTGTGAAAAAGCAACAGAAGCTTACAGCATACTGAGGAATACAAACCAGTCAACATAGCAGGATTGATATTAAGATGATATTACAAAATGCCTTGAGCATATGTAAGAAGGAAAACCCCGAATTCCCTTTACAAATGAGAAGCTTGAGGCTTAAATGAACTAAATGCTCAGTCACAATAGCTGGGAAGACTTGAGGGAAGAAATTCTACTTGTTTTTGTTTTCTTCCCTGAGGAGCTATTCCACACATTAAACCAGTATGCATTTACTATTCTTAACCAGCATACTATTCAATAATTAAGGCCTTTACTACTAAAATAAACCTTTTTTTTTGGTCGGTCATGGGACTTGAACTCTGGGCTTGGGTGCTGTCCTTGGGCTCTTCAGATCAAGGCCAGTACTCTCTACCTCTTGGGCCACAGCACCACTTCCATTTTTTTTTTTTTAGTGATTTATTGGAGATCAGACTCTCACAGACTTTTCTGCCCGGTCTGGCTTTGAACTGTGATCCTCAGATCTCAGCTTCCTGACTAGCTAGGATTACAAGCATGAGCCTCCAGCACCCAGCAAGTATAGTGAAATTATTCTATAGACTTTCTCTAGTGGAGAGGTGGAGGTTATTTTTGGACTCAAAACTGTTAGCTTGAGGTGGCTTTTTCTTTCTTTAGAGTAAATTTATTGTTCTCTTAGTTTGATCAAAAGGCTCCATACTAAGTAGCATAGTATCTAATAATACCATAATATATGCTTTGTATGGCAGAGATTTTTTTTTCATTGTATAACTCTCCTATTGAGGGAGTGTCTAGACTATTACAAGAAATATAATGTCATTTCTAGGAGCTGACATGGGATACCTTAGGAAATAGTAGCTTTTTTTCAATTCTGAGAAAGTTTATTTTCCCACAAAATACGTAGGTAATCATACACTAAAGATTCATGATAGAAAATTGGAATGAGGGCTGGGAATGTGGCTTAGTGGTAGAGTGCTTGCCTGGCGTGCATGAAGCCCTGGGTTCAGTTCCTCAGTACCACATAAACAGAAAAGGCCAAAAGTGGCGCTGTGGCTCAAGTGGTAGAGTGCTAGCCTTGAGCAAAAGAAACTCAAGGACAATGCCCAAGCCTTGAGTTCAAGCCCCAGAACTGGCAAATAAAAAAAGTAAAGAAAAAAGAAAATTGGGATGTCATCAAGGCTATCTACTCTAGGAAATCTACCTGTTGATCCATCAGAAGACATATTACTTTCTGAGCCAGCATTGGTAGTTTGTATGCTTGTAGGAATGTTTTTATTTTGTCTAGGTTACTTAAATTTGTTATCTTACAAATTTACATCCATCCCAAACCAGTCTCATTGACCTTCCAGTTTTATTTTCTTGTGCCTGTATATTATTATCACCATCTTCATCTTCCTGTTTCCTCCTCCCTCTGTTTGATCTGCCCTTCCCACTCAAAGTCACATCCCATTTAACCTCTTAATTAGTTATTTTTCATAAACTGCATGTTAATTGTTCAAGGGGTTTTAGCACCTGCAATTATCACACAAGTATCATGCTTCCACCCCCTCCTCAGAAATGAGGCAGTCTTTCAGTAGTTTTTTTTGGTGAGATTTTAAAAAATTGTACAAATGGAGTTTCATGTTTTAAATAATGCTTTTGCACAGCCTCAAGATCAACCCATAAGTAAAGGCTTTTCTCAGATGGTTGCTGAGCACCACCAACACAGCCTGAGCTTGTGTGAATAAGGATGGTAGATTCTCAAGACTGTGCTGGAGCCAATCAAAGCTCTTTCCTCTCAGGATGTTGATTAGTGTATTGTCTGCTCCAACTGTTGCCTGTTGCCTCAAGCAGCAGTGACTAAAACACTTGCCTATAAATATTTTGGGTTTTTTTCTCCACATAGTCCTCCTGGGAAGTTTAGCTCTGGATTAATTCCAACTGGCAAAATTACCCTAAACTTTTTTGAGGGAATCTTCCTCTGAGCCACTAAACAGATCAAATCAGGACAATTCTTTTGTGTATGCAGTCCATTTAGCTCCCTCTGGTACCAAAAATATGAGTTTTCATTTTCAAGGCTATCCTAAGCTAAAGGATGGAAGATGGGACTGTAGTAAAACACCACAGTGCTTGCTGTACTCACTCAGATTCAGCTGTTTTTCTTGAATAAGTGTGTTTCATATTGTTAAAAAGCCTTTGATTAGTTTCCAGATTTCCTAACAAAGTTGATTGTATCAGTTTTTGACAGTTTTTTTTTTTTAGTGGGGGCACAAAATTTCAGTCTGATTTTTAAAAATAGTTTTCACTAAGTGTTATAGTTCTCTTCCTACCTAGGGGAAGAGTTGATTACTGGGCAAGTGAAAGAGGTCGTTTATACTCATCTTTAACGTGTCATAATATGAGATGTGCAAAGCTATACAGCTGTTGCATGGGTATGACAGGGCATAAATTTGGGCTGACCCACACTAACATCAAGCGTTTCTACAGAACTTATCTGAAATCAGCACTTGGCTGAGTATTTATGAAACTAAAATCACACAGGGTATTTCTCTTGAATATACTGAGCCAAATTTTAGGACCAGGACCATAAAATTTTTCTTGGCTCGCATCAGGTTTTTGGAAACTGAACTAAGCAAACAAAAACTATAGGAAAAAAATAGAAAGTTGTTCAAGAACACTGCATAATTTTGAAGTTGACTTTGGACCTGCAGAGACAGGAATACAGCCCACAAAACGTTCATACCTAACAGTGCACAGCATTTAGGTAGTTATTGTAATGTTTTATGAAAGGTTTTTTTCTTTTTTTAGAAATTCTTACAATATGGTCCATGGTGGTCTTGAACTTGAGATCCTCTTGTGTGAGCCTCCAAAGTGCTGGAGTGTTCTTCCACTCTATATTAGATTTTAATTATATTAATGTAGTGTTGATCACTTATCAAAACCTGGCAACTTTCTGCCATGTATTTGCAAATACTTTGTGTTGCCTCCCCTTGTCTTCCCCAGAAGATAAACAGCCTCAGGAGTGCAAAGATCTTATGTGTCTTCTCTACTTGCATCTTTGGAGCTAATAACAATGTCTGGCACTTAGTAGGTGCTCAGTACGTATTTAATGAATGGTGACTATAGGAGCAATTAGATTTCTCATCTAGTTCCTCTCAATCCATTCTCCATATTGGAACCAGAATGGTCTACCAAAAGTACAATTTGGATCAAGATAAAATCTTACAAGTGTTCCTTCATTGTTTCCAAGGGCTTAATTATGACTTAGATCATGTTTATCTTCTGAGACCTTATCTTTTATTTATTTTCTTTCTAGGCGGGTTCAGCCATGCTGAACATGTCTCTCTTTCCTAACATACTGACTCACACTCGTTTTCAGGCTTCTAAACCTAGTGTTATTTCTGCTCAGGAGTGTTTTCATCTTGCTTTCCCTCCTCCTCATCTGAATAAATTCTTGCTAGCATAATGGCTTTAGATTAGGCATCACTGTCTGTGAGTCACAATACGGTTGTTCTCATAGCATCCCCAAAAAGTCATACACAATACACAAGTGGACACCAGGAGTGAAATGCACAGTTCTCTGTTAGTTAGGAACCCAGGGAGAGCTACACACGAGCCAGATACAGCTGAACACTGGGTTTGTGCTTTAGGAAACAACAAACTTCATGTTGCTTTCCCTTAGAGTATGTAAGACATCAGTCTCTCTAGAAGAGCAAAACGAGGTCAGGTCCTGGCACTAAGTTATCTGAATTGAGGTACCAATTTCCAGAAAGTTGCTGATAATGCCAGTCTCCTCACACAAAAGGAACTTGGGAGAGGTTGATGTCATGTGTAGTCCCTTTCAGTGAGAAAAGAAAAATCCCTTAAAGCTCATCCCCAGGCAATCCTAAAAGGATTCCTGATGTCATTCATCTCACCGCTATCGTAAGAATTATCAAACTGTTAAACTTGGGTGTTTGCCTTGTCTTTATGATTAATCTGAATGATTTCTGAGACCAAGGACTCTTTTATTGGCCTTTATATCTGTATCATCCAGCCAGGTTTAAGTTATATCAGTTCCTTTGAATGAATGGCATACTTTCCAAAATTTCCTTGGAAGGAGCTATTCAACCAAATTATTTAACAAGCCCCTTTCACTTATATGAGCCTTTAAAAGAATACCCTGCTGGTTGAAAACTGTAGAAACCAAATTTGAAAATAGCAAAGCTAACAAAACTAAGTGTTAATCACAGTGGAGACTTAAACATTCCCTGACTCCTTAAATTTTGTGCATGAGTGTATTTCTTTTTTTTGGGGGGGGGGTCGTGGGGCCTGAACTCTGGGCCTGGGCGCTGTCCCTCAGCTCTTCAGCTCAAGGCTAGTGCTCTACCACTTGAGCCACAGCGCCACTTCCGGCTTTTTTTTCTTTTTGCTTATGTGGTGCTGAGGAATCGAACCCAGGGCCTCATGCATGCAAGGCAAGCGCTCTACCACTGAACCACCTTCCCAGCCCCATGAGTGTATTTCTTATTCTTCACTTATTTCAGTCATAATCACAGAGAAGAAGAGAATGCATTTGAACTTGAAATAGTGTAAGAAGGCAAATAAACTTTTTTTTGTTTCTTTTTGTCAGTTGTGAAGCTTGAACTCAGGTCTGGACAGTGTCCCTGAGCTTGCTTTTTTTTTTTTTTTTTTTTTTTTTTTTTTGCCAATCCTAGGCCTTGAACTTGGCTTGGGTGCTGTTCCTAAGTTCTTTTTGCTCAAGGCTAACACTTTACCACTTAAACTACAGCACCATTTCTGGATGTTTCTGTGATTAATTGGAGATAAGACTTTCATGTCTTTCCTGCCCTGGCTGGCTTTGAACTGTGATCCTCAGATCTCAGCCTCCTGAGTAGCTAGGATTACAGGTGTGAACCACCAGTTTCTGACTTGTTTCTCTTTTTTATTAGCACACATTAGGTGTATAAATGGGTTTTGTAGAGACATTCCCATATGTTGCTCTTTCTTATCACCTCTGCTCTTTCTAAAGAATGTTACCAGTTAGTTGAAGCCTGGTGCTGGTGGCTCACAGCTATAAACCTAGCTACTCAGGAGGCTGAGATTTGAGGATCACAGTTCAAAGCTATTATGGCAGGAAAGTCCATGAGACTCCTATCTCCAGTTATCTACCAGAAAATCAGAAGTGGGAGCTGTGATTCAAAGTGGTAGAGTGCTAGCCTTGAGCAAAAGAGCTCAGGGACAGTGCTTAGCTTCCTGAGTTCATGCCCCATGACAGACAAAAAAAAAAAAAAAGATTTTACCAGTTTCATGGTCTGTTTTCACATATCATGAACTTGAATCATTTTCATTCTCACTGGTTCCCACCCCAAAATAGTGTCCCCATTTTACATTTATGTCATTCATTTTGTTGTTGTTGGTCATGGGGCCTGACCTCTGGGCCTGGGCACTGTCCAAGAGTTGTTCAGTTCAAAGCTAGCACTCTACCACTTGAATCACAGCATCAATTCCGGCTTTTTCTGCTTATGTGGTGCTGAGGAATTGAACCCAGGGCTTCATGCATGCAAGGCAAGCACTCTACCACTGAGCCACCTTCCCAACCCTGTCATTCATTTTTAAAGATCTAGATTCCACAGATGAGAAAGAACATGTGCTATTTGTCTTGATTGAGCTGGCTTACTTCACTTAACGGTGATTTACAGTTCTATCCATATTCCTAAGAATAACATAATTTCATTATCTTCAGGGACAAAGAATACTACATTGCATATGTGTACTCCATTTTCTTCATCCAGGAATCAGTTAATGGACATTTAGTTTGATTCTGTAGTTCACCCACTGTGAATGGTGCTATTATACAATAGGTGTGCAGAGATCTTTAATATATACTAACTTACATCCCTTTGAATATATACTAGTTATGTGCATTTTGTATTTATTTATTCATTTATTTTTTTGTGGGTCACAGGGCCTGAACTCTGGGCCTGGGTGCTGTCCCTCAGCTCTTCAGCTCAAGGCTAGTGCTCTACCACTTGAGCCACAGCTCCACTTCTGGCTTTTTCTGCTTATGTGGTGCTGTGGAATCAAACCTGGAGCCTCATGCATGCAAGGCAAGCACTTACCACTGAGCCACCTTCTCATCCCATTTTGTATTTATTTACTAAGTGATAGCAGGTAGTCTGAAAGAGCTATATACTAAGTGATAGTAAATAGCCTGGAAGGGATACATACTATAGAATGCCAACTCTATGATATTCTGGAAAAGGCAAAATTATAAAGATGGTTAAAAAAAGATCAGGTTGCCAGAAGAGAAAGAGATATACATATAGCTAGGATTATAGGCATGAGCAACTGACACCCAGCCATACTATGTCTTACCAAACTCTTCTAGTTGTAAAAGCATATGCCTATCCAACTCATTCTATGAGGTTGATATTTCCCTACTACTTAAAGCAGACTAATATATCAAAAGAATAGAAAATTATGGATGAATAGGTGTTATAGATATGAATAGATGTTATGGATGTTACCAAACTCCTCAATCAAATACACCAATTTATAACAATATTATGCCCCATGACCACATAGGATTTACCCCAAGCATATAAGGTTGACTTAACATCTGAAAATCAATTACAATACACTATATTGAAAGGGTATATTAGTTGGGATACAGGACCCACCCCGCTTGGGCTGCATCTAGTCTGAAAAACAGGAAACACATTGCAAAAGAGACAACATTGTTTCAAAAGAGATTCCAGCAAGACAAAAACAACTTGCCTCTCTGTCTCCCTAGCCCCTTCTAGTTTTGAATTTGCAAAGGCACCTGATTAGGAATTAAACAACCAGAATGTTGAGGTATCTAATCAATAAAAAAATCACTTTTCAAAACACCAAATTTATAAGAGCAAATAATCAAAGCTCAGCCTAAGGTATAAATACCCTGATACTCAGTCTCTTGGAGAGAGAGCAGCTGTGGCCTTGAACTAAGATACTTCTCTTCTAAATAAAGATTTTCACACTCACTCTTTGTTGGCGGAGCTCTTGAGGCAAAAAATTGAGGAGTCAACAGCAGCAGTAACTATTTTTTTTATTAAATGTTTTATTGTCATTATAAAGGTGTTGTACAGAGGGGTTACCATTTCATGTCAGGTAATGAGTACATTTCTTTTAGGACAATGCCATCCCTTCCTTCGCCCTCTCCCTGAGTAACTAGCTCTTAATAGTTAGGGTCTAGACTTTAAACTTAGATGTCAATTGCTGAAGATTATGTTGCAAGTAACTCTTTAATGCAAAATATTAATGTCCAGTGGAACAAAATGACCCTAAGGTTATGTTTTCATTGCTGTAAGGACTCTGAACACTTTTTATCTTAGAATCTTATTGAGAATTGTTTTTATTACACTATTTTAAATTCAATTTCACAATTCTTCCTTTGAAACTGCATCATCTGCCTGGTTCCCTCAATAATACTTTAATTCTTTGACATATACACTTTAAAAAAAAAGCAAAAGTGATAGTAAAGTTTAGTAGGAAAGGAATACTTTTTTTTTTTAATCAATCCTAAGGCTTGAACTCAGGGCCTGGGCACTGTCCCTGAGACACTGTGCTCAAGGCTAGTGCTCTATCACTTGAGCCACAGCACCACTTCCAGCCTTTTCTGTTTATGTGGTACTGAGGAATTGAACCTAGGGCTTCATGCATGCTAGGCAAGCATTCTATCACTAAGCAACATTGCCAGTTTGGAAAGTAATACACTTTAAATAGATGGGAAGTGAATCATTGCTAGGGAGACTGATTTTTAACCTGCATAGTTAAAAAAATTATTTATGTGTATGCCCATTCTGAGGCTTGAACTCAGGGCCTGGGCACTGTCCTTGAGCTTTGTTGCTCAAAGATAGTGCTCTGCCACTGGAGCCACAGATCCTCTTCTGGTTTGGGGTGGTTAATTAAAGATAAGATTCTCACAGACTTCTCTGCCTGACTTGACTTTCAACTTGAATCCTCAGATCTCAGCCTCCTGAGCAGTGGGCCACTGCTGCCTGGCTGGTATGATTTTGTGTACATGAAAGTGGCCCTGGATCCCTCCCCAGGACCAGGGCACAGGCAGAGTCATTGTTCCAGGGTTTACATCATGTTAGAAATTCTATTTGACTTTTAGGTTTTTTGTTTGTTTGTTTGCCAATCCTGGGGCTTGAACTCTGGGCTTGGGCAGTGTCCCTGAGCTTCTTTGTTCTCAAGGCTAGTGCCGTACCACTTGAGCATCACTTCTGGCTTTTTTTGAGCAGTTTATTGGAGATAAGAATCTCAGGGACTTTCCAGACCAGGCTGGCTTCGAACTGAGGTTCACAGTCCTGGGCGCTGTTCCTGAGCTTTGGCACTCAAGACTAGTGCTCTACCACTTGAGCCACTGTTTTACTTCCAGCTTTGGGGTGGTTACTTGGAGATAAGTGTCTCACAAACTTGTCTGCCCAGGCTGGCTTTGAACCATGATCCTCAGATTTCAGCCTCTTGAGTTCAGCTAGGATTACAGGCATCAGCCATCAGTGCCTAGCAACATTTTTTTTAAAAAAAACATTGATTAGGAAATACTGAATACAACCTACTCAGAACATGAATATATAAACATCCATTCTACTCTGGGATATCATTATGTGATGTTAAGTTAATAGACATATCTTTCTTTCTCTAATGTACATTGCTGTGGTGGTACTGGGGTTTAAACTCAGAACCGTGCCCTGGCATACAGTGAGCTGCTGTTGTTCAATGGCCTGGGTTACTTTTTCCAACTTGTTTTGCCATGTGTTTAATAGCAGTTGGTTTTTATCACCAATCTAGTAATTAAGGCCCATCTTGGTTGAATTTATAGCCTCTGCATCTCCATGAGTTGTATATTCTTTCTTATATCTTGCCAGTTATTCTCCTTGATCTGTAAGTCTTCTATCCTTCCTGAACTACTTTGATCTTCAAAAACAGTTTTCAAGGCCACCAGCTGGGAGCTGGAAGCTGGAAGGGCAGACAGTAGATCTTCCCAAGACAATTTTTCAAGGCTGGGGCCTCTAAGGGGAAAGGGCTACTTTCAAGTTGTAGGTTCATTTCTTTCCATAATAATGGAGTTATGATACCTGTTCCAATATTGCTGCTTGGCAACAACAGTCACCAATATGAAAGCAAATCCCCATGGGTGGCCCCTGCTCTTGCTCCTTATCCACCAGTACATATCCTAAATTAATCCAAAACAGGGAAGGTTTTTTTTTTTATTACTTTATGACATTTCATAAAAATAGTTACCAAACACATCTGATTTCAGTGTGGAATTCTCCTTCTTCCTGGAAATGGATTTCTCAAGTTTGCCCCAGTTACTCAGTGATATCCAGCTCTTACAAGCTTCATCTTGGCAGCCATTAAGCAAAAGAAAGACATGGTGGTCATCCAAGAAGGAACAATCCACTGTGAGAAGCCAGGCCTCATGAGACTCCTTCCCTTACCCTACTAGTTTTGCCAAGTATCTTAACCAGAAAGATTATTCCTGGAATCTTATACACCATATATTGAAATATTACTATAGTAAGCCTTTTATATAGAAATGCACATACTCACACTTAGTAGAAACTGCCAGATGATTCTTCGAAGTACTTCCATCAATTCACATTTCTACCCACAATAGTTGAGGGCTCCTATTCCCGTTCTTCCACATCTTTATCATTTGCTATTGCCATTCTTTAATTTTGACATTGGCAAGAGTGTGGTTTATTACTGTGGCTTTAATTCAAACTTCCTTGATGACTGACATTGCCACTTTTTAATATATTCATTTGGACATCTTTTTTTTTTCATTTTTTTATTGTGAAAATACCGTACAGAGGGGTTACAATTACATGAGCAAGGTAATGAGTACATTTCTTATCAAGCATTGTTGCCTCCTCCTTTGTTTCCCCTTCCCATCCATTCCCACCCCCCCACCCCTCCTCCCCCCCACCCCTCCTCCCCCCCCCCACCAAAGTTGTAAAGTTCGTTTTCGACATAACGTCTTGTACATCTCATTGTTGCAATGGGTCCACCTGTATTATTTAAACAATTTGTGTTTTCCCTTCCCCTCCACAAATTATACGAATATCAAATACAGTGAAAGCAGGGGTTATACTGTGGGGGAGGGACATACAAAGCAACAAAAAATAATCTTATTAATATATTAGAAACAATCACCTGAAAGAAAAAAAATTGAATACATATCTTAGGGTTCATTTCCCTAACATCAACTTATCTGACCTTTTCTGCTTGACTCAGACATATACTAGTTATTGCAAATAAGGGAAACCATGGGATCTATGTTTCTTTGGGCCTGGCTTACTTCACTTGATATAATTTTTTCCGTCTTTCCATTTCCTAACAAATGGGGCAATGTCATTCTTTCTGATGGAGGCATAGAATTCCATTGTGTATATATACCACATTTTCTTGATCCATTCATCTACTGAGGGGCATCTGGGTTGGTTCCATATCTTAGCTATGGTAAATAAGGCTGCAATAAACATAGTCGTGCTGGTACTATTGTTGGTGGGAGTGTAAACTTGTTCAACCACTTTGGAAAGTAGTATGGAGGTTCCTCAAAAGACTCCACATAGAGCTCCCCTATGACCCAGCAATCCCACTTTTGGGCATTTACCCAAATGTTCACAAACAAGACCACACTAAAGCTACCAGCATGACTATGGACATCTTTTAGTATGTGTTTCTTCAAGTTTCATGCCCATTTTCCCATGGTTTTCTGTTCTTTTCTTACTGATATGTGAGAATTATTATTTTGTAACAAATATCTCATACTTTTTGGCTTGCCTTTCCACTCCCTTTCTTTTTTTCTTGCTGTTTTTTCAGTACTGGATTTGAGCTCAAGGACTTGCACTTGCTAAATAGGTGATTTACAACTCAAACCACATCCCCACCCTGTTTTACAGTATTTTGCAAATAGGGCCTTGCATTTTTGCTCACACTAGCCTCAGCCCTACATACGGCCTCCTCTGTGACTGGAACAACAAGCATGTACTAGCATGTTCAGCATATTGGTTAAAATGGGGTCTTGCTAACTTTTTTTTCCAGGCTAACCTTGAACTGTGACCTCTTCAATCTCTACCTTCTGAGTAGCTGGCACTACAGGCATGAACAACTGCATTTGGAATCTTTTTGATCTGTTAATGAAATAATTTGATGCACAAAATTTTGTTTTATTTTATTAATAAATATTGTTGCCAATCTCTTACTGTTTCTAATTTATAAATTAAGCTTTGACATAGGTATGTATGTGTATATAGGGAAAACTATATGAAAAGTTCAGTGCTATTAATAATTTCTTAATTTTAATCCCTAATTTTAATATATAACAATGTAGTAATCTTTCTCTATAATGGTTAATAGTATTTTGTGTCCCATTTAAAATTATTTGCTACTCCAAGTCAACAATATACGTTATGTTCTTGAAGCTTTATTGCTTTACCTTTAACATTCTGAACTATAATCCATCCTGAAATGATTCTTGTATAGGTGTGAGGTTAGGCCAAATTTGTTTCTTTTAATTCCTTTTATTAATTAACACAATGAATTTAAAAGAATCCATTTTCTCACTGCTTTGCAGTGTGTCTCTTTGTTATAAATTAAATGCCCATGTGCATGTGGGCCTATCTCTGGACCCTATTCTGTTCTATTAATCTATTTGTCTATTTTGGTGAAAAGACCACATTGTCTTCATTAATGTAATTTTATAAGTATTTCTATCCAGTGGTTCTACTTTTACCTTTGTTCTTCTACTTTATTATTTAGTTATACATTACTTTATGTATTTTAGAGTTACCTTGTAAATTGAGATCCCCAAAAAAGGAATGAGCTGAGATGTTGATTAAACTGAATTTGTGTCTACAAATTAATTTAAACAGAACTGATGTTTTTACAATGTCCACTACCTCAATCCATGAATTTAGTTAATTCCTCCATTTGTTTCAAATTTTCCTATTAATATTTTGTAGTTTCTCATGTAGAGGTTTTGAAAAAGTATTAAGGTTTTCATTTATAATTCCTTTGTGTAGTACATTGAAATAAAATTGACTTTGTATATTGACTTTTTAATCCAGTGAAACTGCTAAATACACTTATTAATTACATTATTTAATTGTATATATTTTTCTACAAACACATTCGTGGAACCATTATAGTAGCCCCTCTCCTTATTAAAGGAGGTTACATTCAAAGACCCATAGTAGATGCCTAAAACCATGAATAGAACTGAACTCTCTCTATACTCTCTTTTTCCTATATGTACACACTTATGACAAGGGTTAATTTATAAATTAGGAGCAGTAAGAGATGAACAACATCTACTAGTATATAAACCATATCAATGTATTGTAATAGTTATGTGAATGTGGTCTCTAAAAATAGTTTATTGTAATATAGACCTTAGTGGACTCATAATACAAATTTTTTCTTAAGTTTAAAGTTTTCACTTTTTCATTTTAAAGGAAGAACTTCACAGCTTTTGTTGAATTGCAGCATACTTGAATTGGAAGTATCACTGCTGCTGCACTTTGAACATACTTGAACATAAACCTGTAATGCTGTAACATCTAATCTGATAACTGAGATGGCTACTAAATGACTAATGGTCACAGTATGGACACACTGGATGACGAATATGATAGGGCAAGAACAATATGAGATTTCATTATGCAACCCAGAAGTATGTGCAACTTAAAATTTATAAATTTTTTATTTCTGAAATTTTCCCTTTATCTTTAGATCATGGTTAATTATAGGTAACAAAAATATGAAAAGGAAACCCTACATAAAGGGGCTACTGTATATTTTTGAGACTATGTGGATATATGGACACACACACACAACACACATACACACTAAAATGTCTGTTGGGAGACTGAAGCAAAGAAATGTGTCACATGTGACAACAAACTAAACAAACTAGTCTAGTTAGTTGCTAGTTGTTTAGGATGATCCTGTTCTTTATTCCTTTTCTGGGTTCCATTTATCTATATCTTTCTGGCTAACTACTTAGATAAGTATCAGACTGTCAAATAGGCTGCCTTGCCTGCTTTGAAAATGCAGTCTTTGTAATACAGACCTGTACTAGGACTCATGAAGTGGAATGGGCTTCTCTGCCCTGTGTTATACTGAGTTGCCTGGCATCTAGAGCTAGTCTGTGCCAGTCTTTTTTCAAATATTCCCTACAACTTCTGGCTCTCTCAGCGTTCACTGACCACAAGAGGTCACTCAGTACACAGAGATAGGGATAAAAACCTATTAACCCTGTCCTCTTCCTTCATCTCTCCAGAAAACCTCCCATAGTTTATAAATGGACACAAATGGAGTGTGATGGATAGACAACTAACTCATTATGCTAGCTGCAGCCAACACAAAACTTCCGAGTTATTTTACCAATACTGAAAGCTCTGAAGTTTCTTGATCAAATTGACCCATCCTTAGATTGGTGTGTGTATCTGGTGGAATTGCAGTCACAAATCATGTAGGAATTGGAATAATAGAGAGGGACTATTTGAAACATAACTAAATGGAATACAGAAACTGAGATCACCTTTTCATGAGCTCCTTGGGTAGGTCCTAATCCAATATGACTGGTAGTCTATAAGAAGAGAAAATTTTGACAGGTACAGAAGGAATACAGGAAAGAGGTGGGTTCCTATAAACAGAGAAAAAAAGGTCTCAGAAACAACTAGCCCAACTGATAGTTGATTTCTCACTTTTAAACCTCTGGATTGGGAGAAATTAAATTTCTGTTATTTAAGCCACTGTCTCTAGTACTTTGTTACCACAACTCTAGCAAACTAATATACTGTTCCATATAGCATAGTAATTGATAGATTATTAGTTTTATAATATTGGTACTTTAAAGATGGAAAAATTTGGCCTAGAGCTGCCACAGATATTTTGGAACAACTTAACCAAAGTTGACATTAAAAAAAAAAAAAAACAAAAGTTCAGGCAGTAAGCTTCTGGCCAGATTTACATTTGCAAGTTAAACAACCATAAGCAGGACAAAGTATACAAAATCATAGCTTTTAGACATTGAGCAATAGGTAGGCAGGACAAGGCAAAGTACCTCCACAAGAAAGGGAAGTTTCTCAGTTTATTAAATTCCCCAAATTACATTTTGTAGCACAACTAAGATGAGGATACAAAGGATTCAAGAGGCCTACAAGTTAAAAGCTGGGCACTAGGGATTCATGCCTGTAATCCCAGCTCCTCAAAAGGCAGGTCCAGACCTGGAAGAAAAATCTGCAAGACTTTTTTTTGTTTGTCATGAACCTTGAATTCAGGGCCTGGGTGCTGCTGTGCCTGAGCTTTTTTGTTCAAGGATAGCACTCTACCACTTTGAGCCACAGTACCACTTCCAGTTTTCTGGTGGTTAATTAGAGAAAAGCTTCTCATGGACTTTCCTGCTCAAGCTGGCCCTGAACTGCCTCCTGAGTACCTAGATCTCAGTCTCCTGAGTAGTTAGGATAGCAGGCATGAGCCAAAGGTGCCTGACTGCAAAACTTATCTTCAATTAACCAGCAGAAATATGGAAGTGGAATGGCTCAAATGGTAGAATTCCAGCTGTGAATGAAAAAGCCCAGCAAGAGCACATGGCCTGGAGTTCAAGGCTCAGTACAGGCATTTCCAACCAGAAAAAAAAATACAGTACTAGAAATGAGATACAGAGATAGTGAGGAGCAAGTGGAAGGAGAAGGAAAAGAAAAGAAGGAACAGGAACTATAGAGGTATAGAAAGAGAAATGGGAGGAGGTATAGATGAGAGGTAAATCTTAAAAGTATCACATATCGACCTAATGTCTTGTACATCTCATTGTTGCAATGGGTCCATCTGTATCCCTAATTAAACTATTTGTTTTTTTCCCTTCCCCTCCACAAATTATACCAATATCAAATACAGTGAAAACAGGGGTTATTATACAGTGGGAAGGACATACAAAGCAACAAAGGAAACATCTTATAAATCTGTTAGAAACAATCGCAAGAAAGAAAAAAAAAACATTTGAATCCTTATCTTGGGGTTCATTTTGCCTAACATCAACTTATCTGACCTTTTCTGCTTGTTTCAGACATATACTAGTAATTGCAAATAAGGGAAACCATGGGACCTATGTTTCTTACTTCAAGGGGGTGGGGGTGGGGGGAGGAGGGTTGTGTGTGAAGGGGGGAGGATGGGGAGATGGGCAGGGTTGGGAAGGGGAAACAAAGGAGGAGGCTATAATGCTTGATAAGAAATGTACTCATTACCTTGCCCATGTAATTGTAACCCCTCTGTACGGTATTTTCACAATTAAAAAAATAGCAAGAAAGAAAAAAAAGTATCACATATCAATGTAATAATACAAAACAAAAAAATAAAATCTATTGAATGAAATGTTCATAATGACTGATATCCAATAAAAAAATGACCAAGCATGCAAAGAATCATGGAAATACAAGTCATAATGAAGATAAAAGTAAATCAATAGAAACGTGAGCTAAAGAAGCATGCAAGAAGGTGACTCATAACTATAATTACAGCTATATGGAGTATTTCAGTTTGAGGCCCCTCTGGGCCTAAAATTCACAAGATTCCATCTCAGTGGTTTGTGGACAGGATGACATGTACTGAGATTAAAATCTGGCATTGTACAAAAATATGAGATCCTATCCAAAAAGTAACTAAGGCAACAAGGGCTGGAGATTTGACTCTCATGGTTGAGTACCTTGTTAGTAAGATCAAGGCCCTGGATGCACAGTACCACAAAAAATAAATAAATAAAAATAAAAACATATGAGAGAATTACTTGGCACAAACATTAAAATCACTACTATAGCTATGTCTATATGTTTACAAAGGTACAGAAAAGTATGAAGATATTAAGAAGAGACATGGAAGACCAAAAGTAACTTCAAAATTATAATTTCTGAAATGAACAATACCCTAATGAATTAACAATAGATTACATATTGCAGAAGAAAGATTAGTAAACTTGAACAGATAGCAAAAGAAATATTCAACTGAAATACAGAAGAAAAAAGGCTGAAAAACAATGGAGTACATTTAGCTCTGTGAGTCCATTTGAAGCAGCCTAATACATTGTAGAATTCAGGAAAACAGCATAAAAATGTTTAAAGAAGCAATAGCAAAAACAATATGATAATAAAATCTACAAATCCAGAAGGCTCAATGAATCTCAAGCCACATGAAATAGGAAGGAAAAATGCATAAAAGCATATGTTTAACTGCTTAAAATCAGTGATAAATGGAAAATTGTAAATGAAATCTGAAAGCACACTATGTGTACAGCCACATTAATTACAGAAGAACAAAGATAAGGATGCAAACTAGAAGAAACATATTTAAGGAAGAGAAAAATATACTTCTAACATTCCTATGAAAAATAGCTTTCAAAGGGATGCAAAATAAAAAAAAACATTTGCAGGTATATAACAGCCCCAAAATATATCTCTAATCAATGAAAAATTCAATAAACTGTAAGGCAAATTCTTTAGATATGAACCATATAACAGAGTACATAGTCCTAAACAACTAATTCCACAGAAAGTTGGGCTGGGAAGGTGGCTCAGTGGTAGAGTGCTTGCTTTGCATGCATGAGATCCTGGGTTCAATTCCTCAACATCACATAAACAGAAAAGCTGGAAGTGGTGCTGTGGCTCAAATGGTAGAGCACTTGCCTTGAGCTGAAGAGCTGAGGGACAGCGCCCAAGCCCAGAGTTCAGGCCTCACGATGCACAAAAAAAAAAAAAAAGTAAACTACCACAAATCCCACCCAATCTATATCTGTCAGAGCTAACTTGATGAGAATTATGTAAAGCAGCCACCAAGTAAACACTAAATTAAGATAAAGGAAACCTTGTCCTACCCCTTTCTCTGCTCAGCAGTAATCTTTATGACAGAAACCATGTTTCTAGTGTGGATCCCTGGTTGTTAATTCCAAAGAGAGCACAGATGATATCCACAGAATACTGTGCTGACCTCATTAATGTGTTTATCCATTTATGAATTCTTATCTGAATAGGCCATTAGGAGGTGGAGGCTAGTTTGAAAGTGTGTCTTTAAAGAATATGTCTTAACCTCAAATCATTTGATCTATGTCTTCTAGCTGCCATGAGGTGAGTAACTTCCATTAAACCTTCTTTATTATGATGCACTATCTTACCTAAGGCTCAAAGCAATGGAGCCAGTTGTCAATGGACTGAAATCTCTGAAACTGTGACTAAGAAACAAGATGAAAAAGCATTCATTCTTTAGGCTATCCTCTCAGGTATTTTCTCATGGTCATGAAAAGCTGAGTAACACACACAGGTGACCACAGTGCATTTGAATGTCCAATATGAAACGAAAACAAAACAACACAAAGAAACAAGAAAGTTCATGCAAAGGAAAAATTAATTAGCAGAAATTGTCTCCGTGAAATCATGACATTGGACTTTGTCTTAGGCCTTTTATGTCCCTCTAATAAAATACCATAAACTCAATTTATTTAAAACTAGAAATCAATTTTTCATAACTCTATGAACTATGAACTCTATGAACTCCAAGATCAAGGCACTGGCAGTTTTCAGGTTGGGTCCAGTTCTCTGATTCCAGAGTGGTTCATTATTGAGAGGGAAGGAATACTATATCCTCATTTGCAAAAAGGCAGAAGAGACCAAACTCATTCTCTCATGCTCTTTTCATAAGACCAGAATTCCATTCATGAGGGATATGCTCTAATAATCAAATTGCCTCTTTATACTTCTCTATCTCTAAATACTATCACACTGACAAGTTTTGATTAGCATATATTAATTGTACAAGAAAGTTCATTACTGAAATGCATTTTGATCAAATTCACTCCTCTATTGCACTTTCTTGTCGTTCTTTCTGCTCTTTCAAAGCAATTATAATGGGCTTCATTTTTGTATTTTATACATGTGTATAAAGTGCTTTCATAGTTTACCCCCAGTTCATTCTCTTTTTTCACCTTTCTACGGTTTCCCAAACCCAAGCAGTCCACAATAGACACTCATGTCTTTCTTTCTTTTTCTTAGGTCTAGTTCTGCATATGAGAGAAAACAGGAAATATTGGTCATTCTCAAACTAGCTTATTTCTCTTAGCATTATGATCTCCAGTTTGATCTGTTTTCCTGCATATAATTACATTATTTTTCATAGCTGAATAGTGTTCCATTGTGTATATATATATATATATAATAATATATATATATTACATTTTTTAATTTATCAGTTTATGGGCAACTAAGCTAATCTGTAGTTTTGCTAATGTGAATAGTGCCACTATGAACATGATTTTGTAGTTACATTCACAAATGCTGACTTATTTTCCTTCAGGTTTATGTGTAGAAGGATGAAGTAAGATTGTATATTGGGTCTATAATTTAGAGTTTTTTTAATTTACTTTTTTTTGTCAGTCTTGAGACCTGAACTCGGCCTGAGCACTGTCCCTCAGCTATTCAGCTCAAAGCTAGTGCTCTACCCTTGAGCCACAGCGCCACTTCTGTTTTTTTCTGCTTATGTGGTGCTGAGGAATAAAAGCCAGGGCCTTATGCATGAGAGGCAAGCACTCTACCCCTGAGCCACCTTCCCAGCCCCTTGTGAGTTTTTTAAAGGAGCTTCTTTACTATTTCCATCATGGCTGCACTAATTTACATTTCCACCAACAGTGTATGGAGTTCCTTTGTTCCTGCATCTTTGCCAGCATTTCTTCTTTTTTTTTTTTTTCCATGATTATTGCCATTCTGACCAGGGTGGGATGGAATCAATGTTATTTTAACTTACATTTCCTTTATGACTAATGATGTTGAACATTTCTTTTTTTTAATTAATTAATTTTGGCGGGGGGTTCTGGTCGTGGGGCCTGAACTCTGGGCCTGGGTGCTGTCCCTCAGCTCTTCAGCTCAAGGCTAGAGCTCTACCACTTGAGCCACAGCACCACTTCTGGGTTTTTTCTTTTTGCTTATGTGGTGCTGAGGAATTGAACCCAGGGCCTCAGGCATGCAAGGCAAGCGCTCTATCACTGAGCCACCTTCCCAGCCCGAACATTTCTTTATGTATTTATTTCTAATTTGTACTTTTTGATAACTGCTCATTCACTTACTAATTTATTAATTGGATTATTTGTTCTTTTGATGTTTAACTTTTGGAACTCATATTATGGATATTAGTCCTTTGATGAATAGCTGGCAAAGATTTCCTTCTATTCTGTAAGTTGTCTGTTGATTCTGGTAATTGTTTCTTTTGATGTTCAGAAGCTTTTTAATTTGATGGAATTCTTTTTTTTTTTTTTTCAGGTAAGGGGTAGGTTTATTCAGTAGACCTGCTGGGACCAGGCAAGGTTGGCACTCCACATGGCTGGGAAAGAGAGAGAGCAAGAAAAGAACAGAGAGAGAGCTAGAATAGAACAGAGAGAGCAAGAAAAGAGCAGCAAGAGAGCGTCTGGGCCTGGGCTAGGCCTTATGTAGGGTATGGGCAGGGAAAGGTGTGGCCACATCAAATTCAGATGTGACCTCAGCGGATGCAGATGTGACCTCTTCCAGGTGTCCCAGTTGCCTAGGTAACGCAGGTACTGGGTGAAGACTTTGCTGCGAGGAGGGTGGAGTCTGCTCACCATCCAGGAGTGGACCTTACATTCCAGCCTTTTAATAATCATGAAATAGGGTGAGGATTCTCTCTGGCTACTTCCTGCTGACAAGGGGCTTCAGCAATAGGGATAAAAGGCTGGAATTTGGTCTCCTCCCAGAGAAGGCAGTGAGCAGCAGCTGTCCCTTGGTGGCGTGAGTCCTTAGATGAAATCTGGAGAAGTCTCATGAGCATTGAGGGGCTGGAAAAAAAAATACTAGAGAGGAAATAAATGGCAAGAGGAAGGACTTGGGGCTGAAAATGTTGGTAGAAATGTCCCTAGTTACTTCTGACATCTGGCGACTAGGTAGAGAAGTCAGGTGACAAAGGCAAGAATATAAATTCCTGTTCAGTTAATAGGTAGACAGGTATAGACATTGGATGGGCAGGCTTCTTACTTCTACTGACCTCCTGGCTCTGGTTAATTTTGAAAGGGCAGGCACAAAGTAGCTGATGTGACATCATCTCCTCTTACTCCTCCCTCTCCATGTTCCCTTGTTCCCCAGACTGGCTGAGTCTAGGCGCTCATTGCAGGGATGGCTTGTCCCAGTTGGTATTCAAGATTTGAACTCAAGGCCTGGGCACTGTCCCTGAGCACTTCTGCTCAAGGCTAGCACTGAACCACTTTGAGTTATAGTACCACTAGTATTCAAGGAGGTTTGAACTCAAGGCCTGGGCACTGTCCCTGAGCACTTCTGCTCAAGGCTAGCACTCTACCACGTTGAGTTACAATAGCACTTCCAGTGTTCAAGGAGGTTTGAACTCAAGGCCTGGGCACTGTCCCTGAGCACTTCTGCTCAAGGCTAGCACTGAACCACTTTGAGTTATAGTACCACTTGCAGGGTTTAGCTGGGAGATGGAGTCTTAGGGATTTTTCAGCCCGGGCGGGCTTTGAACTGCAATCTTTGCCACAAAAGCCCTTTATTATTTCCAATTAAGGCAACAAGGAGATCAAGTAGAATAAGTAGAGCTTACCTGGTTCTTATCAAGAATTGACCGACAAATATTCTGAAATGACAAAACTCATTAGATGTGATGAGAATTTTAGCACAGATATGCTCAGTATTTTAGAACCACGTAGTCAGTAGTAGAATACACAACACAAAACAAAAAAGGCAAAACTCAAAACCTAAAATTTTGATGTTTAGACATCTTTGCTAACAAAGCACATCAGATGGTTGGGCCTCAGTTACTAGGGCCTGTGAAAAGAGCAACTTGTTAGCAAGGCACCTTAGAATAGATGGAGTAGTAAACTTAGTGGAAGGTTAAGGATCAGCTGGGGCCAAACTCTTAACCCACCACGTGGCCAAGATGGCGAATTCAAGATGGCGAATTTCTGAAAGAATGCAAAGAAAGCCTGAATAGATTAAGCCTACATTGGCTAGTCTTTGAGAGGGAACCTAGAGGGGGGTCCCTGGGACCCAGCCTGCGTCACACTCTTCAAGGCACAAGCCAAAAAGTTGTAGAAAAAAGGGTAGAAAGTTGGACATGAATGGCAGAAAGAGAGCAAAGAGAGCCTGAAAGTAAACTTCTGACCATTTACCATTGCAGTAGCAAAAACTGTGTACTTCTGAGAATGGCATAAAATGAGGCTCTCTGGCTTTCCAGGGAGCGCGGGAGACATTTCAAAGGGGTTTCACGGCTCAGGCGTGATTCGCAGCACCCCATTAAATGAGTAGAAGAGTCAGTCTGGTGAGTGAAGGAGAGCTGACCAGGCAGAAGCGGCATCCCGACTTCCCCCGGAGCCCTCTAGAGAGAAATGGCCAAGCCCCCAAAGCCAAGCGTCCTCGGCTTCAGAGGTGACTGGCCTTTCAGCTAAAGACCGTAGGAGCTCTCTGGCGTGGTGCCACGTCTGGACAGAGACTGAGTAACAGAGAGCCGTAGAGTAGTTTCACTCACCAGTAGAGAAGTGGTGTGGACGTGGATGTGAAAGCAGCAATGGTATCGATGCGTTGATTCCGCCGCAGACTGGTTTGCAAAAGGCCGTCAGAACTGCGGGTATTCCTCAGAGCAAAAAGGGAAGAACAAAAAAAGAAAAAAGAGGGAAAAAAACAGAGAAATCCCAGCTATAGAGGAAAAAAACAGAGAAATCCCAGCTATCCTGACTTTAAGCCTTTATCCGAGTCACGGCACCATTTATGTTAGGTTTTTAAAAAGAGGTAGCCAAGTAAGAACAGCACCAGCACGCACATGGTATTCAGGTAAGGGGTAGGTTTATTCAGTAGACCTGCTGGGACCAGGCAAGGTTGGCACTCCACGTGGCTGGGAAAGGCCTGGGAATGAGAGAGAGCTGGGAAGAGAGGAAAGAGAGAGAAAAGAGCCAGAAAAGAGCAGAGAGAGGGGTAAGAACAGTAGCACTCACATGGTATTCAGGTAAGGGGTAGACCTGCTGGGACCAGGCAAGGTTGGCACTCCACTTGGCTGGGAAAGAGAGAGAGCAAGAAAAGAACAGAGAGAGAGAGCTAGAATAGAACAGAGAGAGCAAGAAAAGAGCAGCAAGAGCTGATGGAATTCTTTTGTTAAATCTTGCCCATTTCCTGAGCAGTTCTATTCAGAAAATGCTTATCTGTGCCTATATATTCATAAGTTTTTCTTGTGCTTTCCTACTATAGTTTCAAGTTTAAGGGTTTCCTTTAAGACCTTTGCCACATTTTGAATTTTGTTAATAGAGTGAGAAATAAGGGCCTACAAGTTTCCGTCTTTTATATGTCAATATCTACTTTTCCCAAAACTGTTGTTGAAGAGTTCTTTTCTCCAACAATTGTTTTTGATACTTTTGTTGAAAATCAGATGGCTGTAGATGTGTGGGTTTATTGCTGGGTCTTCTATTTTATTCCATTTTTCTACATGTCTGTTTTCCTCCCTGTACCATGCTGTTAATTTTTACCATGGATCACTACTACAATTGGAGTCAGGTATTATACCTTCAGCATTCTTCATTTTGTCCAGTTTTGCTTTGGATATTTGTGGCCATTTATACTTCCATATGAAGTTTAGGATTGATTTTTCTATTTCTGTGAAGGATGTCTTTAGAATTTGATGAGGATTACATTGAATTTGTAGTTTGCTTAAACAGTATTGTCATTCATTTCCATTTTCTACAATTTCTCCACTCAAAGTATTATAGTTTTCACTGTAGCAATATTTAACACCTTCAGTTAAATTTAGTCTTAGGTATTTACTTTTTGAGGCTACTTGTTTTGGGTTTGTTTTTTTTTTTGTCGGTCGTGGGGCTTGAACTCTGGGCGTGGGTGATGTCCCTGTGCTCTTCAGCTCAAGGCGAGTGCTCTACCGCTTGAGCCACAGTGCTACTTCTGGTTTTCTAGTGGTTTATTGGAGATAAGAGTCTCATGGACTTTCCTGCCTGGGCTGGCTTTGAACTGTGATCCTCAGATCTCAGCCTCCTGAGTAGCTAGGATTCCAGGAGTGAGCCACTGCTGCCTGGTTGCTACTGGCTTTTTTTGGGGGGGGGGAGGGTCTGGTCGTGGAGCCTGAACTCGGCCCGGGCACTGTCCCTCAGCTCTTCAGCTGTAGACTAGAGCTCTACCACTTAAGCCTTAGTGCCACTTCTGGCTTTTTCTGCTTACGTGGTGCTGAGGAATCGAACCCAGGGCCTCATGCATGCAAGGCAAGCGCTCTACCTCTGAGCCACCTTCCCAGCCCCTGCTACTGGCTTTTGTATGTTTATTTTGCATCATCCTAGTTTGCCAAAGGTTCATCAGATACAAGATTTCTTGTGGAGTCTTTAAAGTCTTAGGATCATATCATTTGCAAGTAGGGACATTTGACATTTTCCTTTCCAACTTGTATTTCTTTCTCATGTCTCATTACTCTGGCTAAGAAGTTAAGCTGAACAAGATTAGAAAGAGAAGACCCTTGCTTCATTCTTTCTTATAAATGGTATCAGTTTTCCCCCACTTAGTACAATGTTGGCTATAGGTTTGTTGCATATAACCTTTATTATATTATATATTATATTATAACCTATATTATATTTCTTCTATTGCAATTTTGTTCAGGTTTTTCATCATGAAAGGAAGTTGAATTCTGTCAAAGACTTGCTGTAATTATTGAGATATTGATTTTTTCTTTATTGTCTTCATGTATTACATTATATCTATTGAGTTGAATCATCCCTACAATGAAAGCAACTTGACCATGGTGTCTGATCTTTTTAGAATGTTGTTGAATTTCAGTTTGCAAGTATTTTAAAAAGAAGGTTGGATCTGTAATCATCAAAGAACTTGGCCTATAATTTTATCTTTTTTCATGTCCTTGTCTACTTTTTATTTCACCTCTTATTTCTTTAGTGATTCACTGTTCAAAGTGAATTTTCGGTCTCTGTTTGAATGCTTCCTTTGTTGATATTTAGTTTTATTTTGTTGTGGTCTGATAAAGTACAAGAAGTTATTTCAGTTTTCTCAAATTTAAGACTTGCTTTATGTTCTAAAATTGATGTTTTTGATAAAGTTCTATGATCTTCTGAGAAGGACTTTATTCTGTGGAAATTGGATAGAATATTCTGTAGATGTTTGTTAAATTAATTTGATACATAGCATTGGTTAATTCTGAAGTTTTCTTGATTTTTTTTGTCTAGATGACCTATTAGTGAAAGAGTAGGAATAGTAAAGTAACCATTATTATTGTGCTGGGGTCTATTTTTGCTTTTATATTCAGTAGTTTTTTTGTAAGAAACTGAGTGTGCCTATAGTCACTGTCTTTCCAGATCCCTTCACTAGGGTTAAGGTTTGCAGGATGTGTGAGACTATCCTGAAGCTAAAATTGTCAGTCATCAGGCCCTTCTGCCTTGTGATTATGTTTCAGCTTCTCATTTCCCCTGGGGCTTGAGATTGCTTCCTGTTTTTCTCTTTTGCCTGTTTTTTTTTTTTTATTATTATTTTCTCGTGTCCATCTGATGCCACCCTCTCTTTCTGTCTTTGGAATATAATGCCTATTCTGTTACCTGACTCTTCTCAATCATTAAGTCAAAATAGTGAATACTGCTAACCTACCATCTTTCCCCATCCTCCAATTAACTTTTAACACAAATTTGGGAGGATGCATCACTGAAATAACATCTGATTTTTGACTTCTCCTAAAATTCATGTCTTTCTCATATATCAATAGAACACATTTATGCCATTCCCTAACCTCAAATGTCTTAGCTGGTTCCAGCATGAACTTTATAATCTAAGTCCTGTCACCTAAATGTCAATGAGATTGATCTGAAGCACCATTGAAAAGCATACGAATCAGGTATGAGTGATACTCAAGGTATGATTTAGCTTGAGGCAAATTTACCTCCAACTTTGAATCTATGAAGTCAAACAATTAAGTGTTCTCCAAATATGTAGATATTCCAAATTTAAAAGGGAGAAGTAGAAGTGAATGAGTCTAAAACTAAACAAGGCAAATATTAAATAATAATTCTGTGGAAAAAGAAATAACATGGTACAACATGATTTAAAAAAATAAGTCTTTGGACTGGTTTTCTTTGATTCCATATTTACGTGACATTTTCTTTTTTTTTTCTTTTTTTTGGGGGGTCCAGTCCTGGGGCCTGAACTCTGGGCCTGGGCGCTGTCCCTCAGCTCTTCAGCTCAAGGCTAGCGCTCTACCACTTGAGCCATAGCACCACTTCCGGCTTTTTTCTTATGTGGTGCTGAGGAATTGAACCCAGGGCCTCAGGCATGCAAGGCAAGCGCTCTACCACTGAACTACCTTCCCAGCCCCTACGTGACATTTTCTAGGCACACAGAGGCAGTAGTTAAGTCCCAAAGGCTGCAGGGGACCCATATGGTTTTTCTGTGTACAGACCTCACAGAAATTCTCCTAGGGTTGAGTCTTTTGCTGAAGCTGCGTTAGTTGACACTGTATGATGCTGGCTCTACCACTCTAGTGTCTCTGAGCTGGCACTGACCTCACAACTCCAGTAAGCATTACCTTAGTTGGGGCTATCTATGGTGGTTTTCATCCTACAGATTTTCTAGGTTTTGCTAAAGAGGAGAAATTCTGCAGTAGCCTTACATCCATAGTTTTATTTGGCATATCTATAGATGGTAGCACCATCTCCATGACTCTTCTATGAATTGCACTAGTAGGATTTTTTTTTATAATTGTTCTGCCCTTGTAAGAAATTCTCTACCTCAACCCAGAAATTCTCTGAAGCCCCTTTTGAAATTTCGGTGGAGGAAGCCATACCTGTATAGCCTGTACCCATTGTGAATGCTTAAGATTAGGAATATTGGACAGGTGTAGGTGGCTCATGCCTGCAATTCTATCTACTGAAGAGGTTGAGATATGAGGATTGCAGTTCAAAGCCAGCCCAGGAAGGAAAGCCCTTGAGTCTCTTATCTCCAACTAACCACTGAAAAAGCCAGAAGTGAAGCTGTAGCTCAAGTGATAGAGCACTAGCCTTGAGTAGAAAGCTCAAGGACAGAGACCAGGCTCTGAGTTTAAACCCCACAATGGACAAAAAACAAAATTAGGAATATGTGGATACTGCCTAGATTTACAGTTTTGGCCACATCTGGGCCCATTTGTCCATACCTGGGGTAGCCAAAGAGTAATGAGCTAAAAACACACAAAACAGCGACTTGAGGTGGTCTTGGACAGTGAATGATAAAACAGTAAAATAGAAATAAATACAAAGACTTTTTGTGTTTATGGATTGGAAGACTTAATATTGCTAATGTGGTATCACCTAAAATGATGTAGACATTGAATGAACTTGCTCCCAAATTCCCAATGGTATTTGGTCCAGAAATGAAAAATTCATATGGCATTTCAATTATGACTATCAAAAGAAATTTGAAAAAATAAATTTGGAGGTCTCACACTTTCCAATTACAGAAATTACAACAAAGTTGAAGTCATCAACATTGTGTGGCAGTAGCATCAGTATAAATGTACAGACAAATGAGAAACAACTGAGAGTCCAGAAATAGATCCCTCTCATTTCTGGTCAATGACTTCCAGCAAAGATGCCAAGACATTAAGCAGAAATAGAATAATGTCCTCAACAAATAGTACTGGTAAAACTTGATATGTACATACAAAAGAATGTCAGACTCTTTCCTTACACCGTATATAAAAATTAACTCAAAACCGATCAAAGATCTTAACTTAATGGCTAAAGTTATAGACTCTTAGATAAAATCATAATTGTATATGACCTTGAATTTGGCAATCATCCAGAAAAATCAACTCATGATATGTATATCTAGACATATATTTTCACAAATAATAAATAAATGAAATATTATACCTGCTACAACATAGATAAACCTTTAATACATTACACTGAGGGATACTAGTCAGTTAATATTTGTTCTGTAATTTGATATTAATGTCTTTCAACATGATCTATAAACTCTGGCCCCACCCTGATGAGGCCTTAAGGATTTGCTCATGGGTATTTACAACGTGCCTTTTGTGAAATGCCTCTACTTTATCCTAGCAGATGATCTAATACATAAGTGTCTGACTCATGTCCAGGTGTCCCTCTCACAGGAAACTTGTTGATACTGGCAGATGCCTTTGTAACTCTTGTCTGACATGTGTTCAGTTTATTCCTAACTAGATAAAATGTCAGGAGATAAACTATCCTTATGAAGTCTCCAGCAAAGGCATTCTCTGGGAGAGTGAATCACTTGGGTTAAAGTGCATCATCAGGTGAGACACAAAACACATGACCTAACAGGCAGACTTTTCATTATAGACTCCAGAGAGAAGGTAACATGTATTGTAACGCCAATGGATAGTGTGGAATCTATACTCTTAGTTTGACAATGGTAGAAGGGGGTAGACCTGAGAGCCAAATCCTTTATTAGGGTCCAGAAATCAGTTTTCCCATGAAGAGGTTTTCTCCTCCTCCCCCCTCCCCCAATGCTTGTGCTCTACCAATCGAGCCACAGCTCTACTTCTGGCTTTTTGGTGCTTACCTGGAGATAAAATTCTCAGACTTTCCTGCCTGGGTTGGCTTTGAACCATGATCCTTAGATCTCAGCCTCCTGAGAAGCTAGGATTACAGGCATGAGCAACTGGTGCCTGGCTCCATGAGGAGATTTACTTGATGAATTTAGAGCAGACAGGGATGAGTTTCAGAGAGTCACATTGGGAAAAGTGGTAACTGGGGCTTATTTACTCAGTGTACATGTGGTATGGGAGTCAGTGAGGTGTGTCTTATATTTCAGATCTTTCTGTAATACAAGAGGCAGACATCACCCGAAGATGGTTATATAAAGCAATTGTGTGGATTGACTACACTGAGGAGCCGCGAGGAGGTGGAGAACCAGAGTCTATAATAAATATGCTTAAGTCCTGCTTTTTGTATGAGAAAGTCTAAATTATATTCAAAATGGATGCTAAGGCAACAAAATTATAACACTTCGCTGCATTTGGAAACATTCTGTCTGATTGCACTTGCATAAAATATCTAGGATAAGCAAAGTCATACAGGCGGAAAGAAAATTAGAGTTTACTGTGTCCTGGTGGAATAAGGAAATGTAGAGTTATTGCTTTATTTGTACAGTTTTTGGCTGAAGTGACAAAAACTTAGAAATAGTGATGGTTGCACAACATTGTAAATGTAATTAATACCACTGAGTTGTAAACTTAAAGATGGTTATAATGACAAAAAATGAACCATAACCTTATAAAAAGGAAATCCTCCAGGCAAAAGGAACATAATTTAAAATATAAGTCTAAGATGTACACAAAGAAATGAGGAACACACAACATGGAAAATTTTGTCCCTAAAAGAGATTAAATTTTACAGCAAAATAAATAATAATGAAATAATGGCTTTATAACTTCTGTGGAAGTATTATTTAAGCCAACAATAGCAAAAAAGGCTAAAAGAAGAGCAATAGAAGTATACTTACTGTAAATGTCAAGTGATATATTTACATGATGATACACTGTGCTAAATCAAATAAATATATTATAAACCATTAACCACAGGAAATAAAGATTACAACAAACAACCCAATAAAGAGATAAAATAAAATCATAAATATACTCAATTCAAAAGAAGATAGGAGAAAAAGAACACCCATATACACAGATACACACACACCAGATGGAAGAAATAGAAAGCAATGACTTTTGGCATACTGAAACTCAACCATATCAATAATCACATTAAATAAAGTGTTTAAAGTCTTAATTAAACACAGATATTGTCTGAGTGGATAAAATCCAAGACCCATTTTAAGGAATTACTGGAAATTAAAGACATTATGGATAAAATATTCTATTTTGGTGAAAATCAAACGAAAGCTAGTGTATATTAGTATACAAAATAGATTTCAGAACAAACAATGTTATCAAGAATAAAAAGGGGAACTAGAAATGTGGCTCAAGTGGTTCAGGGCTATCTGTGAGCAAAATGAAAAAGTGTTGTTTTTTAACTGAAGAAAAGTAGACAATTAAGAGGACATAACAACCTGAATTTTTTTGTGTACTTAACAATGGAACTTCAAATTTTGTGGAGTAAAATCTGATAGAACTGAAAGGGAAAACAGCTCCACAATAATCGGAATTTTAATATAACTCCCAATAAACTACAGAACAGACAAAATCTATAAGGCTATGGAAGACTTCTACCTAATTGACACATATAAGATACTGCAGTAAACTACAGCAGATTATACGTTGTTTCCAAGGTTCAATTGTAGAACATGAATCAACACATACCATATTCAGTCACAAAATAAGTCACAGTAAAGACACATTTAACTCATATTTTCCAAAAATCCACAAAACTCTATCAAGTTCAGAAGTGTTAAAAACCAAGTATGTTCTCTGACTATATAGGAATTTAGAAATAAAAATAAACATTTAAATTTCTCCAATATTTGAAAATGAAAGGAGATTTCTCCTTTCATGTCAAAGAAGATTATCAGTTGAGAAATGTGACAGCATTTTAGGCTAAGTGGAAGTGAAAACACAGCATAATAAATTTATGAGAACCTAAAGTATTTTATAGCACTACATGATTGTATTAAAAAATTGCCACAGTTAAACATCTTCCAAAAAGAAAGCCCAGCGGCCACATGCAGAAAACTAAAAATGGACCCCAGCCTACCACCATGCACCAACATCAACTCAAAATGGATTAAAGACCTTAACATTAAACCTGAATCTCTGAAACTACTGCAGGACAGAGTAGGAGAAACACTTGAACTAATAGGCACAGGAAGGAACTTCCTGAACAGAGTCCCAGGGTCACAACAAGTTGGAGAGAGACTCAACAAATGGGACTACCTTAAAATAAAAAGCTTCTGCACAGCTAAATCTATTGAAACCAAGCTAGAAAGACAACCAACTAATTGGGAAAAAATATTTACCAGCAATATATCAGACAAGGGATTAACATCCTGTATATACAGGGAACTCAAGAAACTAATCCCCCCCAAACCTAACAAACCAATTACTAAATGGGCAAGGGAACTAAAGAGGGACTTCTCAAATGAAGAAATAAAAATGGCAAAGAAACACATGAAGAAATGTTCATCATCCCTGGTGGTGAAGGAAATGCAAATAAAGACAACCCTGAGATACCACCTTACCCCAGTCAGAATGTCCCACACCCACAAATCAGCCAACGACAAATGCTGGAGGGGATGTGGAGAAAGAGGAACCCTATTACACTGCTGGTGGGAATGAACACTTATACAACCACTTTGGAAAGCTAAAGATTGACCTCCCTTACGACCCAGTCATACCACTTCTAGGCATCTACCCTGAACAACAGGAACCAATATACAAGGACACGTGCACCTCCATGTTTATTGCAGCACTGTTCACAATAGCTAGGATATGGAAACAACCCAGATACCCACCACAGATGAATGGATCCAAAAATTGTGGTATCTATACACAATGGAATATTATGCAGCCATTAGAAATGACAAAATAATGGCATTTGCAGGGAAATGGATGGAGCTGGAAGGAATCATGTTGAGCGAGGTAAGCCAAGAGCAAAGAGACAAACTGTACATGGTCTCCCTGATAAGTGGATGCTAAATCCAAAATGTTAGGTGATACGACAAAACTAACAGGACTTAAGAAACAAAGAACTCCCACTCATCTGGTCGAACCACTACTAAATATCCCCATGCTGCTGATCACATGTGTGATGTATAACATGTGAACACCATTATATGTTATAGACTGTGATAGACAATTTGCTCCAGGAAAGTTAGAATGAACTTGTGACTTTAAATGAGCATCATTATTCCACAATACTGTGAAATTCCGGAAATTATGTAATCACTTAATCACAACCAAAAAAAAAAAAAAAAAAGAACCTCGGGGAAGGTAGGGAGGGAAGGGATGGTAGGGGGAAAACAATGGAGGGGGTAACAATGTTCAAGAGGAAGTGTACTCATTACCTCACTCATGTAACTGTAACCCTCTGTATAGTATCTTTACAATAAAAAAAATGGAAAAAAAAAAAGAAAGCCCAGGACCAGATGTACTCTCTTGAATTTTAACAGAACTGCAAAGGAAATAAAGGGTGTTATAGCCAGGTGCCGGTGGCTCACGTCTATAATCCTAGCTACTCACAAGGCTGAGATCTCAGGATCGTGGTTCAGAACCAGCCTGGGCAGGAAAGTCCATGAGACTCTCATCTCCAATAAACCACTAGAAAACCTGAATTGCTGCTGTGGCTCAAGTGATAGAACGCTCGCCTTGAGCTGATGAATGCAGGGACAGCACCCAGGCCCAGAGTTCAAGTCCCATGACCAACAAAAAAGGGAGCTACTCAAATTATTACATAAAATAGAAGGGGAAGAAACACTTCCAAACCCACTTGAGAAAGCCATTATTACTGTGAGGTCCATAATCGAATGAATAGAGTAATCCCTTGATGGACTCATAATATGATGGCAAATATGATACCAAAACCTGACAAGGACACAACAACAACAAAATAAACTAGACCAATTTCCTTGGTGAATATTGGTGCAAAAATCCTCAAGCTAAATTCAACAGCACAATAAAAAGATCATACACCTTGATCAAGATGTTTCATTACAGGGATGAAAGGGCAGCTCAATATATGCAAATTAAGAAATGTAATACAGCACATAAACCAAGGGAAAAGAATGACATGGTTATTTCAATGAATATAAAAAAAAAGCCTTCCACTTCCTTGATGACAAAAGCACTGTAAAAAAGAAGAATAAAACCTCCAAAACATAAAAGCTTTATAGAACAAACACTGTAATGAATGGACAAAAAAAAACAACCCTGAAAGCATTTCTTCTAAATCAGGAATGAGAAGCCTCTACTCTTACCACTCTTACCCAATATAGTCCTTGAATTCTTAGCCAGAACAATAAAGCAAGATAAATAAATTAAACATATAAACAGGAAAGAAAAAAGTCAAATTCTCCCTATGTGCAGAAGATATGCTTTGGGATAGATCTGGTCATATTCAATTTGGGTGGGTGACCCTTGACCATCTTCTACTTGGATATTTGGATCCTTCTCTTTGTTTAGAAAGTTTTGTATTATTTGACTGCACTTTTTATCCCTTTGGCATCCTGTCTTAAACCGGAATATTTGTTTTAGAATATTTTAATGCCTTCGTGAAATTCTAATACATTTCATTTTTCTTCCTTCCTCTCTCCTTTCTTTCCTTCCCCTCCCTTTTATTGTGCTGGTACTGAGGCTTGAACTTGGGACCTCTAGCTCTCTCTTGAATTTTTATGCTTTTTGCTAGTGCTCTACTACTTGAGCCACACTTCTACTTCTGGCTTTTTTTTTTTTTTCTGTTTAAGTAGGCACAAGAGTCTCTTGCATTTGTCTGTCTACGCTAGCTTGAAACTGAGATTCTCACATCTCAGCCTCCTGAATAGTTATGATTATAGGCCCGAACCACTGACACTCAGACTCTTCTTTTTTATCCTCTATATTTCAAATATTTTGTCTTTGAGCTCACTAATGATCAATTCTTATTGGTTTATCCTGCTGATGCCATAGGTCACGTTTTTAATTTCACTAAGTGTATTTTTCAGCTCAAGAATTTCAGTTGGATTTTTCAAATTACTTCATTTTTGTTACTTTTTAAAAGAGTATGGAAAAATTGTGTTCTCTTGGAGAAAGTCAAGTTTCTTTAAAAGTTTGTTTGAAATTGTTCATGTATGAATTGTCCCATCCTGTTTACTATCTGGTCAGTTTCTGGTACTCTATTTTGACTGATAGATGAAGAAATGTTTTCCTGAAAGTTCTTGATGATTGGTGGTGTGTGCTATCATCTGGGCAATGAAAGATTAGGTATTTATTCTAATTTTTATAATCTGGCTTTGCTTATGCCCATCTTTTCAGAAATTCAAGCAGGCTGCTTATTTTCTCTGAATCTGTAGTCACTTTTAATTTTACACCTGAATATGCCTAAACTCTAGGTTTCAAAAGCCCACCAAGAAATGTATGTCACTATTTCAGACCTGGCAGGTGATGTAAGCCTAGATTCCCAACGTGCATGTGGTGGGTTATCAATAATTGGCGACAGCAACTACCAAGTATAGTCCTTTTGTATAAGCCTCCTCTGGGGCAGGTATAGGCCCATACTCCACATCCACAGTAACTAGTTGTGGATGAGAAAGTATGGAGTTAAACCTGGCTCTGAGAAAAATAACTCCTGGTCTCCTATACCATACCCGTGGCCATGAATAGCACAATGCTGTGTCAGACTCTGAATCCACAATCCATCAAGACTAGCTCTGTACACAGTACAACCAAAGCCGCTATGGTAAATGCCTACTGCTGAGATTTGTTTGTTGGTAGAAGAGCAGCACATAGTAGAAGACCAGAACAAGCATGGTTGATTCTAGCTGGGATAGAAGTCTGATAAACCGGGGCCATGTGTTTTCACCTGACATTTGGGGATGATCTGGAGGTTCCTTTTACAGGCAATGCATTATCTAGAAGACATTTTAAAAGAACAATCTTGCAGATAATACTTAAACCTAATGATTTACAACATCTATCTCCTAATATGAAACCATAAAATAGATACAATTTAATTTCTGTGGTATCAACAAAAATGCAAAACCTCAATCTAATAATGAGAACACATCTGACAGTACCTGAGATATTTTGAATGGTAGCTCATACATTTAATCTCAGGACTTGAGAGGCCAAGGCAGGAGGATTTTGAGTTCCAGTACAGCCTTGGCTACATAGTAAGACTTTATTTCAAAATACTAACAAAATTGAAGGAAATGGTGGGTTGAGAGGTATGGGTGAGAATGTTGAAAGGGGTGCCATTGATCAAAATGTATTTATCACATTCATAAACTTCTTTGTTAAATGGTAATTCCTTTGCACAATTATTTAAGGATAATAAAAATAAAAACAAACATAAACCAAAAAAAACCCAATCTAGTTAGGAAACAAAAATTCTATGGAACTGACTAGTATTCTTCGAGCATTAAAGGCAAAGAATGAAAACCTTTAAGTATAGAAACAAAAGTAGACATGATAACAAAATGCAGTATGAATATTGAATTTGATCCCAGATAAGAAGACATTCAGACAACTGACAAAATTCAAATAAGATCTATATTAGCTAAAAGGACTGAAGCAATTATTTTCTTGGTTTCAATAATTGTCCTACAAGGTGTTAACATAAGAAAAATCTGGGTGTAGGATATGAGAACTCTTACTAATTTTTTACTAATTTTTTTACTAATTTTTGCAACTTTTCTATAAACTTACAAAGTTTTTTTTTTAAGAGAGAGCACATTTTTCTAATTTATTTATTTATTTATTTTTCTGCTTATGTGGTGCTGAGGAATCGAACCCAGGGCCTCATGCATGCAAGGCAAGCACTCTACCCCTGAGCCACCTTCCCAGCCCATTTACCTAATTTATAAAAATTAGCAACATTTGCCTTTGTTAGTTGCTTACATTTTTTCCATAAAGTTCTTTTTGTACATTTTGTAATTTTACTATTGATTTTGTACTCAGGGTTTGCCATAGCTAATCTTGTTAATTTGATTGCATTGGGAGATGCTTAGTTTAGCAAGACAAGCTTCTGGGTATGTCTGAGCGCATTTCCAGAGACAACTGGCATGTTGTGACAGCAACTGAGAGAATCCATTCTGAAAGTGGGTAGGACCATCCAATAGGTTGGGGCCTGGATGAAACAAAAGTAGGAGGAGGAAGTGTGCTTCAGCAGGCTCACTGTCCATTAGCTTTTCTGGTCAATGTTAGAAGCACTTTGTTTCACCACTTGCCCTCTGCTTTGCCTCACCTTGGGTCCAAAAGCAACTGAGACAGGTGACCATGGACTGAAACCTCTGAAACGGTGAGCCAGAATAAATCTTCCCTCCTTGGAACGATTTTTCTCAGGTATTTGTCACAGCATTGAAAAGTCTAACGTGGCAATTTCTATGATAATCTGCAGTGAACCATGATCCCAAACCATTAAATGGAAAATTAGATAAATAACTCATAAAATTAAAAACTATAAATAAAATAAAATTTTAAATTACAAATTCTTCTATGTTGACGAAATCTCATACTGTCCTACTCCATCCTGCCCCAACCCACCACAGTATATTTTCTATCTATATACATTACCCACCAGTAGTCATCTTAGGTATCAGGTTTGACTGTTATGCATACCAGTGCTTATTTTAATATTTAATAATGGCTCCAAAGAGCAAAAGTAGTGATGCAAAGGCAATATACCACATCATTAAAAAAAGGGGGCAAATTAACTCTAGTAATATATGGCAATGTTTCAGGGCATATAGGACAATATGTGTGTGTGTGTGTGTGTGTGTGTGTATGTATATGTATGCATATATAAATGGTTTGTTTCAGGCATACACTAGGGGGTCTTGCAATGTAGGATATGAGCTCCTTGTAGTAACAAATATATTTTCATTTTTTAAATGATGGGTTAATGTGCATATAGATGCTTTTTTGGGTATTATATTTTTATTTTGCTTCATATGTATTATTTTTTATTGTAAAAGGGATGTACAGAGTGGCTGCTGTTACATAAGTCAGGTAATGAATATATATATATATATATATATATATATATATATATATATATATTTTTTTTTTTTTTTTTTTTTGGTCATGGGGCTTATACTCTAGGCCTGGGCCCTATCTCTGAGCTCTTCAGCTCAAGGCTAGTGCTCTACCACTTGAGCTACAGTCCCACTTCTGGCCTTTTCTGTTCATGTGGTGCTGAGGAATCCAACCCAGGACCTCATGCATTTGAGACAAGCAATCTACCACTGAGCCACCTTCCCAGCCCCAAGTATATTGCTTTTTGAACAGTGTCATCTCTTCCTTCATTTTCTCCCATTTTTTTCCTCCAGACCTCCCACCCCAAGTTGTATACTTCATTATCAACATAGTGTCTAGTGAGTATTACTGCTGCATTAGTTCACCCTTTGTCCCACCATTTCTGTGCTTTCCCTTACCCTCTTCCCCAAATAGGTAAACTTACATACAAAAGACAAAAAAAAACTTACATGACAAAATGAGAAAAACAGAAAAAAAATACAAACCCTTTGCTTTCATTTCTTCAAGTTCATTTTGATAAGCATCATTTCATATGACCATGTGCACACAGCTATTGAGCCTTTGTGATCCTCTCCTAAGACATCTTCCTTTGGTCTCATGGTGTGAATGTTTAGAATTGGGTTTAACTTATCAGGTCCAAGTGTATTTGTTTTTTTATTATCCATTGTGTTTACCTGTAGATTCATAGGTACATTCTAATTACTACAAATGAGGGAAATGATGCAACCTGTTCCTTTGGGTCTGGCTTACTTTGCTTAATATAATTTTTTCTGAGTCCATTTCCTTATGAATGGGGCAGTATCATTCTTTGTGATGGAAGCATAGAATTCCATTGTGTATATATACATTTTCTAGATCCACTTATCCACTGAGGGACAGCTGGGCTGATAACAGCTTGGCTATGATAAACAATGATGCAATAAACATGGCTGTGCTGCTAGCTTTAGTGTGGCATGGTTTGGATTTATCTAAGAGTGGAATTGCTGGGTCATAGGGGAGCTCTATGTTTAGTCTTTTAAGAAACCTCCATAGTGCTTTCTAGAGTGGTTGAACAAGTTTACATTCCCACCAACAGGGTTGTAGCATTCCCTTTTGGCCACATCCCTACCACCATTTGTTATTGTTACTTTTCTTGATAATGACCATTCTAACTAGGGTAAGGTGGAATCTCAATGTTGTTTTGACTTGCATTTCTTTTATGGCCAGAGATGTTGAACTTTTCTTCATGTGTCCATTGGCCATTCTGATGTCTTTTTCTGAGAAGTCAGGCAGAAAAAAAGTAGCAGTAAAGGAGTTTTAACTTTTCAGCAGTAATCAAAGATCACAGAATACATATGCTTGTGAAAGAAATGACTTCAAATTTGTCTTTTTCCGTTAAAATTACATTTATTTAAAAATTTACAACAGAAAGATTCCTAATATACAAGTCTATGAGTTTTGACAAGTGCACAAACTCATGTAACTACAAACAAGATTCGGATAATTACCATCATCCAAACAAATCCCTAATGCTACAATTCTGTAGTTACTGAATACACCAACATTAGCCCATGATATTCATTTCTATTATTTTGTCTTTCCTAGAATATAAATGTGAAATCAAACAGTAAATAGCCTTTGAGCCTGGATTCTTCTACTTAGCAAAATGCATTTATGATTCATTTGAGTTGTTGCATAGATGGTTATTAGTTTTTATTGCTGAGCAGAATCATTGGTTATGCAGTTTCTATATCTATGCACCGGTTGAAAGGTTTCCTTTATATTTATTTTTCTCTATTATTAGTGGTCTGCAGATCTAGTATAGAGCAGAATGAGATTTTCCACCCAATAGGAAACAGTTCCTTCTGGAAAGTCTAGCTGAAAACCTGTGTCCCTGGGTAAGATGTACAATAGGCTATAACCAGATAATTTATTTTTTATCTCTTAAACTATATTTAAAATAGAGTAGTTAAAATCCTAAGTGAACAGTATAGTATATCAAAGAAATAGGAGTTGTCCTGAGTACAGTCAGATGATATCCTACAATGGATCTGACAAATATTCTGGAAGCCATGTCATTGCAAGAGTGTTTAAATTTTTTTCAATTTAAAAAATACTGAAAAAAGTAAAAACCATTTAAAATTGTACCACCCTAAATTGTCACAAAGTTTCATGAAAGCCTCCTTTCAGCCTTTATAATTTTACTTCCAAAAGAGTTACAATTTTCTTTAAACATATCAGGCTCTGAGTATAATGCATCTTGATCAGTATTATTCCTTCCATTCTCTCATTTTTTAACTTAATGCAAACTATTGGGGGTTTAGGTAAGAATATATTCATAGATACAGTCTACTATTTTAATGGCTGCAAAGTATTTAAGTGGACTCATTTAGCAATGGATGGACATTTGTGTAATATCCAACTTCCTATGTTTTGAATGTTACATACCACACAATTCATGAGTTTTAGTATATGAATACTATGTATTAACTTGGCACAATTTTAGAACATTTTCACCAAATTCTGGAGAAAACTCATATACCTTAGCTATTGTTCCCAATCATTTCTATTCCTTTCCTTCCCACCCCACTCTAAGCAAATCTTGTCAAAATATACTTGCCAACTGGACACGTCACATAAATGGAAACAGATCATCTGTAGTCATTTGTGACTGGCTTTGTTTCACTGAGCATATTCTCAGGATTCTATGTTGTATACAGTGTCAGAAATGTTCCCATTGTATTGGGTGTAGGAGTTTTTGAATAAAATGTATGTTTTTAAGGTTTTATAGTATTCATCTCAGAAGTCATTTGAGTCTGGGCTTTGTGTGTGTCCTTTTTAAAAATTACTTTATACATTTAGTTATTAGTAGGTCTATTTCTTAATATAATTCTGTCTTTGGAAGATGAAAGAACTATATATTTATACCTTTAAAAATTAATCTTAAACATGTAATTTTCATGAATATTTACGGTAATATTTATCAAAATAAATTCCAGAAAATGGAAACATGGGTTATTTATGATGTTGTTGGTGGTGTTTGTGTGTGCTTTTTCTTCTTTTTCTTCTTCTGTTTCTTGGGGAGGGGGTAAAATAAAGTGAAGAAAGACAGGAAAGAAGGGTAAGCAAATGCAATCATGGTATTCAGTATACACTATGTGGAAAACATAGTATGCAACTTGTGGGCAGAAACAGGATGGGGAACCAGGGGGAAAGCGAAGAAAAGGGGTGACACTGTCCAAAAGAGAAATGTACACATTACCTGAATTGTGAAATGGTAGATCCTCTGTACAACACCTTAATAATAACAATAAAATTATACTTAAAAAATTAATCTTTTTCTTCTTTCTTGTTTTCTCTATTTCTTCCTTAGTTTTTCTATTTCTTTAGTAAAATACAGCATTATCTCCATCTAGGTTCTTTGTCTTGTTATTGGCAAATATATTACATTTCTATATATTATAGCCAAAGTAACTATAAAATACAACCATATACAATTAAAAATTGAGAATAAAGGAAAATGCATTCAAATGATCTTTTATAATTATTTTCTCTGTTACTTTTTATATGGAGAGTTAATGTCTCCAGTCACTTCCTTTCAACCAAAAATGTTCCTTTTTTTTCCTATGAGGTGGGCTAGCAATAGTATTTTTTATTGCAAGGGAATGTTTTACATTATCTTCATTTTTGCAAGAAGAGTTTTATTGTAGATTGGTAAATGATAGTTATTATTCTCTAAGCATTTTGAATGTTATCTTAGTACTGCAACTATAGTTTGTTTCTAAGATCACATTTACAATCACTTTATTTACTTTTTGTTTTTGTTTTTTTTGAGACAGGGTCTCACTGTGATGCACAGGTTGGTCTCAAACTCCGGGCCTCAAGAAACCTTGTTACAGCCGGTGCTGGTGGCTCATGCCTATAATCCTAGCTACTGAGGAAGGTGAGATCTGAGGATCCCAGTTCAAAGCCAGCCCAGGCAGGTAAGTCCGTAAGACTCTTATCTCCAAAAAAAATCATTCAGAAAACTGGAAGTGGTGCTGTGGCTCAAGTGGTAGAGCTCTAGCCTTGAGCTGAAGAGCTGAGGGACAGCTCCCAAGCCCAGAGTTCAAGCCCCACAAACAGCCAAAAAAAGAAAAAAAAAAGAAAGAAAGAAAGAAAAAAACCCTTATTATCTCAGTCTCCTGAGCTAGGTGTACTACATCAGGCCTACTGCTACTGTTATGAATGGGAAGTCAGTTGTTAATCATACTGGGGCTTCCTCATGAGTAATAGCTTGCTTTTCTTGGGTTGCTGTCAAGATTTTCTCTGTCTTTGAATTTTAGTATTTTTATTATGGTGTGGCTGTTGGTGATTTTTTTTTTTTTTGTTTATTCTACTTGGATTTCCTGAGCTCATTCAATGAGTAGGTTTGTGTTTCTCATCAAATCAGAAATATTTATAGCTAGTATTTCTTGCACTATTTTTCTATACCTTTGACGCTGTCATTCTCATAACATGTACATTAGAGTTCCTAATATGCATCAGGTATCCTACATTCTGTCAATTTTACTCATTTTATTTTCTTTCTGTTCCTCACCTTGGAAAGTATTATCTCATTTAACCCTCACAATTAGGTAGATGAGAAATTGAGTTTACATTAATCAAATCACCAAGTTTAGTGGCACATGTGGGCCATGAGGATCACAAGAAGGTCTGACTCCAGACTCCACCATTGGCACCAATTCTCATATACCATATTGTCTTTCTAGTTTTTAGCAATCATAAACAAACAAGTACAGGATTTTAGATAGGCTGTCTCTCTTTTAGAAAATTTTCTTTCCATGACCCTTTAGTATTCTCTGCAAGTATGGCCCCTTCTAAAATTCCCTTATCTAATATTTAACATGTATTAGACATTTGCCTAATGTTTATTGCTTTGAATCAATGCTTGTTCAATGGTATCTAGCTTTAAATGGCCATGAAAACATCAATATTTTGATCTAAAAGATTTCATTAGAAAAATATACAGCTTTTTGAAGGCTCTGAGAACTTAAGTGGAGAAGTATTCATTAAACATGGCAACTCACCTATAAAATTACCTACTGCTTATAGTTTTGATATAACAGCACTTGTTAATATTTAGGTCTTTCATTAATTAGTTGGATAAAATTAGAGATTATTGTGTTTCAGTAAATAAATATTTTAACATTTAATTAGTTTTTAAGTTTTATAGGTAGAAAGCAGTTCTGGAAAGAACGTTATCTCTTGGGGAATGGTACGATTTTCTTTAAATCCTCAGAAATAATCCTATGTCCTGTGAAAATAATATTCTGTGTATTGCCCTTAATACTCAGGATATTGCATGTCCTATATAATATTTGATTGTAGAAAACATTTCCTACCAATTCTCTTCAAAAGCTGAAATGCATTTTCTTTCTAGCTCTCCAATTTTTCCCTTTCAACTCTACGGATATTTCTATCTATACATAAATTCCAGAATCAAGATTCTCATGCCCAAAAGATCATACAGCTAGAATATGTGCATATGTATATATACATACACTGATTATACATAACTACTGACTTCTTTATTACTGCCTGTCCTGTCCGAAGAAGATGATATGAGAGAAGCAGCCTGGAGATCTAATCGTTGCTTTCTGTTCTTTCCAAATTCTATCACCAATATTTTCCCATGCAGGTTATATCCATTTACTTGATGCAATGCTTGACATGCTATTTCCTTATCTAAAAGAAAAAAGAAGAAGGCATCAGTTTACATAGAGATTAATCATTCCAGTTCTGGTTGTTTTGCCTGAGCATTTAGGCAAGAGGGTAATAATGCCATTTGATTTTATCATCTTTTCTATAATCTCCAATTTATATAACTCAGCAAATTTAAAGCACTGGCAAACAATAATTACAATAAAAACTCAAAATGAATATTAGAAGGTGCTTTTTAAACTCAAAGACATAGGCTAAACAAACAAGGATATAGGCAATGTGCTAAAGAAATCTAAGCGGTAACTAGTTATACATAAGTCTCTACTGCAATACAGATCTATAAAAACCAAGTATTTTCAACATGGTAACTGAAATGGAAGAAGCTGTCATGTGACTGAGTATAACTTGCTTCTTTTTCTTTCAGCGACTGTGGGAATCTTTACTGGGACAAGTAACCTAGGAGGTATATAGAAGTTTTGGATATGAGAATATATAGTGCACAAGAGGAGTATTCAAACTATGGGTTTCAGAGCCTGCATGTAAAAAATAAGGAGGGGTGGATTATGACCAGTAGTTGTAGAAACTAAAGTTAACAAGGTGATTAGTCTGAACCTGTTTTGTCTGAGATATACTAAAAAGTTTCAAATGTACACTGTACCTACTGTTATGATTAGCAAAGCAGCTACACATTTAAATGTACCTAGGTTATAAAACCTTTTAGTATGCATTTTAAATTGGTATATCAAATTCTGTGAGGGTATGTTAAGTATTTTTTTTATTGTGAAAATACCATACAGAGGAGTTACAATTACAAGGGCAAGATAATGAGTACATTTCTTATCAAGCATTGTTGCCTCCTCCTTTGTTTCCCCTTCCCATCCCTTCCCATCTCCTACCCACCCTCCCCGACCCCTACCCCACCCCAACCCCCTCCCGAAGTTGTAGAGTTCGCCTTTCGACATAACAATTTGTACATCTCATTGTTGCAATGGGTCCACCTGTATCCCTATTTAAACAATTTGTTTTTTCCCTCCTCCTCCACAAAGTATACTAACATCAGATACAGTGAAAACAGGGGTTATACCGTGGTGGAGGGACATACAAAGCAACAAAGAAATAATCTTATAAATGTGTTAGAAACAATCACAAGAAAGAAAAAAAAAACATTTGAATCCTTATCTTGGGGTTCATTTCACCTAACATCAACTTATCTGACCTTTTCTGCTTGACTCAGACATATACTAGTTATTGCAAATAAGGGAAACCATGGGACCTTTGTTTCTTTTGACCTGGCTTACTTCACTTAATATAATTTTTTCCGTCTTTCCATTTCCTAACAAATGGGGCAATGCCATTCCTTCTGATGGAGGCATAGAATTCCATTGTGTATATATACCACATTTTCTTGATCCATTCATCTACTGAGGGGCATCTGGGTTGGTTCCATATCTTAGCTATGATAAATAATGCTGCAATAAACATAGTTGTGCTGGTAGCTTTAGTGTGGTCTTGTTTGTAAACATTTGGGTACATGCGCAAAAGTGGGATTGCTGGGTCATAGGGGAGCTGTATGTGAAGTCTTTTGAGGAACCTCCATACTGCTTTCCAAAGTGGTTGAACAAGTTTACACTCCCACCAACAATGAAGTAAGGTTCCCTTCTGTCCACATCCCCTCCAGCATCTGTTGTTGTTAAGTTCTTGATTATAGCCATTCTAACTGGGGTGAGGTGATATCTCAATGTTGTTTTGACTTGCATTTCTTTTATGGCTAGGGAGGTTGAGCATTTCTTCGTGTCTATTGGCCATCCTTCTTTTTTTTTTTTTAATTTAATTTAATTTTATTTGTGAACATACTGTACAGAGGAGTTACAATTACATGGGCAGGATAATGCATACATTTCTTACCAAGCATTGCAGCCTCCTCCTTTGTTTACCCTTCACATCCCTTCCCAGCCTCCCCCATCCCCCCCATCCCAATCCTATTCCTTCCCCCACCCCCCCCACCCCCTGCACCGACGTTGTAAAGCTCGTTTTGGACATGACATCTTGTACTTCTCATTGTTGCAACAGGTCCACCTGTATCCTTAAACAACTGGTTTTTCCCCATCTCCTCCACAAGTTATACTGACATCAAATATAGTGAAAACAGGGGTTATACTGTGGGGGAGGGACATACAAAGCAACAAAGAGATAATCTTATAAATGCGTTAGAAACACATGCATGAAAGAAAAAAACATTAAAATACACATCTAAGGGTTCATTTTCCTGACATCACATTATCTGACCTTTTCCGCTTGACTCATACATATACTAGATATTACAAATAAGGGAAACCATGGGACCTATGTTTCTTTGGGCCTGGCGTACTTCACTTAATATAATTTTTTCCAAGTTTTTCCATTTCCTAACAAATGGGGCAATGTCATTCTTTCTGATGGAGGCATAGAATTCCATTGTGTATATATACCACATTTTCTTGATCCATTCATCTACTGAGGGGCATCTGGGTTGGTTCTATATCTTAGCTATGATAAATAATGCTGCAATAAACATAGTTGTGCTGGTAGCTTTAGTGTGGTCTTGTTTGTAAACATTTGGGTACATGCGCAAAAGTGGGATTGCTGGGTCATAGGGGAGCTGTATGTGAAGTCTTTTGAGGAACCTCCATACTGCTTTCCAAAGTGGTTGAACAAGTTTACACTCCCACCAACAATGAAGTAAGGTTCCCTTCTGTCCACATCCCCTCCAGCATCTGTTGTTGTTAGAGTTCTTGATTTTTGCCATTCTAACTGGGGTGAGGTGATATCTCAATGTTGTTTTGACTTGCATTTCTTTTATGGCTAGGGAGGTTGAGCATTTCTTCATGTGTCTATTGGCCATCATCCTTCTTTCCTTGTCAGAGAAGTTTCTCTTTAAGTCTTTAGCCCACTTATTTATTGGGCAGTTGTTTCTTTGAGGATTTGTTGTGGAGGATTTAATTTTTTGAGTTCCAGGTATATTTTAGATATGAGACCCTTGTTCATTGTATGGCTACTGAAGATCTTCTCCAAATCTGTGGGCTTTCCATTGATCTTGCTAGCTATGTCCTTTGCCATGCAGAAGCTCTGCAATTTCATGCAATCCCATTTGTCCAATCTTTCTTTGATTTGTTGTGTTTCTGGATCTCTATTAAAGAGGTCCTATACTTTGAAAGACTAAACACGAAACCACTGGTAAAGAGGATCTATATATTTTCAATGGGATATAAAAGATGATATATGAGTGTACAACAAACACGAAGGGAGACTAGCAGTACTCAGGTATAAAATCCCTTGTCTACACATAGGCTATAAAAGCAATGACAGTTTAGGGATAATGAAGCATATAGATCTTATCTAGATTCCTCCCTAAAAGACATAAACTGGCTAGTTTATCACAGAAATAAAAATTTGTGTATTATTCTGGCATTTTGATTAGAACATTAAATCCATGTAGTAAGATACAAGTGAGATTTACAATAATGGACCATTACCCACTAATTAAGAATTAGTGGTGGGGTGCTGGTGGCTCATGCCTGTAATCCTAGCTACTCAGGTGGCTGAGATCTGAAGATCATACTTTGAAGCCAGCGAAGGCAGGAAAGTCCCTGAGACACTTATCTCCAATAAACCACTCAGAAAAAGCTGGAAGTGGCACTGTGGCTCAAATAGTAGAACATTAGGCTTGGGCAAAAGAAGCTCAGGGACAGTGCCCAGGCCCTATGTTCAAGTTCCAGAACCAAAAAGAAAAAAAAAAGTAAAAACTTAGTATATTAGCCTGCAGTCATTTAGTCCTAAATAGAGCATAAGACAAGTACACATGTTCTAATCACAATGCCAACATATATTAATTACTGAATAATCTAATTATAACTTGGATGAGAAATACTAATGTCATAAAAGGGAATAAAATTTGAAGTATGAAGGAAATGCCAAGATTGGGGACATAAGGGCACCTGGATAAAGGGATCATGCATTCTCAACAAAGGAGAAGGAGAGACAGAGAGGAGGACAGAGGAACACTGAAAATATATCTTCCTTACTTCTCTTGTCTTCTTATATGCTGTGAAGAATCAAGGCTACAATTAAATAGAGAGGTTATAGGTAGTCTTTAGGAAACAGACTTTGTAACTGAGTAACTATGTAGATGGAGCTACTTACTGGGAAAGGTGATGAAAGCTTGTCCCTTCATTCGTCCAGTCATTATTTGAAATTCAATTGGAGGTCCTTTTTTCTCCTGGAAGCGGGCGAATAATGATATAAGATCTCTATCTGTCACCCGAGAGCTAAGGTTCTTCAGGTATAACACCTAATGTAAATTGAAGATCAAGAAAAATGCCATATAAGAAAGGTAAAGCAACTCTTTCATTATTGCCAGAAATAGTTTGAGAGAGATAGTGGATTAAATACATTAATCAAAGTTTCCTCTCTCCAGAAAACTCTTTAGAACTACAAGGACTTAACAAACACAAACCAAACAAGGTCAGAAAGAACAAAGAAAGACGGCAATAGCAACACTATTTTGGTAGCTGGAAAATAAATGGATAAGCAAGAATAACTTAGCACACTCAAGAAAGCCGAATAATAAATCAGCAATGGGGAAGCCAAGAACTCACCTAATCTTTACCTAAGAATCTTCAAAAGCCAGATGTGGTGGTGTGCACCTACAGTCCCAGCTACTAGGGAACCTGAGGTAGGAAGACAGAGTGTAGCATGGACAACATAGTGACACTTTGTCTCAAAAAAGAGGAGGCAAGTAGGGAGGAAGGAAAGAACTAGATCACTCAAAAAAAGTTTGGGAATTGATAGCTTCATATTTCTTTGGAAATGGATGTGAAGGGTTGGAATTAAAATAAGAATGATAGGTTGAAGAACGTTTAAAAGCTAATTAGATCTTTAAATGTCTTCCACAATATGCTACTGGGTGAGGGTAGCCAATAATCTTGGTACAATACTAGAGGCTTACTGTCAGAGGGTAGAGAATGCCATATATAGGTGAGGTTCTAAATGTTATTTCTGAAAGCAAGGAGATTAAGAGAGAGAGTATGCACATTAAAGGCTAGGAACTTTTGGGCCTTGACAATAATTGGTCCTAGAATGCTTGAACCATCTCTTCAACACATCCAAAGCAGTTTACTCTGGACACACTCAAAATCCCGCAAAGGAAAGATATAAAAACACTGACTTGGGATGGTGAATTTCTCCAACAAATGGTCTAGTCAATGTCTTGAGACAAGAGTCTTCCTATGTAGCCAAGACTGGCCTTGAACTCACGATCCTCTTGCCTCAGCCTCCCAAGCTGGGACTTCAGTAGACCACTTTAAAGTGCAGTTCAAAGTCCTCAAGGGCCATTCATGTTCAGCATGGATTATCAAATATCTGAGGAAAGCCTCTAATATGAAAGAGAATAGAACAAACAGAAAAGAAAGCAAATAGGAGGAAACAGAAATCATCAAAGGAGAAAAAACACTTTCAAGAACTTTACTAATATCTTCAGAAAAGTAAAAAAAAAAATTCCATCAATTGGAAATGGGATGCTGTCTAAAAATATAAGAGAAAAGTGTTCTTACATGTAATTCAACTTAAGGCACTATCAGGTTTAAGCAGATTTTAATATGTATAGTAACCGCAAGGAAAATATAGGCAAAAGATAGAGAAGCACGGAATCACAGCATGTCACTACAGAACTAATGAGAAATCAAAAAAAAAAATCAATGAAACTCAAAGGCAGACAGCTAAGAGAGAAATAGACAAAAGAGTTACAAGACAGACCAAAAACAATGAACAATAGCCACACTAAGTAGTATCTATTCACAATTACCTTAAATGTAACTGGATTAAACTCATGAAAAGATAAAGTGGCTGAATGGATAAAATAAACAAGATTTAACTGTGTGCTGAATAACAGATTCACTTTCAACTTACGGATATATGCAGGCTCAAAGTAAAAAGACAAAACATTCCATGCAATGGTAACAAAAAAGTAGCACGGGTGGCTTATACTTACATTAGACAAAACAGGCCTCAAGTTAAAACTGTCATGAAGACAAAGGATATTATATTGATAAAAGGGGTCAATTCACTAGGGAAGTGAATTTTTAATATTACTGAATAGCTTTCAATCAAAAGTACCAGAGCACTTAAATATATGAAGCAAACAATGACTGAACTGAAGGAAGAAACAGTAAGAATCACAATAATAGATTTCAATACTCCACTTTCAATCATGAATAGGACATTCAAACATATAAGATCAACAAAGAAACAGAGGGATAGGAGTGTAGCTCAGTGGTAGAGCACTTGCCTAGCATATGCGAGGCCCTGGGTTCAATCCCCAGCACTGCAAAACAAAACCAAAAAAGTCAATAAAGAAACAGAAGACTTTAACAACACTGTAGATCAAATGATCTTAACAGATATATACAGATCATTCCACACAACAGTAACAGAATATATATTCTTCAGTACACATAAAACATTATTTGGGGCAGGTTGCATACTAGGTCTCAAAAGTCTTTACAAAATTTAAAAGGCCTAAAGAAAAGTAAAATATCTTTTTTTTTTACTACAATGGAATGAAACTAGAAATCAATAGCAGAACAAAATTAGAAAATTAAAAGTATATACAAATTAGAAAACAGTCTTGAACAAGAGGTAGCCAATAAAAAAAGGATATTAGAAAATATCTTGAGACAAATTAAAATGAAAACTATCTAAACTTAAAGGATGCTACAAAAGCAGAATTAAGTAGGTGTGTGTGTGTGTGTGTGTGTGTGTGTGTGTGTGTGTGTGTGTGTGTGTGTGTGTGTGTGTGTGTGTGTGTGTGTGTGTGTGTGTGTGTGTGTGTGTGTGTGTGTGTGTGTGTGTGTGTGTGTGTGTGTGTGTGTGTGTGTGTGTGTGTACACTAGGTGCTACCCTTGAGATTTTTTTGCAAGGCTAGCACTCTCCCACTTGAGCTCCAAGTCTGCTTTTTGGTAGTTTATTGGAGATAAGAATCTCATGGACTTTTCTGCCTGGGCTGGATTCAAACCCTGAACCTCAGATCTGAGCCTTCTCATTAGCTACAATTACAGGAATGGGCCACTGCCACCCAGTTTAGATAGAAATTTTATAGAAACAACTACATTTAAAAGAAAATCAGAGAGGCTATGAGAGAGGGTGAATGAGGATAAATATGGTTGAAGTAGTTTGTTTTGCACATATGGAAACAGAACAATGAAACCTATTGATATTGTTTTAGAAGAGGGTAAAGGAGAATGACAGAGGGGGTGAGTTTGCTCAGGGATACATTGTTTACATGTATGGAAATGTCACAATGAAACCTGCCTTTTGTAAGTAATATATGCTAATAAAAATGGATAGTTAAGAAAAGATCTTTAACTGGGTGCAATGGCTCATACCTGTAATCCTAATTTGGGGACAGAGATAGGGAGATCTTAGTTCAAGGACAACCAGGGCAAAAAGTTCTTGAGATCTTACTTCAACCAATTAAAAGATGTTCATAGTAGTATGTACCCATTGTCTCAGTTACGCAAAAAAGCCTATGTAGGAAGACTGTGGTTCAGGCTTGCATGGGCATCAGTGAGAGACCCTTTCTGAAAAATAAAGTAAAAATGGTTGGAGGTGTGGCTCAGGTGACAAAGAACCTGCCTAGCAAACACAATGGCATGAGTTCAAACCCCAGAACTGCCATAAATAAAGATCTCAAATACACAACCTAATTCTATACTTCAAGCAAGCAGAATAAAGAACTAAGACCAAAGTCAGCAGAAGAATAAAATTTTTCAAAAAACGAATAAAGCCAAGGTTTGTTTTTTGAAAAGACCAGCATACTTTTAGACCAACAAAATTTTTGCTAGGCTAACAAAAAAGACAATTCAAATAAATAAAAATTAGAAATGGAAGAGGTATATAACCAGTATCACAGAAATAATGCTTTTAAGGAACTAAAAACAATTACATACCAACAAATTAGATAATGTAGAAGACAATGATAAATTCCTAGAAACATAAAACTTTCTGCACTGAATTATTAAGAAACAGAAAGTTGGAACAGATCAGTAATAAGGAAAATAAATCAGTAATAAAAAAGTTCCTAATAAAAGCCTGTGACCAGATTGCTTCACTAATGAATCACACTAAATATTTAAAGAGTTGATGCAAATCCTCCTTAAACTCTTCCAAAAGAAAATGAAGAGAACACTTCCAGAGTCACTGTGTAAGGCCAGACCAATGTCCTGCTGAATGCAGGTATGAAAATCCTCAAAGAAATACTACCACACTGAGCAAAATAGAATATTAAAAGGGTCATATACTATGACCAAGTGGGATGAATCCTTGAGATCTGAAGATGGTTTAACATGCAAAATCAATATCAAACAACATACAACAGAATGAAAGTCACATGATCATCTCAGTAGATGCACACATAGTATTTGACTAAATTCAACACCATTTTATGATAAGTATACTAAATAAACCAGTGAAAGAAGGAAATTACCTCAAAAAATTCAAAACTATAAATGAGAAGCCTATAGTTAACATTAGATTCAAGAGTAAAAAAAGCAAAGTCTTTCTTCTAAGATCAAGGATATGCATCCTTGCCTCTTCTATCAATACTCTGATGAAAGTCCTAGCAGAGCAATTAGGCAAGGCAAATAAATAAAACACATCCAAATCAGACAGAAAGAAGCAAAGCATTTATTTTTGTTCACATATGAAATGACCATAAACACTGAACAAAAAATGTAGAACTGAGCAAAACTGCAGAATATCTAACACAAAGTACTCAGTTGTTTGTCTATACATTAACAGTTAACAATTTTAAAAGGAAATCCATTTGCAATGCCATCAAAAAGAATAAAATACAGAAGAATGAGTGTAATAAAGAGTTGAATAATAAAAATTAAATGTAGAAAGAAATTAAAGAAGACATAAATGGAAAGATGTTCTGTTTTAATGAATGGGAAAACTGCTAAAGTATTTACACTAACCAAAGTGTATTCTCTGTCAAAGTCCTAATGGCACTTTAAACAAAAATAGAAAAAAATACTAAAATCATATAGAACCATAATGATACCAAATAGCCAAAATGATCTGGAGACATAAAGCTAGAGCCTTCACAAAGATTATTTCAAGACATTTTACTAAGAAATCAAAACAATATGATACTGCCATAAACGGATACATAGTTCTATGAGCAGGACAGACTAGAAATGCATCATGAATTTATAGTTCAGTAAACTGATCGACAAGTGTACTAGGAACACAAAATTGAGGGACATATTCTGTTCAACAAAATGTTAAGACTTAAAACAAATCACACACTATAAAATTGTACCCTTATACCATGTACAAAAGTCAACCTCAAATGCACTAAAGATTTACTTAAATTAAGACCTAAAACTGGAAAGTTCCTAGAGAAAATAGGGTATTTCTTAGCATTGGTTTTGACAATGATTTTGATATAACATCAGAAGCATATGCAGCAAAAACAAAAATAGAAAAGAGGTATTACCTCAAACTAAAAAGGTCTGCACAGTAAAACTATCACTAGTGAAAAGGCAACCTATATAAAATAGGAAAAGTGTGTGCAAGCCGTATTTAATAAACAATTCATAGCTAATAAAAATCTCAATAGTCAAAAACAAATATAATGTGATTAAAATATGGTCAAAAGACTCAAATAGACATTGCATCAAGAAGACATACAAATGGTCAATGCATATATAAAAAGATGTTCAATATTATTAGTCACTATAGAAATGCAAATCAAAGCCAGAATGATGTACGTCTATTGGGATACACATTATCTAAATTTAAAAAGAAATAGCAAGTGCTGGCAAGGATATGGAGAAACTTGTACACTATTGGTGGGAATGTAAATTGATAAAGTTGCTGTGCAGAACAGTATGAAAGTTCCCACAAAAAATAAAAATGAAAACTAAGGTTTAATCAAATAATCCCACTTTTAGGTATTTATCCAAGAGTTTAACATGGTCTTAAATTCCCATGTTCATTGTTGCATTATTCAAATGGCTGAAAGGTAGGAACAATCTGTCCATTTATGAATGCATGAAAGGTGAAATAGACAATGGCATATAATTCAATGTTACAAAGACAATTCTGTCACATGGACGAAAGCTAAGTGAAATAAGCCACAAAAGGATAAATTTCATGCTTCTGCTCATATAAAGTAACCATGAAAGCATGGTTACCAGGGGCTAGAAGGGGGATATGGGGAGTTGTTATTCAATGGGTAAAACATTTCAATTATGGAAGATGAAAACTTTCCATAGATATGCTGTATGATATTATGCTTATAGTTATCAATACTGTAGTAGACACTTAAAATTTAAGAGAATACATTCAATGGAAGAGAAACAAAGATCACAATACAAAAAAGAAAAGTAAAAAAAGCATTAGTTATCTCCTTTTTAGCTAGAAACTAATACCGTTTTTAAAGGAACTAAGAAAAAATTCAAGCAGGAACAGTAAATAATAGCTAGAAAATAGACCCCATTTAAATGACTTATCCACTGAAATAAATAAAAACATTAAGCATTGTTAACTAGTAGTAGAAACTTTGTCTCAAAAAATTTAAAACCTGGACATTCAAACATTTAGCATTTATAGATGCTTGTATCTTAAAAGCATGCTTGTGATTCATTTCAGTAATTTTAGGTGATCTTGAATTTTGACTTTCAAATACTTAGATTTTTCACCAATTAAGAAAGTCAATTTCTCAGGATTACAGGCGTAAGCCATTGGCATCCAGCTGCTACAGTTTTAAATCATGAATAGATGTGAAAAGTTTTTTCAATGCTTTTCTACAATGATCACATGGACATCCATGTTTCTAACCTCTGTGAAATGGCCATTTAAATCTTCAGCCTATTTCTGTTAGGTTGTTTGCAATTCGCTTATTGATTTATGATTTCCTTAAAATGACTCAGAAAAGCACACACCATAAAAAATGGGTAATTTGATACTATTAAAAGATTTCTTCTAGGGCTGGGAAGGTGGCTCAGTGGTAGAGCGCTTGCCTTGCATGCATGAGGCCCTGGGTTTGATTCCTCAGCACCACATAAGCAAAGAAGAAAAAAACCGGAAGTGGCGCTGTGGCTCAAGTGGTAGAGTGCTAGCCTTGAGCTGAAGAGCTGAGGGACAGCACCCAGGCCCAGAGTTCAGGCCCCACGACCGGACCAAAAACAAAAAAAATAAAAGATTTCTTCTCAACAATATGTTTAAAAATGTCATTTACTGGAAAAAAGATATATACTAGGTAAACAGCAAAGATTTATGTCCAAAAATGTAAAATAATCCCTATAAATAAATAAATATATAAAGCAAAAATATTAAATGGTGGGAAAAGGAACAGAAAAGCTAATTAATTCACAGAGGGGTGATGAAGGGCTATTAATATATGAATATATGCATCACTTCACTGGAAGTCAGGAACATGTAAATTAAAAACATATGGTACCTTTTAAAATGTATTAGAATTACAAAATTAAGTCTAATACTACAAAGTCTTGACAAAGATGTGAAAGGAAATTTCTAAGATCTTCTTTATTGGAAACTGAAGATAGATGTATCCTATATCACAGTAATTCCACTTCTAGATATATAACCTAGAAAATTCTGAAAAAGTTACTTTCAGATCAATACTATCAGCATCACCTGGAAGCATGTTAGACATACAAGTTGTCAAATTGTCACAATTGTTACTCAAGATCTACTGAGCAAAAAATTCTGGGGATAGAGCCCAGCAATCTGTGTTAGTAAGTCTCTCAAATAACTCTAATGTGCACTAACACGTAAGAACCACTGTAAGCCAGTGATACTCCTCCAATTTTTTTTAAATTGGAACTTATAGGAAAATCTGTATTTTATGTTTTGGCTCACAACATAAAATGTTGTGAGAAGAGGGAGAAGTAGTACTTCTCCTTCTTCTCCCCATCTTCCCTTTCACACAAATCACTCACTCACTCACACACATTCTTCCTCCTCCTTCTCTAATGCACATGTATATATATGCATGCACAAACTTTAAGAAACAGCAACTAACTATATGAAATATAATTCAGTATTTTCTACTGTATTCTATTTCATAAAAATAATCTGGCTGGTTGTGATCTACTAATTATAACCTAAGTTTGAAAAACATTGTCCCAGAGAAACTCTTGCATATGTGCAATAAGAGGTACAAAAAGTGTTTGTTACAGTGATCTGCAACAGTCAAATAATGGATAGGATACATTTTCTGGAAAATGGATTAATGAATTATGGTATACTTCTACAATGGGTTACTAAATCTTTGTATGATTAAAAATAGATTTCAAAAATATTAGACATATTAAACAACATGTTATAGAGAGAAAAGAATATGGTATCAAGTTTCAAAATGTATAAAATTATGTTTATGACTACAGGTATTTCTCAACTTACAGTGGAGCTGCATCTTGATAAACCCCTTGTTAGTTGAAAATGCATTTAATATACTTTTTTCTACAGAACCGCATAATTTAGCAAAATAGTATATCTTAGAGTACCAATTGTTTCTCCTTATAGTCACATGGCTGACCAGAAGGTGCATATCAAGAGAATACCATGAAATATATTGCTAGCAGAGAAAGAAACCAAATTAAAAACTTAAAGTACATCTTCTACTGAATGCATATTGCTTTCACATAGTCACAAAGTAAAAAAATGTATATTGTCATAATAAGTTAGGGACAATCTGTCTACAGACTTGTAGTAAATGGAATGGAAATAGAAAATCTGGGATAGTGGTTACACCTGGAAAAATGGGATTGGTTAGGGATACACAGAAGTCTTCAGGTGTATCTACAATATTTTACTGTTTTAAAATTAAGTACTTGCTAGATATGACTAGATAGGTATTAGAGTAGCTAGGATCCAGTTGTACCCAGAACTTCTATATAATTCTTAATATTTTGTAACAAAAACTAAGTAAAAATCAAGCTACTATGGAACAAAGAGCAACAAACATAACAAAATTCAATCCCCTGAAGAAAAGCGCCTTAATGTCCTTCATTCACAATTGACTTTTTTAAAAAACTTCATGGACAGTCAGAAATTGGCATTATTATTTGGTTTAGCCTTTTAAGGTAGACAGAATAAAATAATGTTCTAGAAGTTTGGGCTCTCTCTTTGGGCAACATGGCAATGAAATATATTCTGTTCCAGATGTAATATATATCACAAATATAAAATAATTATTTGGCCAATAAAACAAGGGTAATCTACATTACCTAGTTATACATTTGACAAGTTCTCAAATTTTGGAGGACCTGTGTTCTCAATGTACTGCTTTGCTAATAGCAACTTAAGTCCCATTGTATGAAAGCAAGATGCACCATGAAGATAAAACTCACATGGTAACTAATAATTCTTCTCATACCAGGTGGTCTATTATTTATTGACTAATTATAGAGCCCACACAGCTACCAGCTGTGGTGGCACATGGCTACTACTTGATTATTTTTAGCCCTGGAAATTGGAGGTTGCCTTTTCAATTTGGGATTACATGCAGTCTTATCAAGATTTTTTTAAAATTTGGAGCATGGCATATGACCCTAAGAAAAGCACAAAGAAGATTGCCAGAAATACTACTTATACAGTATGCAGAGAACAAGTAGTTAAAAGTCAAGGACAAACAGAATCACTGTGCCTATATATAATCAAAACTATTTTAAAAGTATTACTTTAGTTAGATATAAATAAAAGTGAAAACAACCCATGCTGTTTTTCTTGGTTTGGCCTATACCTTGTTCGGTTCCCCTGGATTATATGAAGAAAACATAGGAATGTTTCGGATCTCTTCCTCGGACAAACGATTTCTCTGGATTTCATCTTCTGGGACAAATTCTATTGGCTCTGTCAGCTTCTTAGGCCCAGTCCAACACTGCTCAGGTGAAAAATCATTAACTTTTGCCACATGGAGACTGGGACCTTTACCCTGTGCTGCCTGATTCCCCTCGTCCTGGAGTAATGACGAGTTCTCAGCTGTGTCACTATCACTCACTGATGTAGCTGAGACCAGTGAGTGGGAAGCAAGGGGTTCACCTCTCATAAGTTGGAACTCTTCAAGATGTTTTTTCATTATCACCTCTTGGTAAAAATTTTCCAGGTTGTTTATGGAATCACCTCTGTTCTTCTTTCGGGATTCATCTGGATCAAGACAAAAAGATAGGAAAGTTCTACAAATGTATCAGTACAAACATTTACAAATTATTAAAATTAGGTCCTGGATTTCAGATAGAGAAATTCTACTGGGACAAATAGCAATAAAATACATGTATAGCACGTATAACAATGCATCTCTAACAAGGCCAGGATGATGGCAATAATTAAGGCACCTAGGACTTTCAGGACCATGTACCTCTACTTGATAAGAACATATGAAAAATATAACTAGTAGGACATTATTAAACTTTAGCAAATTACAATTTCCTTACTGTCATCTAATACCAAGTCCATATTTAAACTGCCTTATTTCAAATATTTTTTTACACTTGGCTAGTTAATTCAAGATCAAAATGAGTTTTCAGCTGTTACAATTCTTTTTTTTGGGGGGGGGGGTATGGTCCTGGGGCCTGAACTCTGGGCCTGGGCGCTGTCCCTCAGCTCTTCAGCTCAAGGCTAGCACTCTACCACTTGAGCCACAGTGCCACTTCCAGCTTTTTTTTTTTTTTTTTTTTTTTTTTTTGTTGGTCGTGGGGCTTGAACTCTGGGCCTGGGCGTTGTCCCTCAGCTCTTCAGCTCAAGGCGAGCGCTCTACCACTTGAGCTACAGCGCTACTTCCGGTTTTCTGGTGGTTTATTGGAGATAGGAGTCTCACGGTCTCTCCTGCCCGGGCTGGCTTTGAACCGCGATCCTCAGATCTCAGCCTCCTGAGTAGCTAGGATTACAGGCGTGAGCCACCAGCGCCCGGCTCACTTCCAGCTTTTTTTAATGTGGTGCTGAGGAATCGAACCCAGGGTCTCAGGCATGCAAGGCAAGTGCTCTACCACTGAGCCACCTTCCCAGCCCAGCTGTTACAATTCTTAATCCTTTTATTCTAAAACGGTGCCCTTTCCTTCTTCTTTAGCTTGTTTTCTCCTCCACCTAATTTCATTGGGAAACCATATATGGTCTATGAACAAATATATAATAATTTTCTGATTATGTTAATTTATTCAATCCCTTCTACTTCCCAGCAGCTAACTCCAAATCTATGTTATCTAATAAAAATGTGTTTAAATATTGTGTGTATGTATGTCAGTACTGGAGTATAAATTTAGTGCCTCATGCTTGCGTTGGGCTTTCTTGCTCAAAGCTAGTGCTCCAGTTTTTGCTGACTAATTGGAGATAATTGGACTTTTCTGCTTGGGTTGACTTCAAACCACAACCCTCCAGGGCTTAGCTTCCTGAGTAGGCAGTATTACAGGTGTAAGCCACCAGCATCTGGCGAACTTAGATTTTTAATATCAATTTATCAAGTCAAACTAAGCACAGTTTGAAGCTCAGTAGCCAGGTCTGGCTAGTAAAACTGTACTAGAACTGATAAAGACTGTATAATTATAGAAAATATACTGAACAGTGTTGATTATATGTTTTTAGGAAATATATGTCATCCTATTTAATATCATAAGGCACCCATTTGATGCTCAAAATTTTTAGTGATGTTGAAATGAATCTGTGCTGTGGTGTTGGTTTCATCCCCTCCAATATTAAGTTCTCTCATTCACATTTCACCTAATGGGCTTTCATTAATTGATAAATACTGCCTAAAGTGATTAATGTATTAAGAGCTACAAAATGGGGCTTTCTTAATTATATTATTTCTATTTTTTCTCAAAATTTTTATTAGCATCAGTGAGTTATACAAGGGGGTTCCATTTTGACATGTCTATATATGCATACAATGTACCTATTTCTTTTATATTTGTTATCTGGCATTTTATAGTGAACTTACTGTCATGTCATCAACATTTAGCTTCCCTATAGTTCATACAGGAATAGAAAGATAAATGTTTGATTCTTTCCCATCCTTTATCAATTATGACACTACTGAGTTGTATCTTAGAAATGTTTAATAGTGATCAATGGTTATTTTTAGTATAATTATGAAGTCATAAATTTTAATATACTGTTATTTTACGTGTTTTAATAAAACATAGTTATTCTCTACCCTCCTTGGCAGTACTAAGGATCAAACTCAGGATTTCATGCTTTTGAGGCAGACACACTACAACTTGAGCCATGCATCTAGCCCCTTTCTGCATTGGTTATTTTCAAGGCAGGGTCTTGCTTTATGCTCAGCTGGCCTGGAATACAGTCCTCCTACTTGTGTTTCCTCCTGTTGCTGGGGATGATAGGTTCATGATGATATCTGGGATAACAGGTGCCTACTACTTCATTTAGCCATTGGTTGAAATGGAGTTTTCCAAATTTTTATGCCCAGGTTGACCTTGCACTCAACTTCTGCCTCTTAAGTAGCTAGGATTACTAGGTGGCATGATGACCCATCATGCCTGGCTGATCTTTTGCCCCTAGTGGTCAACTTACCCCACTTAGGAGTCCCTTCCAGTAAGTTCTTTAATTGTTTATTGATTTTTCTGGGACAGAAAGACAAACCAAATTTATATTACATATTTTCTAACGTGAACCTGGAAGATTTCTCCAAGGATCCTTGATTCCTTTTAAAGAGATGTGGCATTTAGAAATCACTGTGTTGTTAGGTGTATTCACTGCTGTTGAACTGTCGTTGCTTACAGATTGTTATAGAGTAAAAAGCTACAACCTTCGGTAGCAGAAAAATACACCTTGTATTCACATTACTATTTGTAATTCACTTTAATATAACTGGGTTTTTACTTAAATTCCCTGATTTTTGATTTCTATCTCTTTTCCTTTACACTTATCAGATTTGTTTTTCTTTTTTCTCCCACAGTGCTGGAAATTAAACCCAGGACCATATGCATCCTATGCATTCTTCACCAGTCTATATATTCCTAGCCACTAGTATGCTAATATCAAAATAACTCACTAGCTTCTTCCTAAAATATACTTACATGACTTTAGAAGTTCAAAACAATATTATATGACTATCAATGTTAAAACTAATGAATATACAGTTTTATATTTCCTTCAGTTACCTTGCCCTGTGAATATGCTTAATTTAGAATATAAAAATATTACTTTAAAATCACTAAAACATTTTCTCTGTTTAGTCATGGTACCAATTTTATTTATTATTAGCTTTATTGGTTCCTGGTTGTTTCTGAAATTTATTTCTCCTCCCCTTTCTCTGTCCCCTTTATCCTACTCCTGTCCTCCCCTATAAGTAAATAAATTATGGTTCTGTTGCTTCTTTGCTGAAAATATAAACATACAGGCTCCCACACCCCCATATACACATATACAAGTCATTAGTTATACCTGTCTGCTATATAAAAGGAATTCACTATAAACACTGTTTCGCAAATTACTTTTTAGGACTAAGCAGTATGTTCTACCAGGTAACTCTATTAATGTGTAAAAATCTTCCTTTTTAAAATTGCAAATTACTCCATTGTGTACAATAGCTTATTCAAGTACTCATAAACATTGGTCTTATATTCAGTCTTATGCTGTTATGAGTAATACCTTGAAAAATAGTTTTGTATATATGGAATTCACTATTTTTTTCAGAATATTTTGAAATAGATTCTATGAAGTGAAGTCTTGAGATGAAGAATGAATGTGTGTAATTATATATATTATTAAATTTCACTCTGTATGACTTTTACTATTCTGTTACTTCTACCAGCAAGGCATAAGAATATTTAGAGAAGTATTTCTTAAGGTACAAAAGTGCTAACTCTTAAGGAAAAGATTGGTAAATTCAACTGTAATAAAATTAGAAGCCTCTTTATCAAAAATTTCATAAAGAGATGGAAAAGTAAAGCCCCAGAATAAGAAAAGATATTTTCTATAGAGAACCACTCCATCATTTGAAACCACTAGAAAAAATGAGCACAGGATTGAAGAGATATACTACAAAAGATGAAACACACATAGCTCATAAATATATGCAAAAGATCTCAACTACATTAGAATTTGGGGAGATGAAAGTTAAGAAGGAAACGAGATACATAAAGAAATCTGACATATTGAAAAAAATGTAAAATAATGCAAATATCATGTATTAGTGAGGTTGGAAAAAAAACTAGAACTGGATGAATCTACACACACACACACACACACACACACACATACACACACACACACACACACACACACACACACACACACACACACACACACACTTCAAAAATCTTATTATATGAGCCAGATACATTTCCTGAGATATAGCAATAAACAAATACCCTGGGAACTACTACACAAGATAAAGATAGCACCTACGATCCTCCAGTGTTTTCTCCCCAGACACACTAAATTGAAGTTATACAAGCACACAAGCTGAAGAAATCAGGTGAGCAACTTATAATTCTATAACAAAATGAAAAATAAAAACACATTGAAGGTAAGAATGAAAGAGATTGGAGTAATGTGAGAAACAGCTTAAGAAAACAAGGAATGCCTGTGGTTTCTAGAAGCTGCACAAAGCCTGCCTAGAGTTAGGTACCAGTGGCTCATGACAGTAGCTCATCCTAGCTACTCGGAGGTGCAGATGGGGAGAAGTGTGGTTCCAGGCCAGATGGGTAAAAAAAGTTCTTGAGATTTCCATCTCAACAAAAATAGCTGGGTATGGTGGCATGTCTGTCGTGTCAACTATATGGTGAGCATAAATAGGGGATTGTGATCCAGGCCAATTTGGGCAAAAAAAAAAAAAATCTATTTCAAATAAGCTGAGCAAAAAGGGATGGAAACTTAGCACAAGCAGTAAAGTTTCTAACTTACAGATATGAAGCCCTGAGTTCAAACCAAAGTACTGACAAAAAAAAAAAAAAACTCCAATGAAATGAAAAACAAAACTAGCTGGGAGCTTGTCTCATGCCTGTAATCAAGTCAGCCTGGGCAGGAAAGTCTGTGACTTGTCTCCAATTAGCCACCAGAAGCATGGAAGTGGAACTGTGGCTCAAGTGGTAGAGTTGCAGTCTTGACCAAAAAAGCTCAGGGACAGCACCCAGGCCCTGAATTCAAGCTCTATGAATAAAGAAAAAACAAAAAACCAAAAACCTCAAGCCCATCTAGAGTCTCCAGAAGGAATCAGCCTGCTGACACCTTGAATTTTGAACGTCTGATTCCCAGACTATAAGAGAAGAAATGAGTGTTTAAGTCACCAAATTTATGGTAATCAGTTAAAGCACAGGAAAACAATATACTGCCCCAAAATAGAGCTATGCACTATTTCCATTCAGCATGGTAATCAGGGTTCTGGAAAATATAAAGTGATGATGATGATGATGATAATGATGGGAAAGGAAGTAAAACTATTCCCAGGAACATTATCTATGTAGAAAATCCTAAATTATCCAATAATAAAATCATTACAATTAATGAGAAAATTTAGTCACAGGCTATAAATCAATATATAAAAATTAACTTCCTGTGCACTTGCATGGAACACTCAGAAATTGAAATAGGAAAAAAATTCTATTCTTGAGTGTCAAAACAAATAAAATTCATAAAAATGAATTTTGAAAGGAATAAGATTGGTAACCTAGCTGGCTGTCGTGACACACATCTCTAATTGCAGCTACTCTGAAGGCTGAGACAGGAGGATAGTGAGTTTAATCCAGGACAGCCTGGGCAAAATTAGCAAGACCCTATCTCCAAACCAGAACAGAAATCACAGGGCTGGAGGCATGGCTTTAGGGGTGAAGTACTTCACTACAAATTTGCCAGGCCCTGGGTTTAACACCCAGTCCCATGGGAAGATGGGGAAAGATTGTTAAACTAAAAATATTAAATAGTGCTGAAATAAACTGTTAATCTAAATAAAGGCAGAGATATTCCATGTTCATGAATTAGAAGAATCTATCATTTAAAAATAATATTAAAATGACCATTTTCCCAATCAAATTAGATTTTAATTCCTATTAAATCCCAGCAGGGTAATTTTTGGCTTAAAAATTGACAAATTTGAATGGAAATATAAAAGATATAGAATAACTCAGAACACCACAAGCCATGATACTGTAAAGACACTTGTACATGCATGTTCATTGTTACACTATTCACAATAGCCAAGTCGTAGAAACAGCCCAGATGCCCTAAAATAGATGTGTGGATCAAAAAATATTGTACCTATACAAAACAGAATTTTACACAGCCATTAGAAAGAATATGTCATTTGCAGGGAAATGGATGGACCTAGGCAAATCATGTTAAGTAAGGCAAGTTCATACATAGAAGCCAGATCTAAACTACACTGGGACATGATAAATTATACAGGACTCTATGCATTCACACACAGTGAGACCAAAGGTGGATACTCTTAGGAGAGGAACACAAAGGCACAATGCCTATGTGCATTTGATCATACAAAATAATACTGTATTGAAATGAACTCTAGGAAATAGAAATAAGAGGTTTTTTTCTTTGCTGCTGTTTTTGTTTTCAGTCTTGTTTGTTCATTTATGACTTTGGGAATGTTAAGGGGAGACACATAAATGGAGGGACAAAGGTAAACAAATGTAGCAGTGGTACTGACTAGATACTATGTTGAAAATGAACTATACAACTTGTGGGTGAGGATCAGAGGGAAAAACTGGGAGAGAGCAAAGGAAGGAGTGACATTGTTAAAAAAAAAAAGAAATGAATTCTTTACCTGAATTATGTAACAGTAACCACTCTGTACATTAATTACCTTTATAATAACAATAAAATTTTAAGAATAAAATAAAAGTTATAGAATAGAGGGCACAGAATCAGAGGAGATATACTAATCAATTTCCAAAGAAGTTTAGAGCCTAAGGCATATGGGAACCAAGCAAAGGAAGTAAGCTGAATACCTGGAATAGAACCTTTACATTTAGTCCATTGATTCTTTTTCACTAAGAGGCCAACAAAATATAATGGGGAAAATAATAGTCTTTGCAACCTATAATAGTGAGACAATTGGAAAGCTACATTAAAAATAAGAATTTGGACATTTTTGCTGGGTGCTAGTAGCTTATGGCGATAATCATAGCAACTCAGGAGGTTGAACTCTGGAGGATCATAGTTCAAAGCCAGACCAGGCAGAAAAGCCCTTGAGACTTCATCTCCAATTAACCAGCAAAAAGATGAGCTGGAGGCATGGCTCACATAGAAGAGAACTAGCTGTGAACAAAACAAGCAGATTAAGAATGAGGCCCTGAGTTTAAGCCTTGGCACTAGCAAAAAGAAAAAAGAATTTGGACACTTTACCTCACACACAAAAATTAATGTTATATGCACAATGGACCTGAACTTTAAAACTAAGGTAGTTAATTATTTTAGAAGAAAATACAAGAGAATATTTTTCTGACTTTTATTTCAGCCAAGATTTCTTAGATATGACATAAAAAACTTAACAAATGATAAACTGAACTTCACTGAAACAAAAAATTGTGCTTCAAAAGACATTTAAGAAAATGAAAAGGCAAGCTACACACAAGCAGAAAGTATTATACCTTATATAATCCTTTAAAAGGACTTGTATTCCAAGCAAGAAATCTCACCACTAAATACTGAGAAAGCCCAATTAAAAATAGGCAAAAATATCATAAAGGAAATAAAATAATAAGACACAATGTGAATGAACATTTCAACACATAATCAGCAAAATAATCCATAATAATCAATATTTATTAGTATTAAATTTATTATACATATGTATAAGCAATTTCACCTAAGTTTAGAAAAGAAAGGTGGAGATAGAATATTCAGAATATATTATGCCAATACTTTCCTGGCCCCCTCTTCCTTATAGTAACACAAGTAAAAAGTAATCACAGAGATAGGTCATGTGTTAGGACTTTTGGAAGCGAATTCTAGCTTTGATATATGCCTAAAGTTAAGGTGACCTCTGAACCAAGAACACATCCAGGGGTAGGGAACCTTTTTCTTTCAAGTGCCACTTTGGATATTTATAACATCATTACAGGCCATACAAATTTGTCTATACAGGTGAACTGCTACTGGCAGCCCAAAACAGAGAATAAGGAGCATACAAGAAGCATCATGTACCAAATGATTTTGAGGGCCTTAAATGGCCCAGAAAGATGCCCTCTACCCCTACCACAAACAATGATATCCAGGCATAACCAGGCATTTTTATGTTTGCTAGGTGGATAAAATAACTGAATAGTCACTTTACATAGGAAGCCGTCAAAATGGTCAATAATGTATGACAACAGGGGGTGGGAAGGTGGCTTAGTGGTAAAGTGCTTGCCTTGCATGCATGCGGCCCTGGGTCCGATTCCTCATCACCACATAAGCAAAAAGAAAAAAGACAGAAGTGGTGCTGTGGCTCAAGTGGTAGAGCGCTAGCCTTGAGCTGAAAAGTTGAGGGACAACGCCCAGGCCCAGAGTTCAGGCCCCACGACTGGACCCCCCCCCCAAAAAATGTATGACAACATGTCCACTACTATTAGTTATTAAGAAAATGAAATTTAAACCACAGTAAAATGAAAATATATGCACAAATTTCTGAAAAAAAATACAAAAATTGAGAAACACAATACAAACATGCATGCACATAGTATGAGGGAACCATTCAAAGAAAATAGTGTGTGATCCCTGACTGTGGAGTGGATAAAACAGAAATGTGATTAGAAAATATATGTTAGATAAAATGACAATGATCCTAAAAGTGTAACTATACAGGAGATACAGGAGAATGTCCTTATTCTTAGGAAATACAAATGAGGTGTTTAGAAATAAACCCTCATTTCAAATACAGTGAAAACAGGGGATATACAATGGAGGTAGAACATACAAAAGAATAAAAAATAATCAAATGGTACATTATAAGTACATTAAAAAACAATAGCAAGAAAGATAAAACCTCTTGTGTCCCTATCTTGGGGTTCATTTTGCTTAGCATCATCTTATATGGTCATATGTACATAGATTTTGAACTTTTCTGCTTGTCCTAGACATATACTAGTTATTGCAAATAAAGGAAACCATGGGACCTATGTTTCTTTGGGCCTGGCTTACTTCACTTAATATAATTTTTTCCAAGTCTTTCCATTTCCTAACAAGTGGGGCAGTGTCATTCTTTCTGATAGAGGCATAGAATTTATATATATATATATATATATATCACATATATCACACACACACACACATATCACATTTTCTTGATCCATTCATCTACTGAGGCACATCTGCGTTGGTTCTATATCTTAAGTATGGTGAAAAAACTTTAGTATGGCCTTGTTTGTGATCACTTAGGTAAATGCCCAGAAGTGGGATTGCTGAATCTTGTATATGCATTTTTCTAATTTGGGAAGGGGAAGGGGAATAAAATACAGAAATAAGGATACAGGTTGACCATTGTAACAATGAGATGTACAAGACACTAGGTTGAAAAGGAACTTTACAACTTCGGGGCAGGGAAATGAGGAGATGGGGAAGCGGGGAGGGAAGGGATGGTAGGGGAAAAACAAAGGAGGAGGTAACAGTGCCCAATAGGAAATGTACTCATTACCTTGTAACTGTAACCCCACTGTACAGTATCTTAACAATAAAAAATTAATATAAAAAAGAAATAAACCCTCATTTCATCAGATACTTATTCAAATAGTTTAGCAAAGTATACACACATTCATGTAGAGGAATACAGAGGCAAAGCAAATGTGGTAGTATATCAACAACTACTAACACAGATGATGGGTGTGTCTTCTTTAAGTTTTAAATGTTCATGTTTGAAAATTTTCAACAAAAGTTGTGGAAAATAACTCTTGCTTAAGGGATAAAATTAAATTAGCATTAACTATTCCTAAAGAAGACAAGGCAATAAGAGTAAATATCCATTAAGAGTAAAATCTGATAATACCCAACACAGACGAGAATATGGAGCAATGTGAACATTTCTACATGATTGGTGGGATTTTAACTTGGGGAAAATCTCTTCAGAAATTAGTTAATATCTACTAAACAGAAGACTTATCAACTTCATCCCTCAATTCCATTCTAACACATATACCCTAAGAAAATCTTACAGATGAGTCTCAGGATTACTGTACAAAAATGATCATATAATAGACTGATTCTTGTAGCTCTCCACCTCCAAATGGAAACAAACCAAATATCAAGAATCCAGTAGGATAGAAAAAAATTATAGTATGTTAGTAATATGAAGTCATTCTATATTTTGATGAAAATGGGCAAACTATTCATCCATTGTAATAGGAATCTCCAATATTATATTATATACATATATACAATATAATAGCTACAACATAATATTAAGCACAAAAAGAAGAATTAATAGAATATGTATAGTATAATATATTCATATAATGCTAACAATTCATTGATACAATAAGAATGCAAAACTTGCTGGGTGCTGGTGGCTCCTACCTATAATCCTAGCTACACAGGAGGCTGAGATCTGAGGATACCATGGTTCAAAGTCAGCCCAGGCAGGATAGTTTATGAGATTCTTATCCCCAATTAATCACCAAAAACCAGAAGTGGTGTTGTGGCACAGAGTGATAAAGTGCTAGTCTTGAGCACAAAATGGTACAGGGACAGTGTCCAGGGCTGTGTTTAAGCCCCATGACCAACAAAAAAAAATTTTTAAATGCTAAAATAAACACCACTTTGGAAGTGGTGCTGTGGCTCAAGCGGTAGAGTGCTCTCCTTGAGCTGAAGAGCTGAGGGACAGTGCCCAAGCCCAGAGTTCAAGCCCCACGACCGACAAAAAACAAAACAAAACAAAAAAACACCACTTGCTGGACAAGTGGTAAAATATTTTTAAGTAAGTAAATTATTAACACAAATCAGGATATAGGTTATACCTGATGAGAAGGTTTGATTTGTATAGTGCATATAAAGGCTATAGAGTACATAGAGGACTGACCGTGTTCTAGTTCTTGATCTAACTGAACATGCATATCTTCAGCACATCTTGCAAAATATCCGGTTTGTCACTTTCAACAAAGTAGCAGAAAATAAAATCAACACACAAACTTCAATAGCCTTATCAATGGCTTTTCCTTATGCTAACAATGAGAAGAGTGCAGCTGAAATCAGGAAAGCAACTCCTTTTGTAATAGCCCCACAAAAAACAAAATACCTAGGAGTTAACTAAAGAAGTGAAAGACCTCAATGATGAAACTTTAAAAACCTGAAAAAGGAAATTAAAGCAGAACTAAGGAAGCAGAAAAACCTCCCGCGCTCCTGGATTGAAAGGATTAACATCGGAAAAATGGAAATACAGTCAAAGGCTATCTACAAATTCAATGTGATACCTATCAATATCCCAACCTCATCCTTCAAGGAAATAGAAGAAGCAACCCCAAAATGCATATGGAACAATAAAAGACCCCGAATAGCAAAAACAATCTTTAGCAGAAAGAACAGTGTTGGAGGAATATCAATACTGAACATCAAACTACTACAAAGCCATAGTAATCAAAACAGGCTGGTATGGGCAAAGAATAGACCTGAGACAATGGAATAGAACTGAAGTCCCAGAAATGAATCCACAGACCTATAGGCACCTAATCTTCGATAAAGGAGCTAAAACATAGAATGGAAGAAAGATAGCCTCTTCAGTAAATGGTACTGGCAAAATTGGTTTAACACCTGTAGAAAACTAAAGCTACATCCTTATATATCATCCTGCACCAGAATCAACTCCAAATGGATCGAAGACCTTGAAGTCAAAGCAGACAAACCCTGAAAACATTACAGTAAGGAATTGGAGAAACTCTAAGGCTCTTTGGCACAGGCTGAAATTTTCTTAATAGAGACCCAGAAACACAACAAATCAAAGACAGGTTGGACAAATGGGATTGCATGAAATTGAAGAGCGTCTGTATGGCAAAGGACGTAGCTAGCAAGATCAACAGAAAGCCCCCATGTTAGGAGATCTTTACTAGCCATACAACAGACAAGGGTCTCATATCTAAAATATACTTAGAACTCAAAAAGTTAAATCCCCCAACAACAAATCCTCAAAGAAATAACTGCCTGATTAATAAAGACTTAAAGAAAGACTTCTCTGAAGAGACACATGAAAAAATGCTCAACATCTCTGGCCATAAAAGAAATGTAAAACAAAACAACATTGAGATTCCACCTCACCCCAGTTACAATGGCTACAATCAAAATCTAATAACAACAGATGCAGGAGGGGATGTGGCCAAAAGGGAACCCTATTGCATTGTTGGTGAGAGTGTAAACTTGTTCAACCACTTTGGAAAGCAGCTCCCCTATGACCCAGCAATCCCACTTTTGGGATTTACCCAAACAATCACAAACAAGGCCATACTAAAGCTACCAGCACAACTATGTTTATCGCAGCCTTATTCATCATAGTTAAGATATGGAACCAAGAGAAAAGTTTACTACCGAACACATTCTATGAAGCCATCATAACCCTCATCCCAAAACCAGGCAGGAACTCACCAAAGAAAGAGAACTATAGACCCATTTCTTTGATGAACATTGATGCAAAACTTCTCAACAAAATTTTGGCCAATCGACTTCAACAATTCATCCAAAAAATCATACACCACGATCAAACAGGATTCATTTCAGGGATGCAAAGCTGGTTCAATATACGCAAATCAATTAATATTATTCATCACATCAACAGGAGCAAGAATAAGAACCACATGGTTATCTCAATAGATGCAGAAAAAGCATTCGACAAGATCCAACACCCCTTTATGATGAAGGTTTTGGAAAAATTAGAAATCCATGGAACATTCCTCAATACAATAAAGGCTGTATATGACAAACCTACAGCCAGCATTATACTTAGTGGTGAAAAACTAAAGCCATTTCCTCTTAACTCAGGAACAAGACAAGGATGTCCACTCTCTCCACTTCTTTTCAATCTAGTATTAGAATGCCTACCTACAGCAATAAGACAAGATGCAAACATAAAGGGGACACAAATAGGGAAAGAAGAAATAAAACTCTCCCTCTTTGCAGATGACATGATCTTGTATTTAAAGAATCCCATAGACTCCACTACTAAATTACTCAAGCTGATTCAAAACTTTGGCAAAGTAGCAGGGTATAAAATTAACCCCCCCAAATCAATGGCTTTTCTGTATGCCAACAATGAGAAAAGTGTGGCTGAAATTAGGAAAGCAACTCCATTTGTAATAACCCCACAAAAAAATAAAATACCTAGGAATTAACTTAACCAAAGAAGTAAAGGACCTCTATGATGAAAACTTTAAAAACTTGAAAAAGGAAATCAAAACAGAACTTAGAAAATGGCAAAACCTCCCATGCTCCTGGATTGGAAAGATTAACATCGTGAAAATGGCAATACTTCCCAAGGCTATCTACAAATTCAATGCGATACCTATCAAAATTCCAACCTCATTCTTCAAGGAAGTAGAAGAGGCAATCCAAAAATTCATATGGAACAATAAAAGACCCCAAATAGCAAAAACGCTCTTCAACAGAAAGAACACTGCTGGAGGAATATCAATACCAAATTTCAAGCTCTACTATAAAGCCATAGTAATCAAAACAGCTTGGTACTGGCACAAGAACAGACCTCAGAACAAAAAAAAAAGGGGGGGGGCTGGGAAGGTGGCTAAGTGGTAGAGTGCTTGCCTTGCATGCATGAGGCCTTGGGTTCGATTCCTCAGCACCACATAAGCAAAAAGCCGGAAGTGGCACTGTGGCTCAAGTGGTAGAGTGCTAGCCTTGAGCTGAAAGCTGAGGGACAGCAACAGGCCCAGAGTTCAGGCCCCACGACTGGACCCAAAAAACAAAAAAATTAAAAAGAACAGACCTCAGGACCAATGGAATAGAATTGAAAACCCAGAAATGAACCTACAGACCTATAGCCATCTAATCTTCGATAAGGGAGCTAAAAAAATAGAATGGAAGAAAGACAGCCTCTTCAGTAAATGGTGCTGGAAAAATTGGTTAACTACTTGTAGAAAACTAAAGCTAGATCCTTAAATATCACCCTGCACCAGAATCAACTCCAAATGGATCAAAGACCTCAGAGTCAAAGCAGACACTCTGAAAACATTACAGGATGGAATAGGAGAAACCCTAGGTCTCCTTGGCGCAGGCCGAAATTTTCTTAATAGAGACCCGGAAACATAACAAATCAAAGAAAGGTTGGACAAATGGGATTGCATGAAATTGCAGAGCTTTTGCATGGCAAAGGACATAGCTAGCAAGATCAATAGAAAGCCCACGGATTGAGAGAAGAACTTCACTAGCCATACAACGGACAAGGGTCTCATATCTAAAATATACTTGGAACTCAAAAAATTAAATCCCCAACTTAAAAAAAAATTAAATCCCCCAGCAACAAATCCTCAAAGAAACAACTGCCCAATAAATAAGTGGGCTAAAGACTTAAAGAGAAACTTCTCTGACAAGGAAAGAAGGATGGCCAATAGACACATGAAGAAATGCTCAACCTCCCTAGCCATAAAAGAAATGCAAGTCAAAACAACATTGAGATATCACCTCACCCCAGTTAGAATGGCAAAAATCAAGAACTCTAACAACAACAGATGCTGGAGGGGATGTGGACAGAAGGGAACCTTACTTCATTGTTGGTGGGAGTGTAAACTTGGTCAACTACTTTGGAAAGCAGTACGGAGGTTCCTCAAAAGACTTCACATACAGCTCCCCTATGACCCAGCAATCCCACTTTTGGGCATGTACCCAAATGTTTACAAACAAGACCACACTAAAGCTACCAGCACAACTATGTTTATTGCAGCATTATTTATCATAACTAAGATATGGAACCAACCCAGATGAATGGATCAAGAATTCTATGCCTCCATCAGAAAGAATGACATTGCCCCATTTGTTAGGAAATGGAAAGGCTTGGAAAAAATTATATTAAGTGAAGTAAGCCAAGCCCAAAGAAACATAGGTCCCATGGTTTCCCTTATTTGCAATATCTAGTATATGTATGAGACAGCAGAAAAGGTCAGATAATGTGATGTTAGGAAAATGAACCCTTAGATATGTAATTAAATATTTTTTCTCTTTCATGCATTTGTTTCTAATGCATTTATAAGATTATTTCTTTGCTGCTTTGTATGTCCCTCCCCCACAGTATAACCCCTGCTTTCACTATATTTGATGTTGGTGTAATTTGTGGAAGAGAAAGGGAAAAACAAGTCGTTTAAGGATACAGGTGGACCCATTGCAACAATGAAAAGTACAAGTTGTCATGTCGAAAACGAACTTTACAACTTTGGTGTGGGGGAGGAGGATTGGGGGGAGTGGGGGGGGGAGGCTGGGACGGGATGTGAAGGGTAAACAAAGGAGGAGGCTGCAATGCTTGATAAGAAATGTACTCATTATCTTGCCCATGTAATTGTAACCCCTCTGTACAGTATGTTCACAATAAAAAATAATAAAAATATAAAAAAAGAAAAACATGAAAAAAAACCCAAAACAAAAAAAATATGGAACCAACCCAGATGCCCATCAGTAAATGAATGCATCAAGAAAACATGATATACCTATATATACATATATACATATGTACATGTATATATGTGTGTGTGTGTGTGTGTGTGTGTGTGTGTGTGTGTGTGTGTGTATATATATATATATATATATATATATATATATATAATGGAATTCTATGCCTCCATCAGAAAGAATGACACCGCCCCATTTGTTAGGAAATGAAATGGCTTGGAAAAAATTATATTAAGTGAAGTAAGCCAGGCCCAAAGAAACATAGGTCCCATAGTTTCCCTTATTTGCATTAACTAGTTTATGTCTAGGACAAGCAGAAGAGGTCAAAAGCTATGTACATATGACCATATAAGATGATGCTAAGTGAAATGAACCCCAAGATAGAGACACAAGAGGTTTTTATCTTTCTTGATATTGTTCTTAATGTATTTATAATGTACTATGTGATTTTTTGTTGTATGATTTTTTGTTGTACCCCCATGGTATAACCCCTGTTTTCACTGTATTTGATTCTGGTGCCCTACATCTTGTGTATATACTTTTCTAATTTGGAGAAGGGAAATAACAAAATGTTGAAACAAGAATACAGGTTGACCCATTGTAACAATGAGATGTGTAAGACACTATGTGGAAAAGGAACTTTACAACTGGGGGGGAGGAGTTGGGGAGGTGGGGAGGGAAGGGATGGTAAGGGAAAAATAAAGGAGGGGGTAACAATGCTCAACAGGAAATGTACTCACTACATTACTCATGTAACTGTAACCCTTCTGTACAGTATCTTTACAATAAAAAATTTATACTAAAAAAAGGAATCTGGAGGAGGTGAGGGAAGAGATAACAAAGACAATGGGAAGGTGTTTGCAATTATACAAGTATAACAATGATGAAAGCTTAGACAGACATGGGCTGACAACCTGACACAGGGATCCACTTTTAGAGATATGTAAGAAAGGACATGGTGACTACCAGTCTTGGGTGAGGTAGCAGGAGAAAGTAGGTTTCTGGCTGGAGTGATTAAATAAATGGTAATTGCCTTTGACAGAGACAAGGATTGGTATAGGAATATGAGAAACTGAGTAGAAAGTTAGACTTGGTCTTGTTAAATTTGAAGAACATTTCCCTGCCTAGAAGACCTCTCTACCTCTTAATTCACAATGTATTTTACTCCACAGCCACCCTGTGAATCATCAGCTTGATTCATTCAGCATTTGCATATCACCTATTAATTTTCCAGAATTGTCCTTGGTTTGAGTCTTATATGCATATCCATCTTGAGTCTTACTGGAAATCTCAACATGTATTGAAATCCCCAACCCTTTACTTCAAGAAACTTTCTGGTACCCAGCAGAGTACTCAGCTCAGAGCAAACATTAAGTCTGCATTGTATTGGCAGGGTGGCAGGAAGTCTGGGGTCAGAAGCCCAGGAAATGAAGTAGCTGGGAGGGACAAATTGCTCCCCTCCCACCTCCTGCACTGCAGGAAGGCAAATGTTCAGCATGGAGGATAGAATTGAGCTGCTTATTTCATGTTCACACTTTTATGGTTTCTGTTCTGAAATGTGATGTTCAAAAGCTCAAAGGTTGCAGTAGTCAATCAATCAAAATGGAATATGTGGGGACTCATGTAGCAAAGAGAATGTATTTCTGAGAGATAGTTTTTTCTTTCTTATGCTTTTTTTTCTTGTGCTGCCCAGAAAAATCTTTCTAATATCAGAGATAAAACTTGTGAAAATGAATGACATAATAAACTCTACTCTCTCTTTTATGAATGGGAGTGAGATGTTCAAACCTGAGTACGAGCCAGGGTGAGTGCCTGTGCCGATATCCAAGGTGTGGAATTTGAAGGGGAACTAAACCTAGATACGGTTTACCTAATACTGTGAGGGGGGTGGGGGAGCACAAGGGAGAAGAACGCAGAGAAAGAGTCCAAGAAGAAAGAACAATCTTGGAAACAAGGATTGGGGAGAATATTCTGATGTTTCCCTGCCAATGCAAGAGAAGACAATGTGAATAAAGATGAGTTAAATAACAACAAAAAAAAAGAATACCTTTTGTAGACACCAACACTGAAGAGAATGGGAAAGAAATCAGGAAAACAATCTTATTCACAATAGCCTAAAAACATCTAGAAATAAATAAAAAGGTTAAAGATAGGAAACACGAGTTGTTTTTAGTGTACTGCATGCAGTTGTTTCTCTTTGTTTTGTTTTTCCCCCCTTTGTTTTATCCGTTATCATGTTGTTGTTGTTGTTTTGGTACCCTTTGTATTGTATATGTTTATCTGATTTGGGGATGGGAAGGGGAATCACAAGGGTGAACCAATACAACAGGGATACTCATAAGACACAACTTGGGGGCGGGGGGGTAGGGGGGAGCAACCAGAGAGAGAAAGCAGGAGAAAACCAGGGAGCGGATAACACTGTTCAAAAAGAAATGTATTCATTACCTTGTTAATATAACTGTAACCCCTCTGTATATCACGTTTACAATAAAAAATAAAATTTAAAAGAATGGAAACAATGTCATAAGTTTAACATAAAAAAGGTTAAAGACCTGTATAATGTCAACGGTAAAACATTAAAGGAAGAGATGGAAAGAAAACACTAGAAGAAAAGACCTCTTGTTCATAAATCAGAATTAATATTATAAAACTGATTATACTACCAAAAGCAATCTACAAATTTAGTGCAATCCCCACCAAAATTCCAGTGTCATTTTTTCCACAAAAGTAGGAAAATCCTAAAATTCACAGGAAGCATAAAAGACCCCAAATAGCCAAAGCAATCCTGAGCAAAAACAGAAATGCTGCTAGAAGTTAATGATAGGGTGCAGCATTAAGGTATAGAGATTAACTTCAAGTAGCAAGGATTTTCCAAAGACTTGAATTCAGTAGAAAGAAAGGGAAAGTTAGAATGTAGAATTTAGCAGAAAACAGAGCAAGGAGTTAAAAAATTCTTGCTGCTTGAAATTGGAACATATGTAATGGTATAAAGGATACATATGTACTTTTAGAAACATATATACACAGAAAACTTATCTGTAATAATGGGAGTATTGGAGGGGATTAGAGGTAATGGAAAAGAGAATGTTAACAGGGTGAACAATAATCAAAACACATTACACCTGTGAATAAAAATGGCAAAACTAAACTCACTGAAAGCTGCTGAATAATAATGGATTGTAGGAATGGAGAAAGTGAGAATAAGGGTCAATTTGATTAAAATATTCTATATGCATGTGTGAAATGACATGCTGAAAATCCTTTGATCAATGAATAGGCATTTACAAAATAACCAGAACATAAAATAGGTCTGGACAGGGTGGAGATGATAATGACAGGGGAAAGGGAATGGAGAGGATGCTAGAGGGTGAATTTGGTCAAAATACATTAGGCATTTGTGTGAAAATCTAACAAAGATGTTTAGATTGGTTTGGGAAGGAGAGAGAGGGAGGGGTGACACTGATCAAGGTACACTGTATACATATATGGTCATATGAATATGAAATTCCCTTGTAGAACTGATTGACGCTAAAAAGAAATGTGAAAAAAAGGAAATAGTTTAGTAGAATGGGAAAAATAATACAGATCTAAGATAATACAGAACAGGTTTCTGAAAAATGCAACGAGAAAATTGGTTTAAAAAATTGTCAGAGCTGGGCGACGGTGGCTCACACCTGTAATCTTAGCTACTCAGGAGTTTGAGATCTGAGGATCACAGTTCAAAGCCTGGGCAGGAAAAGTCCGTGAGACTATCTCCAATTAACCACCAGAAAACCAGAAGTGGCGCTGTGGCTCTACTAGTAGAGCGTTCACCTTGAGTTAAAGAGTTCAGGGACAGCGCCCAGGCCCACAGTTCAAGCCCCACGACCAACAAAATCAAAAACAAAACAAAACAAAACACTGTCAAAACCCAGGAGGTTGAGATCTGAGGATCACAGTTCAAACCCAGTCCCAGCAGAAAAGTCTGTGATACTCTTATCTTTAATTAACCACTAAAAAGCTGGAAATGGAGCTGTGGCTCAAGCAGTAGAGAGATAGCCTGGCCTGAAAAGGCTCAGGGATAGTGGCTAGGCCCTGAGTTCAAGCCCCAGGACTAGCATAAACAAAAAATAACACATTTCAGGTTCAGTCTTTCTGAGACCCATGGCTTGCAGTTCTGCTTTCTTTTCTCTCTCAATAAAACTCAAGTCTTAACGATAAAAACAAACAAACAAACAAAAACCCAACCAAACAAACAAAACCAAAAAAACCTGTCAGAACCAATTTTCAGAACTCTAGAAAATAACCAAAAGTTTGCAACAATTGAGGATTATGTTTTCAAGAAAAATAGCTGAAGAATAGGAAGAATGATGCATTTTGTAGTGTCTTAACTTGTTCTAATCCCATTCTTTTCTTCCAGGTCAGCAGGAACCTTAAAAACCAATAATCTCAAAACAAAACAAACTAGCAGTAAAGACAGCCACTAGAGAGGGGAAATGCGACTACTGCCCTTCAAAGCACAATTCCTAGAGAACCGTCATTACATGATCCGTCTGGTGATCTCTAGGAAAATCTCACAAGCAAATCCTCTCTCTATTTGACCAGATTCCAAGTTTACCAAGTACAAACAGCCCTTTTCCCAAGGCTGTCAAAAATGAATGAAAGGCTGTTGTTGAGTTTCATAACTACCTGAGGTGGCAGGTCAAAGGGAAAATCTAGGTTAATCAAAAAGCTTAGAAAGGCAAAATCTGGGAATATATAATTTTTATGTTAAAAAAAAAAGAAAGGCAAAATCTGGGGAATGAGGTGTCCAGAGGGGGTTCTAAAAAGCTCCAGCATATTTCTGGTAATCTAGACAGCCGCAGACATACATTATAGCTGTCAACATGCTAAGGCTTGTGTATGCAAAGGAAAGATCTAAAAAGGCGCTATGAACTCATTTTTGACTAACTGTGAGGATTTGTGTAAGCAGGAAATGGAAGCTAAAATGGAAATGTAAACTTCATGGTTAAGTACTGAAGATGTTTTCAGCACACACCCAGAATCCCTCAGGGAACCTGGAAAAGTACTAGTTCTAGACATAATGTTCTAGACGTAATAAAAACATTATACCAAGTTAGAGAATACCACATATATTATATGATTCATTTATATAAAATCTCCAAAATAGGCAAATCCATAAGGATTAGATAGTAGATTAGTGGCTGCCTAGACTGAGAAATGGGAACTGAGAGAAATATTTGAAGTGATAGAAATGTTCTAAAACTAGACTACAGTTATATTTGATGGATTTCATAAATTTACTACAAATCATTGAATTATACACTTAGGAGAAAGTTTTATGGTGTGGAATAAATGAAAACTTAATAGTGAAAGTGACCTAATTAGAATCTACAAAAAACTCATTTTTTCCCAAATATAGATAGAATAGTGGTAAAATAATGGACAAAATTCAATTAGGGAATATTCAAGAAAAGACCTCTGAAAGTTTGCTTTTCCATAAAAGCAAAAAGTACAACAGCAAAATTTGTCTAAATCACATTTTTTCTAAGTCTGGAAATAAACTAAAGTTGCAACAAAACAAGTAGTTTTCAAGAAAAATTCAGGAAGGCAAGTAATGTTTCTAATAATGCAATTTCCATAATTTCATCTCCCTCCCTTCAGCTTTACAATAGTCTTGAAAAACAACAACACTGCGACTATAGTATAGCAGTATAGCTGAAACCAAAGGGACAGTACTGTTTAAGAACATAACAACCTCATCCTCAGAGAATTTTTACTATTTGACATTCCTCAATGGAAAGCTACATTATGAGTGATTGTCTTTGACCTGCCTCATACCACACTTTGTGAAAATAGTCCATCACTAGGGTATTTGTCAAAATGAAACAGTACAGATTCTGTAACAGTACAGCTGTTTGAGACACTATTAACAGGTAACACTAATGACTTGATACAAAAAAAAAACCCTTAAAAACAGGGAATGAGATTTCCATAGTGGCTTTGAATAGTTCAGACTTACTTGTGACAATGGAGAAGGTAATGAACAGGAATTGGAGGTGTGGTTCAGTTGGTAGAGCACTAGCTAATGAGCGAAAGTGTCAGATACCAAGTTTGAGTCCAGGTCTCAGACCAAAAAATAAATAAATAAAATAAAATAAAAAGGTAATGAATATGTACTATGCTGTGTGAGTGCCCAGGAAAGTTAAAGCCGCAGAAGACCCTAATATCTCACCTGTGGCTGGAATTGAGGCTCTGGATAAGGAGAAAGTGAAGGCTAGGACTGAGTAATAAACTGCTGGCCTGAATATTGAAAGAGTATCCCAACATAAATAGAAACAGAGCCTCAGCAAAAACTGGTAGAGTTTTTGATTCAAGCCATTTAAGAAAAACTCCCTCCAATTGTTAGTAGACTATTATACTAACTGAACACAGAGAATTTACAAAATTCTTCTAGGAATGTCATTCAACGACAAAGCCATAGGACAGTAGTGAATTGATTTTTAGAATTATCACATTATATTATTTAAAATGTCTAATTTGTAGCAAACAATACAAGATGCTGAAAACAAAGAAGGAAGTATGGCACATATACAGAACAAGAAAGTCAACACAATCTGTCCTAAGGAAGCATGTTGGGCTTACTAGACAAAACTTTAAAATGGTCATTATAAATTCCTCAACTAAACTATGGCTGATGGCTCACACCTTTAGTCCTAGATATTTAGGAATTATAGTTTGAGGCCACACCAGGCAGGAAAGTCTATGAGATTCTTATCTCTGATTAGCCACCAAAAATTGGGAAGTGGAGCTGTGGCTCAAGTGATAGCCTCTACACACACACACACACACACACACACACACACACACACACACACACACACACACACACACACACACACACACACACACACACACACACACACACACACACACACACACACACACACACACACACACACACACACACCCCTTCAGGGACAGCACTCAAGTAATACCCTTGACACACTCACACACACCTCTTCAAGGATAGCACTCAAGTGATAGCCTTGACACACACACACACACACACACACACACACACACACACACACACCTTCAGGGACAGCACCCAGGCCCTGAGTTCAAACCCCAGAACTGGCACATGCGCATGCACACGCACACATACACATAAGGAACTAAGTTTCAGAGTGTCTTATAGAATAGGTAATAAAATAATCAGAAAAGCCAGAAACAGTGAATCAAACCTGTGATCCCAACTTAGGAAGCAGAGATAAGATATTATGTTGGCAAAATAAAATTCTATGAAATAAAATTATCTTTGTTAAGTTTTAAAAAGATCATAGTTCAAGGCCAGCCAGGCATAAAAATCTAGAGACTCCATCTCAACCAATGGCTGTGTGTTATGGTGCACAACTGGTACCCAAGGCTTGGGATGGGGCCCAATGGCTGGATGCATTGTTTTATGCCTATCATCCCCAATAGGAGGTTGTAGTCCAGGATAGCCTGGACATAAAGTAAGACCTATCTGAAAAATGAACTATACAAAAGATACTGGTGGCAAAAAGGCTCCAACAGTAGAATACTTGCTTAGCAAGCTCAAGGCCCTGTGTTCAAACCCTAATACCACCAAAGAATAAAAATTAGAAAGAAATTAAAAGAACAAATCTATTAGAAATTATGGAGTTGAAAAGTAAAATAAAATGAAATTTTCACTAAGAGGACTCAAAAGATTTGAGTTGGCAGAAGAAAGAAATGATCAAACATGAAGATATGCTTACTCTAAGGAGATTAACCAATTTTATGGGGAAGAAAATAAGTATATAGAAAAATTAACAGAGTCTCAGAGAACTGTAGAAGCTCATAAACCTCTGGGATACCAACATATACATAAAAGGAAAGTTAGAAGAATGAAAAAAATGACCAGATTATATTTAGAGATAATGGCTGATAATTTTCTGTTAGCATGTCCTCCATCTCAGGTCCTCAGCGGCTCCCACAAAACCAGTTGATCTGGCCACACCTAACTGAAACTGGCCTTTAGCCCTGGCCATTCCTCCTACTTCACTTCTGGGGGCAGTGTTTTACCCCTAGCCCCCTGACTATAAATTTGACCCTCAACAAATGATGGGTACCATTTTTCCCTCTCCCAGCAGGCCAGCAGGCCAGCAGGCCTTGTTGGCCTCGGCTGGCAATAAACTGCATATGTGGTCTTCTGGGGGTGGGTGCTTTCACTTTCCAAAACTGTAATATGACAAAGAAAACTGATTAAGGAAAGAAAGGGGTCCTCAACAAGATTAACAGTTGACTTACCAGAAACCATGGAAGCCTGAAGACAATAAAGTAACATATCCAATACACTGAAAGAAAAAGATGGTGAACTAAAAGTTTATATCCATCAAAACCAAATTTCAGAGAAAGAAGAGAAGGTAACAAGAGGATGATCCTGATTGAAGTATATTATAATCATATGTCACAATCAAAGTCATAATCCTGTACAATTAATGTATGTTAATAAAATGCTAGGAAAAATCCCCTATACTTCAAAATTGAAGTAAATAAAAAATTAGAGAGCATTCATCACTGAAGAACCTATACTGTAAGAAAAACTAAAAGGAATCTTTTAGGCTAACATAAATGGACATACTAATTTAGAGCCACATAAAAGACAACAGTAGTAAAATTAACTACTAAAGTTAACTACTAAAATAAAAGGCAGTGTAAATGTTCTATAGTGGAAGATGTATCCACTGAAAACTACAAAACATTGCAAAAGTAAATAAGACTATATAACAGAAAGGTATCCCATGGTCATGCACTAAAAAATTTAGTATTGTTAAGATGTCTCTATTACTCAAAGCTATCAAAAGACTCAATGCACTCACTACAGAAATCTCAATGATATAATTTTGCACAGATAGAAAAATCTACCCAAAAATTCCTATGCAATTTCATGGGACCCACTCAAATGACCAAACAATGCTGAAAAAGAAAATCAATGAAAACTATTCCAAGTCTCATGCTTCCTTTCAAAACTTAATACAAACTTACAATAATTAAGACTCTGTGGTAGTCATAAAGATAGATATACCAGTAGAGTAGGAGAGCACAGAAGTGAACTCCCATTCATATGATCAAATCATTTCTGAATAGAGTACCAAGATCATTCAGTGTGAAAAAGGAAATCTTTTCCAAAAAACGGCACTGGGAAAACGATACCAATAAGCAAAACATGAAATTTGATCTTTAACTTATGTGATATGCAAATATAAATTCAAAATAGATCAACAACCTAAACAACAAAGCAAAAACTCTAAGAGCTCAGAAGATAACATGGGATAAAGTTTTATGATAGTGGATTTGGCAATGATTTCCTGGATATGTCATCAAAAGCAAAAATCAAAAGATAAAATAAACAAACTGGACTTCATAAAAACTTTTTTCATCAAAGGAAACTATCAAAAAAGCGAAAAGGCAACCCACAGAAAAGGAGGAAATATTTGCAAATCCTGTATCTGATAAAAGATAAATATCTAGAATATACACAGAACTGTAACTCAATGAAAATAAACAAGCAAGCCATTTTAAAATAAGCAAAGACATTTGAACAGACATTTCTCCAAAGAAAATATAAAAGTAGTCCAAAAGTATATACACTAGTTATTAAGGAAATTTAGACCAAAACTATAATGACAACTTCATTCCTATTGAGGTGGCTAATATCAAGAGCAAAAGAAGGGAAAAAAACCCTAGAAAACAAATGTTATTCAGTATGAAGAAACTGAAATTTTTGTACATTGCTGCTAGGAGTGTAAAATGGCAGTCTCTATGGAAAAAATATGTGGTTGTCCATAAAGAATTAAGTATAGCTGGGCACGGGTTGCTCATGCCTGTAATCCTAGCTACTCAGAGGCTGAGATCTGAGGATCACGGTTCAAAGCCAGCCCAGGCAGGAAAGTCTGTGAAACTCTTATCTCTAATTAACCACCAGAAAACCAGAAGTGGTACAGTGGCTCAAGTGGTAGAGCTTGCCTTGAGCTGAAGAGTTCAGGATAGCACTCAGGCCCAGAGTTCAAGTCCCACAACCAACCAAAAAAAAAATTAAGTGTAGATTATCATATGATTGTACTTCTAGATATCTATACAAAAAACAATTGAAAATAGACATATCTGTATATTCATGTTCACAGACACATTACTCCCAATAGTTAAATCATCAGAACAACCAAACTGTCCACTGGCAAATTTTTTAAAGTGATAAGCTATGGAAATATCACAACAAAATCCCTTCATACAATTAATCCATACAAATTAAAAGGTGGTATATACACACAATGCAAAATTTATTTAGCTTTGAAAAGTAAATAAATTTTTATTTTTTGGCCAGTTCTGGGGCTTGAACTCAGGGCCTGGGCACTGTCCCTGAGCTTTTTCAAGGCTAGCACTCTACCACTCAAACCACAGAGCTACTTCTGGGTTTTTCTGTTTACATGGTACTGAGGAATTGAACCCAGGGCTTCATGCATGCTAGGCAAGCACTCTACCACTAAGCTAATTTCCAGCCGCAAATTCTGACACATTTTATCAGTGAACCTTGAAGGGTAGTGCATGCCTATAATCTTAGTACGTGGAGGCTGAGGCAAGAAAATGATGAGTGCAAGGCCAGCCTGCTACACAGAGTTTCAGGCCAGTCTGGGCTATATAATGAGACCTTATCTTAAAAAAACTGAAACAGAAATAACAAAACCCAGTTATGAAAGGACAAATAGTACATGATTCTGTTTATATGAGGTACGTAGAGTAGTTTAATTCATAGACAGAAATTAGACTGATGGTTGCCAGAAGGTTGGGGAGAGGGAAATGAGTATGTAGTGTTCAGTGGGTTTTGGAGCTAGATGATGATAATTGTTGCAAAACAAAGTGAGCACCTTTATCTTTAGTAGTATATGCTTAAAAATACTTAACATGTTAAATTTTATGTTTATTCTATGCAATAACAACAGTTTTTTCTCTAGAGAAGATACTATTAAGAAAATGAAAAGATAGGCTATAACTGGAAAAAATATTGTAAACTACATATTCACCAAAGTATTGTGTTTATAATATATATCTATATCCATATATATATATATATATATATATATATATATATATATATATATATATAAAGAAATCTTATAAGTCACCAGGAAAGAAATCAACAACCCAGAGATAAAATGGCCAAAAGTTTTGAATGCACACTTTAGCATAAAGTATATAAGGATGGCAAATAAGCACATGAAAAGATATTTAACATCAATAGACATTAAGGGAACGCAAATTAAAAGAACAATGAGGTACCACTTCATACCTGTCACAACAATCAAAATAAATACTGACGATACCAAGTGCTGACAAAGAAAATACAACAGGTGAAACTCTCATACATTGTTGGTGAAAATGCAAAATGGTACAGCCACTCTAAAAATGGTTTGGCAGTTTCATATAAAGTTAAATGTACACTTACCATATGACCCAGTAATCCCACTTGACATTTACCTTAGAGAAATAAAAACTTATGTTCACACAGAAACCTGTACAGGAATGTTCATATCAATATTATTCATAACCTGGAAACAAGCCAAATTATACTTCAATGGTCAAATGGGAAATGATGGAACACCCATACAACGAAATGTTGACTTCACAAGTGAATGAACTATTGATGCAAATAACTTGAATGAGTTTCATAGGCATTATGTTGAATGAAAGTAGCCAGACCTAAAGATTATACATTGTGTGATTCCATTAAATGACAGTTCCTAAAAGATAAATCTAAAATGATGAAGAACAGACCAGTGATTGTCAGAATTTATGGGAGGGGGTAGGAGTGACTCTAGTGAGATAGTATGAGGGAGTTTTTCAGAGTGATGGAGCACTTCTTTCTACTGATTATGATGGTGGTTATATGAATCTACATGATAGACAACTCACAGAACTGTATGGCAAAAAAAAAAAAAACAACACCTAGCCCCATGCAATGTTATTATAAGTGCATTTCAAAAATAAAATGTTAGCTATTATATCACCATCATCATCATCAATAGTTATACTTAACTGATAAAAAATAATCAGAATTATTTGTGACATAAGATATAATGAAATGAGTAAGGTCAATTTAAGTTTGGTACAATAACTTAAAAGCACAGAGATAAAAATCACACTAATTATAAAAGCATTACATTTAAAAAAACTAATTTCTCTAATATTTCAGATCAAGATAGCTTCTAGCTGGATCATTCCTATAACTATTTTCATATATTGAATAGGGAATGACATAATGTTCAACTCAGCATTATGGGATCCTAGGTAACATTCCTAAATCTAACACTTTAAGAAAACTCTCGACTTGCCTTTTGTGCCTAATTTTATCTTCCTCTTCATTGAGGTCATGTACTTGTCTGCACTTGTCTTTTTGTGGTGTGCTGTGAAGGTTTAAAAGGAGTTCAAAGGTTTGAAACAGAACAGTTTCATATGCCCCCCACCCTCCACCCCAATAGCAGGCAGTATTTAAAGTGATTTTCATGTATTACTTCACTTAGCCCTTAACAATTTTATACTATAACTACTATTAATAGTCATTTTACAGATGAAGAAACTTAACTATAGAGAAATACTTGCTCAGCTAGTAGGTGGGGGAGCCAGATCTCCTTGGAAGTCTGCCTTCAGAGCCCATGTTCATATTTAGCATGCCATAATAACTATCCATAAAAGGTCACTCATTTGTTCACTCATTCCTTCACCATCACTCTGCCATATCTATGGTCTATTTCTAACAAATCATTTGGTCTTTCTCATGACTTTAAAATATCATCTAAACAGAGATGATTTTCAATGCCACATACCTAGCTCTGACCTCTCTTCTCTCCAGGGCTTATTTCTAACTGCCACTCTCAACCAACTCAAATAAATCCTTCCTCGAAATTTTCCCATAAATAATTTCTTAAATTTTGCCAATTATTATGTCTAATAGCCTTGAAATGTCTGGTTATCTATGACACATTCCTCTTCCCTGACCCTCTTCCTTCATTCTCTGTCAACAAGTTACATCAATTCTTCCTTTGTAGTATCTCTTATAACCAAACCCTTTCAATCCCACTGTCATCAGTGTGGTCTAGATCTTTATGTCTAAATGAATATGAAGTTCCTCACAATGTTCTGTTTCTTTTGTCTATTCCTATTTATTGGCTGTCACATTAATCATTTTCAAATATAATTTGTATCATATAACTCCTAGTTCAACAACTTTCCTGTTCAAATTCATTAATTGAAAGTCTAACTGCTTTTTACTATCAACCAAATGACGTCTACAACTCTATTACATTTCCAAGTTTAATTCCCCCAAACCATTGATAGTGTTTACACTAACAGTTGAAATGCCATTCCCAGTCTAAGTAGGCAGTATTCAAAGGACACTGGAATTTTATATCCTCTGACAGGCCTTTTTCAGCCACATCAATAAAACTCTGAACTTCTGAGAAATATCACTTAGAAACCTTATCTAGTATTACTAAAAGTTTTGTGTATATATCTCCAACCAGACTATACTTGGAACAAAGTCAGGAACCATTCTTAAACTTCTGTATACCTTCCACCATCCCTACTAAAAGTGATCTATTTAAATCTTTAGGACAAAGACACATTTTATGTATGTATATATTTTGTTCTAATTTATAAACCATTCACAACCTAGCCTCACCTCCCATATCAGTATCAGCCCATCACTCTCTACACACCTCATACCCTTGCCACATTGAACTTCTTACTCCCTATATACACCATGCCCTTTCAGTCCTGTTCCTTTTCACTATCTGTAATGTCCTTTCCCCTTTACCTGATAAATATCTGTTGGTTCATCAAAACAGAACGAATTTCAACGTCTTCCAACTTCTCCCAACTAAATTTAGAAGCTATATGTTCTGTGCTCCCCCAGCACATGACTCAAATCACTATAATAATTTCTATGCTGTCATGCAAGTTACTGCACACATTTTGTCTGTCTTGTGGAACTCTACATTCCTTAGGAATAGTAATATCTTGTCTTTCTCCCAGTCCCTTCACTAATTCTCTATACCTAATGCCTTAATATTAAATCTTTCTCTCAATAAAAGAAGATAGCAAAATCAGTGAGGATCACATACCTTGGTAATAAAGAGCCTTAAGGAAGGAGTGTCGATCAGCTCCCTGAAATAAAGACTTTTCTATTTCCATTTCTCGTCGGGTCAGTTGTTTGCTTTTCGAAAACCTTTGTGGCAGGCAAAGGATGCGTTGACGCTCTGAGATCCTTTCTTCAATATCTTGGAGGCGATTCTGTATTGCTTCTGGAGTTGCCCTTAGCCTTTTCTTCTGAAACCAGAGAAAGGAGATGGTACATATCTTAGAAGACATTGCCTTAAAGTGATGCTTTGTTGCCTCTAGTAAGAAAGATTGCCAAGGCTCAGAAACTGAAAGCATTTACAGTGAACATATAGGGGTTGGAAGCATGGCTCAGTTGATAGCGAATGAAGGAAAGCATCAGGTACTGAGTTTTAGGCCCATCTTGGACCTTAAAAAAAAAGTGAATAAACAGCTACTCTTTCATAAATGTCTAGAAGACTCAGTACAAAGCTCAGTTTCGTGAGAATTAAAAACAAAAATATTTGCAATGTCAAAGAGATAATGTTCTTTATTCTCTAGGAAAAAAAAAATACCCCACTCACCTTTTCACCTGAAACATGGCTCTTCCAGATCAAGATTTCTGTTTCACTAAGCCCTAGTTCCCTGAGAGAAGCAGTTTCCTGGTCCTTTTCATGCAGTGTCTGGAACTGGGACAAAGTCATAGTCCCAGCTGCTTCCTTGCCAAAGGGCTTGTACATGGTGCCAGGAGCAAAGCTCTCTTTCTTGGAGACACATCTGCAAAACAAGCAAGGGGGAAATAACATATGGTCATCAGGATTCATAGCAATGGGGGTTTAGTATTATAGCACGCACAGTGACACTCATTCATTTCTTTCTCATATTCTATTTCTAAGTTGATGTACCACTGCAACAAAATAGAATTCTATCAATAGTTCCCTCATCTGGGACTAATAACTAACATAAATATTCCTGGTGCAGGTGGCTCATGCCTATTATCCTAGCTACTCAAGAAGCTGAGATCTGAGGATCACAGTTCAAAACCAGCCTGGGAAGAAAAAGCCATGAGACTCTTATCTCCAATTAATCACCAGAAAAAGTGGAAATGGTGCTGTGGCTCAAGGTGGGAGAATGCTAGCCTTGAGCAAAAAACCTCAGGGACAATGCCTAGGCCCTGAGTTCAAGCCCTATGACCAACAAAAATAATAATAATAAAAATTAACAAATATATACTGAGTACTTACTATGTATCACTTTGCCATATTTTGAGGGTTTAATAGTTAAAGAAGAGATTAAAATATCTCTTGCTTTTGTGAAAGAACATTGGAAAGTATAAGAGAGGCAAATAAACAAGATATGACAATACTGAGTTATGAATGCTATACTGTAGAAAATTGAAGGTATATAAGAAAGGTCCTTGGAAGCAGATGCCAGTGGCTCATGCTTGTAATCCTAGCTACTCAGGAGGCTGAGATCTGAGGATCATGGTTCAGAGCCAGCCAGGGAAGGAAAACTGAGACTCTTCAATTAATCACCAGAAAACTGGAAGTGGTGCTGTGACTCAAGTGGTAGAGCACTAGCCTTGAGCTGAAGAGCTCAGGGACAGCGCTCAGGCCCAGAGTTCAAGCCTCATGACCGAAGGAAAAAAAAAGAAAGAAAGGTCCTTGGCCTAGGTGATGGGATATAAGAAACTTCCTCGAGGAAGACACATAGAAGCAAAACCTTAGTTAACATGTAAAAACCTTCCAAAGAAAGTGGCAGAGTGTTCTATCCAGGCTTTAAGAGGGTCTGTCAGTTGAGTGTGGTGGCTCAAGCCTATAATCCTAACTACTTGGGAGGCAGAAATCAGAAGATCACAGTTTGAGTCTAACCTAGGCATAAAAGTTCTTGAGGCTCCACCTCAACCAATGGCTGGGTACAGTGGCACACATTTGCTATCCCAACCAACAAGGGAAGCAGTGACAAGCAAGGGCTTGTCATAACAGAGACAAAGGGAAGCACAAGTATGAGGACTACAGTCCAGGCTGGCCATGGCATAAAGTGAAAACAGCCAATGTTAAAACGGGCTGGCTAAATGGCTCAAGAGGTACAACATCTCCCTAGCAGCATGAGGCTCTAATTTCAAACCCCAGTACCACTATCACTCTCCCCAAAATAGAGTGGTCTGTCACTTACTCCTCAATGGAGACAGAGGTGTCAAGCTGATGTTGAAGGAGGCTTTTCAGCTGCCTCTCTCCTTCCGTTTCCAGCTCTTCCAGGACTTGTTCATCACTCTTCATACAGCTGTTTATCCTGGAGTAGATACAAGAATAGATATGGAAAGTAAAAGTGTCTCAAAATAATATTCCTTACATATATTACTTAACATTAATGACCCCATTCATTCCAAAACCCTTCGTTAATAACTCACTGGTCTTTATTATTCATTCAACAGGCCTAATACCCAAAATGTACAAGGAACTTAAGAAATTACCCCTCCACCCAAAAAAATGCCTGATAAAACAATCACTAAATGGGCAAAAGACCTAAAGAGAGACTTCTTAGAAGTAAGGATGACAAACACATGAGGAAATGTCCTACATACCTAGCCATAAAGAAAATCCAAACCAAAACAACTTTGAAATTCCATCTCACTCCAGTTAGATTGGCCAACATTAAGAATTTGAACAACAAATGCTGGTGGGGATGTGAGGAAACAGGAACCCTATTGCACTGATGGCAGGAATATAAACTAGTACTAGCTGGGTAGTGGTTTGGAAGGTCCTCAAAAATATAAACATAGAACTTTCCTATGATCCAGCCATACCACTCTTGGGCATGTACCCAGAACATTATTAAGTCAGGATATGGTAAATACACTTGCACATCCATATTCATTGCTACACTACTCACAAAAGCCATGTTATAGAAATGGGTCAGATGTCCTACAATCGATAAGTAAATTAAAAATGTGGTACATATTTTTTCATTCTACAAATACTTATACAGAAGGCATTATGCTAGATAGTGATGGAAATCAAAGCTACTCAAAACAAGAGTCTCTTATCTTTACGAAGTTTGTAATCTATTTAGGGAGGAGAGATATACATGGTACTATTCTATGTAAGTGCCTAGGGGAGGAGAGACAGAATATGAATGAATTATATATATATATATATATATATATATATATATATATATATATATATATATATATATTCTTTTTTTGGTGCTGGTCCTGGGGCTTGAACTCAGGGACTGGGCTCTATTCCTGAGCTTCATTTGCTCAAGGCTAGCATTTTATCACCTGAGCTACAACTCTACTTCTGGGGTTTTTTTTTTTTTTTGACAGTTAACTGGAGATAAGAGTTTAATGGACTTTCCTGCCCTGACTGGCTTTGAAATGTAATCCTCAGATGTCAGCCTCCTGAGTAGCTAGGATTTCAGGCAGTGACCCACTTGTGCCTGGCAACATTCAATGTTTCGGGTGAATAAACCATAACTAAATTCATTAACACACACAAATCTCAAAAAGAAATGCCATATTGGGAGCTGGGAGCTCATTGTAATTCTAGCTACTCAGGAGACTGACATCTGAGGATAGTGGTTCAAAGCCAACCTGGGCAAGGAAAAGTCTATGAGACTCATCTCCACTAACCTACCTAAAAAGCCAGAAGTGGAGCTGTGGCTCAAGTGGTAAAGTGCTAGTATTGAGCAAAAGAATCAGGGATAGAGCCAGGCCCTGAGTTTAAGTCAAAGGACCAGCATACCCGTACTTGCGCGCGCGACACACACACACACACACACACACACACACACACACACACACACACACACACACACACACACACACACACACACACACACACACACACACACACACACACACACACACACACACACACACGAAATGTCATATCCAGGCGCCCGTGGCTCACACCTGTAATCCTAGCTACTCAGGAGGCTGAGAGCTGAGGATCACAGTTCAAAGCCAGCCTGGGCAGGAAAGTCTGGGAGACTCTTATCTCCAATAAACCACTAGAAAACTGGAAGTGGTGCTGTAGCTCAAGAGGTAGAGTCTCGCCTTGAGCTGAAGAGCTGAGGGACAGCGCCCAAACCCAGGGTTCAAGCCCCACAACCGACAAAAAACATGTCATTATAACACTTAAATGTTTAGGTTAAGAATTATTAAGATATGTAAATGATTAAAACCAGTAAGACTGCTGATTGTATGTGATAGATTTTACAAATAACATTTCATCTACATAAAATATTGCCTAAATACTACGAAAAAAAGCAGGTAAAGAAAAAGTCATACAATCTTGCTCATTTGTATAAAATAGAAAATGGATAAAACTAGGAAAATTTTGTTCAGGAATTAAGTCATATTTGGAAAATCTATTTAAGAAAAAAACTATAACAAATGCAACCCTCCCATTCAGTATATGCTATGTGGGAAATGACCTATGTAACTTGTGGGCAGAGATGGTAGGGAGAAACTGAAGGAAAGTGAAGGACGAGATGACACTGTCCAAAAAGAGAAATGTATTCATTATATGATATGAAATGGTAATCCTCCTGTACCACACTTTACTAATAAAAATAAAATTATATTTAAAAAAACTAAGCAGGAGAATAAGACAAAAGCCCGGATAGTGGTTATCTCAGGTGGGAGGGGGAAGAAGCAATATGGGAGGAGACAGAGGCGTTAAGGTATGAATGATAATTTTATTTCTTAAGGTTGTGGCGTATTCAAACATTTATAATTATTCTTTTGGCTATATATACATTATGTGCTTTATTTTTCATATATAAGATAGATCATTGTTATGTCAAAGGTTATTTCCAGGCAGAGAAAATCAGAACCGCTTAAAAAAAAAAAAAAGAGGTCCCAGTAACTTGAGAGTGTAGGTGAAAATATTTTAAATTCACCGCACTATTCCAAACCGATAATTTTCTGGAATAGTGAAGACAAATCTAATATGATGAGGACCCTTTTAAAGGACCCATCATCGTGAGGCTCTAGTTCTCAACAATAAGCATCTAGGTGCAAACACTATGGAACCAGCAGGGGGAACTGCTGCCAGTAATGTCTTTCTTTTCCTGTGAAAATACTGGGAGCAACTTTTGTGCTTTCCTTTCCAATTTGTAATAAGCTTTGTTTCCTTCATTTGAAATTTGAAAGCGATACATGGTTTCGTGGTCCCACTAAGTCCTCTTTTAAGTTGCAAAGTACGCAAATAAATGCGCCGGCCCCGCACCCCACTTCAAGGATGAGACTCAGGTGGAGGGGGCCGGGAGGAACCTCTCTGGGTACGATCAGCGTTGGGCCTAGTTGTCTTTTTCCCGAAACGAAAAGAAGCCGTGCCTCGTGTCGGCTCCGTGGGCCTCCGCCGCCACGGCGTCCCTCAGGAACCCGCCTTGGTCACTGCCTGTCCACAACTTCACCCAACCAGGCCTAGCTCCCTCCCCCACCATTCTCCTTTGTCTTTCCGCTAAAACGAAACTACCCCCCCCAAGAATATGACAGATTCAAGACAGAAATAAAAGCCATTTTCAAGGTAAAAGGTTAAATAGAGCTCCCTGTGCTGCCTAAAAGGCAGACAGGCCCTTACCTCTTCATGTTTCCACAGGCCCCTAGCTATAGCTCGCATGACTAGGCCGCGGACCTCAAGTCCCAGAATTCTGCGCGGCAAACTCCAAGGGTACTGTGGTAACGCGTGGGATTCTGGGAATTGTAGTAGCAGAGAGCTGCATACAAGCAGGAAGCATTTTGATTTAAATAGTGAATTAAGATTTGGATTTGGCTCACGTGATAGAGCATTTTCTTCATAAACGTGAGCTTAAGAGTTCAAGCCAAAAGCTGGGCGCCCGTGGCTCACGCCTATAATCCTAGCTACTCAGGAAGCTGAGATCTGAGGATCAAGGTTCAAAGCCAGCCTGGGCAGGAAAATCTGTGAGACTCTTATCTCCAGTTAACTACCAGAAAACCGGAAGTGGCGCTGTGGCTCAAGTGGTTGAGCGCTGGCCTTGAACTGAAGAGCGCAGGGACAGTGCCCACAATCCCCACGACCGACCGACCAAAAAAAAAAAAAAAAAAAAAAAAAAAAGAGAGAGTTCAAGCCATAGTATCGGCCGGGAAGAAAAAAAAAGAAAAAGAAAATTTTCATTCATACAGACTCAAGACTCTAGGAGTCACCATCGTAATCTTTTTTTCCCCCCCAAATAAAAAAATCTCTTGTTTCTATTTCCTGGATCACCATTGTAATCTTGATTCCTTCAACCAGTATTAATTTTTTTTCAAAAATCTAACACTGCCTTTCTTTCGGCTTATCTGATCTATCTGCTATTTCCTGTCAAACTAATAGTGTGTTTCTGCCTTCTAGCCATGATTGCACTAATGGATATCTTCCACCTGTAACGTAGTTCTGAACTCTCCCAATTTAGTAAAAATGTGTATGTATTCCAGCCTTTGAATGTACAAGGCTCCGGTAGTTAGTCACACCTATAAACTTAGCTACTCAGGAGGCTCAGATCTGAAGGGTAGAGGTTAGAAGCTAGCCAAGACAGAAAAGTCCTTGAGGCTCCCTTCCTAATTAACCACAAAAAATTTGGCTGGGGGGGGGGGGTGTTGGAAGGGGCGGGGAGGATTGGTTGGGGGCGGGGGGGGGGAGGGAGGATGGGAAGGGGAAACAAAGGAGGAGGCTACAATGCTTGATAAGAAATGTACTCATTATCTTGCCCATGTAATTGTAACTCCTCTATACAGTATTTTCACAATAAAAAAAATAAAAAAAGAAAAGAAAAAGAAAAAAAAGAAAAAAAATTGTCTGTAGGTGTGGTTCAAGTGGTAGAGTATCAGCCTTGAGAAATAAATTACAAAGAGTACAAGAGGCATAAACTCCTCTCCCCCAAAAGGTAAGTTATAAGACTAGGAGGGTGGGTCATGCCTTTAAGGGCAAGTGAGTGGGAAGAATCAATACTGTAGTATACAACTTCTGTGTAATGTTAAAGCTGTTCTAAAAATTAAGTTTATTTTTTAAAAGTACGATAAAATTATATATTTTCATCTAGCAGATGGAGGATATAAAAATATAACGTATTTGTTTTCTTCAGATTGTGGGGATATAGGCACTCCCAATATATTAATAGTAAGAATATAAATTGGAAGCTCTACTGGGAGTTAATTTGAGGATCCAACTGAAATGTACATGCACATTCCTTTAAAGCAGCAATTCATCTACTAATAGGAACATCGATACAATAAATATTCATCTATACACGTTCTTATTCCTTGCAACACTCCTTATAGCAAAATGTTGGTTTTAACTTTAATATCCAAGAAATGACAGGCATTCAATGAAAAAGTAACAATTAAAAGGAGGCAAAGTCCTCAGTGTGTTAAGTTCAGAGTATACCTATTGCATTAGCAAGGTTCAAAACTATGTATAGCATGCTTCTGTGTAAAAAGGTGAAATGTGTTTACTTACATAGACACAAAATATCTCTGGGAAAACATGTGAGTAATGCTTTCAGACTGGGGGAACTTCAGAGCTGAGGGAAAAGGGAAGGAAAAAAACTCTGATGTGATATTTGTCCCCCTTCAATAGTTTGTTGCTGTTTTAAAACAAGGTCTCCCTATGTATCCCTATGTATTTTAGGCTAGCCTAAAATTCTTCCTGTGATCCTCTTGCCTCAGCTTCCCACTTGCTGGGATTACAGGTATGCATCACTGAACCGAGCTTCCCTCTGAATTATTAACCACATACATGACTCTCACCCCCTAGGGGATTCTTTTTTAATTAAAGAAAACCCTTCTTATAACACAAGGAAACAAAAAAAATGTGGGTTTGGGATTTGCACTACTTGGATTTAAATCTTAGTTCATAGTTATTGACATGAAAGTATAGTAGGGCTTTTGAGGTGACCCATGTGTACCGTTTTTGTAAGTTACTCGAGTATGTGAGATTCTAGAGGTATTTAGTTTGAGTTAGATTTCTCATATATAAAGTAGGGGTAGTATTTCAGAAGAATAGGTTGTTTATTTGAATAAATATTCCAAGGCTATCCAGTAGGTTTAGATTTATTTAAACTCCCTTGTATTGCCCATGTTCAAGTTAAGCAAAAGACCAAAAAGCAGCTATGGGGCAACAAGAAACAAAAAGTACTATTTTGTACTCCTTCTCCTCAGAACTTCTGGCAGATTGAAGATATGGTATTAGATCTAAAGTTTATCATATACATATAGAAGTTTATGATATGCACACAAAGAAATGAAGGCTGACAAATGTGCACTGCTGTGAATCTGACATAGAACAAGGACTGAAGGGAAGCACAAAATGTGAGAGTCTGCATCAGGAAATCCTGAGAGGTGGTGGAGTTTTGTTTCACTGCTCAAACTGTCCACTTAACCCATTAATCAATAATGACATGGAAAGGCACACCGAGGTTGCTAGAGTGCTTGTCCTCTGGGAAGATGGCACAGTGGAACTCACATCACATCACACTTGTATCCTATCCTTCTCATGAAGCATGTAGTCTATTGGTGCCTAAGTGAGACACATCACATTACTGATCCAGTAGGTGGAATAAGTGGAGAATGACTAGCTAAAAGATATACTCAGAGCTGTGGAATTATGACTGGAAAACAAGGTCATCAGTACTGGATGCACCTGAATGGAACTGTATGCCAGCCCAAATGGTAGGGAGGTAGGGGCATTCAGAAAATAGTACTAGAAGGAAAAATCAGGCTGTCATTAACTCTACCAAACTTTTTAACCCTGTTAACACTAGCTGTTTACCACAGCATCCCTCATCACACATCAAAAAGATATCAGTGTATGAAAAGCTTTCAGATATGTAGATAAAATCCATGGGCACAGGAAACTCACTGGGAAGTACTTCCACGAATTTACCCCAGAAGAATTTATGACAACTGAAAAGTATTTATTTGTTTTTCTCATAATTAAACAAGGTTAAGACACATACTCCTCAACATATTTATTTTCAGAATTTGTCCTTCTGAGGTGTTTTATTGGCAGCATACTTCTGATGAATATATTATAAAGCAATTCTATGTGAAAATGTAACAATGAACTACTCTACTGCATAACTAATGTAAACTAGTAATAAATAGAGTGAAACCTTGTTTAAACATGGACTTTGGATGATAATGATTCTCATCATATATTCATCAATTATAAAGCATGGATCATATTGGTGTGTTATATCAATGGTAGGAGATATATGTATGTGTATGGTTGGAAGTAAATGAGAATTCTCTTTTTGCACAATTTTGCTGTTAAACTATGACCAAATATGTAAGTAAATAAATAAAAATAAAGAGTAATTCCAACATATGGAAGATGTTAAGAAAAACAAAAATATCTCTTGAGTGTCCTCATCAACTAATAGATTAACAACTGTGCATATTTTAAATTCCCCTGAGATAGCATAAGTGCTGGTAAAAGCAAAATAAACACAGCATCTTTTTAAAGTATCAAAATAGATATGCAGTCAGGCGCCAGTGGCTCATGCCTGTAATCCTAACCACTCAAGAGGCTAAGATCTGGGGATCATGGTTTGCAACCAACCCAGTCAGGAAAGTCCATGATATGACACTCTTATCTCCAATTAACCACCAAAAAAAACTGAAAGTGGATCTGTGTATATGTGTGTGTGCACATACACAAAGCAAAATAGTTATATAAAAAGTATTAATATTGAAAAATTTAGACTTCTCAGCTGGGCACCAGGCTCACAGCTGTACACCTAATCAGAAGGCTGAGATCAAGGCTCTCTTTTCAATCCATATTTGGGCACTGTAGTAGCACAGGACAGTCATCCTAAGTAGGCACATGCCTGTCATCTTAAGCAATGTGGGAAACTGAGATTAGGAAGATAGTGGTTCCAGGCCAGCTTGGGGAGAAAAGTTGAGATTTCATCTCAACAGAGGGAAGTTGGACTTGTTGGTGCATACCTGTCATACCAGCTATGATGGGAAGCCAAAAATAGGTAGATTGTGTTACAGGCACATGGTTGAGCAGGAAGTCAGACCCAATAGCTCAAAAACAACAACAACAAAAAACAGGGTTGGGGGTGCCGGGGGAGTATAGTGCCTGCCTAGCAAGGGTGAAGCCCTGACTTCAAATCTCAGTGTGACTCCCAAACCCAATAAACTTGTTTTCAGCTAATATATTAGTTGGTTAAGAGGGATTTTAAATTTCTGGGCTTTACGAAAAGGTTGCCTTAACATTACTGGTAAAAAAAAAATGCGTAATTTCTAACCTTTCAAAATGAATATTTGTTCAACAAGGACATATATCTAAGTCTCCAAATTCAACACAGTACACTGAGCCTCTCCAGTAAATCCTAAAGCATTAGTAGACTGATATAGAAGCCACCTGACATTCTCCAGCACCTTCTATGTACTAGAAAAAAAAAAACACTTCACAGTAGAGACAGAGCAACAAGACACAGCAGGCAGGCCTTTAGCTTCTTCTTTATTTTACTTAGGAAATTTGTAGTAAGTTCTCTGGTAGTACTAAGAAGAACACTTATGTGCACCTCAAAACATTGGTAACATGAAAATGAATGTATTCTCACAAAACACTTGAGAAAATGAACCAATATGAACCAATTCTTTCATTTTGCTGACAAAATATAATGCCCCAAATGAAGTTATTTGTCCAATTAATTAGGCAGACACAAGATGTCAATCAGAATTTCTTCCAAAATACTATATTCTCTTACTGAATGTGGAACTTAACTTATATACTAGCTATGTGATCGGAGGTGAATATTTACAGACAATTGGGGAAATGTCTTCATACTCAACTGAAAATTTTGAGTATACTAATCTCAAAAGTTATGTTCACCAACAGAACTTTAGAAGATTTAATGGCCTGGATTATTTTCACCTTATTTTAGTTTTGAGGGATGACAAAACTTACCTAAATAAGTAGTTGCTCCTTTTACATAGTTAAAAGTCAGACCATATGAATTCTGGCATTTAGTCTATACATTAGACTAACCATCACCAATAATCATTTCAAAAATATTTTCTTCCTATTGTGTAAATTGTCATTACATTCACATGTGCTCAGAGCAAAAGAAATTCATCTCAGCCACTTAAAAACTTCCAAGTATTTTACTTTAAATTTAAAAATATTGTGCATTTGTGACTTAAGTCAAATACAAAATAAAAGTATGTTCCACGGCTTAAAAGAAGGGTTTTTCTTGAAAAACAAAAAATACACAAAAGCAGCAGTTACAAATCATACGCTAACAACAAAACACGAGGATATCAATATAATAAAAAAAATAACTAAATTACCTGAATCTCACGTTTTAAAAATAACCTAATTCAGGACTGAGGTATAGTCTAGTTGTTTAGTGTTGATAGTGTACATGTGCAGCCCTGGCTTTCATCCTTAGTACCATGAACAAAAAGCAAAACAGAAAATCATAATTCAAATCCCATAACCACCTTATTGCTTTCTTCTCAGAATTTCTACATTATTGTAAGTCATAATACACTTCTTTGAATTGTCCATACTGTTTTCTTACAGATACAAATCATGTCAAGCTGTGGAGAGCAAATGTCACTGACCACAGAGATTTATAGCATCTAACCATTAATACTGAACATAATTAGCACATTTTAAAAGATGGTTGGCATGCTATTTTTGGCAGACATGACTTCATAATTCACATAGGGTAGGGTGGAAGATACATTATATTGATAGTATGTGGGATGCAGGAGAGTATGGTATACACTATGCACAGAGAACCCACATTTAACTCAGTATTATGTTGACAAAAAACTTAAAATGGTTTTTTACATAATTCCAAAAGCAAAATTAATGAGCATAATTCTAAACAGCACAGTATTTGAATGAAAAACACATACAAACATATAGCTTATTGCAATAAAAGATTAGTAAGTGTAAACACTACTGTACTTAGCATCATCATAACCCATGGGCAATGAACAATCCAGATTGAACATGCTAGCTCAATCAAATGCAATCTTCATATCACGTTTTTGCTGTTAACTCTTCTACCTTCATATTCATCATGCCTATAAGGAGAGAAATGTACACAATCATTAATCTGAGGTCAAAATATTAAAGAAACATAATAATACATCCTTCCTTAACAATGATTAAAAACTTTACATATCAGCTAGGTGCTAGTGGCTCATGCTTGTAATCCAAGCTACTGAGGAGGCTGAGATCTGAGGATTGAGTTCAAAACCAGCTCAGGCAAGAAGTCCTTCCAATTAACCAGCAAAAACCCAGAAGTGGAGCTCAAGTATAAGAGTGCTAGCCTTGAGCAAAGAACCTCAGGGACAATGTCCAGGTCCTGAATTCAAGCCCCAGGACTACCACAAAAAAAAAAAAAAAACTTCACATATCAATTGTCTGAAGTTTTGAAGTTAACATTTTTTGGTTATTCTTGGTTTTCATTTTTTATTCTTTGTAGCCTAATATCACAATTTAATTGATGGTATAGATTTGAATGGTTCTTAGCTACTTATAAGGCCACTGGCCAGTTGCTGGTGGCTCATACCTATAATATTAGGTATGAAGGAGGCTGAGATCTGAAGGATGAAGATTTAAATCCAGCCCAGGCAGAAAAAGTCCATGAGACTCTGTCTCTAAAACTACCATCAAAAATCAGGCCTGGATGTGTGGCTCAATGAGTAGAGCATCAGTTGAGCATGAGCCCTGAGTTTAAATATTAGTACTGCCAAAACAAAATGCATAAAAACAAAGAAAAAGAGAGAAAAAGAGACAAACAAACAAGAAAAAATAAGTCATATATTGGCCATACACAGTTGCTCAAGCTTGTAATCCTAGTTTCTTGGGAGGTGGAGAGAAAGAGATTTAAGGCTAGCATGGGCATAACAGTTCACAAGACTCTATCTCAATTAATATCTAGGTGTGGTGATACATGCCTGTTATTCCTGCTACAAGGGAAGCACAAAGGCTAGGCACAGTGACATAAGCCTGTCATCTACAGTGGGAAGCACAAGTAGAAGGATCATAGCCCAGGTTGGCCCCAGAATAAAGTGAAACACTACTTTGAAAATAATCAAGGCATAAAAAGGGCTGGAGGTGTGGTTCTAGTGGTAGAGTACCTGCCCAGTAATCTCGGGGCCATGAGTTCAATCCCCAGTACCACCAAAAAAAAGTATATTTACATATTTATTCCTTTCTAATAGTTTACTTGACTTGCTGGTTCTTAAATTTGGTTAGGGGCAGTGTATTAGAAAATGCCATTATAATAACATAGTATGTTTCTCACATTAAAATAAGTTGTCGAAATAAGTATTATAATGTAGTCTCTCTACCAACATGCACAAGTAAATCTGGTTATTTGCTGTGTCCAGTAATGCTTACTAGTGGATAGCAATAACCAGTGCTTACAAAATAAGAAAAATTTTATAAAGCAAAAACTAAAAAATTTAAGCATTGGCTTTCTTTTTTTCCCCCAGCCAACTGGAGCAGCCCTAATGTTTATTCTGTTTTTAAAGTATGATATTTTATCTTAACTTATAAAAAATAAACATTCTGCAAGATTACACTTTAGGAACAAGTAATTTAAATAGTGGTTGTCTGCTAGGAAAACAGTATGTTGAGCCTGGCAAAATAAATCCTCCATTTGTTGTAATAACTAACTGCAGGGTGCAATTGTGAACCCCAGATAACAGTTTTAATGTGATGAAAACACAAATGAGCATTACAACAAACCATTAACTTGAGATCCAAAATGTCAACATAAGCACAATCTACTAATTTGCTGATTGATACATATTAAATGCAAAAGAGGACATTTATAACAATCTAAAAAATCAATACAATGTCAAGAAACACAAGTCAGCATTATTAAGAAAACCTTACTATAAACATTTTGTCATGTCCTCTAATTGAATTCTCAAGATGATTTCTGTAGTAACATATTTTAAAATGTTTTAAGATTCCAATTCCTTAAGAGCAAGTAACTGCACCAAGGCACTTAAGAGTCCTGGTCCCTAGACCAGGATTGGTTTCTGTCAGTGTAATAAATTATATACCCCCCTAGAAACAAAATGGTAATAGTAGTTAACACTTGCAGAAAGTAATATGCCATATACATCTTGGCATTATTAAAAATGATTATGCAGAATATGAAACTAAGAAAAAATTTCATTCTCAAGAAACAAAATGTGAGTCCATAAAATGGACACAGCAATGAAGGAATGAAGTGCTGAATGTATAACAACATGAATGAACAGTGAAAATATTATCTCAAGTGCAAGAAGCCAGACATGCACTACTGGTTGCCACATATAAATCTGATTTCATTTCTATAAATTCTCTAAAAAGAGTAAATCTACAAAGACAGAAAGGTTATCTCAGTGGTTATCTCAGATTTTGGATTGGACAGGGCAGAAACCGCAAACAGGTAAGAGGAAATACAATATGGTGGAAATACAAATTAGTATAATTTACCTGAAAGAAAATACATATCAGAAGCTTTTAAAATATGCACAGGCTCACGCCTGTAATCCTAACTACTCAGGACGCTGAGATCTGAGGATTGTGGTATAAAGCCAGTCCCAGCAGGAAAGCCCATGAGACTCCAATTAACTACCAAAAAGCTAGAATTGGAGATGTGACTCAAATGGTAGAGCACTAGTCTGGAGCAAAGAAAAAAAATCTCAGGAATAGAGCCCAGGCCCTAAGTTCAAGCCCCAGGAATCACACACACACACACACACACACACACACACACACACACACACACACACACACACACACACACACACACACACACACACACACACACACACACACACACACACACACACACACACACACACACACACACACACAGAGTATATACATATACAACTTTTTAGCTTGTAAGAAGTATACTTATATCAGTAATCATGTAGGTAAATTAAAATTTACCTACAGCTAGGTTGACTTCAGCACAATTTAAAATAATAAAAGAACTTTGGAATATTAACCAATGTTTAACAGTGGTTTATTAATTTTTAAAAGATGGTATAATAATACAGGCAAATATTTAGCATCCATTAAACATCAAAAGATATTCATGTACACTGCCTGTCAGCTTTATATATCTTTCTCCATCAAAAGCTGGATATAGTATGCTATGTGCCTACCAGAGAACAAATAAATGGAAAACATATCCTGGACCAGAAGTTCATACCAGACATAGCTAAATACTGAAAATGTAAATATAATAAATGCAAAATTTTTATGTAGAAGCTCAATTTTAAGTAAAGAGTCATATAAATATATAACTGCAATGTTGTGATAAATGCTGATTATGTGGTATGTAGACACAGTATGAATGTAAATGGAGAGGATAAACAATTATTAGAATAAGGTAAGGAATGCTTCCTAGAAGAGATGGCTCTGAAATTACATCTTAATGTGGGAACCAGTCAGAAAATGATGGGGTGAGGTACTCTAGAGAGAGGAAACTGAACAAACATTGAAAATATGTAACAGGAAAGAATATTATGTGTTTTCAAAAATAAGATACCATTTTGAAAACAAAAGATGAGGATGTAGAGATGGGTAGTTTTTAGCTTATACTTTAGGGTACACTGTATATTATGCAAGGAACTAGAATTCATCATTAGACAATCAAAAGTAGAGGGGTTTTAAATAAAGAGATGATGAGAACACAGAACAACATTTTATGAAGATCAATTGATTGCAGTGTGAAAGTAAATTGGAATAAGTTAAGATGAGGAAGGAGACCATTAAGGTCCCTAAAGATTAAATCCATACATTTACCCCTGCTACATTCTAATATACCGTTATAAAAGAGGCAAAAGCAAAACCACAAGGAGAAAAATAACTGCAAAACCAAATCTTGCAAAATTGCCACAGGATTTATACTAAAGAACTCTAGAAAAGACACAGAGTTAGTAGAACTAGGTAATTTAAAGTAGCATTGAAAGAGGAGCTGAAAACCAGATTATAAATGAGTAAGAAGCCGAGCACTCCTCTCCTCCACATCCTGTTTCTGGATGATTCTTCCTACCCAGGTTCTGCAGATGATTTTGCATTGAAGACTGTGAACCAGATAAGTCCTGGATCAGGGAAGGAAGAACAAGGAAAGGGCAAGGATTCTATACCAAAAGTATGGATTAAATAAATATTTACAAGGGTTTATAAAGCCTGAACACTGAACATAAAAGTTTCCAGTTCCCTCTCTAACAGTTCCAAGAATACTGGGCTAACACTATACTTACTAATCTCTAGCTAAAAGCTGGAAGTTTCTTCTTTAGAGAATTTGACCAGAAAAAGAGAAAAATCCTGCCAGGCACAGGTGGCTCATGCCTAGCTACTCAGGAGGCTGAGTTCTTGGGATCACAATTTGAAGCCAGCCTGAGTAGGAAGACTGTGAGATTCCAATTAACTACCAAAAACTTGGAAGTAGAACTGTGGCTCAGTTGAGCAATATCCTTGAGCAAAAAAACTCAGGTACAGCATTGAGACTCTAAGTTCAAGCCCTAGGACTAGCACAAAAAAAGATAATGTTCGTAGGTCCTCCAAGATTTAACTAAATAATCTTATGCTAATAATAAGCCCACTTAACAAAACTAAAACATTTAGCTTATCATTTTTATTATGAATAATCAAAAAGTACCAGACATCTGAGGAAAGTATCTTAATATGATAATAACTAAAACAGAATAGAAAGATAAAAATGTTAAAAGAAACACTATTAAGAATAAAGTGCTTTTTGAAAAAAATTAGTATCCTTATTCTGTTATTTTATGAATACATGAAATAAACATTGTGACTGCTTCATGAATCCACAAAGAACAGAATTCTATTCAAAAAATACACATACACACCATCCCAATACAGCATAGTTCTTGCTGTATTAGGCAGCAAGCAAAGATCAATAAAAAAGAAACAAGTTAAATACAGCTGGATGTCTGTGGCTCACACCTGTAATCTTAGCTACTCAGGAGGCTAAGGTCCGAGGATTGCGGCTCAAAGCCACCCTGGGAGTTTATCTCCAATAGACTACCAAAAAACCTGGAAGTGGAGTTGTGGTTCAAGTGGCAGAGCACTAGCATTGAACAAAGGAAGCTCGGGGATAGCACTCAGGCCCCGAGTTCAAGCCCCAAGACTAGCAAAAACAAAACAAAACCCCAGATAACAAAAAACAAAAAAAAATCCCACTAAAAATAACAAAAATAACTTGAGCACAGCCACAAAATTTAGCAAAAATACAAAGAAAAGATAGGAAAGAATAGAAATGTAGAGTATTACAGGAAAGAACATATAACAGAGAAATAAGAAGAACTCTAATGTAAGAAAATAGCCTCAAACTGAGAAAATCTCACCAATACCAGGCTCAGTAGGTGAAACAGATCCACATCAGAGTACATCATCTGCAACTTAAGGATTCTTTGTAGGAACTTAATATTTTCCTTAAGGAAAACACCCACATAAATGAAGAAGTCAAGATAATTAAAGAACCCAGAGACTCAAATTTGCCAGTGTACAGGCTACAAATAACCTCATCCTGTTTTTTCCACATAACCATCCACCTTTGGATTACAAGAGAACACCACTAAGGAAAACAGAGGGCCAACTAATACGTGCCTGGTAACTTACCTACAAGTTAACCAAACAAAGAAAAAAGAGGGTAGCTTTCTTGCTCTATCTCTTGGATGTTGACAGGTTCTTATTTTTTAATAACCATTGTAGGTTTTTATTAAATTTTGTTTGCCTTATTTTTAGCTTTGCTATTATTTCTTTTTGGACCCAATGTCTTCAGAATATCAGGCAAATGTTTGACAAATACCCACATCACGGTAAGAAACTATACCACAAATAGGCTACTGCCTAAACATTTGTAAACACTTCAACTAAAAGAACACAGGAGATTTAAATCCTCAACCAAAGACTTGACCCCAGATGCTTAAATTCCAGTGCAGAAACATAACTATTATGAAAAAAAACCCAGAAGGCAACATGTCTCTTCCAAAAGTCAACAATTTCACAATAAAAGACTTGAACAACAGTAAAGTAGATGAAATCACAAACAATGAATTCAAAAGAATGATAAGAATAATCAACCTACTTAAATAGAACATGTACAAATTCAAAGCCAATACAAAATAAATAGCTGAATGAAAAAGGAAGACAGTAAGTTCCATTCTTGGGATTCATCCATAGTCCAACACATGCAAATTGATGAGCATAATACAATACACAGAAAGACAAAAATCACATATTCATCAATAAGTACATAAATAGCCTTTGACAAAATTCAACATCCCTTCACAACAAAAGCTCTGGAAAAAATAGGAACTTAGTACATAAAGGCTATATATGACAAATTGACAGACAACATCATAACAGGGAAATACTGAATTCATTTCAATTAGTAAAATAGAGTATGGCAGTGTTATAGGTCAGTGAACTAGCATTCAAACATTGATAATTATCAGAAATGACTTAAAAGCAAATATTGTTCAAATAAAGGTCTCAAATCAATTATCTGAAATTCCTACTTTAAGAAATAGAAAAAGGGTAAAATTACCCAGAAGCAAACAGAAGGAAGACAATAATAAAGACAAGAGAAGATACCAATAAGACTGCAAACAGAAACACCACAGGAGAAAAAAAAAATCAATGAAACCAAAAGCTATTTCTTTAAGGAAAAAAAATCAATAAAATTAGCAAACCTCTAGGCAAGGGAGAAAAAAAACCAGAGAAAACATAAATCACCAATATCAGGAAAGACACAGGATATATCACTGTAAATTCTAAAGCAATTGAAAGGATAAAAAGGAAATTCAATAAACAACTTTATACTTACAAATTCAACAACCTAGCAGAAATACACTAACTCCTCAAAAATCCCCACAATCAATGGAAATTGAACCAAGATGAAATAGATAATCTGCTTAGTCCAAGAAACACCAAAAATTGAATTTGTAATTTAAAAGCTGCCAAAACCGAAATATACAGACCCAAGAAAATGTTTAGTATCTACTAAACATTTAAAGAACTGAAACCATTGCTTCACAAATCCTTTTATAAAAAGAGGACAATATTAACCTAACAAAACTAACCAAAGAATACAAATGAAGATTACAGACCAATACATCTCCAGACACTTAAAAAATCTCATTTAAAATCCTTAACCAAATATTAACAAGCCAAATCCAATGATTTTTCAAAGAATTTATAAACCAAGATCAAGTACATATTCTTCCACATAATATATATGACTGACTCAAAATTTCAAATGCATCAGTGAAATCAACTGTATCTCAGTGAATTAAAGAAAAATTATACATCAACTAATGAAGACAAAGATTGACAAAATCCAATACTTACTCATTAAAAAAAAACTCAGCTAGTTAGGAACAGAGAGAAAGTACCTGAATTTGACAGAAAGCATCTACAAAAACCCTACAGCTAGCATACCTCACAGGAAAGTCTGAAGTCTTTTCCACATGAGGATAAGAGAAAAACCAAGGATGCTGCTATTATTCACAGTGCACTGGAAGTTCTAGTCAGGGCAAAACAAAACAAAACAAAACAACAACAACAACAACAAAATCCAAATGATATCCTTCCCTTGGAAAGGAAGAAATAATACTATATTTATTTACAGATATAATAATGTATTTATTTTCAGATATCATAAACTGCTTATGTAGAAAATCCCAACAAATCCAACAAAAGCTCCAAGAACTGATAATTGAGTCCAGCAGCACCAAAGGGTTTAAGATCAACACACACACACACACACACACACAGAGACACACACACACACACACAATACTGTGTTTTTAAAGTATTAGCAACAAATGTCAAGATTTGAGGCCATTCTGGGAATACATTCAAGACCTCTTCTCAACCAATAGCGAGGCACAGTGACATACATCTGTTATCCTAGCTACATAGGAGCCTGAAGAGAATTGAAGTTTCAGGCCAACCTGAGTGAAGGAAGGAAGGAGAAAAGGAAGTGAAGGAGGAAGGAATTTGCAAGACTCCGTTTAAGTAGAAGAAAGATTGTATAAACAGGTAGATCACCATTCAGCTGTGCAAAAATTGAGACCTTATTTCAAAAGGAGCAGCATAAAAAGGACTGGAAGCATGTCTCAGCAGTAGCACACCTGCCTAACAAGCACAAGGCCCAGAGCTCAAGACTCTAAAAGTGCCAAAAACATTAAATGAAAACATTGATAAATTAGACATCATCAAAATCAATACCATTTGTTCTGTAAATAAAACTACTAAGAAGATAAATAGATATGCTAAAGACTGGGAAACAGTATTTACAAGCCATATATCTGATAAAGGCCTTGCATACAGAATATATGAAGTACTTGTAAAACTGAACAAAAATAATTAGAAGATAGGCACAGAAAAGGATATTCTAATAGCAAGAAATCACAATAAAAAAAGTTCAGCATCATTAGACATCATGGAAATGCAACTTAAAAACTGTATTGACATCTCTATACATCCATCTCAGGAATAAAATTTAAAATACTGGAAACACCAAATACTGGTAAGGATAAAAACATCATTAATTTTACATAAATAATGAGATCATAAGATAGTATATCCCTTGTGAAAAGCAGTATAGAAATTTCTTATAAAACTAAACATGTCGCTGGGAACTAGTGGCTCACACCTATAATCCTTCCTACCCAAGAGGCTGAGATCTGAGGATCGTGGTTCAAAGTCAGACCAGGCAGAAAAGTCCATGAGACGATCTCCAATTAATCACCGGAAAAGTGAAAGTGAGACTATGGCTCAAAGTGGTAGAACACTAGCCTTAAGCATAAAAGCTCAAGGACAGCACCGAAACCCTGAGTTCAAGCTCCATGACTGACAAAAAAGGAAAAAAAATCTGTCTCATAAAACTAAACATGTAACTGGGAGAGAGTGAGGGAAGGGGTGACATTGTCCAAAGAGAAATGTACTTCTCACCTGACTTATGAAATGATAACCCCTCTGTACATCATCTTTATAATAAGAGTTAAAAAATAAATTGATATCTTCAAAGTATTTTTTTAACCAACTAAACATGTACTCCCATGTGACTGAGCAATTCTACTCTGGGACGTTTATCCCAGAGAAATGCAACTATAAGTTCACACAAGAATCTGGGAATAAATGTTCATAGCAGGCTTAGTCATAATAACTATAAACTTGAAGTAGCACAGATGTCCTGCAACACAAGGTTAAACAAAATGGTATGCTCATACCATAGAATCCTACTTAGCAATACGTAAGATCAAACTGCTAAGAACACATAGCAACTCAGATGGCTCTTTTGGGAATGAAAAAAAGATGGCTCTTTTGCTGAATGAAAAAAAAAAGCCAATCCCAAAATTTTACATGCTGTGTGATTTTTTTATATGATATGACAAAATGATAAAATTTTACAAACAACTAGACTAGCAGTTTCCAGGAATTAGGAACTGGGGTTAAGTTTGGGTCATGGTAAAACACTGTATGGCATGTAACTGGTCTGTACCTTGGTTATGGTGAAGGACCATGAAAACTTCATGTGTGCCAGGAACATGTGAATGAAAAGTATATACCATGTGCTTATATTGAACTATAAACTCATTGATATGTATAATGAATTCGTGTTAATAGAAAATATGAGGCCATATATAGTGGTTCACACCTATAATCCATGACACTCAGGAGATCAAGAGGATCATAATTTATAGGCAGCCCAGGTTAAAAAAATTAGTGAGACCTCATCTTAACTAATAAGCTGGGCATGGTGGTGCACCCCAGCCCATAAGAGAATCATGATCCAGGCCAACTTAGACAAAAATATGAAACTCTATGAAAAAATAACTACAATAAAAGGGCTGTGGGTATAGATAAGTGGTAAAGTACTTGCTTAGTAAATGTGAGGTGTTGAGTTCAACCTCAGTATTACCAAAAGGAACAAAAATACATTACTGAGCTAATAATTATCAATGCAACATAACACTATATGTTGTCCCCTCACTGAAATGTTCAGCATGTTCTGAAGGACATCTACAAAGTTAACTGATGAAATATCTCTGTTGAATTCATCTTTGATGTAGTCATTGCACGTGGTCCCTAAAATTGCATTATAGTGAGGCTCTACTGTTTATATTTTTTAGTCACAGGAAGAAAATTACTTTGGAGAAAAAAATGTGTCTTTCTCACAAACAACATAGATTCTGCTATTTGGGAATGATTTAAATTATGCTGCATATAATTCATGTGGGGAGGCTCTGCAGTTTGAGGAAATTCATTTGGGCACAAAATGTACATAAGTAGGATTAGTGAGAAATCTAATTTTGCAGATGCATTGAGTGTATCTCAAATCTGGATTTACATAAAGAGGAGGAAGCTTGGGAAGAAGAGCCCTAAGAATGTCAACCATCATACACTCCTAACAGGAACGAAAGACCTGCTTAATTCTAATCTTGGTACCCTAATCTAACTTACAAGAAGTTCTTTCAAAACAAGGGACAAAGGTGTAATAACAAACCTATTTTGTCTGTACAGAGAAGAGCAGAGATGACCAAGTGGCTCACTAAACAAAGGAGAGACATAAAATACCTTTCAGTGAACTGCAATGGGAGACAGGAAGTGAGCCTTGTGAACAGAAGTGCCTTCTTGTTCCTGCCACATCTCTGGCAGAGGGCATTCAATTCTCAAGTACCTGAAGTGGAACATTACACTCCAGAACACCAAGAGATAACCTCTCCAATCAACTAAAGTCATCATGATTTCCAAAGAATTTGAGAAAAGGAGTAGGTAAAAGAAACAACCTAGATCAGCAAATAAGATTCCTTTCTAGAGATTGAAGGAGGAAGAGGGCATTCCTAGGAATTCAAAGGCATCATTTGGCCTTCCAATACCAGATGCTCTTCAGATGAGAAAACTGCAAGCAATCAATAGCAGCATTTTCTGAAACCATCTCTTCTGTGTACCAAAACTTCTTTAAAATATCTTACATCACCAGGCACTGATGCTCATACCTGTAAGAGGCTGAGATCTGAGGATCATAGTTCAAAGCCAGCCCAAGCAGAAAAGTTTGTGAGACTCATCTCCAATTAAGAACCCCAAAAGCTGTAAGTGGAGCCATGGCTCAAGTGCTAGAGCACTAGCCTTGAGCAAAAAGCTCAAAGGAAAGGGCACAGATCCTGAGTTAAAGCTCCAGGACTGGCATGCAAGCACACATACTCACATGCACACACACACACACACACACACACACACACACACACACACACACACACACACACACACACACACATATACACACATATGTCTGTATGTATATATAAAACACAAAACACCCTATTTTGAAACAATCTCTTCAAATAGTAACTATCAATAATGGGTAAGAATGAAGCATTTAGTTGCATCACTTTACAGAGGTGGATCCTAAAAGGTGTTTTATATACATATTTTACGTGAAAAAAATACAGTGGTCATAGACATTTAACCCAGTGCTCATGGATGGGATTGTATTTTGGGAACATTACAACTTTATGCAATTATACATTACTCCAAGGAGTACCTCTTTCTGTCTTAAATAACTGTCTAAATGTTGGAAGAAGATATTAAATAATTATGAGGGGCTATTCCCAAAAACTTGAAATAATTATAGATAAAATATGCTTTAGTCTTGAAGTTCTGGGATCGCTCATGAAAGTATTAAGATGTCATGAAAACGCTCATTGAACTTTCAAGTAATGAATGACAAGTATAGGATTTTCCACTTGTTCCTTTATTTTAGTGCTCAATAAATATTAGTAGATATGACAGTGGTTTGGTATAAGAAGAACAGGAAATGTGTATCCTCCAATGTACCTCTTCCTCTAAAGAAAGTAGCTAGTAGCTTTACAAAGTTAAAATGAATAGCAAATTGGCTTAGCTTGGACTGCCAACCCTGTCATAAGTGGTCCCAGCAGAGCTAGAACTGCCGCAGTTTCAGTGACTGCCAGCTCAGAAGACAGATGTGTGACTGCAGCACTGTCATCTAGCCAACCTGGAAATAATATTGTTTGTTTTTCCTTTTATAGAAAGACAACAGGAGGAAATGGTATCTGACTATGGCTACTATCAACTTTGAATTGCCTATGCTAGCCCGGAGAAAGGAGGCACAGATAATGGTAAACAGTGGGTATCAAATCTCATAAATGGTAGCTACTTGCTACCAGAGCCCTTAGTTTAATGCTCTCTGCTTCAGTCCTATCATTATTGATTCTCCATAGGTTAGAGGACAAAAGGACCTGGTTTTACTACAACTTGCTCAAGATGTCAAATTGATTGGACTGTGTAATCTATTATTCATGTTCCTCTTGCCACCATAAATGCACAGCTTCTCTTACACCAACATCTCACAACTGAGTAGTACATTGGTTCCAACAGATGAAATTACATTAACGTATCATCACACAGTGTCCATAAATTACACTATGGTTTACTCTTGGTTTTGTACATTTTCTGGGTTTGGGCAAATTTACAATGAAATGTATACAATCTATTTTCACTGATGTAAAAATTTGTGTTTTTCCTACTCATCCCTCCCCCAGACCTTCTTAATGTCTCCACAGTTTCCCCTTTTTCTTTTACACAACGATTCTGGGTGGGTGGTTTTATCACTATAAGTGGAATCACATAGTATATAGCCTGTCCATATTAGCTTCTTTTTCTTCTTTCTTTTTTTCCTCTGGTACTGGGTCTTGAACTCAGGGCTTTTGCTCAAGGTTATTATCTACCACTTGAGCCACAGCTCTACCCTGGCTTTTGGTGGTTATCTGGAGAAGTGTTTTATGGACTTTTCTGCCTGGGCTGGCTTTGAACCTCGATCCTTAGAGTTCAACCTTCTGAGTAGCTAAGTTTGAAGTTGTAAGTTCCCACACCAAGCTTAGCTAATTACATCAACATCACTTTTAAAAAGCTGGCTTTTTAAGTTAAGTATGTGATTCTATTAGAATAATAGTTGCTATGTTTTATATTAGAAATATCTGTGCCAGCATCAAAGATATTAAATCACAAAGAAAGCATTTCCCAGCAACCTTATAAAATAAAGATTTGATTTTGTATACAAGTTACATTTTTCTTTGGTAAAAATGTATTTGTATTGCAAATAACATATTCATTAGTTTTTCTATAACTATTATCTGAATGTGAATAAATGGATTCCCTTAATGTTAAAATTCAGTCGACAGACTGAATTTCAGCCAACATGATCCAATTAACTATTAAAAATCAAAATAAAACAACAAGAAAAAGCATCTCTTAGACAGCATAATTAAACCCTGTCATGCTCCATTTCTTGATCATGTCATTTTCTGAGATGAAAAGGAAAGACTTGTTGGATGCAAATAGCAAAATAGAAGCCTGCAGTATCAAGAATTACTAGGCTTTCTCCATTCTTCATCATGGCTTGACTTGTCTCTGTTGACAACCCTGATGAAATCTCATTGTCTCTTCAGCTCAAATGAATTTTTAGCACAAAAGAAATTCCCAGTAATCATTACTTCCTATTGTATTATTCTTATTAATTTGTGTTGATTCAGAACTTCACCTAGACTCCTAAATCTCATATCCCATACAAAACACTATCATGCTTCAAAAACCCTTGTCCTTTACTGTTAGAAACATGACTGAAATTCGTTTGTATATCCAGAGATGCTTATATTAGAATTGTTTTAAGAGTACACCAAAAGAAAACAAATACTGTCCTGCTAATAAGGAAATCTAGATTCTTGTCCTAGCTCTACCTCCCATTAGCTGTGTTCTAAAGGAAGTTATTCGACCTCTCTGAGCCACAATTGCTTCAGTTATATAAAGTAAATCCCTTGTAACTACTTTAATTTTATAAAAGAAACATTGGCTGAGAGCCTTGAGCTTTCTTTTATGACTAAGAGGATTCCTACCAAGAGCAAAATCACGGTATTTTTTCTTCACAGCATAAATTACCTTTTGACACCCTCCTCTCAACTCCACTCAAAAAGCACTGTTTACTGCAGAAAAATATGCCACAGATAAGAAGACTGTACAATCTCATTCTTTAGTGTTTTCCACTTATTGATGTTCTTCTATATTTTAGGTTCGTCTCACAACTATTCTAGGTGAGTGGTTTTTAATGATAATCTACCTGGAACTGTCTTCTCTAAATTATATTTAATAGCTACCTTCTAAGCCCTATGACCCCTCTTGCCTCACTCCCCTCCCTTATATATACATAGTACATTTTGAAAACCGGTAACCAGTTCTGCAACTAACATTCACTGACCACCAACCATGGGCCATGCACTGTTCTAAGAAAATCATACAATGCTTCTTTTAATCTTTATAATGCACTTAAAAGATAGCTATTATCCCTCATCTTTTAAATGATGATACAGGTACAAAGAGAGACTAAGTAACAATTAAGGTCATGTACCTATGAAGGGGTGATACCTTGACTTGAAGGAAAGTTGAGAGAATAATAAGAATCACACACTTGCAAATTTCTTACCTAGATTAACCCACCTGTCACAAATTACTAGATTTTATTTCCTTTATAAATGGTTTTGGCTGAATTACTTAAAAGTAAACTATATACATGGAAATTCTCTAAATTATGTAGCTTGCATTTTCCAAGAAAAGGGGTATTTTTCTACATAATCTTAACTATCATACCTAGAAAAATGAACAATACTCAATTTACTGAATTATCCAAAATATTTCTTTTGTTTTTGTTTTGGTCCAATATATAATTAAGCTAACAGACTTGACTGTTATATCTCTTTTAATGTAATTTTAGTAATTTAAATTTTTTTGTTCTGTGGCTGAAGTTTTGAAGAGTCCAAGAGGCAATTTTTTGAACCAATATATAATTAAGCTAACAGACTTGACTGTTATATCTCTTTTAATGTAATTTTAGTGATTTTAATGTTTTTGTTTTGTGATTCAAGTTTTGAAGAGTCCAAGAGGCAATTATCTTTTAAAATGTCTCCCTTATACAATGTCTGATAATATGCATAAGTGATATTGTATAATGATCAATCAAATTAAAACGCTCATAATATTAAATTATCCCACTTTTGGTGAAGTCATATATTTGACCACTTTATTAAAGTGATACATGTCAGATAGCTTTTGAAATGGCATATTTTCTCTTTTGTAACTGTAAATATGTAAATCTATAATCTGTAAAGTGATTATTTCTGATACCATGCAATAATCTTAAACTCTGGATGATTCTTGCTTGAATCAACGGTTAATACTGGGGATACAAAATTGTGATCAATGTACTTAACTGTACAATTAAGACACATGCAAATTATGCTGCAATAAAACTGTCTTTAAAAAACATTAGCTAAATAACTTAGAGTCTGTATTTGGTCCATTTCCTGCTGATATGTTTTTCTTCTGTGAAATGACTGACAGTTAAAACATTTATAAATGAGGCAGGGTATTCAGGACCGAAGTGAACTTAATAAAAGTACTCCACTGAAAACTATTATGGTAGCTTCCTAATTCTATAATTCCTCCTAAAATCACTAGTTGACATGCTTCTGTAAAGACTTTCACCTATACCTTTCCTCTCTCTTCTCTTTGGAGCATCACTGTGATCTTGAAAGTTGTTTCCCCCTTAGTGTATTATGATCTATTACTGTTTTTCTTTTTCATGTCAAAATCATCCCAATAAGACAATGGGAATCCTTCAAGCAATCCTGTGTTCTGATATTAACATCTTCTTTGAACAATGTTCACTTTCTTGCAGAAAAAGTCCTAAGCTTACTTGCACATTTTCTGCCAGAGACCTGAGATCAGAGAATTCCTCAAGAAGATTTGCTATCTTTCACTGGGAATGGTACTTAGAAACCAAAATCTAGGTCCTAATGTGTGCTCACTGTTACTGACTCTACTGGCTCACTGCTTAATGGTCTTTTCCATGTATAGAATCAACAAATAAGAATTCATTACTGATATTTACGATTCAAATTTATGGTGCAAATATACAAAGAAAGAAAAAACAACTTATATCTCTTATTTTTCTATGTAAATCTTGATTTCTATTGCTATTAATATACATATCATTTGCTTTACTATATATGAAATGGTAGTAATATAGATAATTCTGAAAGTAACAATAAGCCCTCATTGAGAAAGTTTAGTAATGTAGTTCTTTGAACCTTTGAAATGCCTTCCTAGTGTCAGGCACTAGCCCTCAGTGAAAATGGTGAAAACACCAAGAGAGTTCAAAAGTAGTAACTTTAATTTGGAAAGAAATTCAATTATAGGAAAAATAATATAAAAAAGCAATGGAATCTGTGTGACAATGGCTCATTCCTATAATCCTGGCTACTCAAGGACTTGCACTTTGAAGCTAACTTAGAAAAGTCAGGGAGACTCCAACTCCAATTACCCAGCAAAAAGGCTGGGCTGAAAGTGTGGCTCAAGCAGTAGAGTGCCAGGCCAGTAAGCAAGCTGAGCAAGTGTGAGGCCCTGAGTTCACCACAGTACTAGGAAAATAAAGGCTCAGTAATATTGGACATGCTATTAAGGACACAGAAAGTTATTGGAACTGAGTGATTAGATTATAAATTAGTTAGATTTGGATTCAGAATGTATTCAATTTTAGTACTTGTCTTTCTTCCCATCATTTTTGGTTCAATTCTAATTTTGAGTATATGAAACATTTATATGGTCCTTAAATCAAACTACATTTAAAGATACATACAGGAAGTATTGCTTCTATTAATATTCCCTATTCCCATTCCTACCCACCCTATTTTCATTAATTTCTAGTTAGTTCTTCAGAACTACTGTGAGCATAAGATAAATAATATGAATATAAATGAGCTCTTATATAAGTGTGATCATGGAATATACAATCTGACTGTGTCACATTTTCGTATATAGAGCTTGGTATACCAATGAACTCTGAGAAATCCACAACAGAATGCACTTAGACATTTAGATTTTGCAGTTCTACTACAACTAAAAAAAACAGTCCAAGACATTCAGATAATACTTATTCTGGTGTGGTAAACATAAAATAAACACAAGAACTGAAATTAGGAAGTGACTTTTAATTTTTGTGGTAAGATATGCACTGAGAATGTAATATTAATGAATTATTTCATGTTTACAATGCTCATTACCTTTATATATTAGTGGAAATTAATTATCTTGTAATTGTCAGGAGCTAGACTCCTAAAATTCAATAAGAAACTGAGTACCATAGTACAGAACTGAAGAAAAAACATTAAAAGACAATTCATTTAAGACAGAATTTAATTTTAAAAAAATTAAGAATAGGCTAGGTGCCAGTGGCTCATGTTTGGAATCCCACCTCTTCAGGAAGTGGAGTTCTGAAGATCATAGTTCAAAGCCAGCCTGTGAAGGAAAGTCTGTGAAACTTTAGCTCCAATTACCCACCAAAAAGCTGGAAGTGGAGCTGTGGCTCAAGTGGTAGAGCTTGGGGACAGCTCCCAGGCCCTGAGTTCAAAGGTCCAGCCAGGAGCAGCACACACAAAAAAATTATTTATCAATCGAATCACCAAGTTTTCAAATGATAATGTTCAATCGTTAAGTGCAGGTTGAGCTATCAACATTCAAAATGTTTGGAACCAGAATTGTTTGAGACTCTTGATTTTTCTTTAACTTAGGAATATTGCATATATCTCTGTGTGTGTATATATATATATATATATATATATATATGTATATATATGTGTATATATATGATGAGACACTTCAGAAATAAGACAAGCTTAAATAGAATTTATATCTCATATATACTTTATACATGTAATCAGAAGATGTGTGTGTGTGTGTGTGTGTGTGTGTGTGTGTGTATCATGGGGCTTGAACTCAGGGCTTAGGTGCTGTCTCGGAGCTTTTTTGCCGAAGCACTCTGCCATTTGAGCCACAGCTCCACTTCCAGCTTTTTTGGGGGTGCTTCATTGGAGATAAGTCTCATAGACTTTCTTGCTAGGGCTGACTTCAAACTGTGATCCTCAGATCTCAGCCTCCTGAGTAGCTAGGGTTACAGGCATGAGCCACTGGTTCCCAGCTAGAAGATAATTTAAAATAATATTTTTACTGTTCCTACATTTTAAATTACTTTGGTTTGTTTATTTGCAGTGTTGAGGATCCACCAAGGGCATCTCAAAAGCTAGACAACTGTTCTACCACTGAGCTCTATCTCCAGCCCCTAAACATCTGTGTTTTGACTATAACTCATCCCATGAGGTCCCAGTAGAAATTCCAAATTTCCACTTGTAACATCATGTCATCACATAAAGTTTCACAGTTTGGAGCACTTCTTCAAAATTTTTAATTATGGATGCTTAAACTATGTGGAGAAAATCGAACATTAATATATAGCCTGTAGTAATATAAAATGGTTCAACTTTCCAAAATGTAAATTTGTATAGAATGTGTCAAAAAGTTCTAAATATTTGTATCTTTTCACTCAGTGTTTTTACTTCTTGGAGCTTACCCAGCTTACTCAAATCTGAGTATAACTGGTCATTACAAAGCTATGTTACATTGGACAAAAATTGGAAACAATATTTCTACTAATCAAAAATTGAGGGCTGGGAAGGTAGCTCAGTGGTAGAGTGCTCACCTTGCATGTATGAGGCCCTGGGTTCGATTCCTCAGCACCACATAAGCAGAAAAAGCTGGAAGTGGTGCTGTGGCTCAAGTGGTAGAGTGCTAGCCTTGAGCTGAAGAGCTGAGGGACAGTGCCCAGGCCCAGAGTTCAGTCCCCATTACTGCCCCCCCCAAAAAAAATTGAGTACATACCGGTGAACTTTCCTGTAACAAAAGGGTATCATGAAAATTCATGTTTTCCATAAATTGCTAAAAGTTTTGGAAAGGACTATGAAACAATATTAAATAAGACATAATATAGAAATCTACATAGATATAGTTCCAGTATTTTTTATCAACATAGAGTAGGAAAAAAATATACCAATAAAGTAAGTGGGTACTAGTAAATATAGCCGATTTAATTTTCTTTGTAGATGATATAAAAATAAAATTGAATAAATCTGTAGTATAAAGTGACTTAATAGAAACTTAATTATCGGGTGGCTTCTTCCATTCTCAAAAAAAAAAAAAAAAAAAAAAAAAAAGAAGAGAAAAAGTAGGCAGGTGAATCCTATCTCCATGAATACTGAAACACATAAGTGCTATTTTTCTACTCTGATCTATGGCCCATAGTAACATACTGGTAGGTACAATAAGTTGTATATAGGAATATTATCATTCAGAAAATGTTTTTGTTTCCTGTTCAATGATTTATGCTATCTGAAAAAGAGATGAGTTGTTGCTGAACTCTTGCTTCTTTTTTTTACTGCATTCAAGCAGTAATTATCCTTTACTCACTCATCCTAAACATCTCAATCACTCATGTCAGGAAAAACAAAAATCAACACTTTCTGGTCCACTACTAAAATAAAATAAAGCAATCTAGGGCTAAGTAGAGAAAAAGGATAAAGGATTATAACTGCCTTTTACCTATTCTGCTAAGAACATCTCCTTATATTAATTCAATACAGAGGGACTAAACATCAAGCTCTGTTTCATGTCTAAATCTGCATCTATTTATCTATGCAGCAAAATTCTATTACAACAAAGTACTTTTAGGTTTTGATAATGATTTAATATTACATTAAAAGAAAATCTATAGTTGACCACTCTTAATCATCTGTGTGAATGCAGGGAGATAGCAGCATGAATAATCCTGGACTAATTTATATTTGTCTTTGTTCAACTTTAGATTTGCCTGAAGTAAAGAATGGCATACTTTTTATAGCTAGAAGGGACTTAAAGATCATTTATTCTATCCTTGACATTTTGCAAAAGAAGAGAAGACTCAGAGATTAAGTGACTTAAACAAAATTCTAATGCTTTCTCAACTATAACACGCTGTCTCTTTATAATTAAAAAAGCTGGTAATGTGTATGTAGATAAAGAACTGTCTGGATATAATTGGACAAAGAGCTTACTACAGAATAATCACCACTTATGTGTATGTCATTCATTCTCATTTATCCAGATCCTGGCCTCACTTCTACTTGTAATTAACTGATCGAAAGCACAATAGGGGCTCCCATAATGGGAGATTCCTCTTCCTATTACTGCTACAGAGTGGGAGTGGGGGAAAAGAGGACTCCATTTAGCTACTAAGACAATAGGGAAAAGTAGAGAAAATAAGCTCTTTTAATTATAGTATAGAAAAAGGGAAAAACCAATACTTTCTTATGGCTAAATTAATCCATAGCACCTTGACTGTAACTGGAGCCTCAGCTGTATACACCCATAATGCAATGCATTTACATTATGAGCTGCATTATATTCTATGGGACAGGTGAAAAGCTAATGATCACAGTTAATGTAATTTCTATGAAAAAATGTTAAGATAATATTTAACACCATATTTTTAAAGATAGAACCTATTCACAAATTAAGGCTTGCCTGGATATATCTAACAGATACAAACGTATCTGCTCATATTTAAATGAATGAATAAGTATGTAAAAAGAAAAATGAACAAGTGGTAAGTGAACAGAAAAAAGTAAGTAGCTGGATATATTTAATTCTCCTAACAAGGAGAAAATCCTGAGCATACTGGGAGGAAAGAGTCATTGTTGTATTATCCTGAGACTAATCACAAAAAAACTCACAGCCATGTCTACCTCTATGTATTCACTGCTCCAGTGAATGATGCAAAAAAAACTGTATTTCTGGAGTCAGATAAGGAGACTGTAAAAGACAGAAGAAGGTCACTAACTAAAAGACCCATTGATTTCTTACTAACTCTTGGTTGTTTAAATACAAAATAAAGCTGCAAACACTGGGTCAGTCATATCAGCAGGACTTGAAAATGTATTTTGGGTGACCAGTAATGTCTTTTGAGATTTTGGGACACTTAAGAGGCAACTAAAAGATGATTTTTCAGTACCTGTGAAGTAACTAAAAGCTGGACAGTCAACCCCCTCACTTTAAATCTATGCCCTTTGTTCTGAGTCATTCCCTGCTGCAGTCACTTTTGGACTCCAGGAAGAACAGGATTCACTAATAGGCACCTTGTGACAAAAGGCAAACTGCCTTTCACATAAGTAATGTCATCTTATCACCATGAAGAGACAAAAGCTACAGATTACCCACCAAGCCAATAGAGTCAAACATGCCATAACTGTGACTTGAGACTGTTTTAACTATACCTTTCTCACCTCCTGCCCCCAATTCTCTCTGTTTAACTTGAGGCCAATGTCTGCACCCCCAAAGATGGCTGAAGTTGTTCTGAAGTTTCATTTTCCCATGGCTACATGTAATAAACTTTCTTTCTTTGTCCTTCACCATGTTTCTTTATTTGACATTATAGGGGTGAGTGACCACACCTAACAATGGGCTCCTAGACTTTGGGCCTCCCTCGGGTTTAAAAACCCAGTTTCAGCACTTTTCAGCTCAGCATTGATAATTTCTGCTAATTTATCACTGCAAAGGCATATGAAATAAAGGGGTGAACAAGAAATGTTTTCTCCACATTTACTATTACTGATATATAAGAACAAAATTGACAACTGCATTTATGTCAATTCTCATTACCTTCTCAGGCAGTCTCAGTTATGACTAGTGGTGCAGCCTCATAGATACACTATTCATAACCATGTTACCACCATGTTCTAAGACTCCAAAGATGAAGGTTTTTTTAAAAATCTACTTTGCCACTTTTATTGTCACCTATTTATCTTCTGCCTAATGTTCAAGTAATCCCTGAAGCAAAGGAACACTGAAGGTCAAAATACATTCAAAGAGCCTTTAGGTATACATAAACTAGTACTTAACATTAATCAATAAATGCTGAATGGTCTTCAATGAAAAAGTATATGTACATTTTCAAAGTAAAACCTTATATAAATATAAATACACTCCACCATGCAACAAATATGATTTAAGAAATGAACTTTAAAATACTCAAAGGTACATAAATTGAACTGCACAACAAACTGATTAGTTGTCTAAATTCTGTTTCATTCAACCTATTTGTTACACACATGCGCTCACACACACACACACACACACACACACACACACACATACACACCTAACCTACTCAATAAATATATTTACAAAAATTAAAGTGGACTAAGGCGTTTTAAGTTTAATGCCTATAAAAATTAAGACTCAATTAAATTTGTTGGTTAGTATCATCTACTCACTTTCTGCACCAAAGTACTTATAGACAATCTGCTTCCCAAATAGTTGAAGACTCTGGTGAAAGTTTTATCAAAATATAAACTTGACTAAAAAGAAGTAATTGGAAAGGAATTAGCCTTTCAAAGATTTCTTCAACCCAGAGTTAAAATATTATGACCAAAAATGTAACTGTTTCTAAAAAAAACAATAGAATATACAAAACTTAGTACTACTCCCCCTCAACAAAGAGGAAGGCAGGAAAGAAGGCAAGAGGGAGGGAGAGACAAAGGAAGGAAAGAAGAGATAAATTAGGAAAGGTTGAAATATGAAAACAGAAACAGAATTAGAGCCAGTGCAAATTAGCTGTACTTACTACATTTAATGTCCCTAATAAAAAGTTAACTTTGTAGCCTAGCTACTCAGGAGGCTGGGATCTGAGGATCACAATTCAAAGCCAGTCTGGGCAAGACAGTCCATGAGACTCTTATCTCCAATTAATCAGAAAAACTGGAAGTGGTGCTGTGTCTCAAGTGGTAGAGCACCGGCCTTGAGTTTAGGGACATTGCCCAGGCCCAGAGTTCAAGCCCCATGACTGAAAATTTTTTTTTTACTTTGTAAGCCTTTTACAGATAAGCTCAAGGGGTGGGAAATGTGGCTTAGTGGTAGAGTACTTCCTTAGCATTCATGAATGAAACTCTGGGTTCAGTTCCTTAGTACCACATAAACAGAAAGAGCCAGAAGTGGTACTGTGGCTCATGTTATACAGCACTAGCCTTGAGCAAAAACAGCTAGTGGACAGTGGCTAGGACCTGTGTTCAAGCCCCAGGACTGGCAAAAAAAAGCTCAAAATCTGTGTGTCAGTGGCTTATGGTTGTAATTAAAGGATCAAGATTCGAATCCACCAAAGCAGATACTTACCTACAATTAACTAATGAATAAAAATAATGGACCAGAGGCATGGCACAGTGGTACATCTGTGAGCAATACAGCCAAGCAAGCGTGTGAATTCCTGAGTTCAAGCCCCGGTACTTTTAGCACAAAACAAAATAATGGAATAAAAAATAAGCTCAGCTAGGTATATGACATGTGTCTGCAGTTTCAGCAACATGAGGCTGAGACAGAAGAATCCCTTGAACTTAGGAGTTTGAGACTAACCTGAAAAACAGTGAGACCTGTCTCAGAACACAAAACAAAACAAACTAGTAAGCTGCTGATGAGAGTAAATTAGTCTCAATTTAGATTATGTAGTAATAAGTATTTCATGCAAGGTTGCCTAATACTCTTTAAATTCATCTGGTTACTAAATCTAGGTTCCACAGAGATAAAGTCACAATAGGAATGACAATAAACTCACAGACAGCAAAGACTGAAAAGACTGATTAGTATATAAATAAAATACACATTGCCTACAACATTGACAAAGCTATGTCATTTTTTGAAAGTTTTGTAGCTTATACTGATATAAAAAATTGCCTTTAAAATAGCAAACCATTTGGTTTAGAAGAGTCAATGTAGATAAGACACTATAAATATTCCACAATACAATGACACTATTCAAATAAAATAATTTAAGAGCAAACTTGACAAATATAAGGACTTTGGAGTAGACATACATAAGTGTGAGATTAGTCACAATGTGCAAAAGGTCAAAAAACAAAATTCATTTCCAAGTATCCAGAAAAGATAAACACAAAAGAGTCACCTATAAAAATCTGTCCTTTTCTACCAACATTTATCACTTGACTGTGGATCCAATTTTCCCCTCTCTTTTGGAATGTTCTCAAAGGAAGCTAAGCTGTGCTTCATTCCTCAGTCTTTACTCAGATACTTACATCTTCTAAGATTCCTCATTGTCATTTTCCACATTAAGGTCCTCATTCTGCTGCTTTATGTAGGTCTCAATAGGGTTCAGCATTTCTTGTAGCTCCTTCTGCTCTACCATCAGACAGCTCAGTTCAAGTTTCAATCTGAATGAAACAAGTCAGCAAAAGCGTTGATGAAAGAAATTCAGAGTAACAAAACCAATATAAGTAAATTATAAGGCAAAAAATCTCTGAACAATAGATCTTCAATTTCACAACCAAGCAAATCTATGGTTCTACTACCTTCTTTGATGCATTTTCACTTTTTCCATTCTTCCATGTAAGGCAGTAAGCTTTGGAGAGAAATAAAAATGAAACAGTTTATTTGACTTTAATCATTTCATAGCACTGTTTTCTCAAATATATCTCAAATATGAAACATTTCCTAATTGAGGGACTTAGGACCTAAGAAAAATATTTTCAAACTGCACACCAGTACTTCAGTAGAAAACTAACCGCAAAAACGTTTGCCTATTTTCTTGTGTTCATCGAAAAATACTTATACAATGCAGGTAGATTACCTCCTCAAGATTCGCATCCAATTTACGGTCCCAAATACTGACTTGGGTGGCCAGTTGGAGAAATTTCTTGTCTTCATCTGGTAGCTCAAGCTTTACATTCCTGGTCATATCATTCAGATGAGCATATGTCACCACAGGAGTTACTATTGAGCTATAACATAAAAGGGATACAGTATGATCATGTTTTTAATGTATTATCATACTTTTAAAACAAACAATGCGGGGAGGAGTATGGGAAGGGATAGGAAGGGGAAACAACGAGGAGGCAACAATGCTTGATAAGAAATGTACTCATAAATAGGGATACAGGTGGACCCATTGCAACAAAGAAATGTACAAGTCGTTATGTCAAAAACGAACTTTACAACTTTAGTGGGGAGGAGGAAGTGGGGAGGATTGGGTGGGGGGGGGCGGGGGGAGGATGGGAAGGGGAAACAAAGGAGGAGGCTACAATGCTTGATAAGAAATGTACTCATTATCTTGCCCATGTAATTGTAACCCCTCTGTACAGTATTTTCACAATAAAGTAATTTTAACAAAAGAAATGTACTCATTATCTTGCCCATGTAATGGTAACTCCTCTGTACGGTATTCTCACAATAAACAAACAAACAAACAAACAATGCTTTCTGTAGCTGATGAAAATGTCTTTCAGAAATAGGAGTAAATTAAAATATTCTCATACAAAGTAAAATGTAGCTGATTTGTTGCTAACATACCTACCCTTGACAATTATTCACTACACAGAAAGGAAATGAAAATTGAAGATTAGGAGCATCATATAAGTGAAAAAGAATGTCAAAATTGGTGAAAAGAAGGGTAAATATACTATTTTGTTTCTTTTACTTATTTATTTTTGATTTTTGTCGGTCATGTGTCTTGAACTCTGGGCCTGGGCATTGTCCTTCAGATCTTCAACTCAAGGTTAGCACACTACCATTTGAGCCACAGCGCCAGTTCTGGTTTTCTGAGTAGTTTATTGGAGAAAAGAGTCTCACGGACTTTTCCTGCCTGGGCTGGCTTTGAACAGCGATCCTCAGATTTCAGCCTCCTGAGTAGCTAGGATTACAGGCATGAGCCCCCAGCGCCCGGCATACCATTCTATTTCTCATAAATTTCTTAGATGATATTTGATTGCTGAGACAAAAATTATAAACCTCCATTTTGTTATGTTCATTATACATAGAAGAAATAATTTAGACAATTATACTTAAAAAGATGTTCTGTTAAAGGAATAAATTATAATAAGGCTTTTACAATTTAGTCAAGTGCTAAAAAGTCAGTATGACTACATTGTTACTAGTTGCACATGTATATTTAATTAATACCCAAAGTAACCAGTAAGAAAAGTAAACAAAGTAATATGTTAAAACACACACACACACACACACACAAAATGGAAGCCAAGCACTGGTGATGAACTAGGCAACCTGACTAGATCTAGAAACATTTAAAATGTTGATTTGTATTGTAAAAGATCCCATAAAAGAATTACTTAGGCCCTGAAGGTTTCACCGGAGAATTTACTCAACATTTAATAAATCAACTCCCACTTCTTATTTCTTTTAGAAAATAAAAGTATACCCACAAGATCATTTTATAAGGTAAGGATTACACTGATATCCAAACCAAATATGGGAAATAAAATCCTTCAGACCAATATCCCCCATGAATTTTGACAAAATTCTCAAAAAAATCAAAGTGCATATAGAAATACATCCACATGTACGTAAAAATATTAAACAATGACCTAGCAGCAATCATCCCACATATATAATGCTGTCTAGACATTTCAAAGTCAATCAATACAATTTGCAAAGTCATCAAGATAAAGGAAAAAAAATCTTAAAGAATGTCAAAAAATGAAACAGGCCCTGTTGGAGGGATAGGTATCAATAAGAGATAGGAATTGAATTTTAACAAAGCTGCAAAAGCATCAGACATGATGGGTGCACATCTGTATTTCCAGCTACTTGGGAAACTGAGGCAGAAGGACCATTTGAGCACAGGTTCAAGACCTTCCTCAGCAACACAGTAAAACCCTAAAACATAACATAGGTGGTAACTTCCTGAATAGAATTCCAATAAGCAAATAAGCCCAAATGGGATTAAAGCAAAACAAACAAAACAAAATAAAACTTCTGCACCACAGAGCAAATGGTCATTATGATGAAGCCTACAAAATGGGAGACAATTTTTGCAAGATATACATATGATAACCAGATATTCAGAGAACTAAAATAATTAAACTCTTGTCAGGTGAGAGTGGCTCACGTTTGTAATTCTAGCTACTCAGAAAGGTGAGATCTGGATGATAGCAGTTCAAAGCCAGTTTAGGCAGAAGAGTCTGAGGCTCTATCTCTACTTAACCAGAAAAAAAGAAAAGGCAGGAAGGAGGCATGGCTTAATTGGTAGAGTACCAGCCATCAGTAAGCAAGTCATTTTGTGCCCCACCCAAACTCCGAGTTTAAGCCCTGCAACAAAAACAAAACAATGAAAACTGAAGTCTGAAAGAATAAACAACCCAATTTACAAATGAGCAAATAAATAAGGCCATTAAATGCATGAAGAAATGCTCAACATCCTATAAAGGAAATGCATATCAAAATGGCTCATTTCATCTCACTTCAGTCAGAATGGCCTTTATTGAGGACACAAACAACAAATGCTGGTGAGGATGTGGGAGAAAACGAAACTTATACACTAATGCTGGAAATGTAAACTAGTGAAAGCACTGTGGAAATCAGAATGCAGGTTCCACAAAAAACTAAAACTAGACACCTTTGCTCTGATCCTTCCATACAATTCTTGGACATCTATCAGAAGGAATATAAGTCAGGATACAATAGATATACCTGTACACATTCTTCATTGTAGCATGAGTCACACTAGCTAAATTATGGAAACATCCCAGATTCCCTACAACTATTGCATGTTATCAAGAAAATGTGGTACATACATTTCATAAAGTATTTGATCATAAAGAAAAATGAATTTATATCATTTTGAGGGAAATGAGTGGCTATAGAGACATCATTTTAAACTAAGTAAGCCAGATTCAGAAGGACTAAGATTGTACATATATTTCTTTCATATATGGATGGTAGACCTAAAAGTAAACATATATACATATAAACATACACAGGACCCTGTGTGTGCCCACACACATGTGTACATGTGTGCATATAGGTTATACTTGTAGGAATGCTTCTTATAAGAAGAGGGAAGGAAAAAACAATGTTAGAAGGTGAATAATCTCAAAATACACTATATCTGTGAATGGAGATAAAATTAAACGCATTGAAAACTGTTGAATAATAGGGGGTAAGTGGTTGAGGATAGTGACAGGAAGTGAATAGGTGAATTTGATCAAAGTACAGTACATGTGAGACACAGTAGTGAAGTCCCTTTGAACAATAACATGAACTATAAATGTTAGAAAGGTGAAATGAATGTTCTGTTTTCATTGTAGGTATTAGTGGGAGAAGAAAGGATAAACAAAGAGGAGACAGGAGGCTGAATATGGTTAAATACTTTATGAAGCCTATTGGTTAAGATTGGTTTGGGCAGAAGGAAGGAAAACTGGGGAGGAAAAACAGGGGAGAGTCTGGTCGATATAGATTGTATGCACATTTTACAACTAACTACACATATACAAATAAATAAAAGTTTATTTATATTTTAAAATGTAGAAAAGGTGCAAAAGTAAGTAGAGGAAGTCAGCTTTTCAACAAATGATGTTGGGAAAATTGAATATTTATAGGACAAATATTAACGTTGATCTTAATCTCTTACCTTACATAAAAATTAACTCAAAATGAATTATAAACTTAAATGTAAAATTACAAAACTTTTACAAAATATACAGGAAAAATCTTTGGGATCTTGAGCTACACAAATTGTTCTTTTATAACTGAAACTAAAAGCATAATTTTTCCATTAAAAGAAAAATGGAGACATTACAGCTTATTTTTTTCAGCAAAAAGACTATTAAGAGAATGAAAAAACAAATTATAGAATTAGAGAATATATTTATAAACCACATATCACACAAAGAACTGGTATCTGGAATATATAATTATCAAAATTGAAGAATAAAACAATATGAAAGTGGAGCCAGGTGCCAGTGGCTCATGCCTGTAATACTAGCTACTCAGGAGATCTGAGGATTGAGGTTCAAAGCCAGCCCAGGCAGGAAACTTCATGAGACTCTTATCTCCAGAAGTGGCACTGTGGCTCAAGTTGTAGAGTGCTCATCTTGAGCTGAAGAGCCTGGAAAGAATGCCCAAGCCCAGAGTTCAAGCCTCACAACTGACAAAAAAAACAGAGACACTTTAAAAAGGTTCACACTTAGGAAAAAAACAGGTAACAAAGAACAAAGAAGGAACCAATGCAATAGCAATATACACAAGACAATATGTTGGAAATGATCTGTACAACTTGAGGGGAAATGAGGGAGGAAAAGTAGGAAAAAATTGAGGGAAGGGATAACAAGGTTGACAAGAAATGTACTCATTACCTTACTTATGTAACTGAAACTCCTCTGTACATCACCTTGACAATTAAAAGAAAACCAGGTAAATACTATTTCACTAAGTAACTACATTCCTGGACATTTATCTCAGGGATATAATACTTAGATTCACAAAAATAAAAACCCTATACATGAATGTTAATGCCATCTTTAGGACCAAAAAACTAGAAACAGTCTAGATAAATGGTTAGCCAAATCATGGGTACAACATAATACCTTGAAATACTGATCAATTTTTTTAAATGAACAGGAAGCTGAGATTTGAGGATCATGGTTCATAGCCAGCTTGGGCCTAAAAGTTCATGAGACTTATCTCTAATTAACCATCAAAAAAAAATCTGTAAGTGGAGCTGTGACTCAAATGATGGAGTACTAACCTTAAGCAAAAAATCTCAGGGACAGTGCCCAGGCCCTGAGTTCAAGCTGCAGGATCAGCACACACAAATAAAGTACTCCAAAGATTATGAATGTGTGATTCCCTCTGTATATGTGTCAAATGCCAAGATTACCAAAATGAAGTACAGGCTCGTTTTTTGCCCAGGGCTGGGGAAAGAATGGGGATGTAGTGGGTGTGGCTATTAAAAAACCAAAAGGAGGCATCCTTGCAGTGATGGAACTAAGCTATACTTTGTATCAACATAAATATTCTGACTATGCTACTGTACCATTATAATGCAAAATGTTATCTGGGAAAAGCAATATAGCATGTTTTATACAATATGTAAGAATACATGCTCTAGAATCTGCTTGAATTTTTCATCTATATATAGGAACAAAATAGTGTCTATCTCTGTCTCATGGAATAATTGTGAGAAGTGATGTGATACTTTTAAAACATTGCCATCCTGCTAAACATACAGCAATTGCAAAATAAATGGAAGCTATCATTAGTAATGGTAACAATGGCATTACAATAGGATTCAGAAGGCTTTCAGTTGTTCAATGTCCTGAGCTACAGTAATCTTTCTCTAACTGTTCATTCAATTCATTATCTAGCTTTCAAAAATGCTCAAAAGACATACAAGCAAATTGTGCCTTATATGTGGATAAATTTTGTTTTTTATTGTGAAAATACCGTATGACAAGAAGAAATGGTCAGATAAGTTGATGTTAGGCGAAATGAACCCCAAGATAAGGACTCAAATGTTTTTTCTTTCTTGCTATTGTTTCTAACATATTTAAGATGATAAATTTTTTTTTTTAAAAAAACAACCTCTTTGGTTCCTCAAAAGACTCCACATAGAGCTCCCCTATGACCCAGCAATCCCACTTTTGGGCATTTATCCAAATGATCATAAACAAGACCATACTAAAGCTACCAGCACAACTATGTTTACTGCAGCATTATTTACCATAGCTAAAATATGGAAGCAACCCAGATGCCCCTCAATAGATGAATGGATCAAGAAAATGTGGTATATATACACAATGGAATTCAATGCCTCCATCAGAAAGAATGACATTGCCCCAATTTGTTAGGAAATGGAAAGACTTGGAAAAATTATATTAAGTGAAGTAAGCCAGGCCCAAAGAAACATAGGTCCTATGGTTTCCTTTATTTGCAATAACTAGTATATGTCTGAGACAAGCAGAAACGGTCAGATAAGTTGATGTTAGGGAAATGAACCCTAAGGACTCAAATGGTTTTTCTTTCTATTGTTTCTAACATATTTATATTTTTTTGTTGCTTTGTATGTCCCTCCCCCACGGTATAACCCCTGTTTTCACTGTATTTGATGTTGGTATACTTTATGGAGGGGAAGGGAAAAAACAAATTGTTTAAATAGGGATACAGGTGGACCCATTGCAACAATGAGACATATGTTATGTAGAAAAATGAACTTTACAACTTTGTTGGGGGCGGGGGGGGAGTACAGGGATGGTAAGGGGAAACAAAGTAGGAGGCAACAATGCTTGATAAGAAGTGTACTCATTCCTTTACTCATGTAATTGTAACCCTTCTGTATGGTATTTTCACAATAAAAAAATTAAAAACAATTACCATCTTTTTCCATTTCTTGTAGGTTATTTCAATAAACTCCATTTTATATGGTCATATTCACATTGCTATTGAGCCATTGTGATTATCTGCTAATAATATCCTAGACAAATGAGGGAAACCATACAGTTTGTTTCTTGGGTCTGGCTTACTTTGCTTAATATAATTTTTTCTAAGTCTTTCCATTTCCTTATGAATGAGGTAATGTCATTCTTTCTGATAGAAGAATAGAATTCCACTGTGCATATATACCACATTTTCTTGATCCATTCATCTACTGAGGAGCAACTGGGTTGACTGTATATCTTATCTATGGTAAATAATGCTGTAATGAACACGGTTGTGCTGGTGGCTTTGGTGTAGCCTTGTTTGTGGTCATTTGGGTAAATGCCCAGGAGTGGGATTGCTGGGTCATAGTGGAGCTCTATGTTTAGTCTTTTGAGGAACCTCCATACTGTCACATGTATGTTAAAGACTAAAATAAAAAATAGTTGACAAGACCAGTTCATTTGAAATAAATATGCTTACGGCACAGATGTAGTAGCAGCAATCGAATGAACATTGAAATGAATCCATGGGTGTAGATGCAGATGAAAGCCACTAGTGGTTGTAGTAGTGGTATTGGTGGGAACCGTGATTGTGGCAGTTGTTGAAGTTGTAGCTGGAAAACAAAATACAAAATTCAGTAAGAAAGAGCAACGTGTTTGTTTTAAAACCTTGATCACTCAAAATGAAAAACTACAGAGGTATTTGCTAAAATGTGAAGTAGAAATCAAAGCTGTGGATATGGACTCACCACTGTTGTATTATGCAGTGATACAAAGCAGGACCAAATATCTGGATTAACTTTCCTGCTGAAAACCTGAAATTCCTGAATGAATTCATTAAAAATTAAAACACAGCCAGCGTTTTAAGCAGTAAAGAAACTGCCATCAATCTGCAAAATTTTTCCCATAAACAAAAATCCAAACCCCAGGTGACCTCACTAGTAAATTTCTTCTAAACTTGAAGAAAGAATAATTATAATTTCACAGAATCTCTCTGTTTCTGGCATACTTACACAACAGTAAATAATCTCTGTGAATGAAATTTTTGGGTTACTGGATCAGTATGCTTTCAATTTTAATATGTTTTGTGAAATTGCCCTATCAAAATCATTTTGCCAATATATATTCCATCAATGAAGGAGAGTGCCTATTTATGTTGAGCGTAACAATTGACATACATCTTTCCCAATCTAACAAGCAAAAGCCTAGCAAACTTTTGTGTACAGCTCAGAACCTCTTTCCTGTCTTTCTGCTGCACCTGTACTATAATGTCTTGCCTCTTCTACATGTAAGGCTGAATATACTTCACAGACTAGCTTAAAGTCTTCAACCTCAAATTTATTGCTTTCCTCTCTCTTACTTAGTTCTCTTTTCTCTTTCTGAACTTAGAGAGCACTTTGGATTCACTGTATCCTACACATTTAAAGCATATGGCTCAGAAAACTGTGGCTTTTGGGAGGGGGAATAGGGAAATTATGGTCTGCCACATGCACTAAGTGAGCTGACTGACCTCACTGCTGCTGCTGGAACAGGTACACACATCCACTCAGGCTTTTGCTCCTGGTTCATGGTTGATTGAGCCAAGGATAGGCATGTGAAGCACAGGAAGCCACCTATGTGCTACTAGCTCAAGGAAGAGTCTGGTACAAAAAGCTCTAGTGCCTAGCCAGACACCGGTGGCTCATGCCTGTAATCTTGGCTACTCAGGAGGCGGAGATCTGAGGATCACCGTTCAAAGCCAGCCAGGACAGGAAAATCCGTGAGACTCTTATCTCCAATAAACCACTAGAAAACTGGAAGTGGCGCTGTGGCTCAAGCGGTAAAGCACTTGCCTTGAGCTGAAGAGCACAGGGACAGAGCCCAAGCCCAGAGTTCAAGCCTCACGACCAACAACAACAACAAAATTCAACAGGAGTAAGGTGAGGTGGATCAGAATCCAATTCTGAAAAGCTTAGCAATATAGAAGAGTACAACTCTAGATAGAAATAAGTTGAATACTTACATAAATACTTACAGAAATGTGGAAATAATCAAACAAGGGGCAGAAATGGAAATCTCTCCCAAAATGTAGAAGGAATCAAACTGTTGGTAGAGACAATAGAAAAGACAAGAAGGCCATAAAGCAGAAACGAAGTGCTATAAACAAATCCAAAGTAGGAAGGAGGTATAAAGCAGGAAGGCAGCAATAGAGGACAGCAGTGGGCAGCTGAAAAAGAAAAACCTAGATAAAAAGAAAATAACTGAATTCAACATATGTACTACTTCGCATAGGTAGTCCTAAAACTTCCTTATGAACAATTCTTGAGTTCTACCTCCTTTGAGGAAACAGTGCCAGATCAATGTCTATACTAGACATTTTCAGAAGATTCCGTTTCAGGGCTGGGAAGGTGGCTCAGCGGTAGAGCGCTTGCCTTGCATGCTCAAGGCCCTGGGTTCGATTCCTCAGCACCACATAAGCAAAAAGAAAAAAGCTGGAAGTGGCGCTGTGGCTCAAGTGGTAGAGCGCTAGCCTTGAGCTGAAGAGCTGAGGGACAGCGCCCAGGCCCAGAGTTCAGGCCCCACGACCGGACCCAAAAAAAAAAAAAGAAGATTCCGTTTCATTTTTGGCACAAAGATGTATATGCTAATTTCTTCTTCTTTTTGTTAGCTCTAGTGAAGGTAGAATAAGAAGACGATAACCATTCATCATATCTCTGTGGTCACTACAAACTGGAACATAAGTGAGAGCACAGATTGGATCCTGGATTGTATTCTTTAAGACAGATTTCAACATATTTTTCATCTGAAAAACAAAATCTTATCTGAAAGGAAATTATTTTGGGAAATGCTGAAAATTAATGATATTATCAAAAGACCAACTGCATTAAATCAATCAAACATTAGTAAATACTACCTACCAATATTCAAGGAAAAAAAAAGATTTTTTTAAAGAATCCTTCATATAAGTGAATATATCTTCATCTCAAGGAGATTCTCCCCTCCCTCCACCCTTGCCCCTCCCCCCGCCAGGATTTGAAGTTTGGACTCGGGGCATTTAGCTTGCTCATCTGGTACTCTACCATTTTAACCATACCTCTAGCCCTCTCGTATGTTTTTCACCCCTGGCTGGCTGCAAATCATGATCCTCTTGATCTCAGCCACCTGAGTAGCTAGGATTAGACATGAGCTACTGATGCCCAGCTCCAAGGAAGACTATTTTTGTCAATCGTGGGGCCTGAACTCTGGGCCTGGGCGCTGTCCCTCAGCTCTTCAGCCCAAGGCTAGCATTCTACCACTTGAGCCACAGAGCCACTTCCGGCTTTTTCTGCTTATGTGGTGCTGAGGAATTGAACCCAGAGCCCCATGCATGTAAGGCAAGCACTTTACCACTGAGCCACCTTCTCAGCCCCCAAGGAAGAATTTTAATTAAAAAAATCTGTATATCCTGATACAGATATGTAAAAATGTACATGTAAGAGGAAATGGTAGATTCAAGTATTGGTAGTAGGATAGAATAGTCTTATTTTTACAAAACGGATTTACATGTTTTAGAAAATACTGAAAAGATAAACATTATTTCTCTAGAGGAAGTGATCTGTGCATATATGCATATATGTATGTTTTTTTAACAAAAATTAGCAATCTAAAAATGTGTAAATAGATAAAATAATCCCCCCAAACGTGCTGCAAGTACCTTTGTGAAATTAACACCTATCAGTCAAAAGACAAGGGAATCATTGGTCTTATAAAAAAGGGGGTGTGTGGTGCCGGAGGCTAGTGGCTCACCCCTGTAAGCCTAGCTACTTAGGAGGTTGAGATCCGATGTGAACAGTTCAAATTCAGACCAGGCGGGAAAGTCTGTGAGGCTCTTAAATGCCAGAAGTAGAGCTGTGGCTCAAACGGTGATGTGCTGACCTTGAGGAACAGTGCCCAGGCCCTGAGTTCAAGCCCCAGAACCAGCACACAAAAGGTATGGCTATTTTAACATTTTACACAGTATATTCTTTATGTCTCACAGTATTTTTAAAAGGCATAAAATAGGCATGGCATATTCAAATAACAATATTTCCATTAGTATCAAAAGCAGTAATGAAATGGAAAGTGAAGGATTTTTCAGTCTGATTTTGTAAGTTACAACTTTAGGCTAAAGTACTTAATAAATTAATATTGCCTGTGTAAGTAAATATTATCATTGATATATAAATAATACAAAATAATGGCATGCTAAATCTAGTTTTATATTTAAATAAACTTCATTCTGGCTGGGCACTTCTGGCTTATACTTGCAATTCTAGCTACTCAGGAGGCTGAGTTCTAAGGATCACAGTTCCAAAGACAGTCCAGTCAAAAAGTTCATGAGCCTCTTATCTTTAATTAATCACCAAAAAGTCAGATGTGGAGTTGTGGCACAAGTGGTAGAGTACTAGCCCTGAACAAAAAAGCTAAGAGATAGTGCCTAGGCCCTGAGTTCAAGCTCCAGTACTGGCCCCCAAAATAAATAAACTTCATTCTTGTAGTATTAAAAACCATTATATAAAATAGTGGAAATAAACTTTAAAAGGTCCTACCTATCATCCAATTTTCCTACCCTGCTCCTGATAATTATATACCTTACCCCATGCTGGGATTAGACATCATAACCTTCTCATTGGAAAAAAATAAGATTAATAAAAAGGAAGCTTCACCAGCACAACCATGTTCATTGCTGCATTGTTTACCATAGTCAAGATATGGAATAAATCCAGATGCCCCTCAGTGGACAAATGGATGAAGAAAATGTGGTACATATACTCAATTGAATTATATTCATCCATCAGAAAGAATAATATTGTACCATTCATAAGGAAATGGAAAGACTTCGAAGAAATTATATTAAATGAAGTAAGCCAGATCCAAAGAAACATAGGTTTCATGGTTTCCCTCGTTTTTGGCAACTAGAATATTGCCTATAAATCTGAAAGCAAACACAATGGAGGTTATAATAAATATACACCAGGACATGATAAATTATACAGGTCTCTAAGCATTCACACAGAGACCAAGGGAGGATATTCTCAGGAGAGGATCACAAAGGTGCAACAGTTATGTGCATCTGATCATATAAAATATTATTTATCGAAATGAAGTCTAAGGAATGATAACTGGAGGTTATTTTTCTTTGTTGCTATTTTTGTTTTCTTTTCCTTTTGTGTTGTTTGTTCATTTATCTGTCATGGAGAGGGCAAGGAGAGACAGAAATGGTGGGACAAAGGGTGAAAAATGGAGGAGGGATACTTACTAGACACTATGTTGAAAGTGAACTATACAACTTATGGGTGGGGTGAGGGGCAACTGGGAGAGAGGGAGAAGGCATGACATTGTTCAAAAAGAAATGTATGGCCTGGGAATGTGGTTAGTGGTAGAGTGCTTGTGTAGCATGCATGAAGCCCTGGGTTCAATTCCTCAGTATCATAGAAAAAGCCAGAATTGATACTGTGGCTCAAGTGGTAGAGTGCTAGGCTCGAGTAAAAGAAGCTCAGGGGCAGTGCCCAGGCCTTGAGTTCAAGCCCCAGGAGTAGCAAAAAAAAGAAATGTACTCTTTATCTGACTTTTGTAACTGTAACCCTTGCCTTGAATGCTTGCCTTGAATGCCAGAGGCCCTGGGTTCGATTCCTCAGCACCACATAAGCAAAAAAAAGAAAAAAGAAAAAAGCCGGAAGTGGCGCTGTGGCTCAAGTGGTAGAGCGCTAGCCTTGAGCTGAAGAGCTGAAGGACAGTGCCCAGGCCGAGTTCAGGCCCCAGGACCGACCCAAAAAATAAATAAATAAATAAAAAGGAAGCTTCTCTTAGGGCTGTAGTGATTATTCCTAGGGCAAAGTAATCTCAAAGAGCTCTAAATCTGTTTATGCAGACTTGCGAAAACTGTTTGAAATGAAATAAATAAATACATGTGGGAAGAATGGTGAGTAGGGAAAAACACCTAGGATTGGGAATATCAGGCTGATGGGGAGAAGGGTAAGTACTTACGGGAGTGGTGCTAAGTGATATGCTAATTGCAAGGATATCCATCTGCAGAAAGGATGTTAAGACTTGGATACATAAGGAGTGGGTTTGGCAGACTCTGAGTCTTACAATTCATATTTCAATGATTCAACCCATGAGTGAATCAGTTCCTTTTTCAGTATTTTACTGGAGCTACCAGTATGTTTTACATTTATTGAAAATACACTTACTTGTAAAGTTCTCATGACACACACTTCTCATAGCTTTCAATAGTTGGCCAATTAGGCACAGCATGGTAGAGACTCAACAAGCATTGATAAGACTAAAAAAAAAGTTATAGAGATAGTATATATCTCTGCCTAGGAATAATTAAGCATAAAGGGAGTTGATTTTTAGTTTATGCCAGCTTTGAAGAAATATTCATTTCATCCCTAAATAAGCTTTTTGATTTGTCAGTACATTATTAGGGTTTAAACTCAGGGCTCAGGGCTTGCTACACATACATTCTACCTCTGAACCATGGCTCTAGCACTTTTTTGTGATGGTTATGTTGAGACAGGGTCTTACTCTCAACCCAAGCACATGCTTGGACCACATTCTGTGTATTTAGTCTTCTAATCATAGCTTAGAAGCCAGGTGTACTTCACCACTTTCAGCTTCTTTCTGTTGAAATGAGTGTCTGATAGAATTTTCTGCCCAGGGTAGCCTGGAACAGAAATCCTCCCAGTCTGAGTCCCTTACATATTTTAGGATGACCAGGCATGTGCTATCATTCTCGGCTATGGGTTCAGAAAGGGATCTCACAGTCTTTTATGACTGGGCTGGACTTAAGAAAAGATCATCCAGTTCTCAGTCTCCCAAGTAGATAGGATGACAAGCCTGAGCAATGAGAGCCTGGCTGTAAGTAAACTTATTATTTTCTAAAAATTTATTCTGTGCTGTTCCTGGGGCTTGAACTCAGGGTCTAAGAACTGTCCTTGAGATTTTATGCTCAAGGCTAGCACTCTAATACTGAGCCACAGCTCCACTTCTGGCTTTTTTGTGGTTTATTGGAGATAAGAGTCTCACAGACTTTCTTAACAGATCTGGCTTTTTGAACTATGATTATCAGATCTCAACCTCCTACATAGCTGTGATTACAGGCGTAAGCCACTGATGTCTGACTTGTAAGTAAACCTTAAAGAATAAATTAAGTAAGGCATGGTGGCACATATCTAAACACATGAATATTACTATACCCAGGCTTCAACACTTAATTCCCATTTTATGTCCTTCATATATATATATATATATATATATATATATATATATGTATATGTATATATATACATATATATATATGATATATTTGAAAAAATTCCCACTCTTTCTGGTCTCAGTAGATTCATGAAGTAGTTGTCAAAACACCACAGTGTAACAAATTAAATGCTTAAATTCACTATTTTAAGGCATAACAACCATCTTAATTTTTTTTTTAATTTTACATTAAAGCTGTAACAATTTGGTTCTATAACAGTCAAATATAATGATGACTTGTGAGATGCAGAACAGCCATAGAACCATAGCTTACATTGGCAAAGTGAGTTAAATGGCCTCCTTGGGAATAACAGTATTTTCTTTGGAGAGAGAAAAACTTACATGAGAATTCCTCACTAGTTATTAAGTTGTGAGTATTCAGTACTTTGGGAAACATCCTGAAGAGTGATCTAGGCGTAGAGAAACAGTAGATACTGGAGCCAAACCTAAAACAAAAAATAATTATCAGATACACGTTGTTGAAAAAACAAACGTTTTTAGAAGACACCACTATCACAAGATTCATTTAAAGTAAGGAAGCCGGGCTCTGGTGGCTCATGTCTGTAATTCTAGCTACTTCGTAAGCTGAGATCTGAGATTCATGCTCTGTAACCAGTTGGGGCATGAAAGTCTATGTGATTTTGATTTTCAATTAATCACCAAAAATGCCAGAGGTAGAGCTGTGTCTGGAGTGGTAGAGCATTAGTTTTGAGCAAAAAAAAAAAAAGCTAAGGAACAGTGACCAGACCCTGAGTTCAAGCTCTAGAATAGCAGAAAAAAGAAGGCAAGAAAAAGCAAGAACCCTGAAAACTAATAGATAAAAACAAGTATTAGTAAAAACCTGATTACAAAAATATCTTGGTAGAACTGTTTAGGATAGCCAGCCTTCTAGCACTATCATAACAGAACAAACAAAAACCCAATGTGACTGAAAAAAAAAAAATCGATGTAAGAAAGACATCCATTCCCATAGCTGTAGTAGAAGAAGTCCTGCAAAACTGTTCCTCAGTGAACATCCTTAACAGGCAGAAAGTATTTTTTAAATTGAAAACTGGAAATTGTCCTAAGGGCATACAGCAAATGACTAAGTATTCACAAAAACCTGCCCACTCCTCTCAATCAAGGGTACAATATCTCAATGGGAGGGACAAGCAGCCAACACTTCATACCACCTTCAAATAAGATTCGAAGGTGTAGAATTATTAGTGAGTACAGCCAAGAATTTGGGGGCTAAATCTGTTCACCAGCCCCCATTTATTTGGATAGAGGCTTCACCCTAGGCACAAATAACTGAGAATACTGAGTTCAGAATCACCTTCACCCTGATTACCTCAACCAAGCTCACTTGTAGGGCTAAGTTCCACATTTGAAGAGGTAATCAAGAAAACAATCGGCTACTACCACAGCCCAGCCCCTGAAGCAATGGCTCAAAGATTTAGCCTTAGGTTAAAGAACGTTCAGAAGAACAGAAAGGTCCCAAGCTATCTCCTAAAGAAATATGTTTATTTCAAACAGAATATGAGGAAGTTCAAGCTGAAGAATTCCCTATTGAAAAAATCAAAGATTTGGGGAAAAAAGAAACAGAAACAAAAAAAAAAAGAAAAGAAAAATGAATTGGTAGTAAGCAATTAAACTTTTTAAGGGCAATAATTCAGACTGTAAGTCAGCTAGCTTATCAGAAGGAACCAGGGCAAAAGAGAAGTTGAAAAGAACTGTCCTGACACCAGAAGAATTAGGCAGTGATATATGCTGCATCATAAATAAATTGTGGAAGTAAAAGGCTAAATGAAAGAAACCAGACAAAAAAAGCCACATATTGCATGATTCTATTTATGAAATATCCAGAATAGCCAAATCCATAGAGAGAAAGTATATTAGTTACCAGAGGATGGAAGAGCGGGTAATGGAAAGTGACTGCTAATAGTACAGGGTTTCTTTTGGGGGTAATGAAAATATCTTCATATTACATAGTGGTGATGGTTACACACTCTGTGAGTATATTAAAAAGCACCGATTTGTACATTTTCAAAGGATGAATTTTAAGATGTGAATTATGCCTCAATTATGCTGTTATTAAAAAACAAATTAGCATCTCGAGAAGCAGAAAAAGCATTTGATAAAATCCAGCAGCCTTTCATTATAAAACATTCAACATGATAGGAAGAGAAGGGGACTTCTTCATCTCTCAAATGAACAACACCAACCTTCATTACTGATTTTTTTAATTGTGCTATTTGTTTATTTGTTGTGCTGGGGCTTGAACTCAGGGTACTGTCCTTTGTTGAAGGCTGGCTCTGTACCACTTGAGCTACACTTCCATTTCTTATTTTTTTAGTGATTAATTGGAGTTGAATCTCATGGACATTTTTGACTGGGCTGGTTTCAAACCTTGATCCTCAGCTCTCAGCCTCCTGAGTAGCTAGGATTACAGGTGTGAGCCAGCAGCATGTGGCTCACTATATATATATATATATATATATACACACACACACATATATACTATACACTATATATACGATACACTATAAACATACTATACACTATATATACATATTTATATACATATATGTTTATACATATACACACATACACTATATACATACATACATATATGTATACACATATGCATATATACATATATGTATATATACATATACACTATATATAATATATGCACATATACATATATACACACATATATACATATATATATAAGTATATGTCTATATCCAGAGGATAGCATAAAATGCTTACCACACTCCATCTCTAAATGTAAGACTGGAGGTATGGCTCAACTGGTAGAGCACTAGCCCAAAGCGAGCAAGCTAAGAAAGAGTCCAAGGGTATATAACAGGTGTATTTATTTGTCATATGGTTATATGTTGTAAAAACCTCTTACACATTCATCATTGGCTTTTTTGTTTTTACTTTATATGAAGACAAATCTTTTCACCATTTTTATGGTCTAGGGTCTCCATATCATGTTCAAAAGAACTTCCTTCTGCATATAAAAAAGGTGTTCAATCTAATGTTTAAGAGAAAACTGCAAATTATTACTACATTGAGAACAATTTCACAGAACAGATAACAAGAACTTTAAATCTAGTAACACATACTGTGAAGAAAAAAGGAGTCTTGCAGGTTCCTAACAGGAGTGTAAATTGATCCAACTCCTGTGGAAAACAAGGGGTCAATGTTTTTAAAATTACAAATGCGTCTATCTTTTGAACCAGAAGCGTTTGTTCTGGAAATGTACTTTATGCTACTGAAAATTGATTCAAATGGCAAGTTTTGTTTTGCCATAATAAAATTGTACTCACACATATGTAGATGTAGTTGTACACTTACAAAGTAACACGGAAATGGTATGCATTACATCACTGTATTAGCAAAAGAGGAAACAACCCAAATACAATCATCAAGAGAGTGTATATACAAATCACAGTACATGCAGACCCAGCCCATGGAATAGTATGATGCTATAGAAAAATACACAGCTCTCCATATACTGACTGATGTGGAAAAAATGCAAAATGTGTTGAGTAGGAATAATATAAAATTTTAACTCTAAAACTTAGAGCACAAACAGTATTTTCACAATAAAAAAATTTTAAAAAATTAGAGCATAGATTATAGTAGATTATATAGATTATAATATTTACGTCAAAAGGTAGAAAGTTATGAATACATATATGCTTTTTGTCATCAAATCCATGGAGAAATTGGAAAGATATATATAAAATATAATTTACCATGGCTGAGTATGGGAAGGGAACAAAGGTAATCTAGTACATATGAGGGACAGTATGCTTGTTTATAATATAGCTTTATTTTAGAATCACTTGTTTCTTTGAAAATGACACACAAATGTTCCTCTCACCAATGCAAGAAATATTGTTCATACATCTTCAAAAAATTATGGTTTTATTTTCTACCTTTAATTCATGTAAAATTATGATTATTTTTTATAATATTCTCTTCAACAAGCACTTAGTCAACAACTATTGCAACCCATTTATTTATTATTCCATCCCCTTCCCTTTATAATGGCACTTTTGTAAACACAGGTTTGTTTCTGTGACTTAAAATACTTTACTGATTTTTCTTTCTACCTCTGTCCCATAACAGAGTTCCAGTTATTGTAGCCCTAGAACTCATTTATTTTTACATTATGTAACATTTTGAATTTACAGGAAGGAAATAAATTATACATTTTCACCATTTCCCTGCAAATACTCCATCATCATTTGCCTTATAGAACAACACGTATGGATAGTCCCATGCATTAATGCATCCATTTAAATTTTAGAATCTTGTCAAGTTCTTCCTTCTTTTCCTTCTCCCCAAAACTCCCATTATAACCTTACAGGGATTGCATTAAACATTCAGATTAATTTGGAGATAAGGGATATTTTTATATTATGTGTCTGCCAGTTCAGCAAGTCTTTTCATTATTCATCCCAAGCAAAATGTTGTGGTTTTCTTCCACTCAGTAATGCACAGTTTTAAAAGTTTATCCCTAGTCATGTATTTCATACTTTAGGCCAAAATTGTTAATTGGAGTTTTCTCCATTATGTTTCCCAACAACTATTGCTTAAACATAGAGAAGCTATTGATTTTTGTATTATATATTTTGTCACTGGCCAGACTGCTGAAATCTCTTCACTGGCTCTAATTAAATTTATACTTGATTTATGCCCATATTTTAAAATCTTGATCATTTGTCTCAGACATTGGCACTGTTTCAAGGTCTGACCTTAAATTACATATCTAGAGATACCTAAGGAAGCAAATACCACTTCATATCTTCATATAATTTCTTTTAAGTTAAATGAGTCTTACTCCAATCTATAGAGAGATTTAAAGCTAAGAGCCAGTGGCTCATGCCTACCGTCCTATCTCCTTAGGTGGTAAGAGATCTGAAGATCATGATTCAAATTCAGCCTGACCAGGAAAGTCTGCTTATCTCCAATTCACCACCAAAAAGCTGGAAGTGGAGCTGTGGCATGAGGTTAAAAAAAAAAGAAAGCTCAGGGACAATGCCCAGGACCCAAATTCAAGCCCCAGGACCAGTACAAAAAAAGAAAAAGGATTTAAGACACAAAATTTTATTTTTCTTTATAGGATTGGAGTACTTTCTCAAAACAGAACTAATAATACTGATGGGACTGATAATAATATTTTGTGATAGTTGCTCTATGCACAACAGGATGTTTAAGCAGTGTGCTTGAGGTCTGCCCCATTGATGCCACTAATCCCTCCCTAGTCTTGACAACCAAAATGTTTTCTGGCATAGTTAGATATCACCAGGAAAGAAAGTTGGGAGCAAAGTTACCTCCAGTAAAGAATAACTGGTCTAGAAGAATAATTTGAATAATAATTTCCTCAGTGTAGTGACATATTGATTCTTCAATCAGCCTTAATTCCTTGTGTTTAAAAATACAAGAAGAGGGGCTGGGAAGGTGGCTCAGTGGTAGAGTGCTTGCCTTGCATGCATGAGGCCCTGGATTCAATTCCTCAGCACCACATAAGCAAAAAGAAAAAAGCTGGAAGTGGTGCTGTGGCTCAAGTGGTAGAGTGCTAGCCTTGAGCTGAAGAGCTGAGGAACAGTGTCCAGCCCCAGAGTTCAGGCCCCATGACTGGACACCCCCCCCCAAAAAAAAGAATACAAGAAGAATTGGGGTGTGGTTGAGTGCTTGTTTAGGTATTTTTGAGGCTCTAGATTTGCTCCTCAGCAATGCTATATATACATGATAGATGATGGATACATGAAAATTCCTACTACCTCAAGAATAGAATTTTTTTTGTTCTTTTTTATGTCTGGGTCCAAAACTCGAACTCAGTACCTGCAACTTTGGATCATTGGCTAGCACTCTACCAACTGAGCCATACCTCCAGCCTCAGCATTAATTAGCTAAGATTTTTAAAAATTCAAATGGGAAAAAGCAGCCTTATACCACAAGATGGAAGAGCATGTTATATTCATAAATATAGTGACACTAGAACAATAAAGGGCAGATAAATGAAACAGACTAAGTCCAGAAGCAAAGTAAAATATAATAATTCAGAATATCAGGAAAAGATGTCTAACAGAATAGTTCAACTCACTAACAATTTAGAAAAATTGAGATTCTTAAATATATAAAGCATAAAAACCACTAATAATAAGCTCAGAGAAAACTAGATTTATGAAAGATTGTAGAAATTAGAATCTTAACTCCATTTCCAGAAATATTTGGCAAACATACTTTTCCCTCTTTCTCTTTCCAGATACAACTAAAACTGAACATGATGTATAAAACACAAAAGGCCTTGAATTGTGGAGAAAAGGCAAATGGGCTAGGTATCTCAAGACCAAAGGAATAGAGGACTAGTAACTTCCTTAGGTCTATTTTACTTTGTTTTCCCTTTTTGCTGTGACTGGGGATTGAAATCAAGGCCTCATGCTCTCACTTCACTTTTTTCCTCAGGCTACTACTTACCACTCTACAACTTGAGCCACAGCTCCACTTCTGGTTAATTGGAGTTATCAGTATCTTGGACTTTCCTGCCCTGACTGGCTTCAAACCAAAATCCCCAGATAACGTCTTCATGTGTAACTAGAATACAGGAGTAAGCCACCAATGCCTGGCTAAAATAAGCCATCTTCGATACCAAAGGAACACTGTTCCTTTCCAAGGAATTAGAAATAATAAAGCAATTTGAATGGACTATTAACATATATATTCAATAAATTCAAAGGTCTTGAGAAAAAAAGACATAAAAAAACCCAAACCAATAAATGTAAGGGGAAAAAAGATCCATTAAGTGAGTATCAATTAGAAATGCAGTAAAAATGCAAGAAAAGAAGGGAGAGAAATAATTTTTTAAAGAGGGCTGGAGGTGTGGCTCAAGCAGTATAATACTTGCCTGGCATACACAAGGCCCTGAGTTCAATCCCTAGAACTACCCAAATACACAAATAATTGCTAAGCAATAACAAAAAATAAAAATGCTCAAGAGATAGTCTTAAAAGGCTAGATACAGCTAAAGAGAAGAAAACAATCAGTGAATTAGAAAACAGAAGAAACTGTCAGAACCCAGGGCATATAAAGTGATGAGAAAGAAGAGAGAAATTAAAGATAACCTAATTTTTATCCAGAAGGAATGCATAAATAAAAACCAAAATGGCAGAGACAATATTAATAGGGTTAACAAATAATATTGCTAGAACTGAAGTAAAATTATTCCTTAGATTTAGAAGGCTACCAAATACAAGTAAGAAACACTTCACCACCATGTATACATATATAAACCCATCTATCTATATCCACATCTATATACATATATACATTGTATTATATATTATATACTCTATATTGAAATGGTAGAATAGTAAGTGCAGAGAAAAATTCTGAGACTTACCTGAGAAATGAAATGATTTACCTAATAGGCAGTAATAACAAGACTGACAGCAGGCTCTTCCTTATCAACAATAAAAGTTGGAAGACAATAGAAAAACATCTCAAAGTTCTATGAGAACAATCATTCTGAATTTATAATCCTAATCTAACCAAGATGAATAGAGTAAAATGTGTCTAAATATTAACTTTTTATGTGCCAGTCTTGGGGTCTATTCCTGAGCTTTTAGCCACAGCTCCACAGTCAGCTTTTCTGGTGCTTATTTGGAGAAGAGTCTCAGGGACTTTGCTGCTTGGGCTGGGTTCAAACCATGATCCTCAGATCTCAGCCTCCTGAGAAGCTAAGCTTACAGGTGTGAGCCCTCGCACCTGGCTAAAAATTAACTTTTATACAACAGTTATGAGAGGTAATATTATATAACCATTTTAAAAATTATTTCATCAAAGCAAAAAGTTTCATTATTTTATGTGCTACTCACTAGGAAAGAAAGGGGAAACAACATAACTAGTCATCATTTCTCATCATTTTCATTTATTTATTTATTTTTTTTTGCTGATCCTGGGGCTTCAACTTAAGGTCTGGGCACTGCCCCTGAGCTTTTTTTTTTTTTTTGTTGGTCGTGAGGCTTGAGCTCCGGGCCTGGGTGCTGTCCCTGCACCTTCAGCTCAAGGCGAGTGCTCTACCACTTGAGCCATAGCACCACTTCCGGTTTTCTAGTGGTTTATTGGAGATAAGAGTCTCATGGACTTTCCTGCTCCGGCTGGCTTTGAATGGTGATTCTCAGATCTCAGCCTCCTGAGTAGCTAAGATTATAGGCATGTGCCACCGGCACCCCACCCCTGAGCTTCTTTTGCTCAAAGCTATAACACTATACCAATTGAACCACAGTGCCACTTTTTCCAAGCAATTTATTGGAGATAAAAGTCTCATGGACTTTCCTGCCTGGCTGGCTTTGAACCTTGATCCTCAGATCTCAGTCTCCTGAGTAGCTAGGGTTATGGCTCACATTTTACTTTTTCATTGATTTTTTGAAACACATAGACACTAAAGGAAGCATAAGCAAAGCAGTATGATTAAGGTATTGTATCTTTACTATGTTTCACATTCAAAATCCTATTTCCAACTCAATAGTCTTGGCCTGTTCTAGGTCATCAAGAGCACTGTTGAAATAGCATATTTTTACTCAGTACTGAGGTCCTCAAGCTTTCTAGGCTAGTAACCTTGGTTGAACCACACCCTCAGCCCTTTTGTTTGTATTGTTTTCCAAATAGGGTCTCTTCTAGGAAAAATGTGCCTGTATCTGCAGAGTAGCTGGGATTACAGATGTGCACCATACCATGCACCACTGAAGCAGCATTCTATAAAAGAACTAAAATACACTTTTGCTATATTCCTTTTTGAAAATGCCGGTTGTGGGGCTTGAACTCAAGGCTTGGGTGTTGTCCCTGAGCCTCTGTGTGCTCAAGGCTATTGCTCTACCATTGAGCCATAGCACCACTTCTAGTTTTTGAGTGGTTAATTGGAGATAAGAGTCTTCCAGGGGACTTTTCTGCCCAGATTGGCTTCGAACCGTGATACTCGTATCTCAGCCTCCTGAGCAGCTAGGATTACAGGCATGAGCCACCTGTATCTGGCTTTTTTGCTATTTTCTAAAGCCAGCTTTTGCATATTAGCCTTTTCTCCCATGTCTTCATATAAATAACTAAATGTGATTCACCATATGTCCATTTTCTCTCTACAACTACTAGTTTCTAGAAGAGAATCACAGGTTTTGCACCCCAACCAATCAACATGCAAGTTGTAACTCCAGATTTGAGTTAGATATTATCAATCAATAATTCCTATCTTTTTCACAAACAGGACATTAGTACACTTTGATGCTCCTATGTAAGATCCCTTTTTCTGCCACAGCTACCTGTTGGCTATCAACAGGTACATTTATCTTTGCCTTGTTAAGCTCTTCTGGAAAACCTATGTTCCACTTCTAACATGTCACCTAATAGCTTAAAAGTGAACAAAACCACACCTTTACCTGTGAAGTAGTTTATAGTTTTATTTTAGGTGACATATGCTAACAAACAAACAAACAAAACTGGATAGTAAAAAAGCTGCAGAAAACTCACCAGAGCTCACTGGAAAGACTACTGTAAGGCATAGGCAGAGGTTCTTAGTCTGGCACTGCAACCAGAATGGGGCTTGCTGAATTTAGCTACAGGACTTTAAAGGGAAAATCAATGCAATGAGTGCTGATGCCTCTAGAATGTAGCAGTCTCTTGAAAGCATGGATGCCCAGTTTCCTTACTTCTGACACTCCAGCAGTTCTACTAAGTGCATAAACTATTTCAAAAGAAATAAGTTTTCTAAGGACTCTGCATATTTTACCTTACCTAATTTAATTTAATAATTGAAAGTGCTATGTGAAAGCATCCAGCATATGATGATGGGGTTGTTATTGCTGTCAGTGAAGAATCAGCAAATCAAGGATAATTGTGGAGCACTCTCACCTGGCCTGGAGAGTAAACATAAATTGGATTGCAAATTACTATTCCAAACCAGTTACTACACATTGATCTCCTTTATCAGCATGCAAATTATCTGCAATATGTATTACCTATTGTCATTTGTTGATCCTGGGAGTCTTTGGGTAGGAAACTGCTATAGGATCAATAAATGATGACAGGGCTCTTAAGGACGCTACATTTTACCACTCAAGATCTTAAATTATTTTGTAATATTAAAAAATCCTAAAAACAAAAAGGGAAGCACTTACTGAATCTCAAATCCCTCTTCTTTAGTGACTGAACAACAAATCAGAATGGGACTTCAAGCTCTGTCCTGTAAGCTGTGGAAACTGAGGCATGAAAATGAGTGAACATCTTTCCTAAGATCAAGAGACTAGTAAATAAGGGAACTAAACACATTATGTCTATTTTAATATTAGCATGAACAAATTAAGGTAAAACTATTAAAAATATCAAAAGGCAGCCACAATATGAATTCAAGCCTGGGTACCTATATGATAGCTGTTTTAGCATGAATGTGAAGGATCTTCTGTCTCAAAAAGTATGGGATTGGGAGGGGATTATTCATACCACTATTTCCACACATTTCCTCAAGAAATGATTGTCAAGACGTAGCTAACATAGAAGCTCATGTATATAACTTATTAAAAATTGTTTGTGCTTTCTTGGAAGCAAATAAACCAATCTCCCTTAGAGGCTGTATTTTCCCTAACTTGTCTAGTTACTTGACAACCATCAAGTTCCATGAGTGTACTTCACCTCCTCAAGAGCATCATGACTAAGAGATCTGCCTTGAAAATTCATGCAATGTGATTAGTTATGTTATGGAACCACTTCTACAAATAGCAGTCTCTCAAGATACATGTATGTGGTTCTCTAACATATTCATTCATTAGAGAGAAAGAAAAGCAAGAGTAAAGAACAAATTCACTGAAGAAAACCCTATGTCTCTAAGATATAAAGCCTTCCAGAAAAAGGTCTGAAGAACAAGGGAAAAAAAATCAAAGCCTCCTAGTACAGAATTTGCTACTAATATTTATGGATGCCAATTCCTGAAGTAAAAATCAAGTTAATATTTTACTCTAAGTAAGTCTCCAAAAACAAATGGATATGGAGGGGTGAAGTTTACAGACATTTGGAGAGATTAAACTTAGAATGGTGATCATTTTATCGGATACCAAAACAAAATATGGGGCTTCTGAAAATGATATACCAGTTTGAGGTTCATATTAAATATCTTAAGCAGGAAATTTCACTTTAAATCCTTCTTTGCCTTCATACTGTAACTTTTCAAAGCCATAATGTCAAAATCAAGTTTTAAGAGCTAGAGAAAGTGTATTTATTGTTGTTTTATTTTGCTACTTGATGGCACGAAGGCTTAAACTCGAGTACTGAATTCACTTGGCATCATGCTAGCTCACTTGAGCCATACCTCCAATTCATCTTTTTACTTGGCAATTGGAGATGGAGTCATAGGGGCTCCAGGCTCACTTCAAACCATGATTCTCCATGTCTTGGCTTCCTGAGTAGCTAAGATTACAGGTGTGAGCCACTGATTATAGTGCACAGCTAGAAAAAGTTGTGTTTTTTTTAAACTCCAAAACCAAGATAAGTTTTCTAAATAATGAAAGCCTGAGGTCTGGGGTGGTATCTCAGTGGTACAGCACTTTTCTGGCATGTGTGAGGCCCTAGGTTCAATCCCCAGCATTGCAAAAATAAGTGTGATATAGCAGAAGACTGAAAATTTATATGAATGAGGTCCCACTTTCAGTGAACTACCTTAACAGTTACAAAATTTGAAAAGGAAAGGCCAGGGTGGTCTCAAAAGGGAGGATAGTGGAAGGACTTAAGATACCATCTTGAAGAAGCTGAGCCCAAGGGACTGCAGGCATACAGAGTGAAGACTGACAGGGCCTCCAAACCCATGTGGAAAGCAGGTGGATGGACCCAAGAGAGAGGAGGGAAGAAGAGTTATGGACCGGTTAGAAGGGCAAAAGATGAAAAAACGTGAGAGAATAAGTGAAGAAAAAAGGTGAAAGGTATGCAAATGTTAAACATAGTTTAAATGTTAAATATAGTTTAGAAATGTGCAGATTAGCCTAGAGCTGATAGCTCATACTTGTAATACTAGCTACTCACAAGGCTTAGATCTGAGGATCAAAGTTCAAAGCCAGCCTGGGCAATAAAGTCTGTGAGACTCCTTTCTCCAATCAATCATCGGAAAGCTGAAGTGGAACTGTGGCTCAAGTGGTAGAGCAATGGCCTTGAGCAAAAAAGCTTAAGACAGTGTTCAGACCAACTTCAAGTCCCAGAACTGGTACCAAAAAATGCACATATTTAGAAGAACAGGGCCCCAAACATTGGAGAAATATAGAAAAAAAGAGAAAGAACAGGGAAAAAACTGGAGAAGACTGAATTATGGTATTCAAAATTAAAATCCTTTACTCTTTTATAAGTATGATAAGCAAAGTTTTTTTTTTTAATTTGTCAGTATTAGGGTTTGAACTCACGGCCTCACAATTGTTAGGTAGGCACTCTACAGCTGAGCTACACATCCAGGCCTTTTTTTGAGCTTGTTATTTTCAAGATAGGGTCTTACTTCCTGCTGAGGAGTGTACCTGGATCTCGATCTTCCTATTTTGCATTTCCTACTAAAGATACATGCCATAATGCCCAGTTTCTTACCTATGATAGTCTTATAGTCTTTTCTGCAAAGGGCTGGCCTGGAACTGTGATCCTCCTGATGTCAGCCTACCAAATACTAGCGTTAAAGTATGAGCACTGGCACTCAGTTAAAGCTGTCATTTAAACAAGTCAAAAACTGCCAGGAGTGGTGCTGGTGGCTCACATCTGTAATCCTAGCTACTCAGGAGGCTGAGACCTGAGGATCATGGTTCAAGTTTCAAAGTCAGCTCAGGCAGGAAAGTCCATGAGACTCATCTCCAATTAACCAGCAGAAAACCAGAAGTGGCACTGTGGCTCAAGTGGTAGAGTGCTAGCCTTGAGCTGAAGACCTCAGGGTCAGTGCCCAGGCCCAGATTTCAAGCCCCATGACTGATGAAAACAAAACAAAACAAAACTGCCAGGTGTGGTGGTTCAAGCCTGTAATCCTAGCTATTTATGAGGCTGGTATTTGAGAATCAAGGTTCAAGGTCGGTCTAGGCAAGAAAAAGTCTTAAGATTCTATCCCAACCAATAACTGGACACAGTAGCACTCACCTGTCATCCCAGTAACATGAAGATGCATAACTAAAAGAATCACAGTCGAAGCTAGCTTAGGCATAAAAGGAAGACACAATCTGAAAAATTGTAACTGGCCAGATGCCAGTGGCTCATGTCTGTAATCCTAGCTATTCAGATGGCTGAGAACTGGAGAGTCTGTTTCACATCCAGCCCAGGCTGAAAAGTCTACAAGACTCCTTCTCCAAAATAACCAGGAAATTATGTGTACTTTAAAAATATGAACATGATTTCTAGTCTTTCAAATCAACTTCTCTATTTTACCACAGAAAGATTTGCCTTTAATAAAAAGTACCCTTGGGAGGAAATAAAATAATCAGAAAAAAGCCAGGTAGGAGGCATGGCTTAAGTGGTAGAACACTAGCTGAATAAGCAAGCCAAACAAATTGCAAGGACCTTAGCTAGTCCAAACTCTGATGCTCGTGAAAACAAAACAAACAAAAAAACAACAAAAAACAAGCAACACAAAAAGGGCTTGCAGTGTGGATAAAGTGGCTAAAACACCTGTTTAGTGAGTGCGAAGCCTTGAGTTAATCAACCCCTAAAAAAATCTTACAAAAAAAAAAAATAATGTGACAGCTCCCAGGCCCAGAGTTCAGGCCCCATGACAGGACCAAAAAAAAAAAAAAATCTGGTTAACGTAACTTGAAGTCTTCATTGTTACTATTTTCAGAAACTCTCTCCACAAAAAAATAAAGCTATCAAGTATATGCTTTTGGAAGATAAACATGATTCTTGTTTGGAATTTTACATTTTTATTTTGGTAAATTATACAAAACATAAAAGTCGCCACATTATTGTTAAGTACAAATTCAATGGCACTAAGTACATTCACTATGCCATTTAACTCTCATCAGTATTAGAAAACGTTTTCATCTTCCCAAACAGAAACTACATTGCTTGAATTCATTCTCTCTACTCCCAAACCTGGCAATCCCTCTTACATTCTGTATCTGAATTTCCTCATTCTATGTACTTCATGTAAGTGAGGAAATACGTGTCTGATTTATATATGAATATTTGTACAGATTTAAAAAAATCCCTGCAAACAACCAACAGAGACACAGGAATGAAGATTTTAAAAAGGGATATTGTCATGCAATAGAATACAGAAATAAAAATAGATACAGTTAAAAGACTTAAAAAAACTGTATTGGCCATAAAATGTTACAGTAGAGTAACTCCAGTACACCATTTATATAAATGTGAAGGACACAAACATATATTACAATTCATTTATGGCAACATTTCAGTGCACTTCATAAAAGCAATTATCTGGAATGGGAAGGAAATGAAACTAGAAAGGTATAGAATGAGGTGGCCGTGCTGATTTACTTTCTTTTTAAAAAATGGGGGGGGGGGGAGGGGGTTGAAGGAGTAGCTCTGTGGTAGTCAGTATATTTGAGGTCCTAGGTTCAATCTCCAGTTTAACAAAAAGCAGCACCTGGAAAATGCTAATAATAGTTAAATATTTGGTGAGTATATGAGTGATGATGGATAGTTGTATTTTTCTGTTCAAAGTATTGCACAATTTTTTTTCTGGGCCATGGAGCTTGAACTCAGGGCCCAGGTGCTGTACCTGACCTTTTTTGCTCAAGGCTAGTGCTCTACCAATTTGAGCCACTTCTGGTTTTCTGGTGGTTAATTGGAGATGAGTCTCACATTGAGGCCAAAGGAGGATAGGAGTAGATGACAAAGGCTAAATAGCTATGTGCATATGATTGTATAAAATAGTATTTTCTGAAATGAACTCCAAGGAAAGGAAACAAGAGGTTTTTTTTTTAAGTCGCTGCTGTTGCTGTTTTTGTTTTCTTTTCCTATTTTCTTGTTAGTTTCTTTTTATTTGAGAGGGTAAGGAGGAGCACAGAAAAGGTGGAACAAGGGGTGAACAAATAAAACAGTGGTATTCAGTAGGCACTATGTGGAAAATGAAATGTATATCTTGTTGGTGGGGATGGGAAAAACTGGGAGAAAGCAAGGGAAGGGGAGGCATGGTTCAAAATTGTACTCATTACCTGAATCATGTAACTGTAATGTCTCTGTATATCACCTCTACAATAACAATTAAAAGTAAGTGTCTCAGGGGCTGGGAAGGTGGCTCAGTGGTAGAGCGCTTGCCTTGCATGCCTGAGGCCCTGGGTTCCATTCCTCAGCACCACATAAGCAAAAAGAAAAAAGCCGGAAGTGGCGCCGTGGCTCAAGTGGTAGAGCGCTAGCCTTGAGCTGAAGAGCTGAGGGACAGCGCCCAGACCTAGAGTTCAGGCCCCATGACCGGACCCAAAAAAAAAAAAAAAAAGTAAGTGTCTCAGACTTTCCTGCCCAGGCTGGCTTCAAACCATGATCCTCTTGAATAGCTAGGATTACAGGTGTGAGCCACTGGCACCTGGCTGCACAATTTTTTAAAAGGACTACTCAGTATTCTGTAATAACAGACAGTACATGTGCTCTGTACACAGAGAAACAGAGACAGAGAGAGATGTTATAAGATTAATTATAGCTTTTATTCCTCTAGTCAACTTAATTGGCTGCTTTATTAAAATTTTTAAAATTACATATTAATCCATATTCATATAATATTTGGGAAAGATATTCATAAAGAAAGCTAATAAGTATGTCATTATGACACTTGAAACTGCTTGAGCCTGCTATGATTCATATATTTTAAAGCAAGTCATTTTGAAAATGTCTATACTTACTAATTTAAAAAATATATTCAACCTAACGCATATGTATGAAGTACATTACAGTTGGTAACTGCTGCTCTAGCATATACAAACTGGAGGCCAGACAATGCCAGTGACTCATACCTATAATCCCACCTTACTCCAAAGCTGAGATGTGAGGATCATGGTTTGAAGCTAACTGGGCACATAAGTCCTTGAGACCCTTATTTCCAACTAATTAGCAAAAAGCTAAAAGTGGAGGTGTGGCTTAAATGGCACAGCACCATCCTTGAGTGAAAAAGCCAAGTGTGAAGACTTGACTTCAAGATCCAGTACCAGCTTGTGCATGGTTTGAACCCAGCCCAAGCAGCAAAGTCCCTGAGACTCTTCTCCAAATAAGCACCAGAAAAGCTGACTGTGGAGCTGTGGCTAAAAGCACAGGAATAGACCCCAAGACTGGCACATAAAAAGTTAATATTTAGATACATTTTATTCTATTCATCTTGGTTAGAGTAGGATTATAAATTCAGAATGATTGTTCTCATATCCAAATCACTCTCCTATTTACCATGTTTCCTGTCAATCTCAGTGAAATGTAAGACTGAAGTTGTAGAAATGATCTTAAGTAATCAAGAGATTATAGTGTTATTATTATAATATGAAATAACGAGATAACTTTTCTATTACTACTTTATTTCATTGCTGGTTAATTTATTTTAGTAAATACACTATATCCTACTTATGTAATATTAATTATACAGAAGTTAAAGACCAAACCTAGAAAAACATACCCAGGACAATTTTCAGTAAATTGAACAACAAACAAAAAAAAGTGTAACAAGGATTACAATTCTGTAAAAATATGGGCATATTTGGATATGAATAAAGACAAGAGAAGAACAAACCATCACATTATGATAAAGAAGGTGAAATTTTTCATCTTTAATTTTTTATGTCAAGTTAAAAATTATTTCATCAATGTTTTAAAGGAGTTACCCTCTTTATCATAAAAAGGTTAAATTATGTCCTTTGTATAACTCTAAGCCCCCAGATATATTAGGGTATTTTTAAATCTTTTACAAAATTTCTCATTTCATTACATTAAAATCTAACTAGCTCTGTGCAAGGCAAGTCAGGGGAGCTTTCCCTATCTCAATTTCTTCCTATAGATCTGATTTGCTATCAAAGGTAAGAATATTAGACTTAATCAAATAAGTTCTAATCTTTGAGATCCCCTCAGGAACAGCATGACTCTGTGTAAGTCAGTGGGCATCTTTAATCCTGATGCTCCACAACCTTGAAGTTTCAGTACTTAGGGCATTCTCTTTAGAAGCAAAGTGCTTGAAGTTTCGTCTCAGATCATGGAGTCCAATGTTCAGCACATTATTTTCCCAGAGCAGAGAAGATAAAGGAGGTAAGAGAGGTAGGGGATGGGTCCGTGAGCTGTATGAGTCTCAGAAAGAAAGAAAGGGAAAATGAGAGAGAGAGAATGTAAACAGAGAAAGGAGACAAAAAGTGAAATCAGAGAGAAACAGAGTGAAAGAGAAGGGTAAAAGACAAAAGAAAAAGATGATAAATGAGTGGAGAAAGGAAAAGAGAATGAAGAGAGAGGAAAGGAGAAAAGGTGAAAGAGAAAGAATGAGAAAGGGAGAAAGAACCAGTGAAGAGAGAGGGAAAAGATGGAAAGGAACAAAGGGAGAGAAAAAGGGGGAGAAAAAAGAAGGAACAGAGAAAAGGAGAGACAGGAAAGAGAAGCAAAAAATGGACTAAGAGAGGAGAAAGAGAAAATGTGAGAGAAAAGAAAGAAAAGGTAAAAGAAAGGGATAGAGAAAAGAGAAGAGACAAAGGGAGAAAGGAGAAAGACAAAGGGACAAAGAGAAAAAGAGGAAAGAAGAGAGCAAGAAAGAAGGGAACAGAGTGAAAGAGGTGAGAAATAAAAAGAGAAAAAGAAAAACAGAATAAAAGAGAGAAAAGGAAAGAAAAAGTAGAAAAAGAGAAAACAATGAGAAAAGAGAAAGAAAGAACAAGAGATAAAGGGAAAAGGGAGGAAGAAAGTTAAAAAGGAGAAAGTAAGATGAAAAAGGAAGGAGAAAAGAAGAAAAGGGGAAATAAGGAGTGTGAAGAACATAAAAGAAAAAAGAATGAAAGAGGAAGAGAGAAAAGGAGCTAGAGAAAGGAAGAAAAGTGGAGAGAAAAAGGAAGAACAGAAAGGAACATAGAAAATGAGAGAAAGAAGGGAGAAAAGAGTGAAAGGCAAAGAGAAATAAAAGAGGGAAAAGTAAATGAAAGAGAGAAAGAAAAAGACAGAAAGAAGTGAAAATAAGGAAAAAAGAAAGGGAGGGAGGGAAGAAGAGAATGAGAGAGAGAGAGAGAAAGAGAGAGAGAGAGAGAGAGAGAGAGAGAAGTAAGGTGGTTCACACCTGTAATCCCAGCTATTTATAACACAGAAATCTGAACAATTACCTTTGGAGAGCAAAAAGTTAAGGAGACCCTCCATCTCAACAAAACAAACCAGGCATGGTGGCAAACTCTGTGACCAACCTCTTGAGAAACACAGGTAAGAGGAATAGGTAGGAAAATCGCAGTTTGAGGGTGCTCCAGGGAAAAACACGGGATGCTTACGTGGAAAATAACAAAAAGGGCAAGAGAAGTCGGGTGCTGGTGGCTTATGCATGTAATCCTAGGTATGCAGGAGTCTGAGAGCTGAGGATTGCAGTTCAAAACCAGCCCAGGCAGGAAAGACATGAGACTCAGCCCCAATTAACTACCAAAAAGCCGGAAGTGGAGCTGTAGCTGAAGTGGTAAAGAGCAAGCCTTGAGCAAAAAAGCTCAGGGACAACGCCCAGGCCCGAGTTTAAGCCCCAGGACCGGCCCGCCTCTCCCCCTCCTGCCCCCAACATAAAATTGCTAGGGATATAATAAAAGTGGTAGCGCAAAATACAGGGGGGAAAGCCGACAAAAAGAAGAGAGGAGATAGAATAACATATGAAACTCCACAAATTCAAGACTCTTAAACTGTGAATATTCGCAGTAATAAGGGGAATTATGACATAGGTAATGACTTGGCCCATAAGCGTATAATTTCAGGGTATCAATAACAAATATTTTACCTCCATTTTTTTCTTTACCGTGGATAAAAACGAACAAAACAGATAAATTATTCAAAGTTCACTATCGCCTGTGCCGGATGGAGTGCAAGTTAAGAAAAGCCTAGCAGGAAACAGAACAAGTTTAATGCATTCATAATCGAATTTCAATCCTTTGATAACCAAAGCTATTCATTAAAACCATCCTATCTCTCCGGGCTTGCAACAGGAATAATGTATGGGAGAGGGATGTGAGGGTGGCGTAAGTAAGTTAGTTCCGATTATTCCAAACCGTTCCATCTTCACTTTGCCTAGATTAAAAACCAGGCCCCGGCTCAGCACTGGTGGCTCACGCCTGTAATTTAGCTGTTCAGGAGGTTGAGATCTGAACATTAAGGTTGGAAGCCTGCCCCAGCAGAAAAGTTCGTGAGACTCTCCTTATGTCCAATAAACTACCAAAAAGCCAGAAGTGGAGCTGTGGTTCAAGTAGCAGAGCTGTAGCCTGGAGCACAAGTTTCAAGGTCTTGAGTTCAAACCGCAGGACCGCGCCACACACACACACACACACACACACACACACACACACACACACACACACACACACACACACACACCACACACACACACACACACACACACACACACACACGAGACATCTTGGGAAAACCGAAGCCATAACTCCACCTTGAAGTGAAGACACCAAGGGGCTCTAACTCCGCCCACAGGTGAAGAAACCGCGTGGCCATGTCTCTATCCCCACCTGAAGACACCCACGTCTCAAACACACCTTCGTTTATCCGTAACGAGGTTTTTGGAAAAAGCACTGAGACATGCGATCGTCCCAGGAATAGGTGCCAAGGATCACGGAGGATGAAAGCCACCATTCCACCTTCACCCGGGCGCGATGTGCTGGACAACCGCACCACGAATGGGGGAGGAGGGGCGTGGGGAAGAAAGTGCCACAGAACTACCAAAAGTGTCCAAACCACTGGTCTCTGCTCAGAGCCTTATCCCTCAGCGCCCGCAGATCCACTCCACTTCTGAGGGATATGAAAAAAGTTATTAAAGACTAATTCTGCCGAACTAGAATTTAGTACCAAAAGGGGGTAAAAAAACAAAAAAAACAGAACGCAGAGCAAAGTCTGGGGGAAAATGAAAAGTCCTAAAATTTACCTCAGATTTATGAGCAAAGTTAACTTGAGGGCTTCTGATGCCGCGAAGCGACTGAAGGGGGGCGGACCCGGACGACTCGGTGGTGAAGTGACCTCGCTGTGAGCCGCTCGCGCAGAACGAGGCTTCTGTGAGGGGGTCGACCTACTTAACGAGAAGGGGCGGTACGTGACCCTGAACGGGACGCGTTCTGATTGGTGTATTCTGGTATTGGTTCAAAGGACACTTTTCTTTGATTGGCCAGGAAAGTCAAGCGAGAAGAGGGAGGGGTTGGACGCGTAAGAAAGTTGTTCCCTAGACAACGGAGACGCAGCACTCACCGTCGCCAGTTTTCTGAGGTGTCCCGCGTCCGGAACAAGGTGAGGAAACTCGGACCTCAAGACGGGAGGTCTTCAAACTTTGGAACATTACAGAAACTGAGATCTTCAGATATTTTAAAAAGCTGCAAGTTCAGGCAAGCACCACTAAATCTCACTTTCCTAGAGAAGCAGAATAACTGCCTTACAAAACTCGGACCGCGGTTGTGACAGATGAGACAGTAGGAAGTCAAAGGATGAGTAGCGACTAACGGTCGGCCAAGCAGCTTGTCTCAACTTTCACTTTAATCCGTCCTCCCTCTCTCATTTAAAATGACTAAGTTAAGCTTTTCTTATAATAGATTTATTTTAGACTAGTATTTTAGGCAAGATTTATCTTAAACTAATATGCCCAGGTTGGGGGTCTATTTTGGCAATTGGAAATAGATAATATTGCTCGGACTGAAAAAAATAAAATGTTGTTGCCACTGTGTCATGAATGCCACTGTGAGAACAACGTTTAGACTTTGACAATTTCTGTTGCCTGGAGTTCTAATTGATCTTCACCTGGTTTGTTCTGGAGCTGGCAAGGCAGATTTGCACTCTGGAGGAGCCTTGAATTTACAGAACTGTTAACATACCAAGGGCTGATTAGCAAAGTAGACAGTTTTTTTTTTTGTTGTTGTTCACGATGTGTTTCAAAAAGCTAGAAGCTGGAAATATATATCTATACTTACATATAGATATAAATATATATATATATTCTGAATGAAGGAACGAAATGGAGTTCAACTGGAACTGTTGATAGGAATCAATAACAGACTTGGCCTTGAAGAAAATAGGCCTGTTAGTTGGGGAGAAAATTTCAAAGTACTAGAAAGAACATTTGCAATAATTAGTATACGTCTAGGATAATTTTATCAGATGAGCAGAAAAGCTCAAAAACTATGTACATATGACCGTATAAGATGATGCTAAGCGAAATGAACCCTAAGATATGGACACAAGAGGTCTTTCTTTGTTGTTGTTGTTTTTAATGTTACTATGTGATGTTTTTTATTTCCTTTGAATGTTCTTCCCCTTATGGTATATCCCCTGTTGTCACTGTACTTGATTTTAGTACCCTGCATTTTGTACATATATTTTATCTAATTTGGGGAGGGGAAGGGGAATAACAAAACCAAGGACACAGGACCCATTGCAACAATGAGAGACATATAAGACACTATCTTGGAAATGAACTTTACAACTTTGGGAGAGAGTGACGGAGGTGGGGGAGGGAAGGGATAGTGGAAGAACAACAAGGGGGTGGTAACAATGCTCCACAAGAAATGTACTCATGTAACTATAACCCCTTTGTACAGCACCTTTACAATAAAATAAAATTTTAAAAAAGGACATTTGCCACCTCAACTGAGAAAGGGGGGAAAAAAACTATGGCTTAGCATACTGAGTTCATCTGAAATGTATGACACACCTTTTGATAACAAAGGGTAAACTCTATAGAAGCAAGATGTGTGTGTGTGTGTGTGTGTGTGTGTGTGTGTGTGTGTCTACCTACTAGTACTGGAGCTTGAACTCAGCACCTTTTTTTTCCCCCTTTCCACTCATGGCTGCTGCTAAACCACTTGAGCCATACCCCTACTTCTAACAAAACATTTTCATCTCCATTTAAAAACTCATTTTGGCCAGATGCTGGTCACTCAAGCCTTGTAATCCTAGCTACTCAAGAGGCTGAGATCTGAAGATCATGGTTGAAAGCCAGACCCATCGGTAAAGTCCACAAGGCTCTTATCTCCAATCTCCAATTAACCACCAGAAAATCAGAAGTAGAGCCACATAAGGTTGTTAGACACTCAGTGTAAATAGATGGTTAAAATGATAAATCAAAAATCAGAAGAAATATGTTTTCAACTTAGGTGCATGGAAAATTTCAGGTACTTCCTGAAAGTGTCCTCCACTAAAGATACCTTAAAATTGTGATATGTGTGTGTGTGTGTGTGTGTGTGTGTGTGTGTGTGTGTGTGAATTACATAGTTAAAAATATTTTAAACGTGTTTAGTTCCCATAGTTAAATATAAACAGGTATATTTGATAGTAATGAAAGAAACTTAAAAATGAAAAACTTCTTGGGTTTTGTAAAGACACACTTCAAATGAATTATTTTTATTCAATCCAGGGCCTCCCACATGCTTAAGCATGCTATCTACCACTGAACTACACTGTCAGTCTGCAAATGAAATATTTTTTTAATTTAATTTTATTTTATTTGAGAACATACTGTACAGAGGGGCTACAATTACATGGGCAGGATAATGCATACATTTCTTACCAAGCATTGCAGCCTCCTCCTTTGTTTACCCTTCACCTCCCTTCCCAGCCTCCCCACTCCCCCCACCCAATTATACCCCCCTCCCTCCCCCACACCGACATTGTAAAGTTGGTTTTGACATGACATTTTGTACTTCTCATTGTTGCAACAGGTCCACCTGAATCCTTAAACGACTTGTTTGTCCCCATCTCCTCCACATGTTATACTGACATCAAATATAGTGAAAGCGGGGGTTACACTGTGGGGGAGGGACATACAAAGCAACAAAGAAATAATCTTATAAATGCATTAGAAACACATGCATGAAAGAAACGAAAACATTAAAATACATATTTAAGGGTTCATTTTCCTAACATCACATTATCTGACCTTTTCCGCTTGACTCATACCTATACTAGATATTGCAAATAAGGGAAACCATGGGACCTATGCTTCTTTGGGCCTGGCTTACTTCACTTAATATAATTTTTTCCAAACCTTTCCATTTCCTAACAAATGGGGAAATGTCATTCTTTCTGATGGAGGCATAGAATTCCATTGTGTATATATACCACATTTTCTTGATCCATTCATCTACTGAGGGGCTTCTGGGTTGGTTCCATATCTTAGCTATGGTAAATAATGCTGCAATAAACATAGTTGTGCTGGTAGCTTTAGTGTGGTCTTGTTTGTAAACATTTGGGTAAATGCCCAAAAGTGGGATTGCTGGATCATAGGGGAGATCTATGTGAAGTCTTTTGAGGAACCTCAATACTGCTTTCCAAAGTGGTTGAACAAGTTTACATTCCCACCAACAATGAAGTAAGGTTCCTTTCTGTCCACATCCCCTCCAGCATCTGTTGTTGTTAGAGTTCTTGATTTTTGCTGTTCTAACTGGAGTGAGGTGATATCTCAATGTTGTTTTGATTTGCATTTCTTTTATGGCTAGGGATGTTGAACATTTCTTCATGTGTCTATTGGCCATCCTTCTTTCTTCTTCAGAGAAGCTTCTCTTTAAGTCTTTCGCCCACTTATTTATTGGGCAGTTGTTTCTTTGAGGATTTGTTGTTGGGTGGTTTAATTTTTTGAGTTCCAAGTATATTTTAGATATGAGACCCTTGTCCGTTGTATGGCTAGTAAAGATCTTCTCCCAATCGATGGGCTTTCTATTGATCTTGCTAGCTATATCATTTGCCCTGCAGAAGCTCTGCAACCTTATGCAATCCCATTTGTCCAACCTTTCTTTGATTTGTTGTGCTTCCGGGTCTCTATTCAGAAAATTTCGGCCTGAGCCAAGGAGACCTAGGGTTTCTCCTATTCCATCCTGTAATGTTTTCAGAGTGTCTGCTTTGAGTTCAAGGTCTTTGATCCATTTGGAGTTGATTCTGGTGCAGGGTGATATATAAGGATCTAGCTTTAGTTTTCTACATGTAGTTAACCAATTTTGCCAGCACCATTTACTGAAGAGACTGTCTTTCTTCCATTCTATTGTTTTAGCTTCCTTATCGAAGATTAGATGGCTATAGGTCTGTAGGTTCATTTCTGGGTTTTCAATTCTATTCCATTGGTCCTGAGGTCTGTTCTTATGCCAATACCAAGCTGTTTTGATTACTATGGCTTTATAGTAGAGTTTGAAATTTGGTATTGATATTCCTCCAGCAGTGTTCTTTCCGTTGAGGAGCGTTTTTGCTATTCGGGGTCTTTTATTGTTCCGTATGAATTTTTGGATTGCCTCTTCTATTTCCTTGAAGAATGAGGGTGGAATTTTGATAGGTATCGCGTTGAATTTGTAGATAGCCTTGGGAAGTATTGCCATTTTCACGATGTTAATCTTGCCAATCCAGGAGCATGGGAGGTTTTGACATTTTTTAAGTTCTGTGTTGATTTTCTTTTTCAAGATTTTAAAGTTTTCATCATAGAGGTCCTTCACTTCTTTGGTTAAGTTAATTCCTAGGTATTTTATTTTTTGTGGGGCTATTACAAATGGAGTTGCTTTCCTAATTTCAGCCACACTTTTCTCATTGTTGGCATATAGAAAAGCCATTGATTTTGGGGGGTTAATTTTATAACCTGCTACCTTGCCAAAGTTTTGAATCAGCTTGAGTAATTTAGTAGTGGAGTCTATGGGATTCTTTAAATACAAGATCATGTCATCTGCAAAGAGGGAGAGTTTTATTTCTTCTTTCCCTATTTGGATCCCCTTTATGTCTGCATCTTGTCTTATTGCTGTAGCTAGGCATTCTAATACTAGATTGAAGAGAAGTGGAGAGAGTGGGCATCCTTGTCTTGTTCCTGAGTTAAGAGGAAATGGCTTTAGTTTTTCACCATTGAGTTTAATGCTGGCTGTAGGTTTGTCATATACAGCCTTTATTGTATTGAGCAATGATCCATGGATTCCTAATTTTTCCAGAACCTTCATCATAAAGGGGTGTTGGATCTTGTCAAATGCTTTTTCTGCATCTATTGAGATAACCATGTGGTTCTTATTCTTGCTCCTGTTGATGTGATGAATAATATTAATTGATTTGCGTATATTGAACCAGCTTTGCATCCCTGAAATGAATCCTGTTTGATCATGGTGTATGATTTTTTGGATGAATTGTTGAAGTCGATTGGCCAAAATTTTGTTGAGACGTTTTGCATCAATGTTCATCAAAGAAATGGGTCTATAGTTCTCTTTCTTTGATGAGTCCCTGCCTGGTTTTGGGATGAGGGTTATGATGGCTTCATAGAATGTGTTCGGTAGTGAGCTTTCTCTTTCAATTTCATTGAAGAGTTGGAGGAGTATTGGTGTGAGCTCTGCTTTGAAGGCCTTGTAAAATTGCGCTGTAAAACCATCTGGTCCTGGACTTTTCTTAGCTGGGAGGTCTCTTATTGCTGTTTCTATTTCAATGCTTGATATGGGCCTGTTAAGCTGGTTTAACTCCTCTTGGTTTAGTTTTGGCATGTCAATATGCAAATGAAATATTTTTAACAGTCAGGGAATTATTGATAACAATAATTATAAAAATATTTTTAAAGATGTGGGGATAAGGGGAAGGTGTATTGCACAATGGTAGAGCACTTGCCAACAAGCTCAAAGCCTTATACTAAATCCCCAGCATCGCCAAAAAAAGTAAAAGATAAAATAGGCAGTGTATTTAACATAGATATAGGCAGAGATGATATGATGTTTACTTTTGTATTTGCAGAAGAATTTTAATGCAGGAATTGCTAAATAAGGCACTGTATAAATATAATTTCAAAGGAAATGCCAAATTGATGTCAGGAATAAACAGATTTTTGAATGTTTTGAAATCATTCATCCATAGAGAACCAGAATTCTACTGGAGAATATATTTTTACCTATTTACTTAGGTTCCAATGGAATAATATTTGGTGATTCTGTGTTACTCTGATTTTATTTACCACGTATACATGAATGAATAAAATATTTATTTTAGTTTGCACAGCTGGTGCTCTATCACTTGAGCCATGCCTGCAACTTTACTTTTTGGAGGTTATTTTGGAAGTGGAGTTTCATGGATTTTTCTGGGTGGGTTAGCTTTCAAACTGAAATACTCAGAATGTTAGCCTCCTGACTAGGATTACAAGTGTGAGCCAGCTGCACCTGTCTTAGACCTTGTGAAAAATCACTATTCTATCCAAGTTTCTAGACAAACAGAAAACTACACTCCAAAATATAAAGGCAAAACTAGACATTATGTTGAAAATGAACTATACAACTTGTGGGGGAAGAGGTTCAGGAGGTAAAATCTGGGAGAAAATCTGGGAGGTGACACTGTTCAAAAAGAAATGTACTCATTACCTGACTTACATAACTATAACACCTCTGTACATCACTTTTACAAAAAAAATAAATATAAAGGAAGAAAATTATAGGATATGTTTAATGAGCCACTTTGTTTTTAACATACAGGAAAGGCAGAAAATTAGGCTAGGACTTTATCCTGAAGGATTTTGATTGCCACTCTCAAAGTGAACTCAGATATATATTAAATTTACAAGTAGAACTAGATAACACTGGATAGTTAATCAGAAGGTATCTTCTGTTCTTTTTGTGTCAAATGAATTTTAATATATTTTATTATTTTAGTGTGTTAGATGTCTAAATACACCAATAGGGCCTTTTCTATTGAATTTAGAATATTTTCCAAAAATTCACATAATTTTTTGGGTGTGTGTGGGTGTAACTGTACTGGGGTTTGAAATGAAGGCCTTGTCCTTCCTAGGCAGATATTCTACCACTTGAGCCATGACTCCAAGTCCATTTTTGCTTTAGTTATTTTTAAGGTAGGCTCTTTTTTTTTTTTTTATTATTAATACGTTTTTTATTGTGAAATACCATACAGAGGGGTTACAATTACATGAGCAAGGTAGTGAGTACATTTCTTATCAAGCATTGTTGCCTCCTCCTCTGTTTCCCCTTACCATCCCTGCCCTCCTATAACCCCCCCTGCCCCCCACCAAAGTTGTAAAGTTAATTTTTCGACATCTTGTACATCTCATGGTTGCAATGGGTCCACCTGTATCCCTATTTAAACAATTTGTTTTTTCCCTTCCCCTCCCCAAATTATACAAACATAAAATACAGTGAAAACAGAGGTTATACCATAGGGGTAGGACATACAAAGCAACAAAAAAATGAGTTCAATCTTGTGATTTTGATAAATTAGATTCCAAAGGTTATCAGTGGAATCAATGGGAACAAAACAACCCCCAAACCAAGAAATAATTCTATGAATGAGAAGGAGAGGGTTTTCTGTTTGTTGTTGCTGGTTTGTTTGTTTGGGGTGGGTGGGTGGTGGGGGTCTTTGAGCTTGAATTCAGGTCCTAGACTTCCTTTGCTCAAGGCTAGCACTCTACCCCTTGAGTCACAGCACTACCTTCAGTTTCTTTTGAGTAGTTTATTAGAGATAAGAGTCTCACAGACTTTTCTGCCCCGGCTGGCTTTGAACTGCAGTCCTCAGATCTCAGCCTCTTGAGTAGCTAGGATTTACTGCCATGAGCCACCAGCACCTGGCAAATTTTGTTTTGTTTTCTCCATTAGTGAAACTGTTGACATTTCTTTTTTTTTTTTTTTTTAATTTTTTTATTGTAAAGATTCTATACAGAGGGTTACAGTTACATGAGTGGGGTAATGAGTACACTTCCTCTTGAACATTGTTACCCCCTCCATTGTTTTCTCCCTATAAGGTAGGCTCTTAAGAGAAGTTATTTGTTTATGTTGTACAGGGCTGATCTCAGATTGTAATCCTCCTACCTTGGTCTCCTTGTAGTTGAGTGTACAAACATAAGCTACCACACTGCTTATCTATTGGGATGGAGTCTTACTAATGTTTTTCCCAGGCTAGCTTCTAACAATGATACTCCCAATCTTCACCTCCAGAAAGTGGAATTACAGGCATGCACCATCACACTAGGGTCATTTTCTCTTTTCATATTTTGAATTATTTAGGTATTCACAAAATATTTGTGACTATTTTGTTTCTCAAAATGTATCAACAAACATATTTGTTATATTGTATGTATAATTACTACCTTTGATACAGTAAGAATTACTCAAAGTACAAGTATTATCATATTTCTAGTCCATATAGCTATAATGAAAGTCTGTCATTTTATACCAGCATAATTTGGAAACCCAATTTCGGATATGCTTCAGATATATAAAGTATCATGAATATGTTGTCTTCATACATTCCAAGAAGTGGCATCCCCTTTAATATAGTCATTTTGAAAGTCTAACCTACATAGTCTAATGATGTTACTAATGCTTACATTACTTTAAAAAATTCCTCTTCATGGGGCTGGGAAGGTGGCTCACTGGTAGAGTACTTGCCTTGCATGCATGAGGCCCTCAGTTCGATTCCTCAGCACCACATAAGCAGAAAAAAGGTGGAAGTGGGGCTGAGGCTCAAGTGGTAGAGTGCTAATCTACAGCTGAAGAGCCAAGGGACAGTGCCCAGGCCCAGAGTTCAGACCCCACGACCGACAAAAAAAAAAAAAATCCTCTTTTAGAATTACCTGAGCCCTTAGCACATTCTTTTAAATATCTTCAATGAAGCAAATCTTTGGATTGTGAAAGTAGATGGGATATCTAGATATATTTAGAAATCACTTGGGGATGAGTCTGCTGTGTAATCTCAATGAATGATACTTTTTCTTGGTAGGACCTATGAAAGCAATTCCAAAAGAAAAGACAAATTCCAAAATACTTTGAGCATTGATCAAATAATTTACATCAGTATGTAACCTTCCAATGTTACTATTCTGAAATGCTACATTCCTGCGAATTTAAAGCATGCTTCTTATGGTATTCATCAACTTTTGACTATGTTCTAACTGCAGTGATTGAAGATTTTCTGTATATAGGTATAGCTTCTCATTGGTCACAATGCTCTGAGTCTTGATCCTTCCCAAGTAGCTGGTAAGGATTTAGAAGTAATCTGTTTTTCCAGAATCCTGTGTCCAGTGCACCCACTGACCCATAGCCTACATTCATCACTTCCACTGCAGGTACTCAGGTGACACAAGAAAGCCACTGATGCACTGCCTGGCTTGTTTTCTCCTTGCCACAGGGACATTGAGCCTTGTGCTAACTCTAAACCTCCATCTAATTGCCAACATCTCCCTATGGGCAGAAACCCCTTATGTCACATGCTTACTAAACAGATTAAACCAAATGAATATTCTGATTGTTACTTCAGACACTGTTTTGGGGACATTTGATTACTTTTCTTATGGGTTAGCTTTAATGGTCCCAGGTGTGTGTGTGTGTGTGTGTGTGTGTGTGTGTGTGTGTGTGTGTGTGTGTGTGTGTGTGTGTGTGTGCGCGCGCGCGCGCGCGCGCGCCAGTCCTGGGGCTTGAAAACAGGACCTTTTTTGCTCAAGATTAGTGCTCTACCAGCTCTACCATTTGAGCCACAGCTCCACTTCTGGTATTACTGGTGCTTGATTGGAGATAGGAGTCTCATGGACTTTCCTGCCTGGACTTCCTTAGAACCGCTCCTCAGATTTCAGCCTCTTGAATAGCTAGGATTACAGGCATGAGCCACTGGTTCGGGCTCGGGTTTTTGTTTTTGTTTTTTAAATTCAACAGCGTACTGAATTCTCCAGAGGTTTGTGGTAAAGTACCTTTGAATACTGTCCCTGTGTGCATATAATAATGATTTTTTTGGGGGGGGGGTCCGGTCCTGGGGCCTGAACTCTGGGCCTGGGCGCTGTCCCTCAGCTCTTCAGCTCAAGGCTAGCGCTCTACCACTTGAGCCACAGCACCACTTCTGGCTTTTTTCTTTTTGCTTATGTGGTGCTGAGGAATCGAACCCAGGGCCTCATGCATGCAAGGCAAGCGCTCTACCACTGAGCCACCTTCCCAGCCCCAATAATGATTTTTTTTTTATATATAGCTTTATGTACCTTACCAAACTCTTTCACTTTGTTGCATAATTTGGCCATAACAACACTATTATAAAGTAATGATATAATAATTTCTGCTATATTTGTTTCTTCAACATCTCATTGTATAACCTTTAACTCAAAAATAGTAATTTTATCTGATATCTGGATGTATTTTTCACTTTTTATCATCAAAGGTAGAAAATGTTTCAATAAACATTTTTTCTTTTAATTATAGGTAAATATTTAATGAACACCTAATCAACTAAGTATTTTCAAAGCTAAACAAGAGTCTCTGTGTTTAACATAATGTGCCAATTATTCATTTCCATAGCAGCCTACCATACCACACAGCAAGAGAAAATTGTTTTATCACCTTTTATGTCATGTTTTCCAATTTAATGAGTTTTCAATGTAATGAATTTTATCATTAACTTATTCTACTTTATTATTAGAAGTGATATTTATGCCAAGTAAAATTAAACTTCTCAAGAACTAATAATAACTGAAACATATTGCGTGCTTACTATATATCACGTACTATTTCAATGTCCTTTACATTATTAAGCTGTTTAATCTTTCTAGCAACTTAGAGATAGACACTTATTATCCCCATCTTACAGAAAAAGAAAATTAGACATAGAGAGTTTAACTAATGTGTCCAAAGTCACAGAGCTTAGAAGTAAATAATTGATATCCAAGCAGCATGAACCTGGCACCTCTATAATATATTGCCTCTATACTAGAGGTAGAGGGCAATGTAATATTTGTTTCATACCTTTTCCACTCTAATAGTTATTAATATTATCTTGATATTTAACAAAGAAGGTAAAAATAATGGTGAAGCATAAGAAAAAGCTTTGTAAAATGCCATCTGCCTGCAGATTGATTTTGACAAATAATTACAGCAGCACACATATTACCATTCTAAGCACAATGCACAAAGCCTTGTCATTTAATGAAAATACTAAAGAAAAGTACTTCCTGAGAGTTAATTTCATAAAATGATGTTTAAGAAATATTATTAGAATTATAGAAGAGAATACTATTATATTTATGCCCAAATCACTAAAAATATGCCTAATTGCATGGTCTTTATTCAGGTTATTATGGTCTGACATCTATGGAAAAAAAAACAAACATTGGCATACATTAGTTGAACAAGGGAGTTTTCATTGTAACATTTCTATATGTGTAATATACCTCATCTACCTCCACTCCACATCTCCCTCATTCCCTTCACCTTCTTAAAACAATTTCAACAGATGATTTTTCTATTTTCATATGCTCATATGAAGTACTTCAACCTCTTCACCCTCACTCACCCTCTGTTCCCTGCCACCTCTGATTTTATTTATTTATTATTTATTTTTTTAATTTTTATTTTTCTTTATTGTGAAAATACTGTACAGAGGGGTTACAATTACATGGGCAAGATAATGAGTACATTTCTTATCAAGCATTGTAGCCTCCTCCTTTGTTTCCCCTTCCCATCCCTTCCCATCCTCCCTCCCACCATCCCACCCAATCCTTCCCATCCCCCCCACCAAAGCCACCTCTGATTTTAACAATCCCAGATTTCTTACTCTAAATACAACAACAGAGATTAGTTTAAAAATTGATGGTATAATTGTAGGTAGTTGTGATTTTTTGTTTCAACTTTTAATGTGTCATTTCTAACAACAATACTGTTGTTAGAATCAGAAAAATATTTATTTTATTGTGCATGAACTTTCAGTAAAGTCAATAAAGTGACCTGTGAAGAGTTTCCAAATAGCATTGTAATGTTAGGCCTCCATACAGTCCATTAAAAATCAAGATTAAGCACAGGGGTACAAATAATCCAAGACTTATATCTGAATATCTTCTTCTTCAGATATGGAACCTGATAATATGGACCCAGAAAATACAGAATTGGAAAGTAGAGGAGTTGAAATGGTTACTTCTGTCTCTGCACTCCAGGCATTGTCTAACCTGCTTTATCCTGAAGGAGAGGAAGAAGAGGAAGATTTTGACTCTGAACAGGTGACTATATACCTACAGATACATTAGTTTTGTCCAGGGAAATTGGGAACTTTATTTGAACAACTTGTTCTCTTCTCACTGTGTGAGCAGAGCTGTGTCATCTATACATTTATAGGAGGCTGAAGGGCTAGTTATTCATAAGAGTCTAACCTGTAGTACATTTCTACCAAACATAATTACATATTTTTTCCAAATCACCTGAACACTGAATAGAAAAATAGTTCTGTAACTATGGTAGCAGTAGCCACATTTCAACATTTTGTCATTTTGTATTTATGGTCAAAGTCTGCCTGACAACCATTGCACAAACTGGTAGCTAGGACTATTTATGCCTAGACAATTATTTCTATAAAATAAACATTTTCAGTATGCAAGACTAATTGGGCCCTCAAGTTTCAGTCCCTTAATTTTTAAAAAATGTCTACACATGAAAACAGAACAGAAAATACATGGAGCCAAATAAGCTAGGACAAACTAGCTTCAACCTACTGAAATTGGCTTTCCAGCACATACTCCAAGAACTGTGAAGTGTAATTAGTGAGTGGCATTTGGGGTCAGGACAAGTAACACTAGGAAGCCTTAGCAAGAGGGGCTTCCTTTGGAATAGAAGGGATCCTTGTACTGACTCTTCACCTTTCACTCCAAGAACATTGCTATTTTTTTCCAGAACAGCTAGAATTTTTTTTTCGGTGGTGGAGCTTGAACTCTGGGCCTGGGCACTGTCCCTCAGCTCTTCAGCTCGAGGCTAGCACTCTATCACTTGAGCCACAGCACCACTTCCGGTTTTCTGGTGGTTAATTGGAGATAAAAAGCTCACTGAATTTCCTGCCCGAGCTGGCTTTGAACCACGATCCTGAGATCTCAGCCTCCTGAGTAGTTAGGATTACAGGCATGAGCCATTGGTGCCTAGCTAGAAAATTTTTTACCACCCTCTTCCCCTCATTCTCCTGCTCCCTAAGTAGCAGTGAACCTTGGCTATTAGACTGCCTAGGGCAAGTAAAGTTTGGGGAAGAAATCTTTTAACAGAGTATTTCCATATTCATAAAATAATTTAAATGAACTTTTCATTCTGGTTGTGAATAAGCCATCCCTCACAAACATGCACATTCATTTCATCCTCCCAAAATTCTTTTTTGCCATTTGTGAACAAAACAAGTTAGATTATGAGTGATCTCATATCAACAGTGGATTATGAATGTCTCAGATCAATAATAAATTGAATTTCTTTCCTCCAGCAAGAGCTTAACATGGAACAGGGCAGAAGACATGAAGTGTAAATTATATTTGTAGAAGAGGAAAACTGAGTCAGCTTGGAGTCAGGATGAGGAGTAAGGAAGTACTAGTGAGGGGAAAAGGAAACTAAGAAAAATCAGGACATTAACAACTTCATTGGATATAAACAACAAAGAAGACAAATGTTCTAAGCAGTGTGCCAATAAAATTTGGAAAGCTAGGGCATTTTTAGACTACCTTATTTAAAATATCAGAATAAGAATTTTCTGGTGCCTACATTCTAGTAAAGGAAGGATTAGGTCATGAAGAAAAGGTATAATAAGTATTTGAAAGACAGTAATAATGAATATAGTGAAGTGGAACTTGTAAATAGAACTGGGGTAGAAATAAGGATCTTCACAAATGACAAAGCCTAATCCCTTTGGTGTTGATGTCTAGTGTTGTTTATTTGCATCTAGAAATGTTTTCTGGGAGTGTTTATGAGAACAGAGAGACTTTAATATAATTCTACCAAATTGTACAATTTATAAAGGAAAATTACTATAATAATGTATGAATCTGTATATCTGGGTTATGAGCAATTTTGAAATAATTGGTCATTCAGACACCTCAGTACAGATATCATTAGAGGGTATAGAATTAGAATATCAGTGCAGTGGAATAATTAATGTTTCTGATGAACTATTAAATTTTCCAGGACAGAAACTGCCTTTCATTTTTTTTTTTACCATGTATTAGTCTGGGGAACTGTGGGATGATTACAAGAGTGATATGTTTTTGAAAATACACTCTCTAAAAACAGCAAGAGAACTGTTGCATACACATTGGTTCATTTACACTACCCCTCTTCTAAATGAATTGTTAAGACCTGGGAGATCGGGAAGTTAGTTTGCCTGCTGTTTTTCAAGCTCCTGAGAGGATCTTGAGACCTGTGGGAAATAAGGTTCGCCATTCTTCACAGACACTATAAAGATGTTGTTCTGTAATTTTGGAGTGGCAGGAATGGCAATGACAAATAGCTCAGATGATTGGCTATAGATTCATGGTTATGACTGAAAAGATGTCCTTATAGAAAATAATTGGAAAGTTTTGAAAATGTTTTTATGATCACATTTCATCTTTTCACTGGGAATTTTTACTTTTAATCACTTATTTTTACTAGGATAATAAATCAAAAGTCCTCTATTCTGAGATATGGATCCAATTATCTCTTTCCATGGAGAATACACCAATTTTTGTCAGGAATATTCAAGAGGTTCTTTCCACTGATTTTAATTTTCTGTCAGAGACACTTGAAAAAAACAAGAGGCCCTCATGTTCCAAGAAATGCTTTGCTTTGATTGACCATTAGTATTCTGATGATTAATAATTTAATAAAAGTACTACCCATTATATGACTGTAGTGATCAGGAAGAGAAAAAAAATGATCAAAAATATTGTCTTGAGATTTTCACATAAAAATGCCTGCAGTGCTTTAAACCCAGATATAGTACTTTTGAATCGCCTTTTTGTAAAGGAATTGTAACTATCTCACATGATTTTGAGATGTCATACATTAATTTATGATTTATAACTCTTGGGCTCATTTAGCATAACAACGGCCCAGGTGAGCTTTTCCACCAGCTGTCAAGGACAGACACTACTCTCCTTGCCCAAATAGGATATTCCAACCTCTGTGTATGTCAAGTCTGAAGCCTTAGTAGTTGAGTGCAGGGCCATAAGAAAAGAGAGATAGAGGTGCCAACTTAGAGCGCTACCACTTGAACCACCTGGCTTTTTGCTGTTTGTTTGGGGAGTGGTGCTGGTTTTGGGACTTGAACTCAGGGCCTGGTCATTGTACCTAAGCTCTTGTGCTAGCTAGCACTCTGCCATTTGAGCCACAGAGACACTTCTGGCTTTTTTTATTAGTTAATTGGAGATGAGAGTTACAAGAACATTCTTGTTGGGCTGGCTCAGATCTCGGCCGTTTGAGTAGCTAAAATTACAGGTGTGAGCCATGGGTGCCTGGCTTTGCTGCTTATTTTGGCGATGGAGTCTCACACTTTTCTTCCCCACGCTGGCTTAAAACCTTGATCCTCCAGATTTCAACCTCCAGAATAGCTAGGATTAGAGGTTTGTGTCACTAGCACCCAGCAACTTGTTACTTTTTATTGCTATAAAATGTTCTCATCATTTTATCTCCCTTCTGACCATGACTAGACACAGCCAAACCCCAAAAGTGTCAATGCTTTTCTAATAACATTTGGTTCTAACCTTCATAGAGATGAATGTGGCTCATCCCCATCTCCCCAGGGATACATGATTCAGTGAGCTGGATCTGGGGATTTAGTCTGACCAAAAATCAATTCTGCCTCAGAGTGTATTAAACTGAATACTTTTTTAAAGGATAAGGAAAACACATTCAAGGTAATACTTGACATCTGTCTCTCTGCTGTATAACAATGATGAATAATTAATTAAATGGGATCAGTGAGGGTTTTTTTTAAGATGGAAAGCTTATCACATTTAAAGTATTATTAGTCATGTAGGTGAAGCAAGTAATAACAAAATGTTGGATTCTTTCTTTTCACTAAATAACAGAGCTCATCTACTTTTGGAGCCATGAGTCCTGGGAATATTGGACCAAGGAAAATTGAAGAACTTAGACGTAAGAAATTTAATTATGTAGTATAGATCAATAGGATCAATGTAATATTTATCTAGGTAGTAAAATTATATGGAAAGCAATAAAAACTAATACAATTAATTGAACTTAGCAACAATGTATTTTATACTAAAAACTGGCTAGCTAGGCTGGAGGTGTGCTTCAAGTAGTAGAGTACCAGCCAAGCAAGTTAGGGTTCTGAGTTCAAACCCTGGCACCAAAAAAAAAAAAATTGGTGAGTAGATTTTAAGTGTTCTTATTACAAATGAAAGACAAGTATGTGAGGCATTGCATTTATACATTTATCAGTTGACTTGATTTAGCCAATCCAAAGTGCATATGCACACTTCAAAACATCATGTTTTATGTGCTAGATATATTTTTTTTGTTGTAGTTGGTCATGGGGCTTGAACGCAGAGTCTGATAACTTAAAGTATATGGGATTTACAGGTCTAAGGGTGGTAGCTCAGTGGTAGAGTACTTGACTAACATGTGGAAGCCCTGAGTTCAATCCCCAAACCACCACAAAAATAAATCACAGCTCCAAAAATTTAGAAGAAATGCTTTCTATTTTTCCAACATTTTTGTTTATATATTTTCAGAGTTGAACATTTTACAAATCCTGAAAAATATAGACTGCTCTGATTCTGGTGGCTATGATCATAGTAACTAGAGGATGGGCTGGGAGAGGAAGTGAATTTTGTTCAATTTAGCTAATTATGAAAGATATTATACTAAAGAAAAATTTAAAATAATGAATGGTTAAAGTGAGGTCTGAGGACGGTTTAAAAATTTTAGTTATTATTGCTTTACATACTGAAGAGGCTATTTGCCCTACTCTAGAGATATTCACTACCTGGCAGTATTCAAAATTGGATGTATTTCTGTGCTACTTGTATTTCTGATAATGCAGGTCTAATAATCTCTCAACTCCAAGGTCAATGAATCATTTTTAAAATATTATATCTAAATATGTACTTAGGCTTTAGAAAGTCCATGCTAGATAGAAGCAGATGATTTAAAAATAATTACCAAAAATGGAAAACCTTACAATCAGGCACATTTCTGGTAATACTTAAAAGTCATGTTCTGCACCTAATGCAGGTCTCCATTTGATGCCACTATAGACCAAATGCAAGCTGGACTTTTGTACATCTTCCTTGGGCCTGTCCACTTTTAACATTTATAGGTTACTTATGGAAAGCCAAGCATCTGCTCATTTCTGTACAAAGGACAAATGATAGAGATATTTTATAACACATGAATGTTCTTGAGGAGAAGCCTGCATTAAAAATGAACATGAACACTCCATGCTTCCTTTTCTTTAATTACTGTTTTTTAATGTCATATTTGTTTTTGTTTTTGTTCTAGTACTGGGTTTTTGAACTCAGAGTCTGGGCTCTGTCCCTTAGCAATTTTGCTCAAGGCTTGTGCTCTACTTGAGACACACTTCTAATTCCAGTTTTTTGGTGGTTAATTGGACATGAGTCTTTCAGATTTGTCTACGTGGCTTCAAACTCTAATCTTCAGTTCTCAGCTTCTTGACTAGCTAGAATTATAGGCATGAGTCACCGGCACCTGGCTCCAAGGGTTTTTATAAAGTACAATCCAAGGTGACAAATTTGTACACAAATCAGATTATTTTGTTTGATGGTTCTTACATATAAAAATACTTTATATATGACCTATTTATGTTTCTAATAATGTAGAGTGTTTACATACCTATCTATAGACATAGATATGGAGATTTAAGCATATATGCATACACATACACACATAAATACATCAAACATGCATACATACAGACATACATAGAGGGGAGGCAGAGAGGAACAGAGAAACACACACACACACACACACACACACACACACACAGAGAGAGAGAGAGAGAGAGAGAGAGAGAGAGAGAGAGAGAGAGAGAGAACTAGACAGAGATAGAAACAATGACCAAGACAGATAGCAAAAATGTCATTTGCCACTAGGATACCAACATTTATCATCTCCACATGGCTGCACTATAGAGTAATTTATTTTTTTCTTCTGCAAGTATTTTTACAACTCTACCTAGGATTGGTCTATATTAACAATATTTTAAAGACAGTTGTTAGGAATGTAGCTTGTTTGGATCAAAACCACAAGCTAGTGATTACAGCTAGAGAATGTTTCAGTTGTTATCCCCAAATGAGCATGAAGAACCTGAGCTATTTAGAGTCAGTAAACAAGCAAACAGCCTTAGCTTTATCTCCCTGTTCTTACAGCAATTACTCAAAGCACTGATGAAAATAGTGAAGACATCTGGGATCCAAAAGAGGTTCCAGACACAGCAGATCCTGATGACATTTGGGATGATCGTGAAATCCCAGAGTAAGTCAAATGAAGCCTGGAATGTGTTTAGGTGTTTCAGTTACATGTGTCATCTGATACCATCCTATTTTTGACATGATTCATGAAGTAACTTACACCACATAAAAGATAAAATACAGTGCCACAGAAGGCATGTATAATTGATTATTTTTCCTTTTCTACAGCAGAAACAAATAATAAAACATAATACCTTCCTTTTAGTTATTATCTAGCAAAAAATAAAAATACAGTCATTTTCATTATAAATTTATATTCAGTGTCAGTGTGTTGTCTAATGTAGAACTAACAGTAGGAGAAAACCAGCCCATTAAATTGTAAGCATTCATGCAAACCAAATTACAAAACCATGTTTATGTGTCAAAGACTTGCTTTTAATTACTCAGTGTTGTATAATTTCAGTAAAAGGCTATGTCCTCCCTCCAATTATCAATTATTATGCAGAATTATTTACCATCTATTTTGGGATTATGCTTAGTTTTCAGTATATTTGCCAGCAGCATTCAAGCTTTGCTTTGTAGCTTTTTCAATATCAAATTGAAAATATAAAATCAAGGATTATTACCATAAAGACCTGTAATTCTGATGAAAATTCTCTTTGAAGGAATTTGAAGTACATTGACATACACAGATAAAATGAATGGTTAAACTGACTAAGCTTTAAATATATACATTTTAAAGTAAAATTCTGATTAAGTATTTAGAATACCTGGAAAAACAAAGACAATTTTGCTAAATTGTAATCAACTTTATCATTATTAGTTGGAAGGTAGGAGATTGAAACAGAGGCTGTATATGTAGCCCAGGGTAGTCTCAAACTTGGAAACTTCTTGCCTGCCTTCTAAGTACTGGGATTATAGGTTTGTTCTACCACATCCAGCTTTAGTTTATTAGTTCTAAGAACTTTCATGACAATTTATATTTCATCTTTACTCATTCTGACTGCAAAGCAGTCCAATATGTTTTTTAAACCCCATGCTTCTATCTTCAACATTAATTTTGATAATAGAAGCAGTGGGAGCTTGTAGATAATTAACTGGTAAGAATTATCAAGCTTACAAACAATATAAAAGACATAAACCTTATAAAATCAGAGAAGTTACGAAAACATTTCTGTCTATATCTTAAGGATCAAAAAAGTAAATCACAGGTCATTTTTATACAGTGCCTGAAGATCTATATGAAAGATAAGAATGAGTCATTCATCATTTTGCCTAATAGATGTCACACATCCATATGCAGCAAGCTTGAAATTAGAGTAAAATTTCACTTTTCATCCTTACATTTGATGTTCTCTACATAGAGCATCCATAAAAGCTTTAAATGCATAATTACTCCAGTCAAGATAGAAGGAAATTGCTTTATAAGAATTTTTATTTTTGTTCTCTACCTTATGAAAATAAATTCAAAATGTCCCAAAGGATAAAGAGGAAAATGGGCAATGAACACAAACAGGCGAACACAAAAGAAGAATCACAAGTGGCCAAATGAAAATATTATGTCTGAGCTAAGAGGAATCCAGAGGTATTGTTTGATAGTTTGAAGGAAGATTTAGTATTTAGGTAGGATAGACTTGAAGGAAGTATTTTCAAAGACGGTGCTGAACTTATTAACCTGGGTGATTGATAAAGGGTGATTACAGTAACTGTGATAGGGATTGTACGTGGAGGAGAAGCAGTTCTTTGGCTCTGAATTGCCTTTGGGACATAAAGACAGACCTATATAATACGCAGTTGGAAAATTGTACCTGGAGCCCAGGATAAGCACAGAAGCTTGATCAAATTCATATGGGAGTCTTGAGCATATGAATCGATCCCTTCTGTTTTGTTTTAATCTGGTTTTGCTTTTGCAAATACTTGGTAGACAGTATAGCCTATTAAGATAAAAGTAATCCATAACAAATAGCTATTTATTGCCAGTCTTGTTCAAACATAAAGCTATTCCTTTTTTATTCATGGGTATACCTATTTGCACATGGTCAGAAATTCAATCTAGTCTTTTACTGTTCCAATCCAAAATTCACTATTTCCTCAGTATGGTAGAATTAAACAGAAAAAAAATAATTTGTAGGATTGGAGGTGTAACTCAGTGAAAGAGCCCTCTTCTACATGCCTGATGCATTGGGTTTCATCCTAGCTCCAGAAAAAAAAAAAGAATTTGTGAATGCTAATTTTATTTCATCTGAAGAAATATAACTCTATATAGGTTAGTGCTTCTATAAACCAGTCTATGCCTAAGAGGAAGGAAAAGATTTGTGAATGGTATATATGGGTTGAAATACCAGGAAATTCTTTCATTCTGTCAGATGAGATTCTGAATACCTTAATATACTATGTTGATTACATCACCACTGTTTCTACTACAGAATTTTAGACATGGAAAAGGCCATAGAGAGTAGTCAATTCACACTTGCCTCATCCCATAAATCACAATGTAGAAGTGGAAACTTGGCAAAGATTCTATGAGTATGAGACCTTTCTTTCTTTCTTTCTCTTTCTTTCTTTCTTTCTTTCTCTTTCTTTCTTTCTCTTTCTTTCTTTCTTTCTTTCTTTCCTTTCTTTCTTTCTTTCTTTCTTTCTTTCTTTCTTTCTTTCTTTCTTTCTTTCTTTCTTTCTTTCTTTCTTTCTTTCTTTCTTTCTTTCTTTCTTTCTTTCTTTTCTACTGAGGTTGAAACTCAGAGCCTTACACTTGTTAGGAAGGCGCTCTGCCTCTTAAGTCTTGCCTCCACCTCTTTTTGCTTTTGTGATTTAAAAAAAATAAAGTCTTGCTTTTTTGCTCAGGTCAGCCAGAACCACTATCATATTTACAGTTGTGATGTAGCTAGGAGCACAGGTGCTTGCCACTATGTTCACCTATTTGTTGATTGAGATTAGAATCCTATTACCTTTATTGCCCTGGCTGGCCTTGAACCAAAATATTTCCAATTTAGGATTACACATATATGAGTCACTCCACCTGGCTTCTGCATTTCTGACTGCCTTTCTAGGCTTCTGTTCCTTTCGGTTCTACTATATGTCTGAAAATAGCAAGCACTTTATTTATTTGGTCCTTTATTTTTTTAATAACATATTCTCATGTTTCTGGTAGATATTTTTTTTCTCTGTGACAGGGAATTGCTCTTTCATTTCAGTTTCCATTATCATTGACTTTTTCTCAGGCATGAGATCATTTTCAAACAGCAGGTGGGAACAGAGGATGTGTACCTAGCATTTACAAGAAAGGACCCTTCAACAGCATGCTGTCAAGAGATAGTGGTAAGCATCACCTCTCCTCCATTTTCTATATGACAATTATAGTTAAACTGCCTAACTGTTAAATACGTAATATTCTAGACAAGTCTGTAGACTTTTTACAAATACTAGTTGCTGTGTTTCAGAGGAATGATTTGAGTTTAGAATTGATAAGATGTACAAAATTAACTAAGTTTACACATGTTGAATGAGATTCATAAGTGCACACAACAAAATAATGTAACAACTTCTAGTCCTATTAAAAGTCCTCAATCTGATTGGAATGAATAAATATTCTTTCATTCTAGTTCTGTCTTATTCATGCTATCTGACTGGGTATTTACCTTCTGACATGCTGACAGGCCATCAGAATGAAATATTCCCTTTCCTGATTCTGCCTTATCTTTCATTTCTGTATTCTTGTGATGACTCAGTCTGCTATGAGGGATTTTAAAAGCTATTTTCTTCTTAATTTTCAAATCTGAACATCTGATTTAAGCTACTGAAAAGACGTCTAAAATGTTTGGCTTTTATTTGAATTACACTACTGCACATTGGGGAGTACTCTTTGCCAAGTCATAGTTTCTATATAATAACAATAGCATCCCAATAGTGCCAATGATACCACTTTGTTGCTTATTTGATCCTCATAATGATTTTGTTGTGAAGTCTGGGTCTAACCTAAATGGTAAGCTTCAACTCATTTTGGCAGCATACACAAGTAATTCTGGGGTTAAAATTTTTAGATCAGAGGCTATGCTATCTTCTTCTCTTGGCTCTTATAACACATTATAGAATACAGAAGTGCCCATAGTAGATGCTTAATATTTTTCCTTAACAAAATGATAAATGGAGTCTCCCTTTGGCAGGAACTTCAAGTTTTCGCTTATTAGCAAAATTTAAGACATTCAATTGAATCAAGTAACATAATGGGAATAGTGACTTTAAGTACCTCAGGAGGTTTTTCAAACTCTAATGAGTTAAGGTTACAAGTGATCTTGAAGTAATTAGCTCCCAGGGTTTTACTAGTAATATTCAAATTCATCTCTCTTAAACTGCCATAAAATTATGTTTTTGATGTCTAGTGTTGGGGATTGCTCTAAGCTCTAGGCCTTAAAAAAAGAAAACCTTTGAAAGTGATTCCGTTTCTTTCATGCAAATTACTACTAGTTTTAATAATAAAGGTATTCTGAGAATTTTGGAAACTAAATCATATCTCATAAGAGGAATATACAATTTATTTAAAATTTAATAAGTGTATATGAAAGAATTGATCTTTCCTTTGAATGAATTTATATTTGACTGGGGAGATAAACCTAACATAAATGAATAATTTTATTACTAACAATCAAACAGGCAATTTTAAGTCTACTGGTAGTTCATGAAGTTTGGTCAAGGTATAGACACCACTGAAAGGCAGCAACAAACAAAAAGTTTGTTGAAGCTGAGGCACTTTACTACTTGTATACTGGTTTTTTCTTGCTTTCCTTTCTTTCTCTTCATTCCTTCATTTACTTAACATTTATCTAGTGAATTCTACTACATAACAAGTGCTGTCCTAAGTACTAAGACACAAAGACAGCCCCTCAGTAGATGAATGGATCAAGAAAATGTGGTATACATACACAATGGAATTCTATGTCTCCATCAGAAAGAATGACATTGCCCCATTTGTTAGGAAATGGGAAGACTTGGAAAAAATTATATTAAGTGAAGTAAGCCAGGTCCAAAGAAACATAGGTCCCATGGTTTCCCTTATTTGCAATAACTAGTATATGTCTGAGACAAGCAGTAAAGGTTAAATAAGATGATGTTGAGCAAAACGAACCCCAAAAGAAGGACACAAGTGATTTTTTATTTCTTGCTATTATTTCTAACATATTTATAAGATACCACATGATTTTTTTTGTTGCTTTGTATGTCCCTCCCCCACGGTATAACCCTTGTTTTCACTGTATTTGATGTTGGTGTAATTTTGGGAAGGGAAGGAAAAAAATTGTTTAAATAGGGATACAGGTGGACCCATTGCAACAATGAGATGTACAAATCTTTATGTTGAAAAACAAACTTTATAATTTAGGCTGGGGGGAGGCCGTGGGGGGGTGCGGGGGCGGGGGGATTGTGGTTGTGGAGATCTGAGGGAAGGGACCATAGAGGGAAAACAAAGGAGGAGGCAACAATGCTTGATAAGAAATGTACTCATTACTTTGCTCATGTGATTGTAACCCCTCTGTACAGTATTTTCACAATAAAAAAACTTATTTAAAAAAATCTCAGTGAAAAAGTCAGACAAGGGCTGGGAATGTAGCTCAGTGGTAGAGTGCTTGCCTAGCATGCATGAAGCTCTGGGTTTGATTCCTCAGTACCACATAAACAAAAAAAGCTAGAAGTGGCTCTGTGACTCAAAAAGACAAGAAAGAAAGAAAGGAAAGAAGAAAGAAAGAAAGAGAGAGAGAGAGAGAGAAAGGAAGAGAGAGGAAGAAGGAAAGGAAGGGAGGGAGGAAGGGAGGAAGGGAGGAAGGAAAGAAGGAAGGAAGGCAGGAAGGAAGGAAGGCAGACAGGACAGTAAAGGAGCCAGGCGCTTAATAGATCACTGCAGTTTCATTTGGTAAGTACATACATAGAAAGTTCTATCAGGTACTTGGTGATACAAAGCAGAAAGAAAATCAACTTGCTCTTTTTGGATGGATAGGTTTTCTATAGTGGACATCATTCCAAAAAGAGCATTATAAGCAGAGCATATTGACAATACCCAAACATGAAGTAGTATGTCATGAGTAGCAATTAAGTATGAGAATTAAGAATAAATATGAGAAATGGTGTATTGGTAAGTTACTTCTCAAAAGATATTTTTAAAATTTTTTATTGTAAAAGTGATGTACAGAGAGGTTACAGTTATATAAGTCAGGTAATGAGTATATTTCCTTTTGAACAATGTCATCCCCTCCCTCATTCTCTCCCAGTTTTGCTGTTCCCCTGACTTCACTGCCCCCCAAAGTTGTATAATTCATTTTCATAGTGTCCAGTGGTTCACCCTTTGTCTCACTGTTTCTGTGCTTTCTCTTCCCCTCCTCAAATCAGATAAATTTAGATCCAGGACAGAGGGTACAGAAATCAAAAACAACAACAGAAGAGAATTAACCAAAGAAAAAAGGAAAGGAAAAGAGAGAAAGAGAGAGAAAAAACCTGAATACAGTACAATAAAAAACAAAACCCTCCAATTTGGATTGGAAATGTGTAGGTCAGGAGAGCACTTGCCTTGAATGTATGCAGTCCTAGGTTTGATCCTTAAGCTCACAAATGAACAAAACCTTGAGTTGCATCTGAGTTTTACTCCCTAACCATATTAATGATGAGATCCATCATCACTGCTTAACCCCACTGGTAAGACTCAGAGTAAAGAGATGATTGGCCCCATCTCAAGAATTTCTTTTTGAAATTTCTATGATTGTTGCTCCTATTGATAATATTTTGTTTCTTTGAATCTAAGAATTATCACGTGTATACCAGTATTGAGCTTGAACTCAGGGCCTGGGCACTGTCCTTTAGGTTTTGCACTCAAGGCTAGTACTCTAACACATGAGCCTACTTTTTGGTGGTAAATTCGAGATAAGATTCTCATAGACCTTCCTGCTTGGGCTGGCTATGAACCATAATCTCATATCTCAGCCTCTTGAATAGCTATGAAGCACCAGCTCCTAGCAATGTGCCACTTTAAAAAAATAGTGTTTTAACATACATATTTCAACTCAATAACAGAAACATTAAAATGTGGGGAAATAGAACTTTACATTTTGTTAAATGTTTTATTTGGAAGCCAGGTGCTGGTGGCTCACTCCTGTTGTAATCTTTTCAACTTAGGAGGCTGAGATCTGAGGATCATGGTTTGAAGCCAGCCTGGGTAGGAAAATCCATAATATTCTTATCTCCATTTAACCACCAAAAAGATGGAAGTGGAGCTGTGGCTCAAGTGGCACAGTGTTAGCTTTGAGTGAAAAAGTTGAGGGACAGTGCCCAGGTCCTGAGTTCAAGTTCCAGCAAAAGAAAAAAATTATTTGGGTCTTGGGCCTGTAATATAATAATCCAATCCAGAAACTTATATATAATCTTTGCTTAAGACCTTACATGGCGAGAAGGGGAAAAACAAGTCATTTAAAGATATTGGTGGACCCGTTGCAACAATGAGAAGTACAAGTTGTCATGTCGAAAACGAACTTTACAACTTTGGTGGGCTGGGGGGGGGGGGGAAGGATTGGGGGCGGGGCGGGGAGAGGCTGGGAAGGGATGTGAAGGGTAAACAAATGAGGAGGCTGCAATGTTTAATAAGAAATGTACTCATTATCTTGCCCATGTAATTGTAACCCCTCTGTACAGTATGTTCACCAAAAAAAAAAAAAAAACAAAAAACAAAAACCTTACATGGCTAAGCATAGGGAGTTATTTGGGATTTTAAAAATTCACAAGAGGGCTGGGAATGTGACACAGTGACAGAGTGCTTGCCTAGCATGCATGAAGCCCTGGATTCAATTCCTCAATACTACACAAACAGAAAAAACTAGAAGTGGCTCAAGTGATAGAGTGCTACCCTTGAGCAAAAGAAGCTCAGGGATGGTACTCAGGCCATGAGTTCAAGCCCCAGAACTGACAAAAACAAAAAAAAATTCACAAGGACATGGTTTCCTTTTTGGTTCCCCAGATTCCAAATGAGAGTGCAAGGTTTATGAATGTGAATCAAACGGATAGGCCTAAACAGAATTCTGAGTTAGGAATATGTATACTGTATCTTCAGCAAACCTTTCTAACTCCAAACCCAGAGACTACCAGTATTCAAATTCTGCGAGTCCTATTGTCATTCTCTGAGGCTTTACTCTTGGGTGCAGAGCTACCAGTCTTCTTCCTCTTCCTCTGTAGTTAGGCATTTTAGACCTGGAGCTTAGCTTGTGCTTTACAGGTTTTTAAATCACCCAAGCCTTTTCTTCAAATACAGTTTTTTTTGTTGTTTGTTTGTTTTGGTCGATCATGGGGCTTGAACTCTGAGCTTGGGCACTGTCCCTGCCCTGTTCAGCTCAAGGCACGCACTCTACCACTTGAGCCACAGCACCACTTCCGGTTTTCTAGTGGTTTATTGGAGATAAGAGTCTCACGGACTTTCCTGCCCAGCCTGGCTTTGAACCGCGATCCTCAGATCTCACAGCCTCCTGAGTAGCTAGGGTTATAGGCGTGAGCCACCGGCACCCAGCTCAAATACAGTTTTATGAGAAAACTCAACATAGAAAACACAAAAGAGTACCATTTCCTTGGAGGACAGGGGCGCCTTGGAATACAGCTTAAAGAATGCTAAGAAACTAAGATCATGATGACAAGGTACCAAATATAGATATAGTATGGAAGAATAGTAAGAGAGCTCATTGGTAGCATATATATTTTACTTTATTCCTCATGACTAGGAGACTCCTACTTTGCTTTATTTTATTTTATTGTCTCGTCTTTTTTTTTGTGTATACCAGTACTGGGGCTTGAACTCAGGGTCTCATGCTTTGGCTCAGCTTTTTTGCTAATGGCTGGTGTCCTACCAGTTGAGCCATGTCTCTAGGTCTGTTTGTTTTTGCTGGCTAATTGGAGATAAGAGTTTCTTGGATTTGTCTGTCTTGGTTTGCTTCAACCTGCAGTCCTTGGATCTCAGCTTTCTAATTAGCTAGGATTACAGGTATGGGCCTTTACTGTTCAGCTTATTGTCTCACCTTTTGTTTTATTTTCTTCTCATCTTTCTTCACAGAGCCCTCACTGTAATGGGTTTAATATACATCCTAGACTATAAATCTTTGTATACTGATGTGCATCATTGTTTGTAATACTTTTCTATGCCAATACTGGGGCTTGAGCTGAGGAGCTGGGTAGTGTCCCAGAGCTTTTGTGTTCAAGGTTGGCATTCTACCACTTGAACCACAACTCTGCTTCTGGCCATTTTAATGATTAATTGGAGATAAGAGTCTCAAAAACTTTCTTACCTGGGTTGGCTTTGAAATACAACCTTTAGATCTCAGCCTCCTGAGTACCTAGGATTACCAGTGCCTAGCTGCAATGTTTACTTTAAAAAAAATTCAACAGATATTGATGGAATACTTACTACATGCCAAATACATGGATCAGATACTAGATATATACTGTTAAACAAAATAGACAAGATTCTCCTTTTCTCAAGCTTACTGGCAAGACTTCAAACAGGCCATACACAGCAATGTAGTGAGATCTACTGGGTACTCACAGATTCATCCAGTAAGGAAACAGTGACCCTAAAAGGAAGCAGTTTATTACTTAGTGTTAATAAGATGCATGTACAGTCAGTTCCTCCCATCTCTTTGTCCACAGAATGATATCAAACCAAAAGAGAGGAGATAGTAGGTAACAGGAACCGTGGGGAGAGCTGAAGAGCTAACTCCATTGCTACTAACTTTTTTTTTCATTATTTTTGAATGAGTGATTTTTTGACCTGTTCTTCTTTTTTTTTAATTTAATTTTATTGTAAAGATGCTGTACAGAGGGTTACAGTTACATGAGTAAGGTAATGAGCACATTTCTTGTCAAGCAATGTTAAGCCCTCCTTTTTTGTTCTCCCACTCTCCCTTCCCTTCCCCACCTCCCTCATGGCCCCTGCCCGTCCCACAAAGTTGTAAAGTTCATTCCAATATGGTGTATTGGTATCATTGTTGCAATGGGTCACCCTGTGTCCTTATTTCAGCATTATTTTTTTTCTTGTATTTAGAAACAAAAAAACCATCAAGAATCTCTCCCGCTTGGTTGCCCTCTCCCATACACGGTAAACAGCATCTGTATGGGGGATTGATTTTGTTTTTAAAATTTTTTCTTGTTATTATAAAGGTGATGTACAGAGGGGTTGCAGGTACCTAATGCCACTAGCTATTTTATAATTTGCTTCAGTATCCCAGGAGACTGAGGTAGGAAGTTCTTCTGGAATTTGGTAATACAATGAGAAACTGTCTTATGGCAACATCCTACAAGATAAGGAGACTTCTCCCAAGCAGAGAGTCAGATAAATAGCCCTGAGGCAACTCCTCAACAACTGCTATCTTCCCATATTTTAGGAGGATCAAAAGATGTTCTGCCAAGCCCCAGGAACATAGTTGTGCACATTGGCCTTGGTGGATGTTCAGGGTCACTGGAGTGTGATAGTGGAGCTATATTCTTATATGTATACAGGATGAGGACATTTTTATCCTGTTGTTTTCACTTAATATGATATACTAACTATATACCAGACATTTCTTTAAGTATTTTATACATTGCAACTCCTCCTTTCATCTCCACACCAGCCCTATGAAATAGATGGTTATTTCCTCTAGTTTACAGATGAAGTTTCTGAAGCACAACCAAGTTAAGTAACTTGCTTAAGGCCACATTTTTCAAATTTGGCAGATTTGAACCTAGGCATATTAAATTGGAAAGATTAATATCCAAAGTGATATGTGTGTAAAGAAGGAAGAAGTTCAGGCTGACCTAGCAATAGAAGTGGCATTTCACTGAATATTTGAAGGATAGATAATATTTGGCTAGGTAGGAAAGGATGAAAAGCTCTCCAAGGAGAGTGAACAATATAAGCAAAGGTATAGATAGCACCATGAAAGCAGATGGTGCCTTTTGACAAGTATTTGTTATGCTTTTGGAGCCCAAGAATTTCAGTAGCAAGAAGTAATGTGGAAGCTTAAATAGAATGGGTGATGCAGGCCTGTGAAAGCGCTTGGATTGCACACCCTGTGTTATGGCCTGAATCGTGTCCCCTCTCCCCATTCATGTGCTAAGCCCCATAACCTCACAATGTGACGGAATTCGGATAGAGGGATTTCAGGGAATACTTGTGTTTAAATGAGGTCATGAAGCTAGTTCTAGCCTCATGATGGGCTTGGTGACCTTGTAAGAAGAGACACCAGAAAGCTTTTTCACTATCTTTTTACCATGTGAGAATATAGGAAAAAGGCAACTATCTGCAAGTCAGGATGAGAGTTCTTGAAGGAACCCAACCTTGCTTACACCGTGACTTCTGACTTTGAACCTCTGGAATAAGAAACAAGCAATGTGCTACTGTTTAAGCTCCTCAGAATATATGGTTTTTTTTTTGTGGAAACCCAAGCAAACTAAGACACCATGATATTTTGACTTTATCATCTGGGCATTCGAGTTAACATCTTAAAGTGGGTGAGATCAATGATTGGCAATGTCTTTCTGAACCATTCTAATGGTGGTGTGAATATAGAGCTCAGTGGTAATTCTGATGGGGGAAAATGTGTGTTTGGGATAACTGGTCAGAGGCAGTGTGGATGGCAAGAAGAATGATCTCACTAGAGATTGTGCTGCTGGTGACGATAAGGCTTGGAAGGTGGTTAAATATAGTATGTAAAGGAGAAACAGGAGTCAGATTGCTAGCTTGGGTGATGAGGTAGAGAATGGTGGCTTGAATTGGGATGTAGAAAATGCAATGTAGCTATCTCTAAATTGTAGACTTAGTAGAATGACTTTAGTTTCTTTTTGCTCATCTGAGTTTTGTACAATTTTACAATTGCTATCTATTACTTTTGGAAGAACAAGAAGCAACCAAAGGGTGGCTTTGTTTGTGTGTTGTGGGAATAAAGGGTGTGGGAAAAAAGAGAAAGTTCTAGGAGAAAGATATTGAATGTTGATTTTACTCAGTTTAAAGTGCATGTTGAAAATCTTGTTAGAAGTGATTACTAGGCTGTTAGAAATAGAAATCTATGTGGAACTCTAGAAGAAGAAAGAGACTGGAGGTGTTAATGTTCAGAGTTGAAAGTATTCACTTTGCAGCTGTTAGAATAAACTGTACTAGAGTGTCAGCTTTTTTATCAGGCATAGAATGAAGTAGATACGACTTTAAGTTGTATGTGTGTGTGATTTGTGTATGCTGAGGGAGTGTTCATGAGAGTGCATGTAAATATATCTATGTGTGTGTTTTATGCATGTGGTTTGTGTATGTGAGGAGGATGTTTGTGAGAGTGTGTGTATGTATGTGTGTGGTGTGTATGATGTGTGTGGTTCAAGTATGAAGGGGGTGATTATATGAGTGTGTGTGTGTGTGTGTGTGTGTGTGCTGTTTTATCAGAGAAATTCAGAGGTATACTATGAAACCTGCAAGCATGTGGTTCACTGGGGACAGAATAGGAAGCCTTGGGATGAAGTCCCAAGACATAAACTCTTACTCCAGTTCTAGGCCAGAGATTGAAAAACAAAGGGAATTGAGATTGGGATTGGAATTAGGGCACAGCATTGGCTATACAGATGATGGGAGAGAAAAATGCACTGTGAAAACAAGGGAAGAAAGTATGACTTCCCATTCTGCCTGTCTCTGAGAACAGGGCAGACCAAGGGGCACACTGGACCTTCTTGCACATTAAATAATATGGAAAAGAGACAAGAAGAGAGGCTGGCTTATGGCAGGTGGGTGCACTGGTGAAATACATTATACATATAAATTGGTGGATTCCCATTTTCTCCTGTTAGTATTGAAGGCTATCTCTAAAATCCCAAACTGAATAGGACTATAGTTATTGATATACTATATGGATTCATTGTTGTAGAAGAAGGGGAAAGGATCCTGCAGTAGCTTGATATTGTTTTGTAGTTATAATAGATACATAATATTTTCGTGTTCCTCCTTTGAGAGAGATCTATACTGATAAGAGGACATTCTGGTAAAATCTAACAAGTAGGCCACAAAGCCTGGGTTTTTCTTATTGCACCTCCTCCCTGAAATATGAGTCTTCTTCCCATCTCTGAGAGTCAGGGATGCTAGAATTCAGTCACCCTCTGGTGGACACCTGGGAATCACAGGCTTAGCACATGTGCTTATCTCGGGCAAGTCTAATAAAGATTCTGAAAGCATGGCTTTCTCACACTCCAGGAAGTTTGTTTCTTCAGTGGTCTGTTTCTCATATCCTGATTTCTGTTTTAAAGTTATACCAGTCACATTTATTTACGTGTGGGGGGGGCTGTCCTGGGGCCTGAACTTAGGGACTGGACACTGTCCCTGAACTTTACTGCCAAAGGCTAGTATTCTACAACTGGAATCACAGCTCCACATCTGGCTTTTTGGGGAGGAGGTGGTTAATTGGAGAAAAGGGTCTTACTGATTTTCCTGCATGGACTGGCTTCAAACCATGAATCACCTGTGCCTAGCAGTAATTCTTTGTTTCTTTGTTGTTTTGAGGAAGTTTCTCAGAATACATAAAATCACATGGTCCAGATTCCTTGAAGTACAATTAGTAGAAATTTGGCTTGGGAATATACCAGTACTTAAGGGATGAACAAAAAGCTATAGAGTGTGAAAAGGTGGATAGCACAGAAGCTGAGAAGAGAAAGGTGGTTACTGAAGGCTGGGTAGAATTGGGGGAGGGAGGAGTGGGAGACCTTGACCAGTGGGAACTAAGTTACAGTTGGGAAGGAAAGAATTTCTGGGCTACTATACAAGCCATAGAGATAACACAAATGTACTAAATATTTCAAAATGAAAAGACTTTTTTTAAGTTTCTACTACAAATGATAGGTGATGTTTTTAATGTGTTTTTTAATTTATCTTTTCTTACTTCAAAAGGCTGTACAAGGGGGCTACAATTTAATGTGGCTATATGTATCCAGCTTCTTTTTTTAAAAAAATTAATTTTATTGTCAAGGTGATGTACAGAGGGGTTACAGTTACATAAGTAAGGTACTGAGTACCTTCCTTGTTGAACTTGTTACCCTCTCCCTCATTTTTCTCCCTCTTTCCTACCCCCATCCCCCAAGTTGTACAGATTATTTCCAACATATTGTCTTGTGAGTGTCACTGTTGCAGTGGTTCCCCCTTTGTCCTTTGTCTAGCCATTTTTTGTTCCCCTTCCCTTCCCTAATTTAGATAAATATATATTCAATATCCAAGGTGCCAAAATCAAATACAGTGATAACAGGGGATGAACCATAGGGGAGAAAACACAAAAGAAAAAAGAAATCATGTAGTACATTTAAAAACAACAACAACAAAGAAAAACTTCTTGTGTCCATGTCTTGGAGTTCATTTCACTTAACATCATCTTATATGTGCAGTGCTTCTTGATCAGAATCATCCCTTTCATCATTCTCCTTGACCCTATCTGTTCCCTCTCCTCAGACACATTTCCCACTTTCCAGATTCTTTATATTTGTACATGGAGTTTTCTTCTGTATTTGTCCCATGTACCATTTTTCATTCATTTACCGCTGCCCAATACCTCCCCTCAAAATATCAGTTTCCTAGTACTCATGTTGTTAAACTGTTCATCGAGAGGTCTATTCTATGGAGATTCAGTCCTGTATATAATACACTTTAGTCAGCTATATTGTGTAGATAAGCATATGCCTTTATGTATGAGTATAGAGGAGGCTGCATTTTGGGCCTATGATCCACATATGAAAGAAATGTGTCCTTTGTCTTTCTGGGCCTGGATTATTTTGCTCAAATGATTAAGTGTCTGAAGAATAGATATCTTTAACTGGATTTAAACAATGTACAGTATAGACATATACTAAAACATCACCTGATACTCTATTAATATATACAATTGGTATATTTGTATACATTGGTTAAAATTAATTTTAAAGATAAGAAAAGGAGCTAGGCTGTGAAGTCACTCAGACATGGGAGGGAAAGTGTGCTGCTTTAGAAAAGCAGATTAGGGAGTAGGCTGCAGCAGGATCTTGTCAGTTAGCAAATGTCTAGGAGAGAGTAGCTTCAAGGTCATGGCCAGTGGCAAAGTGAGTGAGCAGTGTGAAGAATGAAAAAGAAAAGGGAAGGCAGCAAAAAACTGAGCACCAGTGGCTCATTCCTGTAATCCTAGCTACTCAGGAGATGTACCTGGAGGATCACAGTTCAATGCCAGAGGGGCAGAAAAGTCTGAGAGACTATTTCTAATTAACCAGCAAAAACCTGCACTGAAGACATTACTCAAGTAGTAAAGCTCCAGCTGTGAGCAAGCAAAGCCAGCAAGGGCAGCAGGTCTTGAGTTAAAGCCCCTGTACTCGAATATATAAAAAATAATAACAGCCGGGCGCTGGTGGCTCACACCTGTAATCTTAGCTAGTCAGGAGGCTGAGATCTGAGGATTGCGGTTCAAAGCCAGCCCTGGCAGGAAAGTCCATGAAACTCTTATCTCCAATAAACCACCAGAAAACTGGAAGTGGCGCTGTGGCTCAAATGGTAGAGCACTCGCCTTGAGCTAAAGAGCTGACGGACTTTGCTCAGGCCCAGAGTTCAAGCCCCATGACCGACAAAAATAAATAAATAACATTAAGAAAATATATTCATTAACTTAAAAATGATCTATTGGTTTTGTGCCCTACTGTTGGAAAATGAAAATCTTAAAATATTTATTCTTTGGAGACATTTACATAATTTCAAAGTAGGAATCCATTACCTTTTGTTTTTGTTATTTTCCTACAGATTATCCTTGCTCACAAGTTTTCATAAAATAATGTGGCTGAAGTTTGAAATTTTATCTCAAATGTATTTCTATAGTTAAATACTTGAAGTGATTCCAAATAAAAATCTACCCAACTTTTGCTGTTAATCATAATTTTAGTATGTTTAGTTTCTTTGTTTTTGTTTATGGTGGTACTGAGGGTTGAGTTCAGGTCTTATGCTTGCTAGGAAGCTATTCTAGCACTTGAGCCATGCCTTCAGCCCTCTTTAATTATGGCCTCAGGTTTTTTTTCCCCTGGGGAAGGGCCTGGGGTTGTCTTCAGACCGGAATCCTCCTGCCTGTGCCTCTTGCATAGCTAGAATTGCAGGTGCATACCCAATACCCAGCTTATTTGTTGAGATGAGGTCTTACTAACTTTTTGACCTGGCTAAATCACGATTCCGCCATATCTACCTTCTGACTAATGTGTTTAGTTTCATATCAAAGTCAAATATTCTTAACTTCTTCCTAACAATAAAATGTATCAAAAGTGGTTTGCATTTCTGACAAATAGTAATATTTTACCAATATTTATAACCCATACACTTCCTTAGATAAGATCAGCCTAAAACTTTCTGTATGTCATTTGACTAAAATTTAAGTAAATAATATAGATTAGCCAAGTCACAAATAAGGTATCTTTAAATTATTCTTCTCTTCTGGTAGTGAAAAATGACAGTTCAAAGAAAATATAGAATGGATGGCCTCCATGAAACATCTGCTATCATGTCAATTTTCAAATACCTTGTGATAAGATCATATACTTTTATTTGAGAAACTGGGGAGCCTGTACTTGTACATTATAAGAATATAACCTCTCAGATCATATTGTCATAGAGGTCCCTCCTAAGAACAGAAAAGAAAAGATTTTGAATTCAAGAAAATTATAATCCTACAATAATAACCCTCCCAATGGCTTTGATATAGTCAGCCAACTCTAGTACAACACTCATAGGAAAATAAATGAAGGCCTTGTGAAAACTATCTGTAAGCACTTGGACTTCCCTTTACTCTTTTCAAAGTCCCAAAGTGAATTCCAAGACAGAGTAAACTAGTAGTTTTTTTTTTTGTTTTTTTTTTTTGTCAGTTGTGGGGCTGAACTCTGGGCCTGGGCGCTGTCCCTCAGCTCTTCAGCTTTAGGCTAGTGCTGTACCACTTGAGCCACAGTGCTACTTCTGGCTTTTTTCTGCTTATGTGGTGCTGAGGAATCAAACCCAGGGCCTCATGCATGCGAGGCAAGCACTCTACCACTGAGCCAACTTCCCAGCCCCCACTAGTAATTTTTGACTGCTTGCCTGAAGACAAGCGGAAAGTGGAAAGAAGGGTCTCATAAACCTTCAAAGTAGTGCACCTTTATCCTGTTGCTTTTGCTTTAGCAGGCCAGAAAGGAGATGTTTGCACCAAATTCCTGATGGGCATTGTGGTAGCCAGATTCTAACATGGCCCTCAGTGACTCTTACCTCTTGATCTGAGCCATTTGGATAGTCCTCATTTTAGGTAGGGCTGACATGTAAAACAATGAGATACCATGAAAACCACAGTGTAATTTCTGAGGCTGTATTTTTTTATTTTGGTGGTACTTGGGTTTAAACTCAGGGACTCACTTCTTTGGCTTGCTTGTTTAGCTAGCATTCTACCACTTGAGTATACTGCTTTTTTTCCTGGTTATTTTGGAGATGGAGTTTCATGGACTTTTATTTTTGCTCAGGGTGGCTCTAGATCTCAGCCTCCTGAGTAGCTAAGATTATAAGCATGAGCCACTGGTGTCCACTGTGTGGCTGCATTTTTAAAGGTATTGCTTCTATTTTTACCTTTAAGATTATTCATTGTAGGGCAAAGACAACTCTTAGGTTGAAAGGCACTCAAGCAATACTGTGGATGAGTCTGCATGTCTGTTGACATGTGCCAACACATGCGTGGGCTGTCTTAAGTGCTAATCTTGTGGTCCTAATCAGACCTTCAGATATCTGTAACCCCAGCCAATATCTTAACTACAACCTCATGATAGACCTTGAGCTAAGCCACAATGAAATTGCTGATCCATAGAAAATGTGTGAGGTAATATACATTTGGGGGGAGGGTCAATTGCTTATGCAATAATAGATACAAATAAGCAATAATTAATAAGAGACAGAACTAGAATTCAAACTTAAGTCTAACTCTAAAGGTTGAGCTCCCCAAAAAACTTAAATTTTTTAGCAGCTTTTCTTAGTGTACCACTTAAAATAATTCATTCTTACATGGTGGATGTAGTTCAGTGGTAAAGTGTTTGCCTAGTGTTTGAGAGGCTCTAGGTTCAAACTTGAGCACCATTAGTCTGTCAATCCTAGGGTGGTGGTACTTGGCTGTGATCCAATCTGCCCAAGAGACAGAGACCAGGAGGAACACAGTAAGAAACCCAGCCTTTGACAGTCTGAGACAAAAAGTACTGCAAAAAATTGGCCAATTTTTTTCATTCTTTTAAATGAATTCAATTTTTATTTGGTCAATGGCATACTGTAAATTTAGCAAATTAGGACTTAAGCACAATCAGAGGTTAGTTAATAGTCATCTATGTTTCCAGGTGGTCATTGAGTGTATCAATTACTAACAAAGTCTGATGTTTCAAGGGCATTTTTTCTGTTTCATCTGTCATACCATCCCACCTAATCTGTCCCTTCTAGTACTCCCTTGAAACCACATTAACATACAATTTTCATTTCCTTAAAAGGAAAAATTAATGAGTTCTTTCTCCCAATTATTTTTCACTAGAACTACAAATGATTTTAATAACCACTTGGAAGTTCTGCCTAAAAATCATATCTAAATTGCACATGAATCTTCCTCAGTTGTCATTTCTAAGATTTGGGAAATTGTATTTTTTGCTGAAAGACCTAAACATTTTAGAGTGAAGAAACAAATATTTGTAGTTTTTTATCCAGTGACAGAAAACATCAGATATTAAAAGGCATCTCAATTTCACTTTCTAGCATCAGTGTGGTTACATTAAAAGTGGGAAGTTTTGTCCAATAGAATGATCATTTGCTTTCTGTTGGAGAACCTGTAAAAACCACTTTATTTCCAAGAAACAATGTTTACTCCTTCTACATGCAACACATTCTAATACACACACACACACACACACACACACACACACACACACACACACACACACACACACACACACACACACACACACACACACACACACAGATACCCACAGAAATATTTGGTGCTAGCCTTGGGGCTTGAACTCAGGGCCTGGGCACCAGGATTTTCCCTTCAAGGCTAGTACTCTACCACTTAAACCACAACCCCATTTTGGGCTTTGTGGTGGTTAATTGGAGATAATAGTCTCACAGACTTTCCTTCCTTGGCTTGCTTTGAACAAGGATTCTTAGATCTTAGCCTCTTGAATAGCTAGGATTATAGGTGTAAGCCATTGGAGCCTTGCTTTAACATTTTGTATTCTAGTTAATGTTTTCATAGTGTGTATATACTGAAGATTTGTAGGGAGTACTGGAGACATATGGATATGACTAGATTTTTAGATGATATTGCAGAATTACTGTGTGTGTGTGATGGAGGGAGAGAGAGAGAGAGAGAGAGAGAGAGAGAGAGAGAGAGAGAGAGAGAGAGAGAGAGAGAGAGAGAGAGAGAGAGAGAAAGTTCTCATTATGTTACCTGAACTGGCCTGAAATTCCTGGACTCAAGCAAACCTCCTACATCTCCCAAGTAACTGAGACTACAGGCAACTATAAGGCCCAGCTTACTTCTATCAACCTCTGAAAAATGCACTTCTTTTGTTTAAAGCATCTTCAATTATGAAGATTTGAATTTTTAAATATATACATTAACAGTAATTGTTTAATGAAATGATCAAGTATGGGGAAGATTTACATAGAATCATATATGTATATATAAACTTTAAATACAGATTTAATAAAATGAAGTATATCTCACGAGCATGTGATGGTCCACATACTTTATTTGACAAGTACCCTTTTTACCTTCTTTGAGCTTTTTATGGGAATTCCAATGGTTCCATTAATTACTTGTTATGCCTTTTATTTATAACTTGCTTTTATCCTGACCTTGTCAACCATAACATCTCCAAACATCCAATATTTCACACTTTCTAGTTAGTCCTAGGGAAGCCTTCATTATGCTCCAGAATTTCAGGTTGCATTTTCTTTTTTTATAGAAACCATACATCATCTCATTTATATGTATAAGTATATGCATGTGTATATACACAGATGTGTAGGTGTATGTGTGTATATATATATATGTATTGCTGATATATAACAACATCCATATATGAACATTAGTGTATATTAGAGATGAGACTTTGGTGTGGTGAAATACACACTCATTCACAATGCATCATCAGTATATAATTCCAGGGCATGTTTTTTTTCAAGCCAAAGGAAACCTCATAGCCATTAGTTATTCCCATTTTCTCCATCCTTCTAACCCCTGGAAAACTTCAATCTACTTTCTGTCTCTATGGAATTGCCTATAACTAGAAACCTATAAATACACCTTTTGATGCCTGGCTTCTTTCATTTAGCATAATGTTTTCAAGGTTCATTGATAGAATAGTACTTTGTTCTTTTTTATAGCTGAATAGTATTCCAGTATATAGCTTTACTACCTTGATTTATTTATTCACTAGCTGATGTATATTTGAGTTGTTTATACATTTGTGCTATATGAATAGGCCTTCTATGAATAGAAAGATTATGCATATATTTTTGTTGGAACATCTTATTTCTATGGGCTTGGGCACATTCCCAGTAGTGGAACTGTTGATTTTGATAAGACATTTGTTAGGGAAATCTTACTAAACCTGTAAATTCTCTTTCTGCTGAGATTTAAGTTCTATTTTTATTCTTTCTCTTTTGTTATGATAATGATTTTTCTGAACTGCAAAACTCTCTAAGATATGTGGTATGGGAATTTTTACCAGGGGACTACAGTATGCTATCAACATCTCATACTAGCACTTTACTTAACCAGTTTTTATACACATTTCCTACTGATAGAACTGAAGCAGTATATTTCAAACAATGAAGATTGCAAGTAAGTACCACTTAGCTCTGGACCTATGAAGCACTGTCAGGTCACACACAGTTGTCCTGGCACTCACTAGTCTTGTTTGTTTATCCATCTGCAAAATAAGGCTATTAATCCCTGCCTTTCAATGCTGATAAAAAAAAAAGACAGGACATAACCCAATATATGGTTGGCACTTGATAAATATTGGATTTCCTTTCCCTGTATATTGTTACATTTTTCATTTTAACTGCTCTCCAAGATTACGATATTTTTATTCTCATTTGATCTTAGGTGAAAATTCAACTGCCTGATACAAACCCTTCTGATATTCACATTGATGTTGAGGATACATACCTTGATCTTCGCACTCCTAATAAGTGAGTAAAAAATTAAAACTGGCATAGTATAATATTCATAAATGCTAATGATCCCAGAGTCCATATTCTTTGTGTGTGTGTGTGTGTGTGTGTGTATGTGTGTGTGTGTATGCACGTGTGTACTCGCATGCACACATGCACTTGTCCTAAGGCTTGAACTCAGAGACTGAGCACTAGTCTTAAGCTTTTTCAATCAAGGCTAGTGCTTTACCATGTGAGCCTACAGTTGTACATCTGGCTTTTTGGTGGCTAATTGGAGAGAGAAGAGTCTCGCAGACTTTCCTGCTCTGACTATGAACTGTAATCATCAGACCTCAGCCTCCTGAGTGGGTAGGATTACAGGTGTTCGTTTTATAAGTGTACAGTTATTTTGCACTAAGAAAAGTGAAATCTCAGATATTTGATCCACATAATACAAAAGTATGTTTGGAAATACTTTTTTTTTCCTACTTTGCACTTTGCTTCTATACATTCTACATGGGTTGACGTCATCAAAACAATCTCCCTCTCTCTACCTCTCCTCTCCCCTCTTTCCCTCTCCCTCTCCCTCTCCCTCCCTCCCTCCCTCCCTCCCTCTCTCCTCTCTCTCTCTCTCTCTCTCTCTCTCTCTCTCTCTCTCTCTCTCTCTCTCTCTCTCTCTCTCTCTCTCTCTCTCACACACACACACACACACATAATTAGAAGCTGGCACTCGTGGCTCATGCCTGTAATCCTAGCTACTTGGAAGGATGAGATTTGAGGATTACAATTTGAAGCTAGCATAGGCAAGAAAGTCCATTAGACTCTTATCTCCAATTAGCCACCAAAAAATGACAAGTGATAGAGTGCTAGCCTTGAGCACAAAATCTAAGGCACAGCACCCAGGTTTTGAGTTCAAGGCCCAGTACCAGCATAAAAAATAAGCTAGAAGTGGAAACCCTTTGTTATAAGTCTTACATGTGAATTTTTGTATAGTGATGGCATAAAAGTCACAAATTATGTAAACTTTTGGGATGTTATAGGGCTCTAAGGTAAAATATGACTATGTTCATTAGAAATCAATACAGTCTTGTTATGAATTGCTTAAAACAAAACTTCAGTTAACTTGTCACTAGATTTTCAGATTGTGTGGCTACATTTAAAAATAATGCAGATGATGAGATAATTTAGTTAGTTTTGTATTTTCAAGTGTAATCTTCCTATTACATGGGTACAAAATCATGTCCCTCAGAGTGTACAATAAAATTCTGATTACAAAATATTTCTATCCTTATTATTCACTTTAAAGTTTCACATCTTTTTCTTTGTCCTTTGTACATGCATTTACTCTTCCACACAACCTTTGCAAGGCAAGTTGGCTAAATTAATAATCATTCTTACATGGTATTTGCCCACTTGCTAAAAGCACACACATATCTACACACCATGGACTTAATTTCCGTTTCTCTAGCATTTCTCACTGTCTCCATCAATCTTTGGGCAGCTGTTCTAGCTATGCTGTCATTTCAGATATCTATCAGAACCCACAAAATGAAAAAATCCCCACCAGAAGTACTGAAAGTCTCCATATAGAGAATGGGCTGTACTGGCTCATTTGTATCCTGTGCTTATATATTAAGTTATGTAAATGATATGCACAAATGAAACTATTAAATATATTGTACTTACATGTTAAGTGCTCAGTGCAGAGCTACTATTAAGAAAACTTATTTAAGATAGAAGACAGAAAATAGAAAAGATTTTTTAAATCACCTTTCCTAAATATTTGAGCACCCTTTAAAGCCATATTATTACCTGAAATTGTTCTATCAAAAATTGGTTTGGAGCTGGGAATGTGACTTAGTGGTAAAGTGCTTGCCTAGCATGCATGAAGCTCTGGCTTTGAGTCCTCAGTACCACATAAAAAGGCCAGAAATGGCACTGTGGCTCAATTGGTAGAGTGCTAACCTTGAGCAAAAAAAGCTCAGGGATAATGCCCAGGCCCTGAGTTCAAGCCCCAGGACTGGCAAAAAAATGGTTTTATAGTTGAGTTTATTGATATGTATACTCACTTTCTTTGACATTCCATGACACTGTTTATCAACTCCAAGAAAGATTTAAGAGAGGGCATTCTGTTCTTGTTTCTGAATCAAAATAAATGAATTTATTTTAACTGAATTCAGTAGTGAGTCAAGTCAAATGATAGCCAATTGTATTAGAATTACACTTACAATCCAGATGTTTAGCACTAGTCAACCAAAGTAAAAAATGATTTATTGAATTCACTCATTCCAGTCTGTTGCTTTGGATAGCATATTCCCAATATGGAGCAAATAAAAAGGAAAAAGATGGGGTGGGGTGGGATAATTTTCAAGACTCTCCTGACATTTCACATGAGATTTCATTGTTTTTCTAAGTGAATTATTTGAATACCATAAATGAATACCTTAAGTGAGATAATAAAATGCCATTACAAAGACAAATGTAAGCTAATTGGGTTGAATGTTGGTCCAATTTTTCATACCTTGCTGTGTTCCTTTAATTCAGTTGAGAATTCATGGATGTTCAAAGACACTCTTGCCTAAAATAAAGTTTTCCAAATGGAATAGCTGAACTGCTGCTCAATGATTTTTTCATTTTCTATTAAAATAGTTGTGTCTCTGCAGGAAACCTTAAAAAAGCCACGTGTTTTTAACTCAGCTATGTTAACTAAATAAAATTAAAATTGTATCATGTGGCTATAAACAGAACAAGGTTGTGTTTTATTTGTTTTTACAATCAATTTAAACTTCAATGTAAACATGTTAACTTGAGTTAACTATATTGACAATTTTTTTACTTTCATGTATTTTTATTTGCATATAGTTTATAGTGAAAATTCACATTGGATAAGCCTAAGCTATAACATTTTATAACAAGCATATTATCAAGGTAAAAGCAGAGAAATTGGGTTGAGATATTTATTCAAATTTTATAGTATATAATAATTATTCAAATGCCATTTTGTAGTGATTTGAATATTTGTTTTTCTTTCATTTATTTATTCACTCAATGCTAGACACTAGGGGAACACCAGAATATAGCAAATATAGTCATTAAATGACTTGTATATGAATAACTTCATGGAATTTTCATTTTGTTTAAATATAAATGTGCAGATATCAGACGATACAAAAGACTAGATAAAAATATACTTCCCTTTTCCTAAGAGCCTAAATAAGTTGCATTATCATGTTCAAATTTTTAGTATGTGAAACCATATACTCATGCCTAGACAGTAATGGAGAGATAGATAGATCATTCCATTCGCCACTGTCAGTTTTGGATTTATTTCTCTCTGGACATAGAAGTGCACATTATCATTGGAACTCCTTCTTCCATTGATTTATAGTTGTCTTTTAGTGCAATGAAGCTAGCATAGTGAGCTCTGCTTTCTTTTGCAAGTGAATACATTATCATTTATAGAATAAGGGATGAGGCAGATATAACTCTATTGCAGCCTCTATTGTAAACAGCTTTAAAGGATGACCTCTAAGTGGTTTTTGCACTAGTTTTTTGAGATGCCAAATATTACTAACTAGAGTAAAATATTTTACTATTTAATTACTTCAGGTAAAGGGAATTGTTTCTCATATCCCCATCTGAAATGGCACAAAAGTCACACAAAAATTCTCATTTAGGTTGTAGTGTGGACTAAATACTTTTTCTTTTTTGTGTCGGTTCAGTCCTGGGCTTGAACTGCAGACCTGGGTTCTGTCCCCAGGCTTTTGTGCTCAAAGCTAAGGCTCTACCACTTGAACCACAGCACCACTTTGGGGGGGTTTTGGTGCTTAATTGTAAATAAGAGTCTCATGGACTTTCCTGTCTTGGCTGGCTTTGAACATCCATCCTCAGATCTCAGCTTCCTGAATTGGTAAGATTACTGGCGCCCAGATAATTCTTTTAAGTGAGCTCAATCCCCGGATCTTAGTGATTTGCAAATGAGTATAGAGTATTTTCAAGGGTTTTGTTTTCAAATACCACTGTTTTATTCAAATAGTCCAAATAGTTAAATAGCTCCTAAAATAAAAATCAGCTTTCCTTTACTGATTTGGATGGGAAGAAGCTTTTTTGTCCACCTTTTAGAGAGACATCCAGGCCTTATCTACTGAGAATGTGAGGTAACAAGTGTTTTGCACATTTCATTTTCTTCAGATAGCAGCATGTGCTGACCCTATGCATAATTCAGATTCACACTACTGTGTCAGAATTATGGATGTCTCATCCCAGCAATGCATCTAAAGCATGGAGCCATAAACCGCAAACTAAATCCAGCAATCTATCATGGGGAAATTTTTGTCAATATGTAGTAGAAAGAATCAGAAGCAAGCAAGGAGAAGTACTCTCATTGATCTGATTTTGAAATAATTCCAGAACTGGTTTTCCAAAAGTACACTGACAGTTGAGAATCAGCCTAAAGCTGTGTTTGCAGAAGTGTGATAGAACCAACCATTCCAGTCTTTAGATTTGTATCAGTCAGCCACATTCCACCTACACACAAATAGAACTGGCAACAAATCTGTCCAATCTCATGGTTCTATTTCTGTATCATAAACATAGGCTATGTTTAGGTAATGTAAACTAAGGATAATTTAAAAACAAGACACACACATACACATACGGAGAGAAAGTGAGGGGGGAGCAGAGAGAGAGAACGAATCAAAGCAACAGCTTGGATTTCTAAGGCCCCAAAGTGGTATATTATCTGTGGTATATAGACATATGTTTGATCCAGAATTTATACTGTCTAAATATTGTAGAGGGGCTGGAAAGGTAGCTCAGTGGTAGAGTGCTTGCCTTGCATGCATGAGGCCCTGGGTTCGATTCCTCAGCACCACATAAGCAAAAAAGAAAAAAGCCGGAAGTGGTGCTGTGGCGCAAATGGTAGAGCGCTAGCCTTGAGCTGAAGAGCTGAGGGACAGCGCCCAGGCCCAGAGTTCAGGCCCCATGACCAGACCCCCCCCCCAAAAAATATTGTAGAGTCAAGTATCTGAACATTCTACTTGGATGTGTGGCTCTTGATCATCTTATTACATAAGGAAATAAATTCCAGATTTTCATTAAATTGAATTTAACTTTGTTTTACTTTGTTTTTAGGAAGCTTTTGGTAACTTTTCCCCAGCCTGTACAAGGAAGCAGTGCTAAAGCATCATTTATAATGGAGACAGAGACACTTGAAGTCACTATTAATGTGCAGAGAGATTTTGAAGTTTTATATTAAAGCTGCATGAATAGAAAAATGGTCTATATTCTCTTTGCTCTTACATTTTTAAAAGCGCCAGCATTCAATTTTTGGTATTCTGATCATTTATGGTCACCTCTATTACTCTATTAGGAAATATTGTTGTTTCATGTTGATATATTTTCATAATATTAGCTGAACAGAGTTATTTACAGGTTAGACTACCACATGATGAATTACCTAACTGAAATATGAGCATGCAATTATTGGTCCACTTAAATTAGTAGTCTGAAGAACTTAAGCCAATTAATTATACTACATAGAAATTGCTTACTATTGTCACCAGAAAAATATATTTAGTAACCTGTTTCTAATTTAATTTATAGTATTTTCTATCTAGTTTCTCAATATGATTCTGGAATATACAAGTAACAAATGATTATAAATAATTTGATGTCATCATAGCAACCGCATGTTCTTGAATAAGTAATACTCTTGAACATGAAGTATTAATTTGGCTTCCCCAATAAGGCTTTCAATGCTTGGATCTAGTTAGGTCAAAATATTTTACCTGGGGCTAGGGATATAGCTCAGTGCTAGACCCTAGGTTCAAATCCTCAATACCAAAATGCCCTTTATTTGCTATAGGACCTATATTTATAATTAGTCAACTGAAGTCCGTGACATTTAAAAAGATTATGCTAAGATGCACACCATATTTAAAGATCTTGTTCTCTCTCATTTCCTATTTGCTTCTTAATTGGACATAACTATTTCAGTCCTTTTCCTTTTCTGTACTATGGCATAAGTATATTCCATCGTTATTTATGAATAAATTATATATTTAATGCAGGTGTGACTTGACCGCATCATTATAGAATGATAGAATTCGTGGGGAAAAACTTTTGAAAAGAAGTAAACAACTGAAATATGTTAATCACTTCTATGTTACTTCTAAGTTACTTTCTCAAGTTACTTATGTATATAACTGCTGAGCATCTAGCTTGTGACTTGATTGAATAGAAGGACTAAATTGAAATTTTGGGAGGAATTTAGAGGAAAATAGAGGATTTCAGAGGGGAACAGTACCAAAATACATTGCAACTATGTATGGAGATGACAAAACTGAAATCTGTTGAATAATGGGGTAGTGGAGATGAGGAAAGTAAGAATAAATGAATGGTCAATCTGACTAAAACACTATATTTGCATTGTGGAACCCCATGGTGAAACCACTTTGAACAATTAGCATATACTAAAAAATGAATAATATAAAATGTATCCTGTGTGGGGTATAGGCAATAGTGGGAGGACAAAAGGAGAGAGTGTTAGTTAATATGATCAAAATACTTTATGTACATGTGTGAAAACAGAACAATGAAACTCAATTGATACTAGTTTGTGAAAGAGGGAGGAAGGAGGAGGAAGATTAATGGAGTGAACCTGTCAAGGTATTTTGTAGGCATAACTGTAGGTATAACTGATTAATGCTAATCAAATTATGAAATAAAAAGAAAATATTCCTTATATATGTAATATATTATACACACACACACACACACACACACACACACACACACACACACACACACACACATATATACAGATCATGGAATATCACTTCACTATGAGAAAAATATATTTTGCAATTTGCAGGAAGTGGATGGAGCTGGAGGCCATCATGTTGAGCAATATAAGCCAAGCTCAAAAAGCCAAATATTCATATTTTCTCATTTGTGGAACTTACACACACACATGTCTAAGGTCCAAGGTATATTTATGAATATGTATATACAAATATAAATATATAAGCATATACATAGAACTTGATTCTAACTATGTAGCTTTTTGGGGGGAAAAGGAAAGAGAGAGGGGAAAAGAGAAGGATGGAGGGTGAATGATGACAATACAATTGTATAAGAAATCTCACAAGGGGTTTTTGGTATCCAGTTTCTCCTTGTGCCACAGAGGTCGCTGCAACCACAGCTTTGGCCCGCTTGGCACAGGGTAGCTATCATCTCGGTGGCCACATAAACACGTGGCATCATGCCTGTAGTGGCTGAGATCAGGGATGCAACTTTTCAGGATGTCCCTCAGCTAAGAAGATGGGGGAAACCAGGTCCCAGAAAGGTGGAAAGACATTTGCCAGTTGGACATCAGATGCCTGGAACTTGTTTTATTGCTTTCAAAGTTCCTTTGCAAAAGAAGTTTGAAGTGAATCTTGCTCCAGAAGAATGCTTTTCCCCTTTGGGTCTGTTTAACAAAATCCAGGAACAAAATGAAGAGCTCGGATTGATTATTGATTTATCATATACTAACCAGAGGGTCTTGCTGTGTAGCTCAGACTGGCTTTGAATTCAAGCTCCTCCTGCCTTGGCCTCCCCAGTACTGAGATTACAGGTGTGCATCACCATTCCAGGTTAAAAAAGGATTTACCAGAAACTCTTTCATATTTTAAATTTTTTTACAATTGTGTATCAGATTAATTCAAATGTGCTGTTAATGGTTTTTTGGAAAAAAAATAAAGACAATGGAAAACTTATTGATTTCCACTGCCCCCATAGCTTAAACAGAACTGGCTATATCATCTGCAGATATTTGATTAATGTAGAAGGCACGAGGCCAGATGATGCAATCGAATTATTTAATAGGTGCCAAGGACATTGCATAGAAAGACAAAACTACATTGAAGATCTTCAGAATGGGCCTATCAGGAAGAATTGGAATCCTGGTGCATGTAGGTCAGTGGGTGTTGAAGACTCAGCACATATGGAACCAGTCCACACCACTAACAAGTCTGCTAACCAAGGACCTACATGCAACCTACATCAGACCCATGGCTATCCTGCAGCACTTCCAGCACCTTCTCGGCATTTTCATTCCAGACCCTAAACCTGTAACAGTCATTCTGAAAATTTTCACAAAACATTTTCCAGAAAGGCAATATGCCTCCTTCTGGGCCTACCAGAGAATATTGTTCACAACAAAAATACCTTTGGAATGTAAAGTCAAATATCATGCAATCATCCCAGAATAAGACATGGTTTTCCAGAAGTTACTAGAGACTATCCTGCCCAATCTATTTGTGGATGGACCGAATGATATAAAGCTGTGCTGGAAATCTATTTGGTCACCAGCGCTGGACGAAGATGGCTAGAGTGTCTTTTAATAAAACCAGGTAAATGAGATTTCCCTCCCCTCCAATTTTTAAAAATCTATTACTCTTTTGTGCTCAAACATGAATATTGATCTCATTTCTGATAGATACAAAAAACAGCAATTTGAACAAAATTTGTCATTCCAGTCTTAAATTTTTTCTGACAGGAAGATAGTTTGAGGCTGAATAACATAACATTTCCTTTGTAAATTATTATTATTATTATTATTATTATTATTATTATTATTGTCGGTCGTGGGGCCTGAACTCTGGGCCTGGGCGCTGTCCCTCAGCTCTTCAACTCAAGGCTAGTGCCCTACCACTTGAGCCACAGTGCCACTTCCAGCTTTTTCTGCTTATGTGATACTGAGGAATCGAACCCAGGGCCTCATGCACGCAAGGCAAGCATTCTATCCCTGAGCCAACTTCCCAGCCCTACAAATTGTTTTTTTAATTGGCTTTTCTCCCCTTTGTATTTTCTTCTAATTAGCCTGTGTATAAGTACAGAAATTTTTAGTGTTTGTCATGCTCTGTTACTGACCTAGTCATTAAGGGTATCTCCTCCCTTCACCCCCAGTTATTCACCATTTCTCTTAAGAGCCTCCCGGAGATAATTATTTCTTTACAATTTAATCACTACCTGGAATTAATTCAATTTTGTTATTAGATATTTTTTTAATTTGGAAGTCAGTTTTGGAATTTGATCAACTTCTTTTCACTGAATTACCATATATGCCATCTAACACAGGGATAGATAAAATTTTAGGGATTGTCAGTTGAGCAAGAGAGACCGAATTGATAAATAAGAATGCTGGGTAATTTTTTTTTGGTCAGTCGTGGGGCTTGAACTCTGGGCCTGAGCACTGTCCCTCAGCTCTACAGCTCAAGGCTAGCGCTCTACCACTTGAGCCACAGCACCACTTCCAGTTTTCCGGTGGTTTATTGGAGATAAGAGTTTCTCGGACTTTCCTGCCCGGGCTGGCTTTGAACCACAATCCTCAGATCTCAGCCTCGTGAGTAGCTAAGATTACAGGCTGAGCCACTGGTGCCCGGGGGATGCTGGGTAATTTAAGTTATAATTTACCTGACAGGGTAAATGTCGTCAACAAGGTAGAACTATCCAGAAAACTTAAAATTTTTATAGATTATAAAAGTCACTTGAAGAATATAACAGGATATGACCACAAATTCCTTCTTATATCTGAGAAATACTGTTGGTGATACTGCTCCTCTTTTGAACATAACCTCTAGGATCTTTCTTCATTTGCCTTTCACATTGGAGTGGTGATTTTTCTCTGGTATACACGGGTATGCTACTTGGGAGGGTACTAATTGTTTGTAACTTTGGAGCTTGCTCAGGAAATGTCTTTTTATCATGACACAATAAACTTTAGTGAACATTTTGGGGGGGGGGAAAGAACTCTCACAAGGTGAGTGCCAGTGGCTCATGCCTGTAACCTTAGCTACTCAGGAGGCTGAGATCTGAGGATCATGATTCAAAGCCAGCCTGATCAGTAAAGTCAGTGAGAGTCTTATCTCAAATTACAAAGAAAAAAGCTGGAAGTGGAGCTGTGGCTCAAGTGGTAGAGCACTAACCTTGAGTTAAAGAAAGTCAGGGATTCCACTTAGTCCCTGAGTTCAAGCCCCAGAACAGGCAAAAAAAAAAAAGGAATCTAACTAAAAGCTGTTAAACAATAGGAGGTGGGACAGGGCAAGAAGGAGAAATAGACAGGATTTTTCTAAATAAAATATAATCACATGATGGAGTGCCAGTCTTGAGCAAAAGAGTTTAGTGATATCGCCCAGGCCCTGAGTTCAAGTACAGGACCAGCACAATATATGTAATATATTTATATATCATATATTATGTTTATGTATAATATATATGTGCCATATTAAACATTTTGGTATACTTAATATACACTAAAAATGAATAACAGGAAAGTAAAACAAGCGTTGTGGGGGAGAGTATTGGTGGGAGGGAGAGGGTGAATATCGGGAAAATCTTTTGTATGTATGGTTCATGATTCATGTATAGAACAATTGAAACTTGTTGAATCTGTTTTAGAGAATGATTGAGTGGGAGAGGTTAATGAGGTACATTATATACATGTATAGGAATGTCACAATAACACCCACCATACAACTAATTCATACTAATAAAAATTTTAAACTACTAAGCTAGGAGAATTTCGCATTAAAGCACCACTTAAGTGTGGAAACAACAGAAAGAAAGCTAGTGGTCTGTGAATTTCAGTCCATGAAGATGCAGGGCTAAAAGAGGCTAAAAAAGGATGTGTTTTAAGAATTTCAGATTACAATATAAAGTGTTAACTGTGGGCCAGTCTAAGCAATAATCAGTATTTTTCTTCTCTGGAGAGCCACAGTCAGTCAGTGGAAAGTAAGTCTTCCCCTCCCCACCTCCTATGTACTGGCCTTAATGGCAAAGACCATTATTGCTTGAGCTTGACTGAATGTGTCCAAATAGTCCCTGGAAGAGAAAATAGAGTATGTTCAGGCCAACTTGAACTCTACTTTGCTTATGTTATGCTGTATCAATTATATAATGAAACAGCTTCTAGAACAATGAAATGTGATCCAGTAATTCATACCCATCTAGAAATCATCCTACTTCACTCTCCTTGGCCTTACAAATTAAAAAAAAAAGAGTAGTTATATTATTATTTTTTAAAGCAAATTTACAGGATGGGACTGAGCTTCTTTTGCTCAAGGAGAATGCTCTACCACTTGAGCCACAATACCACTTCTGTTTATTTATTTTTTTTTGTCGGTTGTAGGGCTTGAACTCTGGGCTTGGGTGCTGTCCCTGTGCTCTGCAGCTCAAGGCGAGCACTCTACCGCTTGAGCCACAGCACCACTTCCAGTTTTCGAGTGGTTTATTGGAGATAAGAGTCTCACAGACTTTCCTGCATGGGCTGGCTTTGAACCTCGATCCTCAGATCTCAGCCTCCTGAATAGCTAGGATTACAGGCATGAGTCATTAGTGCCTCTCAGGACTTTGTTATTTAAAGAGGTATAATTCACTAAGTCCAATGTAAGAAACACAATACAGAAGGTTATAGGGCTGAGGTTGCAGCGCAAATAGTAGAGCACTTGCTTCGTGAGCATGTGGCCTTGAGTTCAATCCCCAGTACTGCACACACATGCACACACATGCACACACACATAAACACACAAACATAAATCACACACACATACAATATACACACAAAATTTACCTTGTAATCATTTTGGGTGAATCTTAGGCATTCCTAGACTTTAGGTTAAAATCACAATTGTGGTCTTCTTCTTCATGAACTCCTTTACCTCATTTTTGGGTTTTATAATCCCCAGAAGCTGTTGTGGGGACTCAATCATTCACTCATAAACATTCTCTTTCTGAACCCTTTCAAACAAACATCAACACCTACCACATGCTTGGCACTATGTTAGGTACTATAGATGCAGTAATGAGCAAACCTGAGGTGGTCCCTGTCATCATGGGGCAGCATAACAATGAAGACAAATAATAATGACATAAATGACCAAATGTCTATTTTCTTATGATTAGTTCTGCTATGAAAAGAAATAATGGGCACTTTGATACTATCTACCAGAGGGACCATATCTAGTCATAAGAAGGCAAACAAAAAAATTCTTTCTCTAAGGATGCAACATTACAGCCAATAAAAGTAGAAAAACTAGGACTGAACAAAGAGGATCATGGAAACAGCCAGCAAGGAATGAGCTAGGAGAACTCAATAATATGAAATAAAATTCCAGTGGCTGGAATAGTAGACCTGGGACAATGTGACTGGATGTAAGTTAAAAGTGTCACCTGGAGCAACATTATGTAGAATCTTGTAGGCTAAGGTTAGAAATCTGGATTTTATTCACAGTGCTTGGGGAAGAGAATGTATTAGGAAGTAAGAATTGGAGGGAAACTGTTTGGAGGTTATTACAATATCTGAGCCAAGTTATTAGTCTATAAATAAAATTTACAGTTGATTTTTTTCTATAATTTGCAATAGTACATGATGACACAACACAAGCAGGGAACTTCAACAATATGCCAAACACTTTGAAAATAAAAACTACCTTAAAGATAGGGATTTTCCCAATGCATGCAAAGATTTGGTTTTTTTATAGATGAGATAACAAACTGCTTTTAAGCTTAATATCTTCATTTCCAAGTGCATTCTTTTCAATTTTTATTCCTTAATTTTAATTTTATTGCAATATAGTAAAAGATATGATCAAAGATGTAGGTGGGTTTTGCTTTTTTATTTGAGGTAAGATCTCATTGTACAGCCCAGGTTGGCCTGGAACTCACTATATAGCCCAGGCTGGTCTTAAACTTGTAGTCCTTTTGCATCAGCCTCTTGAGTGCTAGACTTCAGGCCTGGGCCACCACAACTGGCTCCATTGGCCATTTTTTTCTTTGTTTTCCTCCTAGTTTGAAAATTATCCAATTCATTTTTATCTTAAATGTCTAAAGTTGCTCAGTAGTTCTTCCCTCTCTTGAACTAACTCAAGGGCTTACTTTTCTCCCTCAGAACTGGGAATTGAACCCAAAGCCTGGCAGATGCTGGACAAGTACACTACCATTGAGCTTTATTCCCCAGATTCTCCCACTTTGCTTTTATATCCCCAAATTATTCATCATCATCTTGTTTTACAGTCTATACTCTTTTAGTTTAACCACATGTTTACCGTTATGTTTGTCCACATCACTGCTTTCTTTATCTACAATGCTTCAGTGTTTCCCTCAGCAAGGGTTTTAAAATTCTCCGTTCTCTCAGTAGATTTCTGGAAATGTTTTTATTGCCTACATGCTGGAATAATAACTGAGCTTCCTTTAGAAATCTAAATAACAGTTATTTTCCCTCAGAACTTTGAAGGTATTATCAACCTGTTCTGGCCCATGTTGTTGCAATTTAAAAGTCTATTGTCTAGCTTGTTCTTTTGTAAGTAGTCTCTTTTTTTCCCTCTGTTAATTTTAAAGATTTTGCTCTTCATCTTTAGTATCCTGCATTTTGACTATGTTATATCTAGATGTATTTTTATTCATTGTACTTTGCACTTTTCCTTCTAAGTCTTCCATAAATCCTAGAAGATTCTCAGCAAATACCTCTTTGAATATTTCTCCAATAATATTTCTCCAATTTTCTGTTTCTTCTAGAATTCCTCTTACACAAAAATTTGTACTTTCAGTCTATCTTCTATGTCTCTTGGAGGCTTTATTATGATTTCCACTCCTCTTGGGGAATTTTCACAAATCTAGCTCTGATTTCAATATAAGTTTGTAGTATTGTTAATGATTATATCCACTGATTCTCATTCATAATTAATAATTTATCCTTGTATTTTTTGTATGTCAGTACTGTGATTGAACTTGGGGCCTGGGTGCTATCCCTGAGCATTTTTGTTCAGGGCTAGTGCTGTACCACTTGAGCCCCACTTCTACTTCCAGCTTTAATTGGATATAAGATCTCATGGGCTTTTCCTGTCCAGACTGGCTTCAAACTGTGATTCTCAGATCTCAGCCTCCTGAGTAGCTAGGATTACAGATGTAAGCTACCAACGTCTAGTACTCTTGTCGTTTTTGTTGTATCCTCTTCAATGGGATGTTAAAAGCTATGAAAATCTCTTGTGGTCTGCATAGATAGTGAGAGCATACCTTCAAAGTTTTCCTTTGTCAAAAGCCTCAGAAGAAATTGTTCCCAAGCCATGCAGGTAGTAAAAATTAAATTAAATCATAAAATCTAGGCTTTAATTATCAAAGGAACTTTTTTCTTCCACTTTGAGTTTAGGCATAGATAAGATTCCTTGTTGTTTCCTTGGACAAAGATGATTTTTTTTTAAGTTCACCCTTTTGCAGTGGATAAAATCCTTTCAGGGATTCAGGGACTGTTGGTCCCAAGATCTCGTTTTCTGCTCCTTAGTTGGTAAAAATTGAGTCACCCTTCTAAAAGCCACCACAGCTTCCATTTATTATTACCACACTGGAAAAAATTTTAAAAAAAGATTCTCACTCTGGTTTTCAGTGTTTTCCTCATTTCTGGCATTGATGTTTTCCTTTATTTGGGGGGGGGGAGGAGAAGGGGACTCAGCTATGCAATTAAAAAAGTTTTGTATATCTTATCTTGCACTTATAGAAGTCTGTACCACTTATTTTCAGTAATTGCCTACATCGCTAGAAATAGTCTGCTTTCTTAATTTAGCACTATATTTCAAATATCTTCTTATATTAATGAGTGTTATTTAGTCTGATTGTTGGAAATTGAATTTACTAAAAAGAAGACTACAAGTCAGGCAAAAAGCTCATTAGGATTGAAATCTATTAGAGGAAGAAAAGTCAGTGGGCCTGGAGAAAGAGAGGTCTGGGCTGCAATGTAGTCACAACAAGGCCTTTGTCAACAAGTAGGACTATAACTCTGTTACATCCCTGCACTGAATGGCCATTGATTGCAATCTACACCTGGGAAGGGGCATAACTTTAGGTTAGGCCCTATCTTAAGCTGAGGGCAGCAGAGAGCTATCTCAACAGTTTTCCCAGCAGCTGAAAAAGTAAATTCTGTCTTGAAGCAGGGCTTGGGTGGCACAGAACAGTGCCCACTACAAAAACTTTTAATGGGTCCATTATATAAGTTTCATGGATATACATAAGCAGTGAATATGAGTGAGACAGATATAATAGATAGATCCATCCATCCATACATAGATGGATAGATAGTATGAAAGACCAGTATTTAAGCTAAAGACTTAAGTTACCAGGCCAGTATGCTAAAGGTTTAAGTGGCATTATTATGAGGTGGTGGAATCCTTAGGAAGTAGGGTTTGATTAGGTGAAGGAAGTTAGACCATTGGGGACATGCTCTTGAAAAGGATAATAGAACTCTGGTCTCCTCTTCTTCCTTTCACTTCTCAGCCAGCATGAGATAAACAAGTTTCCTGCCCCATAACCATTCATTACCATAACATAATATTTGGCCTTGTCATAGGCCTCAAAGCAATGGGCCTGAGTACCATGGCCTTAAATCTCTGAAACCATGAGTCAAAATAGGTCCTTCTTCCTTGTAAGTTTGTGATCCCAGGTATTTTTTTTATCAGCAATAAAACTTTTAATAGCACACACACACACACACACACACACACACACACACACACACACACACACACACACACACACACACACCACACACACACACACACAAACACATACACAATTTAGTGATTTAAAATGCGTAAGTATGCCGGGCGCCAGTGGCTCATGCCTGTAATCCTAGCTACTCAGGAGGCTGAGATCTGGGGATCATGGTTCAAAGCCAGCCGGGGATGGAAAGTCTGTGAGACTCTTATCTCTAATAAACCACCAGAAAACCGGAAGTGGCGCTGTGGCTCAAGTGGTAAAGTGCTCGCCTTGAGCTGAAGAGTGCAGGGACAACGCCCAGGCCGAGTTCAAGCCCCACGACCTCCTCTCCCCAAATGGGTAAATATAATGGATTGACTATTTCCACTCTTTACTATTTGAGCAATAATGTTATGAGGATTATTATACATTCCCTTTGTACTCATCATATTTTTTTATTTTTTATTGGTCATAGGGCTTTAAGCCAGGGCTTGGGCGCTGTCCGAGAGCTCTTTGCTCAGATCTAGCCCTCTACCACTTTTAGCCACAGTGCCACTTCCAGTTTCTAGTGGTTAATTGTAGGTAAGAATATCACCGACTTTGCTGCTGGGGTGTCTTTGAACCACAATCCTCAGATTTCAGCATCCTGAGTAGCGAGGATTACAGGCATGAGCCACTGGTGCCCTGCTAAATTTTTCCTCCCTTAGGTTAAAGTCCTAGAATTGCTATATATGGACAATTAAATATTTTGATAAATTTAGCCACATTGCCTGTCAAAATACTTGTATTATACCCATTTCTCAATACTTCAAGACCTGGATATCATACTTCTTCATAATTTAGAACTTTATAAGGAAAAACAACAACATATCATTTAAAAAAGTCTGTTCCTTGACATGCAAGTAAAGTTGAAATTTTATTTATAAACTTATTGGTCATTTATGCCTTTGTTTTGAGGATGTCCTTGTCTTTTACTCATTTTTTCAATTAGAATGTTGATCATTTTCTTACTGATTTGTAAAAGCTTCTTATATATTAAGAACATCAAACTTAGCTATCTATAATACATTTTATAAATACTTTCCTCAGGATATTCGTCTTTTAATTTTGTTCATAGTGACTTATTTTGCATTTCTGGGTATCAATCCTACAACCCTCTGCAAGTTGAGTAAGCCCTCTCCCAATGAGTTCCTTTACAACCCATAGTATTTTCAATAGGAAGTTTTTATTTTTGCTTAATATATTCCCAGATACATTGTTCACTCTTTATTTTGTTGGTATTTTTACCTTCAACTGTATCCATCTGGAATTTATTTTACAACAATTAATTTTTGGCCCCCAAATTCAGATGAACACTATAAAATGTTTAAATTATTCAGTCATGCTCTGCCATAAAATAATCTATAAATTTTGTTGCAAGAAATGCAGCTGATGATTTGTAATATATGGTTTGTAATATATTATCAAGAAGAAGGATTTGAGTGCATTGCACTTTTATTCAACTCCCCTGACAAGATAATTTTAAATGTTTCTATTTGACTTGAAAATAAACTTCAAATATATTTATATCTATATATCTATATACTCCATATATATATATATATATATATATATATATATATATGAGTAGGTCTTACACTGAATTTATTCCAGTCCATTTCAGGACCCACATGATGAGCTTCCAACTTGTGAGGTACTGGAAAGCAAGGTCCTTTCCTGATCATGTAACACATGAAATAGGTTTTTTCCCTTCCTTCCTTCCTTCCTTCCTTCCTTCCTTCCTTCCTTCCTTCCTTCCTTCCTTCCTTCCTTCCTTCCTTCCTTCCTGCTTTCCTGCCTTCCTGCCTGCCTGCCTGCCTGCCTTCTTTCCTTCCTTCCTTCCTTCCTTCCTTCCTTCCTTCCTTTCCTTCTTTCTTATTATATGAAGAAAAAGTCAGTTCACATATCAACCTCAATAGGATTTTTACCTAAATACATTGCATGAATGTTCTTCAATGGATGAGCTTTAAGGATGTAAGGTAATTAATTTTGTTCAGAACTTTGTGGATAATACAGACTATAGAGGAAGATGAAGTCCAAGTTAACATGGAACTCTTTGCAAATAAGAAGGGTCCCATCCCTTGACTAAAGGTCATCCTTTACAAACAAATTACACCCTCCCCTCACTGTCCTAAGGAAATGAAGTAGGAAGAGCTGATCAACAGCACATGCAATGAAATATTGGCTTCTGTTTGCTCTGTCTTGCTCATGTGCTATCAGCTCTGTACAAACTTTACAACCTACTTTTTAATTTTCTTTTATGCTTGCTGCATTATAGACTTTAAAGGTCATTTGAGGAGTCTGAATAAAGCCTGTAATTTACTTAATAGTATTGTATCAATGTTAATTCCTCAATTTTGACCATTGTACTGTGGTTATGCAAGATATTAATATTAGGGTAAGCTGAATGAAGAGAATATGACAGCTCTGTATAAATGTTGCCACTTCTGCTTCTAAAATTACTTCAAAATATCGTATTTAAAAAGTCAGCAGAAGCCTTGTGCTGATGGCTCATGCCTGTAATCCTAGCTACTCAAGGGGCTGAGATCTGAGGATCATTGTTCAAAGCCAGCCCAGGCAAGAAAGTCCGTGAGATTCTTATCTTCAATTAACCACCAGAAAACCAGAAGTGGCACTTTGACTCATGTGATAGAGGACTTGCCTTGAGCTGAAGAACTCAGGGACAATGTCCAGGCCCAGAATTCAATCGACTAAAAAAGAAAAAGAAAGAAAGCAAGCAAGAAAGAAAGCAAGAAAGCAAGCAAGCAAGCAAGCAAGCAAGCAAGCAAGCAAGCAAGCAAGCAAGCAAGCAAGAAAGGAAAGAAAGAAAGAAAGAAAGAAAGAAAGAAAGAAAGAAAGAAAGAAAGAAAGAAAGAAAGAAAGAAAGAAAGAAAGAAAGAGAAGGAAGGAAGGAAGGAAGGAAGGAAGGAAGGAAGGAAGGAAGGAAAGAAGGAAGGAAAGAAGGAAGGAAGGAGTCAGTCAGTATAGGAAAAAGTCAGCAATAAGATTCAGATCCTGACACTATTCTTTTGTTTTTCCTTGTGTCTTTGAACACTTTCTTTTCATCCTCATGTGTGGCATGTTTTTGATCCTTCTGGGTATCTTGCATCATGCAAGAAATCTGTTAATGGATAAGAGCTAATTTGATTTCCCAAATACAACCTATTCAACAAGACATAAACTATAAATGCATCTTCAATTGCAATAAGGTTGATTATTCAACTTCTTTCCTAAAGGGGTGAGGTGGAGTCAAGGGTAAAGGGGTAGATAAAGGAAGAGGAAAAGAGGAGGAAAATGTAGATAAGAACCCAATGTATAAGGGGCTGGGAAGGTGGCTCAGTGGTAGAGCGCTTGCCTTGCATGCATGAGGCCCTGGGTTCGATTCCTCAGCACCACATAAGCAAAAAAGAAAAAAGCCGGAAGTGGCGCTGTGGCTCATGTGGTAGAGCGCTAGCCTTGAGCTGAGGGACAGCGCCCAGGCCCAGAGTTTAGGCCCCACGACCGGACCCCCACCCCCCCCCCAAAAAAAAAACCCAATGTATATCCTACAAAAATAAGAAAAGTGAGGGAAGAGGTAGGTAGGGTAGGGATGAGTGAGAATGTTGAAATGGGTGATATTGATCAAGATATATTGTATTTACAAACTGCTTTGTTTAATGGCAACTTTGTTGTCCAATTACTTAAACATAATAATAAAAAAGGAAAAATATTTTTAGCTAATGAACAAATTATCAAGCTGTAGCATATGTCTGAGACAAGCAGAAAAGGTCAGATAAGTTGATGTTAGGTGAAATGAACTCCAAGATAAGTATTCAAATGTTTTTGCTTTCATGCAATTGTTTCTAACATATTTATAAGATGATTTCTTTGTTGCTTTGTATGTCTCTCCCCCACAGTATAACCCCTGCTTTCATTGTATTTGATGTTGGTATAATTTGTGGAGGGGAAGGGAAAAACAAATCGTTTAAATAGGGATACAGGTGGACCCATTGCAACAATGAGATGTACAAATCGTTATGTCGAAAAATGAACTTTACAACTTTGGCGGGGTAGGTGGGGGAGGGAGATGGAAGGGATGGGAAAGGGAAACAAAGGAGGAGGCAACAATGCTTGATAAGAAATGTACTCATTATCTTGCCCGTGTAATTGTAACCCCTCTGTATGGTATTTTCACAATTAAAAAAACTCTAAAAAAAGCTGTAGGAAATAAAATAATTTAAAACCATTTTTGTTTTAACATGTTAGTAATGAATAGCTGAAAATGATTTAGATCAATAGGTTTGTACACAAAGCATCCAAGTAATAAAATATTTAATAATTTAAAAACAACTGTATACCTTGCACATTGAAAACTACAAAATATTGTTGAAAAGAGTCAGGGAAGGCATGAATAAATGGAAAGATATTCCTTGGTCATGGATTGGGGGATTTAATATTGTAAAGATGGCAACACTTTCAGATTCAATACAAGCTGTATCAAAATCCCAACTGGCTTTATTACAGAAATTGGCAAGCTGATTCTAGAATTCTTGTGAAAATATGAGGAACTCAGAATAATTTAAACAATCTTGAAATGGAAATAAAGTTGGAAAACTCATATTCCTATTTTAAAATGTACTACAAGGTTCAGTCATTTAAAATGTGTGATGCTAGTAAAGGATAGTTACATGGATTAATAGAGTAGAATTGATCTACTGGGAAATGAAGCCATAAATTTATGGCCAATTGATTTTCAGTAAGAATATCAAGACTATTCAATGAGAGCAAATCACTTTTTGTTAAATGATGTTACATTTAGTTGTCCACATGCTAAAGAATTAAGTTAGAGTGACTTTATAGCATATATAAAAATTACTTCAAAATGCATGAATGATCAAAATGTAAGAACTGAAGCTCTTAGAAGAAAATATAGCTGTAAACCAACATAATCTGGGGTTAGGCACTGATCTATTTCTTAGATCATCTATTTCTTAGATCATCAAAAACAGAAATAACCAACAAAAGATTGTGCTTCATCAAATTAATAATATTTATGCTTCAAAAGACACTATCAAGCTGGGTGCCAGTGGCTCACACCTGTAATCCTAGCTACTCAGGAGGCTGAGATCTGAGGATCATGGTTCAAAGCCATCCTGGACAGGAAAGTCGGTGAGACTCTTGTCTCCAATAAACCACTCACTCACAAAACTGGAAATGGCGCTGGCTGTGGCTCAAGTTGTAGAGAGCTAGCCTTGAGCTGAAGAGCTCAGGGACAGAGCCTAGGCCCAGAGTTCAAGCTCCACGACTGACAAAAAAAAAAAAAGACTTAGAGTATGGGAGAAATAATATTTCCAATTCTTAAATCAAATAAGCAACAAATATTCAGAATATATTAAAAATAACTTTTATAACTCTTTTTTAGAACTGGGATGTAATTAGGTCCTGAGGGTGGATCCCTCACAAGTGAGATTAGTGTCCTTATTAAAAATAGCTAAAGGGTTGGTTAGCTTTTCTACCTTGTGAAGATACAAAAGTCAGCCACCATTTACAACCTGGTCAGACCCAGCCATGCTGGCATATTGATCTTATACTTCCATGCTCCAAAACTGTGAAAAGTAAATCTGTTTTTGTAAGTCACATGTGAGATACTTCATTATAGCAGTTCAAATGTACTAAAATACAGAATGCCTGCTCATGGGCATAGGGACTCTTTGGGAGTGATAAAAATTCTATACATAGGAAATGGGTTTCTGGTATAGATCTAAAGTTAAAGTTCAATATTATGTGCTACCTTGACCTTTGAAATCAGAAAAAAAAATGGGGCTCTAGTGATCTAACTACAAGTCATTCACAGGCAAAATTTCCTGCTTATCCCTGAGAAGCAGATTTCAGTTCTCTTCTAATCTGTGAAGTTATTTAGAGAAGCTAGTAACATCCTCAAATGAGAACCAAAGGTCACTTAATAATTAAACATTTACCTCTCACACCTTCCCATTTATTCACTCTGTTCTTGAGTTCTACTCCTGTGAGGTCTTATGTGGCATGCTATGTCCACCCATGGGCTTTGATGATATATAATTAACAACTGCTGTCCATCTTGGAGCCAGATGTCACCATCCCAATAACTAAGATGAAATTCCCTTACTCACTTACTGGTGACAAACATGATTACAGATTTTTGTGACTATACTAAAAACCACTGAACAGAACACTTTAAAACATTGAACCTTGTGATATATGAATTACAACTCAATTCAAGATTATTAAAAATAAACAAACAGATAAGCCTGACACTGGGTGGCTTACACCTGTAATCTTAGTTACTCAGGAGGCTGAGATCTGAGATCCATGGTTCAAAACCAGCCTGAATAAAACTCATTGGCTATGATACGATTTCTTTGTTGCTTTGTATGTACCTCCCCCATGGTATAAGCCATGCTTTCACTGTATTTGATGTTGATATAATTTGTGGAGGGGAAGGGAAAAAATTGTTTAAATAGGGTTACAGACGCATTACAGCAATGAGATGTACAAGACGTAAAGCGAACTATACAGCTTTGGCTGGGTGGGGGGTGGGGTGGTGGTGGTAGTGGGGTGTGGGGGTGGAGAGGGGAAGGGATGGTATGGGGAAACAGAGGATGAGGCAACAATTCTTGATAAGAAATGTACTCACTATATTGCCCATGTAATTGTAACCCCTCTGTATGGTATTTTCACAATGATAATAATAATAACAATAACAATAACACAACCTGGACAGGAAAGTCCATGAGACTCTTATCTCCAATTAACTTCACCCCCCAGAAAGCTTGAAATAGAGCTGTGGCTCAAGTGATAGAGTGCTAGCCTTAAGCATGAGAAAGCTCACAATCAGCACTCAGGCCCTGAGTTGAAGCCCCAAGACTTGGGCTTGAAAACTAGAAACTAAAACCAGATAAAAATTGTGTGCTACAGCTGATAAATTATGTAAGTGTTCAAAGGAATGGGAGATCAGGACAGACTTTATACATATAGATATCTTGATTTGTCTTTGGAGGATCATTAGGATTTTGGGGCCCCCAAGCAAGTGAATATCTAGAATTAGAAATGAACATGGCAGAAATGAAATGTCATGTTCAAAAATGAACATGACAGATTTGATATATAGAGAGGAAACTGGTGTGACTAAATTGGAATTATCAGGGATTGAAGCTGTCTAGGTAGATGGAGGAAAAGTTTGGGAAAAAGTAAGAGTCAACAGAGAAGTTTAGTTTTCATTCAATAAATCCAGATTTTTTCAAATAATTGATATGCTACAAAAACAGAGGAGCAGTATATTAACTAACATTTGAAAAGTGTAGGCTGCAGCGTAAGACAAACCTAGCACTGAATCTTGGCTAAGCAAACTTTCATAATGACCACAGTGCCTTTACTATTTCACAGCTTTGAAGTCAGTATCTTTTTAATATTGGCACAGAAAAGTATCATTGACACTTTCTGTTATTAATTGTACTAGTGTTTTCCCACTTTTTTTTCTAATTCTATTTTGAGCTGGTAATGGGGGCCTCATGCTCTTGCTTTGCTTTTTTACTCATAGCTGGTGCTCTACCACTTAAGCCATACCTCCAGTTCTGGCTGTTTTGCTAGTCAATTGGAGATAAGAGTCTCTAGGATTTATCTGCCCAGGCTGGCTCCAAACGAAATTCCTCAGATCTCAGCCTTTTGAGTATTTAGGACTATAGGTGTGAGCCAATGGTGCCTGGTCAAATACTATTTTTCTTTTTCTTTTTTCTTTTGGGTGGTCCTGTCGTGGGGCCTGAACTCTGGGCCTGGGCGCTGTCCCTCAGCTCTTAAGCTCAAGGCTAGCGCTCTACCATTTGAGCCACAGCGCCACTTCCGGCTTTTTTCTTTTTGCTTATGTGGTGCTGAGGAATCAAACCCAGGGCCTCATGCATGCAAAGCAAGTACTCTACCACTGAGCCACCTTCCCAGCCCCCAAATACTATTTTTCTAATCCTAAAATGATTGAAAATCTTGCTAATCTGATCCTTAGTTAACTTTAAAGTTTTCAGGGAAAAAATTATTTCAAAGTAATTTAACTTGAACTAAGCTAAAATTTACCTCTTGCTGGTTTTCTAGGAAATAAATGTTAGCAAAATGACATGTTACTTCAGATTGCTGAGAAATTAACTTTATGAAGATTTAGCATGCATACTCTTTTCATTTAAAAACAAGAGCTAGACACTAATTGCTTCAGTAAAGGAGCCTAGAAATAGAATTTTTGGTAGTCTTTTGCCAACCATGAAACATGAAATATTAATTGCTACAATGGTTCTCCCACAGCCATAGGAGATATTTTCCAAAATCTCAGTGTCTGAAACCCCAGATAATACCAAATCTTGTGTAAAAGATCTAAGTAAATGGAAACACAACCTGTCTTTATGGATTGACTATCATAGTATTATTAAGATGATGTATGCTAGTACCCAAAGCTACCTACAATTCAATTCCTTTTTTATCAAAATGCATTTTACTTTTTTTGAAGGAATGAATAATATGATCCTAAAATTATAAGGAATTATAAGCAACATTGACCAATGAAAATGTTCCATAAAAAGAACAAAGTTGGAAAAGTAGCACTTCTCAACTTCAAAACTTACAGCAAATTGAAGTAATCAAAACATTATGGTACTGGCTCAAGAATAGACATATAGATCAAAGGGATAGAACTGAGAGTCAGCTAGAAAACCCATATGTCTAAGTTCAATTGATTTTCAAAGAGTTGCCAAGATCATGCAGTGGAGAAAGAAGTCTCTTCAACAAATGGTGCTAGGATAATTGGATATTCACATGCAAAAGAATCAAGTGGAGACCTTACTTCATATACAAAATTTAACTGGAATGGATCAAAGACCTAAATGAAAGAGCTCAAATTTTAAGCTTCTTTAAAGTAAAACTCTTAGAGTCAAAAATCTCTATAATATTGAACTCGGCAGTGGATTACTAGATATGAAAGAAGCATAAACAACAAAAGAAAAAATACAACTGCAACAAAAATTTAACTTTTGAACATCAAAGGATGCTATCAAAGGGTAAAATGACATCCCACAGAATGAGAGAAAATATTTGTAAACCATGTACCTGAGAAGGGTCTAGTATGCATATTATATGAAGAACCTATATAACTCCACAATAAAAAGGCAAACAACCTAATTTTAAAATTGGAAAAAGATTTGACTAGACATTTATCCAATGAACATATATGAATGACCAACAAGCCCATGAAAGGATGCTCAATATCAGCAGTTATTAGGAAAATTAAAATCAACACAAGGAGATACCACTTAACATTGACTGAAATGACTATAAATAGAAACAGAAAATAACAAGCGTTAAAGATGGAAGAAAAATATGGCAGTCTTCATACATTGTTGGTGGGAATATAACATGGTGCAATAACTGTGGAAAACATTTTGGCAGTTCTTCAGAAAGTTAAACATATAATTACCATACGACTGATTTTACTTCTAGAGAAATCAAAGCATTTGTGCACACAAAAATTTTAAGTGAATGTTGATTGCAGTACTATTCATAAAAGCAAAATGTAGAAACCACTCAATTGTCCAGCTGATAAATGGATCAACAAAATGGAGTATATCCAGAAAATAGATATGTCATTAAAAAAGAGTAAAGCATCAATATATGCTACACTATGGATGAACCTTGAGAACAAAAAAGGCTGTGTGGTCCATTTATATGAAATGCCCAGAACAGCAAGTTCACAAACATAGAAAGCTGATTAGAGGTTACCAGAAGCTGGAGGAGAGATGGAATGAACAATGGCTTCTTAATGAGTGTTTTCTGGAACTAGATATCAGTGATAGTTGCACAGCATTATCAGTGTACTAAAAGCCACTGAATGGCAGCCTTAAAATTAATACTATGGTGAATTACACATAACATGAATTTTATCTCAATATAAAAAGCAACTGTGATAGGAGCATAAGGATAAACATATAAATAACAAAGATGGAGTCGAGAGTCCCATAATAAATCCATATATTTGTGGTCAGTTGGTTTTCAACAAGTGTTCCAACACCAATTAATGGAATGAAGTAGCCTTTTCTAATGTGAGATACATCTGACATCAATAAACATGAATACCAGAGGTGGATTGGGAACTGAAACCATTAGCACCAAGGAAATAGACTTGGTCCTTGGACAACTGAGTTCAGATTCAATGGAAGAGTTTGTTTAAAAAACGAATCCCTATTACTAGCCAGGTGCCAGTGGCTCAAGTCTGTAATCTTATCTACTCAGAAAGCTGAGATGTGATGATCACAATTCAAAGCCATTCCAGGCAGGAAAGGCCACGAGACTCATACTTCTAATTAACAACCAAATGTGAAAGTGGATGTGTGACTCAAGTGGTAGAGCACTAGCCTTGAGCAAAAAAGCTTAGGAACAGCACCCAGGCCCAGAGTTGAAACCCCATCACCAACACAAAAATCTAATCCCAATTCCTTTATCCCTTCCATTGAATTAAATCCTCAGATGTGAGGCCCAGGAATATGTATTTTAACTAGTTATCCCAGTAATTTTAATGCCTACTGCAGTCAGAGAACAACTGCTATAGAGGTCAATAGCATGGGTTTTGAAGTTGGAAGAACCCATGTTCATATCCAAACTGCCAATTTGTAGATTTCTCTTTGCTTCTCTGGTATCCTTGCCTACTCCCTATCCTTGTTATCCTACCTCACTGTTGTTTTTTTTTTTTTTTAATTGTGAAAATGAGGGGTTACAATTACATGGGCAGGGTAATGAGTACATTTCTTATTAAGCATTGATGCCTCCTCATTTGTTTCCCCTTCCCATCCCCTCCCATCTCCCATCTCTCCCACCTCCTCTCCACCCCCCCTCCACCCCACCGTCAAAGTTGTAAAGCTCATTTGTAGACATAATGACCTGTACATCTCATTGTTGCAATGGGTCCACCTGTATCCCTATTTAAACAATTTTTTTCCTTCCCCTCCACAAATTATACCAACATCAAATACAGTGAAAAACAGGGGTTATACCGTGGGGGAGTGACATACAAAGCAACAAAGAAATCATCTTATAAATATTTTAGAAACAAATGCAAGAAAGAAAAACCATTTTAGTCCTTATCTTGGGGTTCATTTCACCTAACATCAACTTATCTAACCTTTTCTGCCTGTCTCAGACATATACTAGTTATTGCAAATAAAGGAAACCATGGGACCTATGTTTCTTTGGGCCTGGCTTACTTCACTTAATATAATTTTTTCCAAGTCTTTCCATTTCCTAACTGTTGGGGCAATGTCATTCTTTCTGATGGAGGCATAGAATACCATTGTGTCTATTACCACATTGTCTTGATGCATTCATCGACTGAGGGGCATCTGGGTTGCTTCCATGTCTTAGCTATGGTAAATAATGCTCTCACTCTTATCATGGGTTAGATACTTTCTTATTTACATTAATCATAAAGTTAAGTGAAAAACTCAGAAGCGAAATCTTAATACAAAACCTGAGTTCTTCCTTCCAGCACTATGCTATCTCTCTTATCCCAGGACTACCATGGCCTGCACCCCAAGCCTTGTACTTTCAGACATGAAATTAGAGAAAGTTTAATAAAAGGAACTTTGATGTAGAATGGAGCTCACGAATAGGGCGGTATTTTCATATGCAGAGATGGTAAAGAAAGAATGTTTTAGAAGGAAGCAAGAGTACTAAAGTTGAAAAGGATATTTTGTACATGGTTTGAATTTACTAACCATGACTGGACTGCCCTGGGTTATCTGTCATTAGGTCACCAGTTTCTCTTCAACTTGTAGTATGCATTCTGTTTTTGGACTGAGAATGGGGCTATATCTCAATTTACTTTGCCGTTAATTAGCCCTCAGCTTCCTGCCCTGGTAGCAATCCCAATTTTACCATAACCACTCCCAAGTGTAAATTTGTGATCCTTCCTAATATCTCTAACCCAGTTCTCTTTTTCCAGTGTCCCTAACATTCCCTTGAGCCCTAAGCAGAAATGTCTCTCTATAGCCATTAGAGTAAGAGGAGATATCACATCTACAAGAGGTAGAACATGAAATCAAGGAAAGAAAACGTCACCGAGAAGGCTATGTTTAAGCTCAGTTTTGAGGAACATGGCAAGATTCTCTCAGAGATGAAGGGAAAATCCTTTCAAAATGGGGCAATCATATGAATTTATATGGAGGCTCCTTATACACAAAAAATAGACCTACCATTTGACTCTTGGGCACATATCTGAATGAGTGTAAATCAGCATATAATAGAGGTACTTGTACATCCATGTTTAAAATAGCACTATTCACAACAGCCAAAATATGGAATCAGCTTGCATGCCCATCAACTAATGAGTGGATATAAAATTGTAGTAAAATATACATAACAGAATATTGTTCAGTATATAAAAAAGAACAAAATCCTGCAATCTGCAGGAAAACAGGTAGAAATAGATAGTATCATGTTAAACAGAATAAGCCTGACTGAGAAAGATAAACACCACATGTTCCCTCTCATATGCAAAATCTTAAAAATAATCCTTAAAAACTAAGTGACAGGAATACAAAACAGGGGCCATTTGGGGGTGGGTCCGGTGGGAGGATGAGAGCAAAAACAGAGGGTGAAGGGGCATGAATATGAAGTACTGTATATTATATATATGTATAAAAATAGACAAATGAAATCTGTTAAAAATTTATTTTGAAAGGAAGAAAAGGGACAAGAAAGAGTAACAGAATTAGCTTGATCAAAGTGCATCATCATCATATGCATATATAGAAATTCCACAATGAAACCCCTTTGTATAACTAAAAATGCTACTTAAATGTACAAAATACATTTGTTGAAAACTCCATCTTCTTCCATCAATTAGTAATGCAATATAATTGCTTGGAGCACCTAGTAAGTAGGTGCTGTGCTAGGCTCCTCGATTCTCATGCACTCACTCCAATTCCAACAAACCAAGACTTAGATCCTGTACCTGATGGCAGAAAGCTCCAAGGACCATCCACATGACTCACCTGCGTGGCTGCTTAAAACTGCAGATGCAATGAACCACCTTCTGCATGTATGTTTGGTGTATACAGTGCCCCAAGTCCTAGATAATCTTCATCTTCAAAGCTGCCAGCCTTACCAGGCAACTACATTCAGAGCATCAGGGAACTTGTTCTCTTCCCAAACCCACTACCACCTATAACTCCCTAGTTCCTACTCATGATCATGATTTTTTTAGTACAAATAATTGAACCCTCAGGTACTCATTCATGCCTAGGCAAATGCTTTTAGCTTGATCTATGTCCCTCCTTTTTCTCTTTCTTTCTTTCTTTCTTTCTTTCTTTCTTTCTTTCTTTCTTTCTTTCTTTCTTTCTTTCTTTCCTTTCTTTCTTTCTTTCTTTCTTTCTTTCTTTCTTTCTTTCTTTCTTTCTTTCTTTCTTTCTTTCTTTCTTTCTTTCTTTCTTTCTTTCTTTCTTTCTTTCTTTCTTTCTTTCTTTTTTTTGTCGGTCGTGGGGCCTGAACTCTGTGTCCACGCGCTGTCCCTCAGCTTTTCAGCTCAAGGCGAGTACTCTACCACTTGACCCACAGTACCACTTCCAGTTTTTCTGCTTATGTGGTGCTGAGGAATCAAACCCAGGGCCTCATGCATGTGAGGCAAGCACTCTGCCACTGAGCCACCTTCCTAGCTCTTTTTCTTTTGTTTTTGAGATAGGGCCTTATATCTTGCTAGCTTAGCCTTGGCTGACCTCAAATGTGCTATTTTCCTGCCCCTACCATTCAAGCAGCTGGGATTACAGATGTGCAATACCACAGCTTTTGTTTAATTGTAGGATATATATAATCAATGATTTCGTTACCCTTAATAGGAACTCTGTATCAATTAAACAATATTTCTCCATTTGCCCTCCTCAGTTCTAACCCTTGGTAAACTCTAATCTTTCTGTTTCTTTGAATTTCCTTATTCTGAATCTTTCACCTAAGTGGAATCATTCAATAGCATCTATCCTCTTATACCTGGCTTATTCCACTCAGCATAGTGACTTCAAGATTCGCTCACATTCACACATTCACACGCACATGCACACACACTCACACACACATACACATACACATATACATTTCCTTTCTCTTATAGATGGGTAATATTTTATTTTATGTGTATGCCACCATGTGTTTATATCTATTCATCCCCCACCAATGTACATTTGGGCAGTTTCTATCTTTTGTTGTTGTGAATATTGCTACTATGAAGATTTGTGTCACTGTTAAAAAAATTTTTGAGCCACAAACCTTGGAATTGAATTGCTGGATCATATGATAATTCTATGTTGAATTGTTTTGTGGGTGCCAAATTGTTTTCCGAATAGCATCACCATTTTACATTCCTACCAGCAATGCAGAAGGGCTCAAATGCCTCTACATTTCTTACCAACCAACATGCCACAAATATAAATAGCACCTACATTGGAAATATATCTTTACTTAGGTCATTGGCCTGCTTCATGCCAGCTCATTTGAAGCTAAAGTTTGTATCCTTAATTGTGATCACTTCAACTCTAAAATCTAAGGAGATGAAACTGGATTGGATCTCAAGCTGCAGTAACAACAGAGCAGAAAAATCTCTGAAAGAACTGGAGATGGCTGAAGACAGGCTGGTGTCCTTTGACACCTTTTCATCGACTAAATTCAAATTCATTCTGGTGACAGCATCTGCAGCCTTGATAGAAAGGTTAGCATTTCATAGATCACTTAACAACTCTGCCTGAAGCCATGAAGTGAGGAGGTCAGCAGATTGAGGAGAAGTGACACTATGCCACTCACATTCTGAGTAGTTCCTTTTAGTTGATTATTTTAGAACTTTTTGGGTGATACAATTTGGCTGTTTCTCCCTGTTTTTTTTAAAGTACTCAAGCAATTTAGGCATTTAAATGTTCTTCTATCTGTTAGAAGTTTAATCACTTAGCCTTGAATTTTCAATCTTCTTGAATCAATTGAAGCCTTACAAAGTGTTCCTTTTAGCTAAGGTTGGAAAGAGAACAGCAGCAGCTGAGCCAACACTATTATTTGAGATCAGAGGGGAGATTCAAGTCACTGAGGTATGTTGGGTTGCCACCAAGCCTTTAACCAATGTTGCAATATGCCTGGGGAACACGTCAATGAAAAATATCTGAGGTGTTATTTTTTAAACTTAATTTTATTGTATAAATGTTGTACAGAGGGATTACAATTACATGAGTAAGGTAATGAGTACATTTCTTGTCTAGCATTGTTACACCCTCCTTTGTTTTTCTCCCACTATCCCTTTCCTTCCCCACCTCCTCCTCTCCCCAGTCTAAGTTGTAGAGTTCATTTCTAACATAGTATCTTGTGAGTCTCATTGTTGCAATGGCTCATCCTGTGTCCTTGTTTCAGCATTTTGTTATTCCCCTTCCCCTCCTGGAGGTGTTAAAGTAACTATCCCCCAAGTAAGATGACTGATCATCTCAGTTTTCCTAGACTAAGGGGTTTCCCTGGTGATAAAACGGAAAGAAACAAGGTATTCACACACAGTGAGATCAAAGGAGAAAATTCTTAGGAGAAGAACGCAAAGGCACAATGCTTATGTGTATCTGATCTTAAAAAATAATGAACTCCAGGAAATGGAAACAAGAGGGCTTTTTGTTTTCTTTTATTTTTGTCCTTTGTTCATTTATCTGCCTTGGGGGTCTGTAAGGGAGGCACAGAAATGGAGCAACAAAGAGTGAACAAATGCAGCAATGGTGCTCATCAGACGTTATGTTAAAAATGAACTATACTACTTGTGGGTGGGAACGGGAAGGAAAAACTGGGAAAGAGCAAGGGAAGGGGTGATAATGTACCTGAGTTACGTAACTGTAACCCCTCTGTACATCACCTTTATAAAGTTAAAATATATTTTTTAAACTGGGAAAGACTTGGACAGTCACCCTGTCTCAGACCTACAGAATCAGAACTTCTGCTTATATATATATATATATATATATATATATATATATATGTATATATATTATATTTAAGACATATAATATATTATATATATATATATATATATATATATTTTAGGAAGTGGCGCTGTGGCTCAAGTGGTAGAGTGCTCACCTTGAGCTGAAGAGGTGAGGGACAGCCCCCAGGCCCAGAGTTCAAGTCCCACAACTGACAAAAACAAAAACAAAAACAAAAATTTATTGTAAAGATACTGTACTGAGGGGTTACTGTTATGAGTAAGGTAATGAGTACATTTCCTGTCGAGCATTGTTACCCCTTCCTTTGTTTTTCCTCAACTATCCCTTCCCTCTCCACCTCCCCAACTCCTCCCTCCTCCCCCACCGAAGTTGTATAAAGTTCATTTTCAACATAGTGTCTTCAACATCTCATTGTTACAATGGATCAACCTGTATCCTTGTTTCAGCATTTTGTTATTTTCCTTCCCCTCCCCAAATTAGTAAAATGTATATACAAGATTTAGGGCACCAGAATCAAATACAGTGACAACAGAGGTTATACCATAGGGGGAAGAGCATACAAAAGAAACCAAAAAAAAAATCACATAGTACCTTAAAACAACAGCAACATGGAATTCTATGCCTCCATCAGAAAGAATGACATTGCCCCATTTATTAGGAAATGGAAAGACTTGGAAAAATATATATTAAGTGAAGTAAGCCAGGCCCAAAGAAACATAGGTCCCATGGTTTCCTTTATTTGCAATAACTAGTATATGTTTGAGTCAAGAGAAAAGGTCAGATAAGGTGATGTTAGGGAAATGAACCCTAAGATATGTATTCAAATGTTTTTTTCTTTCATGCATTTGTTTCTAACGCATTTATAAGATTATTTCTTTGTTGCTTTGTATGTCGCTCCCCCACGGTATAACCCCTGTTTTCACTGCATTTGATGTTGGTATAATTTGTGGAGAGGAAGGAAAAAAACAAATAGTTTAAATAGGGATACAGGTGGACCCATTGCAACAATGAGATGTACAAGTAGTTATGGCGAAAAACGAACTTTACAACTTTGGTGAGGGGATGAGGGGGGAGGAGGATTCGGTGGGGGGGGCGGGGGAGGATGGGAAGGGATGGGAAGGGGAAACAAAGGAGGAGGTTACAATGCTTGATAAGAAATGTACTCATTATCTTGCCCATGTAATTGTAACCCCTCTGTACAGTATGTTCACAATAAAAAAAGAAATGTACTCATTATCTTGCCCATGTAGTTGTAACCCCTCTGTACAGTATTTTCACAATAAAAAAGACAAAAAAATAAATCTCATCCCAAATCAAAAAAAAAAATAAATAAACAGCAACAAAGAGTAAACTTCTTGTGTCCATATCTTGGGGTTCATTTCATTTAGCATCATCTTATATGGTCATATGTACCTAGCTTTTGACCTTTTCTGCTTGTCTGGTAGGATTATCCTAGACGTATACTAGCTATTGCAAATAGGTTTCTTTGGGCCTGGGTTACTTTACTTGATATAATTTTTCCAAGAATTTCCATTTCCTAACAAATGGGGCAGTATTATTCTTTCTGGTGGAGGCATCATAGAATTCATACACACACACACACACACACACACACACACACACACACACACACACACACACACACACAAATGAGCTAAAGGCTTAAAGAGAGACTTCTCTGGAAAGGAAATAAGAATGGTCAATAGACACATGAAGAAATGCCTGACTTCTCTAGCCATAAAAGAAATGCAAATCAAAGCAACATTGAGATTCCATCTCACCCCAGTTAGAATGGCTATAATCAAGAACTCTAATAACAATAGATACTGAAGGGGATGTGGCCAAAAGGGAATTCTACTGCACTGTTGGTGGGAGTGTAAACATGTTCAATCCCTGTGAAAAGCAGTATGGAGGTTCCTCAAAAGACTACACATAGAGCTCCCCTATGACCCAGCAATTCCACTTCTGGGCATTTATCCAAACGATCGCAAACAAGGCCATAGTACAGCTACAAGCACAACTATGTTTATCGCAGCATTATTCACCATATCTAAGATAAGGAACCATCCCAGATGCCCCTCAGTAGATGAATGGATCAGGAACTGCTGCTTTTATACACATATACATATATCAAAGAGCAGGCATTGGAAACTGAACCCTCAAGGCAAACAGTGTTGGGAGGTGGGACCTAATTAGAGAAGTTTAGGTCTTACCATCATGATTAGATTAATATTAATCCTAAAAGGTTCTACAGATTGTTTAAACTCTGGCTTTCCCATGCTCTCTTGCATTCTACCCTGAAATGACACAGCACATAGGCCCTCAACAGATGTGAATCCCTCCATATTGGACTACATGGCCTCCAGAACTACAAGAAATAAGTTTCTTTTCTTTTTAAATCACCTAGCCTTGGACAAGGTAATTTGTAAAAGGCCCTGAGTTCAAATCCTAGTACTGACAAGAAGTTCAAAATACCTACTCTCAGGTACTCTGTTCTAACAGCCCAAAATAGTTGAAGTCAGTACCTTGAGAAATGACAGACACTCCTTATTGTTCTGGAGTCTGTAAATATGAAATCAGCCTGTCAGCATGAGTAGGTTGCTTCAAATGAGGGCTGTCTTCTACAATGCTGAATTCCTCTGTTCTCGTGCAGCGGCAAGCCTACAAGAAGGTGTGGGATATCTTTTCTGTCAGGCCTTCATCTCATGTACAGAGCTCCACACTGGTCACCTAACTGCCCCTCAAAGGCCTCAGGTCTCCAAAAATGAACACATTTGAGATTATCGAGCTTCAATATCTGATTTTGTGGGGTCGGGATGGGATTGTACAAATAGTTTGTAACTATTACAATAAAAACTGCTATTAACATTTGCTATTAATAGTAATATTTATGGGTTCCTATGTGTATATAAAATTAAATTTCTCTGAGTTTAAAGCACAGGAGTGGAGCTGGTGTTTATTTATATTTTATTTATTTTTATTCTAAAGGTGATATATAGAGGGGTTACAGTTATATAAATCAGGTAATGTGTACATTTCTTTTTGAACGGTGTCACCCCCTCCCTTGTTTTCTCTGAGTTTTTTCCCTCTTGTCCCCTTATTTATTTTAAAATGAAATCAACAAACTATTTTGCAGGGCAATATACCATCTCCCATTCCATCAGCAATGAATGAGTGATCTGGTTTTTCTACATCCTTGCCAGTACTCGGCAGTGTCATTTTGATAGGAATTTAGTGATACCAATATTTTACCCTTAGTAGAAGCAAACTAGAGAGTATCCTGGAGATAAGATATTATTTCAATTTAAGCTCCTCTGAACTGGTTTTGTCTGGAAACCCATTCTGAACTTTTGCAATAAAAGCCAGTTGCTCTAAAACCACAAAGCAATTACTTACCTTTTCTCATGCCTACAAAGAAGCTAAGGACAGCTGAGCACCCATGGCTCATGCCTGTAATCCTAGCTACTCAGGAGTCTGAGATCTGAGGATCACAGTTCAAAGCCAGCCCAAGCAGAAGAGTTCCAGAGACTCTTATCTCCAATTAACCACTTAAAAAAAGAAACAGAAGTAAAGCTGTGTCTCAAAGTGGTAGAGCACTAGCCTTGAGTAAAAAGAGCTCAGGGACAGTGCTCAGGCTCTGAGTTCAAGCCCCACAATCAAGGAAGGAAGGAAAGAAGGGAGGGAGGGAGGGGGAACCAGTGAGTGAGAGAGAGAGAGAGAGAGAGAGAGAGAGAGAGAGAGAGAGAGAGAGAGAGAGAGAGAGAGAGAGAGAGAGAGAGAGAGAGAGAGAGAGAGAGAGAGAGAGAGAGAGAGAGAAGCAGCCCCTGCAGCAGCCCCTAAGAACATTCATTTGAGTAGTCCAGACAGGGGAGGAAAGTATTTGAAAGTATTTCTGGGACACTATTTGCAAAAACTAACTTACATTATGTACTTGATTCCCTTTTGAAGGGTGCAGCAGCCTGATGAAAATAACAGGGGAAAACTGAATTAAGAAGATGATATGATGAGAGCTGATTATTCACCTCTATTTCCAACTCTGTGTTCAGTGACTGTACATTTGTAGCTTGAAATCTGCCATGGTGAGATTTATATCACAAAAATTGACAAGCAACACATCTGGGCACTATTTAATCCAAGAAATTAGCTGCTAGCATTTACTAGTGTGTATAACAGGGTATTTCTTTCCAAATATGTTATCTATCATTAAAAAGGAGATAAGGAATTAACTGAGCATCCACTCAATATGTTAGCTCATAAAATTCTCATAACAACTTTGTGACATAAATATTATTTTACCTATAATGTAAATGAGGAAACTGAGATTGCAGACCTTAGTATTTTTTTTTTTTACCATATTTTGTATCAAGTAAATGGCAAAGTCCATATTCAGCTTTGGGTCAAAGATACTTGATACTTGTACAGAGTGGTTATAGTTATATAAGTCAGGCATTGAGTACTATCTTTTTTTTTTAACAATATCACCCCCTTCCTCATTTTGCACCAGCAAAGTATTCCTTTTTGTGTCGTTTAGGGCTCGAAGTCGTGGCTTCACACTTTTGCTCAGCTTGTTGCTCACTGCTGCTGATCTACTACTTGAGCCACACCTCTTGCCCACTTTTTTTTTTAATTAGTTAACTGAAATGGAATTTGGAGAACTTTTCTGTCTTGAATGGTTTCAAACTGCTATTCTCCAGGTCTCAGCTTCCTGAGTAGCTAGGATTACAGGTGTGAGCTACCCTGAGCTAAATACAAATCTTATCATTCCACTATACCATTGGTTCTTAGAGGGGAATAGACATCAAATGCCAGGGAAAAGAAGTTAGACAAAGCCTTAAATATTTCCTAATTCAACAATGAAACCCATTTATACAATTAATTTATGCTAATAAAAGAATATTTTTCTTGAATTTAATTAAAAGAAACAAAAACTTAATCAAAAGTAAAAGATCCTTGGCATTATGTGGCACATTAGTTTATCTAAAGTATATTTACTCAATGCTAGTGTGTCAGGAGGCTGATATCCGAGAAATGAGGTTCAAAGCCAGCCTGTGGAGACAAATTTGAGAAACTCTTATTTCCAAATAACCAAACCAAATCTGGAATTGGATGTATGACTCAAGTGGTAGAGTACCAGAGGTAAGCAAAAAAGTGAGCAAGAATGAGAGGGCCTGAGTTCAAGCCTCGGTGCCCCCAAACAAAACAACTAAATGAACTATATTTACATTGTTTGATATAGAGGGTTAACATTACCAAAATACATTGTATCTGTGAATAAAGGTGGTAAAACAAAACTTAATAAAAGGCAGTATAATAAGGGATAAGAGAGATGGAATGTGAGAAAGTATATGAATATGTGAGATATTATGGTAAAAGTCCTTTGAAGAATTAAAAGATGAATGACAATTGTAAAACAGATCCTGTCTTAAGTGTGGGTATCAGTGGGAGTGTAGAGGGCAAAAAGGCAGAATGAAGGAGAATGAATATGATCAAAATACTTCAGTGTGCATGAGGGTAAACTGAACAATGAAGTTTATTAATATTGGTTTGTGAAGAAGGAGGGAGCAAAATGATAGCGGGGTGAGTCTGATTTAGGTATATCATACGCATGTATGGACATGTCAAAATGAATCCCCCTTGTACCACTAATTGATACTAAAGAAAAATGGGAGGAAGCAAGGTATATTTATATTCTTATCTTAATTGTCCTTACATATTTACAGTCTAACAGCTGTGGACATATTAACTACAGTTTTTGTTTTCCACATACTTTTCTCTCCATCCCTCCTTCTGGTTGCATTGGAGAGTACTTCTGCCTCTCCGTGGTACCATAATCAAGCTGGCAATCACAGGGCCCTGGCTTCCCCCAGCCACAGATGTTGCCAGGCCTGTTTGGAATTTTATCTTTAACACTACCAAAAAAGGAAAGTAGTTAGGCCTGAAATATATTGTAAATGTAAAATACGTGCAGATTTCAGACTTAGAACAAACAAATACAGGTAGAAACATCTCATTAAGAATTTTATATTGGTGTTAAGCAGAGTGCTGGTGGCTTAGGCCTATAATCCTAGCTACTCATGAGGCTGGGAACAGAAGAAAAAGGTTTGAAGCCAGCCTGTGCAAAAATGTCTATGAGAATCTTCAATCAACCAGGAAAAAAACACCAGAAACAGGCTGGAGGTGTGAATACCAACAAGCTGAGCAAGTATGAGACCCTGATTTTGAACTCCAGTACTGTAACCCCTCTGAACATCACCTTGAAAATTAAATTAAAATAAATAAAATAAATAAAAGTTTTAAACATATTGGGTTAAATAAAATATATTATTAATTTGATTAAATTTAACATTAATATTTGTTATATCGTATTACATTTAATATATTGTTAAGTTTAGTCCACCTATTCTTCAGGAAGCTTAGCTTGCTCACCTAGCACACTGTGGTTCTGGGGCTCCAGTATCATCACCAGCACTCTGCTTGTCTGCACTTGATTCTTTTTACATGTTGTTGCAGGTGACCTTCTACAGTTCTATATACACACAATAGACTTCCCAGTTACATAAGCCAATAAAATCCCCCTATCTGTGTGTGTGAGTGTGTGTGTGTGTGCACGTACACACACACACATGCACACACACAATCGAATAAGGATAAGTGGAGTTTACATCATTTGTGATAAAAATATCTCATCTTCTCCATGACTCTTCTGCTTCAGTAGATTTCTTTACATGAATCTTACAACACATTATTTATACCAGCTCTGATCAGTAAAAAAAATATATCTACTATTTATTTATATTATTTTTAAGGAGCTGTACAAAGGCGGTTCATTCCAACATAATTTGTAAGTACAATATATCTTAATCACTGTCAATCTTTTCACCATTCTCCCCTATCTCTCTCAACCCCACTCATCCCCTCAAGTTATTTGGTTCCATTTTCACAGCATATTTCAATTCTAACTAGTTATATTTCTGGTAATATTGAAAAAAAATGTAATCAATGACATTTGCCAAAGCACAGTATGTCTTTACTCTAGACTATTGCAATAGACACAGGGACCATAACAATGAGATTTTGTAGGGGAAGACAGAGACTGTGCCTAGCTCTTCACAAAACATGGGTAAGTGTGAATTATAACCACAGAGCAAGGAAGAGGTCAGTGATTGGAAAATTACTAAGAGCAAACATCAAGAATCAGGAGGATTTGGGCTAAACTAACCTAACAGGATTCTTGTTCAAGAGGATAGGGGAACCAGACACCACCTGAAGGATGGTGGAGATAAGGAAACTGAGCAGATAATCAAGAGTGAGGTTCTTTCTAAATTGACATAACAAGGTTCTTTGTTGAACTGGATTTTACAAGCAAGTAAACAGAGGAGCTTAGAAGGTATGAAACCTGACCAAAGTTGGCCAAGCACAGAATATTTGTCAGTATTCAATAGCCATATATAGCTAGAGGTATAGATGCAATACTACATATATGGACATCCAATGGTATAGCATCATGTATTACTGCTCGACTATTTCATGGGTTAATGTCTAATCTTCCCATCTAACATATGAACTCTTTGAGAACAGAAATCCCACATTAACATTCTTCGGTGACTCATTTTTCAGCATGGTACTACGTTAACAGGAAGTAATACTATGAATAAGTGATTTCAGTTATCCCATTTGACAAGCATAGGGTTATAATTCTTGCCTTAGTAAAAATCTGATGGATCAAAAGAAGCATATTACATATCCAGTGATGATATGTGTGCTATCTGCATATGACTATAGGAAATGCTTTGCTGAGAGCAAACTGTAATGCCCTCGGCAGAGGGGATAAGACCTAATGTTTTAAGAATGCTTTATAATTCTCATATGAGAAGTGTAAAATGAGTAGGAGTTCAGTATCCCTTTCCCAAATGCATGAGAAGTATTTCAGATTTTGCAATATCTGCACAGACTTTAGAGCATAATATACCATGTTAGATTTCAGACTGTTAGAACAGGGATGCTCCAAACTATATCCTTTCCCAGTACCATTCCTTCTTACAATATGAGTGATTTCTGTCTCTGGTAACATATAATCGACAAATAATTAACATTTGCATACCAAGAGAATCTCTTCTGCCTTTCTTATAACTACTGCCTTTTTAAAGGGGTGGAGGGATAGGAAAGTGGTGGGGGAGATATAGGAATTATCTTAAAAGATTTCCACAAATAGACATTTCTCATTCTAACCCCAACACACAACACATACTTACCATGAATATATCAGTATCTCATCTGAGCTCAACCGGAGTCCCAGATATCTTGAAGCTTTATTAGATCTCCCTCTCAAACTCAAACACCCACTCAACTTTAGTCTCTCAAGTCGGTTGGAAATTCATTCTTTCATACATTAATTTATTGAATGTATACTACATGCCAACCCCTGAGATAAAGACAGAAACTTACTCTTTCCTCCCCTCGAGTTCAGTCTATTTTGTATAGGGGACATTTTTGATGTAGTGATGGCAGAGAGGATTGCTCACTAGGATACAGGACAAACAGTATAAAAGGAATGAGTGCAAAGTGCTCCTATACAATTCTATATAGAAGTTTAAGAAATATATTCATGGAAAGGTATGCAGGCGTGTTGTTTAAGGGAATGCTTTTGAACTATGGTCCCTGAGCTAGCAGTTTCAGTTCACCTGAGAACATTTAGAAAAATCACTTCTCAAGTCCCACCCTAGACCTAGCCAATCAGAAACTAGAGGAGGAAACAAATTTGTGATTTAACAAGTCACCTGAGTGTTTCTGATGCATGCTAACATGTTTAAAATTTACTTTATGATTATTATAAAGGTGGAATATTATTATCATAAAGAGGGAATACAATTACATGAATCAGGTAATGAGTACACATGCTAACATTTGAGAAATGTAGAAGGAATCAACAACTTTCAAAATGAAATGCATTAGAGTGATAGTGTTTATATTAAAAAACCACGTTTTCTGAATGTTTATATATATCACATAATATCTATACATATATCATCTATCTATACACACACACATACACACACACACACACACACACACACACACACACACACACACACACACACACACACCACATACACATCCATGCATATGTATGCCCAGAGGAAACTTGGAAGGCTATATACCAAACTAATAGTGGGTTTCTATAGAGAGGGCATTCGAATTGCAAAGCAAAGAGAGAGGAGAGAAATGTTAAATTTCCCTAGATATAACCTTTGATATTGGCTTAAATCTTACTTTCTACCTATACCTAGGCCTTCTTATATCCAGTTTATAGCTCAAACTTTATACTCTTATCCTTCCAGATTAATTGGGAGGCCATCTCCAGAGATGAAATTTGCTTTCTAAAATAGTAAAACTCATTTTCTTCCCAAACCTCAAGCCACAGAGAATGCACTTAAACTGCAAACCTCAGTTGCAGATTGAAAGGTCCAGGGAAGAAAATGTGCTTGTCCTTCCAACACAAAGGAACTGCCCTCCACCGTGTGTTTTAAGAGTGGTGCTGATCTGAGTAGCATATTAGCATTGATGAAAAGCACAGAGCTGGGCTCATTCAAATTCAAGATGGAAAACCCCTGGAGAGCCATCCATGTCCTTGGCTCCCAGTGGCTAGTGACAAACCTTTTTTTGGGAAAAAAAAAAAAAAAAAGCCATGCCCTTTAGAAGGCCAAACCTGAATCCTATTGACCTACTCTCTCCCACAGTCTGTTTTAGGTCTTTTTAGCTGATGGGATTTGTGGGAGGTGACACAAGAAAAATAACAATAGTAAACTTCACCCAGAACCCCTAACGTGAACATGGCCTTTTCAAATTATAAAGATAAATAACTCTCTAAACAGCATTCTGGGGAGTTTGTTTCCAGTAAAGTGAATCTGAGGAGAGAGAAAAAATAGTCCCATTAACCTCTGACACCGCTTTCCAGGCAAAAGCTTTCACAACTAAGGGCCAATAATCTGATGGCAGGAAGAAGCCCTGTGGAATGGGTCAGGTTGCCCTATATAATCAAAAAGGAGTAAGGAAACCATCAGGCTGGGGAGGTATACCTATCATTAGTGATCACTTTCTGACAGCTTGAGTACTGGAGGGGTGGACTGATGCATCCCAGGGATTGATAACTTGATAGCCTGTGGAGAAATGGGCAAGTGTTAAGTTTCTCTTGCATTTAGAAAGGTCTGAGATGGGGAATCCACACTTCATGTATCACAAAGTTGAGCTTTGAAGTCAGTCTTACTTGGACTGAGAAAGCTTTAAGAGCTTTCCATACAGCAAGAAGTAGTCATGAATTAACAGACAATAGTACTTTATCTGCATGTATGAAAATAGCACAATGAAACCTGCTGAAATTGTCTTAAGAAAGGTGACTAGGGATGAGGGGGAGTGATAGAGGGGTGCAGTTTGACCAGGGGACATTGCATGACTGTATGGAATGAATGAATGAAAGAAACCTCCTTATACCACCAATATATGCTAATATTAATTAATTAATAAGAATGAAAGGACTTAGAAATAGGATTCTGCTTGGATTTTGGTTAAGATTTTTGCTCCATTTTAAGTATTAGATAAGACTCTGCTGAAATATATCAAAGCTCGTAGCAGAGCTCAAAGAACAATTACCACCCAAATGATTAACCTTAACATGGACATTCAAGAAAAATCCTATTAATTTGAAGGATAGAGTCTTCTAAACTGTGAAAATATTTCAGAAAAGTTTATTGAGTGCCTATTGTGTCCACTGCAGTGTATAGAGTTCTATGATACATATTATAAAATTTATGTCAAAATGCACTGCCAGTAGTGCCTGTAATTCTAGCTACTCGGGAGGCTGAGTTCTGAGGATTGTGGTTTGGCAGGTAAGTCGGTGAGACTCTTATCTCCAATAAAAACTCAGAAAAAGCCAGAAGTGGTGCTATGGCTCAGTTGGTAGAGTCCTAGAGTAAAAGATCAGGGACTATGCCCAGGCCCTGAGTTCAAGCACAAGGACTGACAAAAAAAATTTAAAAAGCACTGCCAAGGATGTTCTAGAGTGATCAAGGAGTGGTTATTGAGGATGAATCCAGTTGGCAAGCATGAAAAGTTGACTTTATAATGGAGTAATTTATGATTTAATGCCAAATTAGTGATGCAAACAAAAATTCAGGTTAATGATAGAGAAATCTTTGTTGATTGGAAAAGTCAGAAAATTTTGTAGAGAAGCTAGGAAATCAAATGTGGTCCCTTAATAGGCATTCTATGCAGTTAAGTCTTAAGTGGTGTCCACTGGTGACTGATCTAGGGCAAAATTCTGAAGAAGTTATTCTTCTTGTCTTATCATCTAGCCTCTGCCTCTAGGTTGTATACCAATACTGCCTAGGAGATAAATACCCGAGTTGTTATCTTCATGTCATTCCATTTACATGCCATTTGTCATATTCTTCTCAAGTCTGCCTTCTTCTCAGAACCAACTTGAGGTAAGGCAGTAGAAATCTGTGTTGGTATAACCCACAATGTTAGACTGCATATCAGATGAGGAAACTGAGGCTAGAGAGGCAAAGTCAATTGAACAAGTTAAATAAAAGCACAGGAATTTGAGTCTGGGTTGCTCATATAACATTACCTCAAAATGTATCCAATCTGGAAAATTCTATACACTTGAATATTTATAATACTATTTCAAAAATAAAGATTTAGATTGAAAATGTCAGAGTGAGGACCTCTACAAAAATAGAAAAAATACTTTACTGAAACTCTGGTTATTAATCTAGGGTTTCAGGGCAACCAAGCTGTTGTTTAATCAAACAATGTAAGTGAATCTTGAAAAAAGTGATGAGTGACATTTTTACTGACACTTTGTCAGATGCAACAAAGAATACAGACGTCACAAAATCAGCTCAGAAAACTCATTAAATAAACAAATTAGAACTATTACAATAAAGAACAATAACCAAACCACAAGAATGAAGGGATGTTATTCCCAGAATTATCATATCATAATATTTAAATGGTTTTAAACAAAAAATTTCAAGGACCATGTATGTAGGTCCATACACTGGGAAAAAATAAATCTAGTAGAAATTATCCTTGTGGATGCCCAAACATTAGACTTGCTAGAAAAAAATCTTAGATCAATTAACCTTAAATATGTTTAAAAAGATAAAGGAGGATAAAAAAAAAGGATAAAAAAAAAACAACTGGCATCAGCAGAAAGGCACAATGGGAAATTCCAGTCTTCACCATCCCCCCCCCAAAAAAAATCAATTTAACTATAATACACAGAACAATATAGCTTCATGACAGATCTAGAATTTAGTTAAGAAGTTGTGGCACCCCAAGCTGGCCATGATGTCACATGCCTATAATCCCAGTACTCAACAGGTCAAGGCAGGGGAATCACGGGTTTGAAGTCAGTCAGCTACATAGTGAGGCCCTGTCTCATGAAAGAAGAGGTCAGAATCTGGCTATAATTTTAGCTATACAGGAAGCTGATATCAGAGGATCATGGTTTGAAGCCAGCCTGGGCAGATAAATTTGAGAAACTTATCTCCAATTAACTACTAAAAGGCCAGAAGTGGAGGTGTAGCTGAAGTAGTAGTGTGGTAGACTGCCAGTTTTCAGGACAAAAGCCACGCTAGAGCAAGAGGCCTTGAATTCAAGCCCCAGAACTAACACAAATGAGGAGGAAAAAGAGGAATAGGAGGAGGGGAAGGAGGATCTAGGCAAGTACAAAACAATGAACAGCAGCACTGAAATGAGAGATGCAATTTTACTTTACAGACATCAGTCCTCCTCCAGGACATAACAGTTCAGCACCAAGAAAGATCATCTCATCCAAAAACGCCCTCTCATAAACATCTAGCATGATGTTTAATCAAATATCTGGACATTCTGTAGCACAATCAAGTCCAGTTATAAAATTAACAATCATATTATAAAAAAATTGAATTAAATGAATCATTGACCTAAATGCAAGCTATTAAAGTTAAAACTCTCATGGGAAGATGTAAATGCACCTACTTATGACTTCATAAAAATGAAAGCCTTTGGGACATCAAGAGATGTTATCAAGATAGTTAAAATACAATACATAAATGTAAAACACACTTACAATCATGTCTAGTATCTAGAATAATATCTTTAACTAATAAAATAATTAAAAATGGACAAATAGCTGAGTAGATATTTGAATAGACATTAGAAGACACAATAATATCCATTAAACACATAACATCAATCATTAAACACATAACAACTAAAAGTAAAACCACAACAAGATATGATTTTACACCTACTAGAAATGGCTACAGTTTTTAAAAATCTAAATTCACAAATATTAACAAGATCTTGAGAAATTGGAACTCACATACAGTGCTGTTCAGAAAATGGTACCAAACTGTAAAAAGTTGGGGAATTCCTCAAAAAGTTAAAATTTGAGTTACTATTTATTATTTTTTTTAAAAAATATGGAATGCTTCACGAATTTGTGTGTCATCCTTGTGCAGGGGCCGTGCTAATCTTCTCTGTATCATTCCAATTTTAGTATATGTGCTGCTGAAGTGAGCACATTCTTAAGTATACACCCAAGAAAAATTAAAACATATATCCACCAAACAATTTGTGCATGAACGTTTATAGAAGCATTAAATAGCCAAAAAAAAGAAACTACTAAATGGATGAATAAAATGTACATACACTGGAACATATTTAGTCATAAAAAGGAATGGAGTACATTGATGAGCCTTGAAATCATTATTTTAGGTGAAAGAAGCCAGACACATATAGACTGGACGCAGGGTTCAAGTGGTAGAACACCAACTGTGAGCAAGAACACCAAGGGAGCAAGGTGCCAGGGGCTCACGCCTGTAATCTTAACTACCCAGGAGGCTGAGATCTGAAGATTACAGTTCAAGACCAGCCCTGGCAGCAAAGTCCATGAGACTCTTATCTCTGGAATCTTTCTTTCAACTTTTTTTTATCTCCTCTGGCAATTGATTTTTTTTCTTCTAAATGAAGCGCCACCCATATTGAAAGGCTCAAGAATTGTCAGGCCAAAATCTTTCAAATGTCACAGAGTTGGACAGTAAGCAATATATCAAGCACATCAGGTCAAACAATATAATAAAAATGGACTTGTTTGTGATATGTCTCTCTATTAGAGCTGTGACATTTACTACCTTCCCTAATATCCTGCATCCAACCTGAAGCTTCAGCTGACTTCTAGACAGCTTCTCATCCTCCAGTTTAGCAGGTGTCATGGTTCCTAGCCTGAAAGAGCACTGAAAAATATGTATGGTGGTGGAAGAGGGCAAGTTGCAATTGATATCAGCCCCTCATGCTAGCCTTCATGGCAGGAGAAAAGGCTTAGCAAAAATGAGCTGTTCAAATGGAGACCATTGTTGTCACATTGTGTTCTTCATCCCCCCTCTTGACCAACCCCCACCCCTACCCCGAGCCTGGCTTAGTAGAGTTCCATGCAATCTGTAACCTCAGGTCAATGTTGAAGGATGGTCTCACATGGAGGGAATGGAGCACTGTGCACACTGTTGGTTCAGGTGCTAGAGGGCTATAAAGTAAATGGCTGCCCCTACTGGAGTAACAGCAATAGAATTGTGGGGGATTTATAATTGTATCCTTCCATATAATTCAGTTAATTAATCAGCCCTTCCCACACACTGCCATTAGGTTCCTCTCAAGAGGTAGGCCATTTTATTCACAGCGTGGAGCTCCTACATTCAGTTTTTTTCCTGCCTTCTTCTTGGGGCTTCTTTTCACTCAGAGACTAGCATAACCTCTCCACAGGTGCTCATTTTACATTTTTGAAGTCTTTCTTTTCTTTAAAGCCCCAGATAGATGCCAGATTTCTGGTTAAGGTCCTTGTATTTTAAATTTAACCTGTAGGGCCAAAGTCTTCTGGTTTTTAAGATTTGCCTCGCCTAACATTGTAATTTGCATCCGTGGCCTGAGTGCTAGCTTAATTTTGTTTGAAAAACAGTTTTAAGTATTTCCTCACTTTGGCTGATAGGCCCTGATCAGCTTGTGATAGCACTTTGGATTCAAAGTGTCCTTTAGGGTTGAACAATATTAATACCATTCACTTCCTGCCCTCTACCAGGGTAGCCCAATGTCTATTTGGCCTTTCTGGCCTTAGATTCCTGGCAGTTTGTAGTATCCATCTCTTCCTTGGTGTCTATAACTCTCCTTTCTCCTTAGGTTCAACTCCTCATGCTCATACCTTTAGAGCTATGAGTCTAAAATCTGACTTCTTCACTCAGTGTTCTTGCCTCTGTGGGACTCTTGGGATTGCAGTGGCCTCTGTTGTTTTTGTCTCTTAAAATTCTCCCTACTTGATATTGTTCTGTCTTGCTTGGGCTGCAGCAGAAAACAGCCTTTGGTTAAATCTAAGCAAAAACATGCCTTCTCATCTAGTTCTTCAATGGGATTCCCATTTTCACACACTTATTCAAGAGAAATTTCAAGTAGAGAAAGAACCTAATAGGTCACACGAGTTGTTATGGTGGCAATATAATTGTCCCTATATTGCAACAAATCCTGTACCTTGAAGAGAAGAATTGAGAATGAGAGCAGCTGGCTGTGCAATTTTTTGATTCATCAGGAGGAGAAAGGTGCTATATAGACAACCTTCTGCTTAGCTCTTACCTCTTTCAAACTTCTGAATCTTAGCCAGGCTAGGTGAGGTTTGTGGCACACATTATTGACCACTGGAATTGAGCTGAAAGTTAATTATACCCTAATTTTGAAAGCCCATTTTAGGCCATTTGTAGACTACTCTTCTTCCACGGTCAGCTTTTAAGTATCCACCTGGAAAGAATTATTTGGTCTTTGCTTAAAGGTCTTTTTAAAATTATTGTCAAGGTGATACATAGAGGGGTTACAGTTATATAAGTAAGGTAATAAGTAGTTTTTGGTCAAACTTGTTACCCTTTTGTCCATTTTTCTCCTATTTTCCCTCCCCCCCACAAGCTTAAAGGGAAATAGTTTCCATGACCTGCCCCACCCAGCTATGACATTTCTGGAGAATATATTGAAGCATTTAGTTGCTTTTAGTATATTGCTGGAATGAGTGCTGCCTGAGTAGTAGAATTCAGTGATAACTTTCAGTTGGTATTACCAGTGGAAATCTTGGTTTCTACGTATAATTATCTGCATCAGTATGTCTAGTGATCTTTTAAAATATAAAACTAAACCTATCACTCCTGAAAATGCTCCATTGGCTCTCCATAGTAATTTGAAGAAAATCCAAGAAACTTTTTTTTAAAGCAGAGAAACTTTATTTGAAAGCAAAAGACTTGGGCTGGGAAGGTGACTCAGTAGTAGAGTGCTTGCCTTGTATGCATGAGGCCCTGGGTTTGATTCCTCAGCACCACATAAGCAGAAATAAGCTGAAGTGGCGCTGTGGCTCAAGCGCTAGCCTTGAGTTGAAGAGCTGAGGGACAGCACCCAGGCCCAGAATTCAGGCTTCATGACTGACAAACAAAAGAGTGTGGGGGGGAGATAGAGAGACAGAGAGAGAGAGAGAAAGAGAGAGAGAGAGACAGAGAGAGAGAGAGAGAGAGAGAGAGAGAGAGAGAGAGAGAGAGAGAGAGAGAAAGAAAGAAAGAAAGAAAGAAAGAAAGAAAGAAAGAAAGAAAGAAAGAAAGAAAGAAAGAAAAGAAAGAAAGAGACTCTACTAACTCTACCAAGAAAGGGGCCCCAAAACATGCATCCTATAAGCAACCTTTCATTGCCTAAAAAATACCATGCTCCAGCCTCTGTCCACCTCTCTGATCTCATCTTGTGCCCTATATGCACAAGTTCTTGAGACTCACAGGGCACTGTGCCCTGATAATACTTCTACCTACCTTCATATCTTCTAGGCACTTGCTTTGTACCTGAGCCTTTTATCTGGTGTATTCTACTACCAAATCCTGTCAGAGACCGCCCCTTCTGGTCATTTATGTATTAGATCAAATGTCATTCTCTTTTTCAACATAACGACTTGTACGTCTCATTGTTGCAATGGGTCCACTATTATCCCTATTTAAACAATTTGTTTTTTTCCCTTCCCCTCCGTAAATTATAACAACATCAAATACAGTGAAAGCAGGGTTATACCGTGGGGGAGGGACATATAAAGCAACAAAGAAATAATCTTATAAATGTGTTAGAAACAATCGCATGAAAGAAAAAACATTTGAATACATATCTTACAACTTTGGTGGGGGGGAGGAGGAGGTTTGGGTGGGGGGGTGGGGGGAGGATGGGATGGGAAGGGGAAACAAAGGAGGAGGCTACAATGCTTGATAAGAAATGTACTCATGGGGGGGCGGGGGGAGGCTGGGAAGGGATGTGAAAGGTAAACAAAGGAGGAGGCTACTCCTCATTATCTTGCCCATGTAATTGTAACCCCTCTGTACAGTATTTTCACAATAAAAAAATCTAAACATGAAAAAAATGTCATTCTCTTTAAAAAAGCTTTTCTCTAACTACCAAAAATTTAACAATTTCTTTATTGAAGTTAATTTTCATCTCATGCTGTTTAAATTTCTTTACAGTAGAAAGTATTTTAACTGTCTATATGTTTATTAACTGTTACTCCCCCACTAAAATGTAAGTTCTAGGAAAATTGAAGTCTTGTGTGTATTGCTCATGTCCATCACCTACTATATACCCAACTCTAAGGATGCAGCAGTGGCACATGATACTAGTTAGCTAACTGTCAACTTGGCTAAATGACTCATGATGATTTGTTTCAGAACCGAAATGGTAGAGCAAATATGAAGCCTTGAATTCAAACTCAGGTACTAGACAATTTAAAAAGCCTTTGTCATATAATTTCTAACACTATGAATTTTTTTTTTCGGTCATGAGGCTTGAACTCTGGGCCTGGGCACTGTCCCTCAGCTCTTCAGCCCAAGGCTAATACTCTACCACATAAGCCACAGCACTACTTTCAGGTTTTGGTGGTTTATTGGAGATAAGAGTTTACAGACTTTCCTGCCCAGGCTGGCTTTAAACGGAGATCCTTAGATCTCTGCCTCCTGAGTAGCCAGGATTACAGGCATGAGCCACTGGCGCCTGGCTGGCTCAAGAGTATGAATTTTGAAAATAAGAGTTCCTGGGTGTTTGGCTATAGGACTTTGGAGAATTCATTTATAAAAAGCATTTACTGAAGGCTGTTTGCTAGGCTAAGCTCTGAGAATACAAAAATAAATAAATAAATAAAATCTGACCTCAAGAATTAGTGGTCTAGTGGGGAGTTTGGACACATAAATATATACAGTACAGTGGAATAGGTGCTAGGAGCATTTGAGTGCTGTGGTAACACTGTGGGGAAAGGGTTTGTGCATTTTGTGTTGAGTAGAGATGGAAGAGGGTTCAAAGAATGAGTGTTCGAGCTGAGTCTTAAAGAGCGATTCAGTTCATTGAGAAATGGAGGAAAGAAGACGTAATAGCATTGTGAAATATGGGGGAGAGAGAGAGACAGAATGAACCATTCTGGGGTGGTACATTAGAACACTCTGCTAGAACACAGGGTGATAGTGGCAGATGAAGCCAGAAAAGAAAGAAGCACATATCACATATCAGTTGAAGGCAATGTCATCGTACCTGGAAGGGGACAGCTATACTGCACTCCCCATGCAGGCTTTGCCCCTCCCCACCAAAGTAAAACAAGTCACCAGAGAGCCAAGCTAGTAAAATCTACATGCAAGGGATATGGATAGATACTTGGGGAAATTAAATAAGAAATTGTCTGTAAAGGAGTGACTAGAAATGTCAAGAACACTCAAAACTGTGTTCAAGGTGATTTAGTACAAATCTGAAGGATTTTGTAAGTGGAAGGATTTTGTAAGTGGAAACCAAATTAATTGTATCATACTCTGCTTGGAGTGAATAGAAAGTAGTTGGCCAGCAAAGAAATGACATTACCGGCCAAGTGTTATCCAAAAGAATTATCTCGGCCAAGTGAATTCAACATTATGGGTTCCCTGGCAAGGGTGACCCCATAGTTGATAAGAGTGCTTCAATTGTCTAAGCGGAGTGACCATTAAGATCAGCTAACTCTCCTTGTTCTGATTTTATGCTTACCAAGCAATCTTTTGATAATTTATTTGGCTCCCCATACAACTTGCCTACAAACAAAGAATGCAGTGATCTGCCTACTCAAGCATTTTGGCCTGTTTAACAATCGCATTTCTCACTGTAAATTAATAAATTGGCAATTGCATATGTACATACATTATATATACACATATATTCAGAGTACCCGTATATATCTGGAGCTAGACAGATTATAAATATAGAATACAAACATAAAAACCAGTTTCTATATATCAAACATGCTTTTGAATGTTCTGAATCTTTGGCCTTGCAGCTTGGAAAGATAACGTTTCTATGCTGAGAATTCAGCAATCTCTTGCAAGGTTTTCAGAAGCAGACAACTGGCATACCCCAGAAAACAATGGCCTCTGTATTGCTGGGTCCTATACCCCAACGTTTACTAAGGAGACTGTGTTTATTCTTTCTTATGCTTGTTTTCAAACTGTGACCTTCTTATTAAAGAGTTCAATTGGAAAGACAATGAATATGGCTGTAAAAAGGTATATGGACAGAAAATATTCTTGTTTCATTTTGTTTTTACTGTCAGTTCTTAAAAGCAGAACCTATAAAATGATTTGGACATAGGTAGCTATTTAGGCTATGAATTCAGAAAGTACAATAAGGAAATGGGGGGAAAGAAGTGAAGAAAGGATCAAGTAATGAGTGTGAATAACTGGGACTCAGACCTTGTAAGGATTGTCTGCGATATTGTGTAAACCAGTCTTAGAATCATTTCACTGGAGGATGGGGAGTCTATCATAGTTATCCAAGGACTGCCATCCTCAGTAGCTAAAGGTCAGACACAGTGGTATTCACTATCTTGTAAGTCTAAGGGGCACCTGGATTTCCCAGAAACAAGCTCCCATTGTTTCTGGGAAAGCCTTCAGGCAAAAAAAGGCCATTAGGTAGGAAACTATTGGTATGCTGGAAACTGTGGCAGTGGGTGAAATCAGGGGCAGAGGAATACGGATGGGCTAGCTGCAGCTTTTATGCATTGTGGGAAACAAATACAATAGACTCCAATAGACAAATGAGCAAAGGATGTGAGCTGCCAAATTATACCCCAAAATAAAAATGGTCAACAATTATACTTTCCAACACTTAATCATGGTAGTAGCCAACAAACTGTAAACAAAGATGAAATATTATCTTTTTGCCTGTCAAATTAGCAAAAGCCTATCTTTTAAAATTAATAAAATCCCACGTATTGATGAGGGTACATTCTCATTAACTGTAGATGGGATTGTCAATTGGCACAACCTTTCTGAGAAACAATTTTTCAATATAGCAATCCATCAAAATGTGTGTTCAAATATTCAGTGGCACTGAAAATGCTTGCTTTGTAATATTAAATTAAAATGCATAATATAAAATTGCATACTATATGGTACCCAATATTTTTTTCAATTCAGAGATGATCCAGATTGCAAATAATTGGTTTAGTAACAGCTTTTGGGAAAAAAAAGAAATACTACATTTAATATTCCCAAGTTTTATTCTGCTGATAGTAATACAGATTCTGACATATTTTTTTCCCAGTAACATCAGCTAAAAGTGGAGTCTGGGCTTTCTTCATATTACAGAGTTGGAAGATTGTTCTGCATTACTTTTTACTATTAGTAGTCATATAGCATACTGATATGACATGTGACTGTTTTTCATAATCCCAGCTTGTGATAATGGGACCAAATCATAGCAAAACATGCAGAAGAAACCTAGGGATTCATCTATGTTTCCTATTTGGTTAGACTCATTGGGCTTTTTTCCTTTGACTTGTTTTTTATTCAATTACATTAGTTAGAAATAAGTTATTTTTTGAAAGTCACCCAGAAGCTTTTGACAGATAGATGTCTCATGCATGAGTGGCATAGTCCCTCACAATGCATGAAATAGTCACACCAACTCTTTCTAGCTTTTAAATTTTTATGATCTATTCCAAGAGATTTGGCCATTTCCACTGCCTTTAATTGCATAGTGAGGCATGCGACAGGCAATCTTCCTCAGGCACGATAAAGTTTCATTTTAATGATGCATCACAGTGTATGGTTTAGAAGACATTTTAAGTGACACTGAGGAAGAAAGTCAAAGTTAAGCAAAATTCTTAACCATGAGTGACCCTTCCAAAGCAAAAAACTCAAATGAAGTGATGGTCAGATACACAGATATTCTATGAGTACAACTGAGCCCACATCTACATAAAGTGACAGCATTCCTGTAGAGTCTCTCTACCTAGGAATTTGCAAGTTGCTTTTGACATCCACTAAAAGATACATCCTGATTTCAGAAATGAATAATGTCTGTGTTAGAATGTAGGAAATATAGTAGGAAATTCAGGCACACATACACAGGGTAAAGATCAGAGGAAATGCTCCCCAATACTGAAGTATAGTTGACTCTGGAGGTAAAACATCCAGTTGTATGTGTGTTGCCCTACTTTCCCTTTATGAATATATCATGTTTTTTTTTACTAGTAAATTGTGAAAAATAATAAATTGTTCAAAAAGACTGATCTTTGTATTCAGAAGCTCGTTGCTTCTTGTCAGTAAAAAAATGATTGGAATAAAGAACAAGCTTAAATCTTTGTTGCCTTGATACTTAAAAAACATAGTTATGTTTGGATAACCAAGTACTCTCAACTCAGAGATTACTTACAGGTGAAGAAAAACCCAGAAACTCTGAGTCCATGTTTGTCATTTACATTGTGACAAGTTATTTTCTTGCCTGTAAATAGGGACAACACCTCCTGTATCTTTCTTCTCCCTGCCAATAGCAAGAATGGGATTAAACAAAAAAAATCAGTTATTTCACAATCTTGATTGTATACTTACACGCAATACACATATCTTTGGAGGATCTCACTAGAAAGTTTCCTCAGGTGTGTGTGTGTGTGTGTGTGTGTGTGTGTGTGTGTGTAGAAAGTGTGGGAAAGTGAGCAGATAGCCACACAGCTGACTGACTGTTCTAGGGGCTTGAGAGTAATGTCAGGGCTTATATAATTTCTGACACTGAGCAAAGGTAAATAAATTCTATATTGGAAGCCCTTGGGGACATGATCTAGCAGAAAGAACTTAATTTCAGCTAATCAACAGTCACAGTCACAGTTACAGTCACCCTCTACCTGTTGATGGAGAAAAGGCCCTGGGGAATTTATTCTACTGTGCATGTGCTCCTGCTGTTTTACCTCTAGGCCTAACTTACAAGCTGAAGTAGGTACAGGGAGACAGGAGTGCTGACTACAGGAATGGGGCTGAGATGTGATGGAATCTGGAGTAGAAATCTCACAGCAACCTTGCCCTGTGCAGCATCTAGGAAATATGTGTTGTGGGTTTGCAATACCTTAGTTTTACTTCATCTTCTCAATGACCCAGGATAGAGGGTCTGGACTTCTCAGTTTACATCTAGTATGGTACAAACAGTAAGAAAACATTAGCTGCTAGTATTCTCATCACCATTGTTAAAATTGCCACCATAGAAAAGGCCTGTTGACCATGCAGTCTCTCTTTTCAGTCTCTCTCTTTCATATGTACTTTCCTATTCCAGTGACCTTAAATCACTGTTCTGAGGTAAAGCAGTAAAGACTCTGTTAAAGATATGTAAGTTAATGGAATAGAAGACCCAGAAAAAAGCCACACAGCCACAGCCATCCAACTTTCCACAATAGTGCCAAAGACATATGTTGGAGAAAAGACAGTGTCTTCAACAAATGGTGTCAGGAAAACTGGGTGTTCACATGTGGAAGACTGAAATTAGATCTGAATCTACCACCCTGAACACCCCCCCAAAAAAAACAACAAAACTTAAAGGGATCAAAAACCATGATGTAAGACCTGAAACTTTGAAACAACTGCAGGAAAACATAGAAACACCTTAGAAGGTATAGGCACAGGCAATACATTTCTCAATGGAATCTGACTACCCAGAAAATAGAGCAAGAATGAATAATGGGAATACAATCAAATTAGGACCTTTTTGTACATCAAAGGATAAAATATTACCAGAAGGAAGAGATGACTCAAAACAATGGGAGCAAAAGATCTTTTCCAGGTATTTATCAACAAATTAATATCTAGAATATAGCACAAACATGTAAACACCCAAAGAACAAATAATCTAATTAACAAATGGGCAAACAAATTGAAGTCAGTTCTCAAAACAAGAAACATAAATAGCCAGTAATTACATGAAGAAATGTTCAAAATCTTTAGCCATGAAGGAAATGCAAATCAAAACAAAAGATATCCCATCTCACATTGGCCAGAATGTTAATGATCAAGAAAATAACAATAAATGTTGATGATGATTGAGGTAAGGGAGGCATGCTTACACACTGTGATGGAAAGGTGAGTTAGTACATCCACTATGAAATTTAGTATAGAGGTTCCTCAAAAAACTAAAAATAGAACTGCCATGAGATCCTGCTCTTAGGCATATGTCTGAAGGAATATAAAGTGGCATATAGTTGAAATCCTTCCATGATTATAGATCCTTTCATGTTTATAGATCCTTTCATGTTTATAGCAGCACTACTCACAATAGCCAGACGAATTGCCTATGTTCCAAATGATGGTTGGACAAAGAAAATGTAGTATCAGGGGAGAGCATAAACAGAAAGGCAAAATCAAATTCAACAAAATAAACACCACGAAATGCATACTTGAAAGGGGTCATATGGGGAAAGGGGAGAGGGATAGACAAATGAAAAGAAGGTGGGGAGAATGCAGTAAAAATTCAGTGTATATACCTGGGAACAGTGGCACATGTCTGTACTCCTAGCTACAGAGGGCTGAGATCTGAGGATTGCAATTCAAAGCCAGCCCAGGCAGCAAAGTCCATGAGACTCTTACTCTCATAAACTACCAAAGAGCTGGAAGTGGAGCTATGGCTCAAGAAGTATAGTGCTAGCCTTGAGTTGTAAAGCTCATGAACAGTGCCCAGGCCTTGAGTTCAAGTCCCAGAACTGGTGCATGTACAAACATGTGTGCACACACATACAAATTCAATAAATATCCTACAAAATTAAGAAAAGTGAGGAAAGGGGATAGGTCTGGAGGAGTGGGTGAGAATGTTGAAAGGGGTGACATTGATCAAGATATATTGCATTCATAAACTACTTTGTTAAATGGTAAGTCTTTTGTACACTACTTAGCAATAATTAAAAAGAAAATATATTATATATACACACAGTCATTAACATATACATATATATATATATACACACAGTCATATAGAGAAATAAAATTGTATGATTTTCAGGAAAATGGATGGAATCAGAGATCATCCTGTTGGTTGACATAAGCCAAGTTCAAAAAGACCAACGGTGCACATTCTAGCTCACATGAGGAATCTAGACATTAAAAATTCAAATAGAAGGACTGTTTGGACAAGAGTAGCAAAATGAGGGACAGAGAAATGAGAAGGAGATACAGCTAATATGATCTAAGTACATTATGCATATTAAGAAAATGTCACAATGAGACTCACTAAAAACTACTATAAAGGAAGCCAGCACTTGTGACTCAAGCCTGTAATCCTAGATATTCAGGAGGCTGAGATTCGGAGGATCTCAGTTGTTTTGTTTTTTGTTTTTGTTTTTGTTTTGGTCAGTTGTAGGGATTGAACTCAGGGCCTGGGCTCTGTCCCCGAACTCTTTTGCTTAAGGCTACTGCCCTACAACTTTGAGCCACAGCACCACTTCTGGTTTTCTGGTGATTAATTGGAGGTAAGAGTCTCACAGACTTTCCTGCCTGGGCTGGCTTTGAACCACGATCCTCAGATCTCAGCCTTCTGAGTAGCATGATCTACCAGTGCCTGGCTTGGATCTCAGTTTTAAGCCAGTACAGGCATGAAAATCTGACAGATTCCTTCTCCAAAAGAGCCAGCAAAAAGCCAAGCTGGAGGCATGGCTTAAATGGTATAGCTCCAGCTGAGCAAATTCAAGGCTTTAATTTAAACCCCAGGTAGGGTGATTTCTATCAAAGTATATTATATTCATGTAAAGTGAATATCACATTTAAACGCCTTTGTATCTAGTTAAGATGCAGATGTTTAGGTGTTTTCTGAGAAATGAGCTGTCACAAGTCTTTTTGTTGTTGTTGGTGGTGGTTGTGGGGCCTGAACTCTGGGCCTGGGCACTGTCCCTCATTTCTTCAGCTCAAGGCTAGCACTCTACCACTTGAGCCACAGCACCACTTCTGGCTTTTTCTGTTTATGTGGTGCTGAGGAATCCAACCCAGGGCCTCATGCATGCAAGGCAAGCACTCTACCAGTGAGTCTCCTTCTCTTCTTTCTTGTGTGTTGACAACTTTTCAAAGTGAAGGCAATGGGCACCTGGCATAAGAGGAAGCAGAGAATATGTGCATAGAAATGAGGTTGCTAGACCTCACAAAGTCACCACAGACATCACAGGTAATGCAGCAGTAGAAGGGACTGAAGCAAGACTGTAGTCCAATCTGGTTTACTGCCTGGGTCTACAGAGCTCAGGAGTTGGAGAGCTGAAAACGGTGTGAGCCAGGAAGAGACTAAGCCTCAAAGTCAAGAAGATATAGCTCAGGTTTTGAGAGGGAGTGTTGATCCAGGCTGATGGGAGAAATAAGAGAATGCATGAGGAAGTTTTTCTCTGTGTGTGTCTCTCTGTGTCTCTCTGCCTCTGTCTCTGTCTCTGTCTCTCTCTCTCTTTCTCTCTCTCTCTCTCTCTCAGACACAGAGAGAGAGACAGAGACAAAGACAGAGACAGAGAGAACATGCAACTGGGACAAAGGAAGGCTTATATTCACTCAGAGCAATCTGGATACAGCTTTGGACAAGCCAGCAAGATACAATAATTGATTGCCTTCTTGCTGCAAAAATCAAAATGGCTTTTGATGTTCAGCCATTCATTGCCGTAACTGGAATAATAACACAATTCATTTTAGCTGCAGCCCTGCAAATGGATGACTTTAATAATGGCTAATTTGGGATGATGAATGTGCCATTTGGTGGTGACATTAGTGCTGAATAAGGAGAAGGGCGTGCAAGAGACACGGGGAGGAAGGGATGAGCTATACAAGACTAGTCATGTTTGCTAACTTCTGAGGCTGCCAGCCCTTCAATTTCATTCCACAAGCATAGCTTTAGCAAGTACCTATTACCTACCTAGCATGAGGATGAGATTTGTGACGGGGAGATTCTGAAGATGTGTATGTGTGTGTGTGTGTGTGTGTGTGTGTGTGTGTGTGTGTGTGTGTGTGTGTGTATCAGTATACACACACATACACATATGCTCATGGAGTGTGTGTGTCCTGCTTTCATAAGGACAGTCTCAGATTATGCTGAGACCTGGTATAATTATTAATAGCATCCCCCTCTCAATCAAAAGTGTCCTGGTTTGGATGATAAATTATATTGTCATTTTGTGTGGCTCATTCTCTGCCTTCCATGAACACACAGCTTTTCTATGTGTGCATAGGACAATTATAGCATATTGGGAGAAAGAATATAATCAATAGATGAGACATATAAACTCAAGCACCCCAATAATGTTCATTCATTTTCCAAGTGATATAGTTGTGGATTTAAATACACTGAAGAGAACTTTCACGTGCTTGGGATCGAAGAGCCTTAATCCCACTTGCTTTTCACAGCAACATTAATATTATCTACTTCTTATAGATGAATAACTAAAGAACCCAAAAGGGAGTTAATTGGTCAAGGTTACAGAAATAGAAAATAATGGAGCCCAAATTCAGATCCAGGATTACTGTAACTTAAAAGGCAAGTATATTTCTTCTTTAAAATATCGTCTGGAATGCTTATAAGGAAGTCTATAGAGAAAGTGGCAAGTCTCCAAGGAATGAAAGTAAAAGTGAAAAAACAGTACTAAGTGAAACAAGTAAGTAGAAAATATAAAACTGACAAGAGCATAAAGAAATAAAGGAAGGTGACCAAGGATAATTTGTGAAGGTGAGTTTTTGCATTAGGTTTGAAATCACTATGATAGGAAACAACAGATATCAAAGTAAGGACTTGCATTTATGTAAAAAGATACATTAAAATCAGAGTATGATTCCTGGGAACGGTAAAGTGGTTGGGAATGGGGTGACTTATAAAGTTGTACCTCTTAAACACAGTAAACAAATGGTATTTGACATACTATTCTGCATATTTCATCGATTTGAATATTTAGTAATAAAGTATTTTTTAAGATTACTGGTTGAAAGTGGCTCACACTTGTAATTCTAGCTACTCAGGAGGCTGAGATATAGAGGACAATGGTTCAAAGCCAGCTAAAACAGAAAAGTCAATTAGACAACATCTCCAATTAGCCAGCAAAATGATGGGCTAGAGGCATGGATCAAGTGGTAAACTGCCAGCTGTGAAAAAGAAAACTGTGGAAAGCAAGAGTGGAATACCCTGAGTTTAATTCCCAGTACTGCCACAAATAAAATTAAGAGATTACTCTTCCCAGATGGGAGAAATCTTTTAAGGAGGATATAGAAGCAGAGACACAGACAACACACATCTATTCTGGAGTTGAACCCTAAGTCTTTTATCTGGAGCATTAACATTTGTCTGCAGAGTAACCCACTAACTGCTGGAAACCTTGCTTGCTTGCTTTCTTCTTTCTTTTTCTTTGCCGGTCCTGAGGCTTGAACTCAGGGCCTGGCACTATCTCTGAGCTGATTTTGCTCAAGGCTAGCACCCTACCACTTGAGCCACAGCACCATTTTCAGCTTATTCTGTGATTTAATTGGAGACACAGACTTTCCTGCCCGGGATGACTTGGAACCCCGAACTTCAGATCTCAGCCTCCTGAGTAGCTAGAATTACAGGAGTAAACCACCAGCACCCTGCTTTGCCTGCCTTCTTCTGAGACATGCTTGTGTGGTCCTCCTGCCTCATTTCCTCAGGGTATTGGGAATCACCATATTAAGTGCAGCCGTGTTTACTACTTGTAGGTTTTGGTGTTTAACCTAAAGCCTGTTGCCATCCCCAGCATTTGGCCTCCTGATTGGCAGCTGGGGTCCAAGGCACCCCTCTACCCCTCCCCAGCTCCCCACGTCAGAGTCAATCCCCAGGGACCATGGGAGCTGCCAAGAGTCTAGCGCCTGGCCTCCTGCGGCCTTGCAGCAACAATAAAAAGCAACAAATGAATCCACCCAAATCCCACCCCTGTGGCTCCATAGGACAGTAGAAAGGCCAGAACACGAGGGTCCACACGGATCTTCACCAAAAAGGCCTTCCGGGACCGCTGGTATTAGTACAAGAGATTTCCCAGCACCAGGGTTTTCCCAGTTGTGGGAGCCCAGGTTCTCATGCCCGCGAGTGCAGTGCCTCAGGAGGGTGTGGTAGGGCCCCCCAAAAGTCCCCACTAGCCTCTGTCTTCAGACAGAGCTTTAGATCTCCAGACTAGCTTCCCCTTGCTCCAGAGTCTAAGGTCTGAAGCTCTGAACCATCTCCAGGATCTTTATTTTTATTTGACTATCCCTTCTTCTGAAGGAATCCTCCTTTGATACATGCACACAATATCACCAAGTTGGGCACTCAAGATGTGTATGTATGTGTATGCATTTGGGTTCCTCCTAGCATGTCCTGACCCATTCTCTAGGATCATTCAATTTCCTGGATAAAGGAGGCCTAGGAAGTATCAGGGTGGGAGACCAGAAAGGTATGGTAGAAAAGCTGAGAATCTTAGAGCTGATAAGTGCTTTCAGAGAAGTTGCAAGATACAAAACCAACACACAACAATCAATCGCTTTTCTATATACCAACAATGAACTTGCTAGAAGTGAGGAGGGCAATCTCATTCACAATAGCCTCAAAATATATATATATACATAAACTTAACCAAAGATGTTAAATACTTTTATAATGAAAACTATAAAACATTGAAAACAGAAATTATAGAAGGCACTAGAAGACAAAGATCTTTTGTATTCATTGATTGGCAGAATAAATATTGTTAAAATAAGCATACTACCAAAAATAATATACAAATTTTATACAACTCATATCCTAAAATTCATATAGAAAAAAAGGCAAATAGTCAAAGAAATCCTGAGTAAAAAGAACAATGCTATAGGTGTCACAAGATATGCCCTTAAATTATCCTAAAGAGCCATAGTAACAAAAATAGCATAGTACTGGCACAAAAACAGACATGTAGACCAATGGAATTGAATAGAAGATCCAGAAATGAACCCCAAACAGATACTGTCATCCAATTCTTTGCAAAGGTATCAAAAACAAGTGGCTGGGTGAAAAATGGATATCTATAGGTGAAAGACTGTACAACTTGAAATGCACCAAAGACCTGAATCTAAGACCTGAAACTTTGAGTCAGAAGAAAACAGGAGAAATGCTTCAATTTGTAGACCCAGGCAAGGACTTTCTGAAGGGGTCTCTGATAGCTCTGGAAGTAATATCAAGAATTGACAAATGGAATTGCATCAAATTAAAAAGCTTCTGCATACCAAAAGAAATAACCAACAGTATAAAGAGGTAGCCTACAGAATGAGAGAAAAAATTTTGCCAGCTATTCATCTTACAGGTGATTAATTTCTAGAACATATAAAGAACACAAAAAATTGAACAGCAAAGCAACAAATAACCCAATCAACAAATGGGCAATGGAAGTAAACATGGCTTTCAAAAGAAGTAAAATGGCCCATAATATGTGAAAAAATGTTCAACATCTTTAGTCATCAGGGAAATGTAAATCGAAACAACACTGAGATCCCATTTCCCCCAGTTACAATGGCTTTTATCAAGAAAACAAGCAGCAACAAATGCTGGCGAAGATATGGGGGAAAATAAACCCTCATATTGATGATAGATATGTAAATTAGTGTAGCCACTATGGGAATGAGTATGGAGGTTCCTCAAAAAAAACTATAAGTAGAACTATCATATGATCTTGCTTTGATATTCCTGGGCATATATCCAAAGCAATGGAAATCAACATACAAGAAAGATAGCAGCACATCCATTTTTAAATTTTTCATTGTTATTATAAAGGTGATGTTCAGAGGTATTACAGGTATATAAGTCAGGTAATGAGTACATTTCTTTTTTGAACAATGTCACTTCTTTCACTCTCTCCCAGTTTTTCTCTCACCCGTATTTATAGCAGCACTATTTCCAATAGTCAACCTATGGAATTAGCATAGGTGCTAATCAATGGACAAAGCAAATATGGTATCTATACATAATAGAGTATTATTCAGCTATAAAGAAAAATGAACTTAGGTTGTTTGTTGAAAAATTGATGGAACCAAAGATCATCATTTTAATTGAAGCAAGTCAGATTCCTAAGACAATATAGTATGTTTTCTCCCATTTGTGGACGCTAGAAGGGAAAAAGGTACCCACAATCATGAAAGAAAAGGAAAACTATGAGGTAGTTGGGAAAGGATGACAAAGGCGGGTAGAAAAGAGCTATAGAGAGGGTCAACATGATCAAAACACATTATACATTGGGAAACTGTCATAATGAAATCTCTTACTGTGTACAATCTAATGTGTGCTAATAAAAAAGAAAAGACAAAGTCAGAATACATACATGTCTTGAATACTCAATCAGCCTGTAAACTGTGGCCACATCACCAGCTATGATCCATGAAAGCTGACTGAGCAAGGCTTTGTGGGCAGGAGGACACGGAGCACCATTAGGATCAAGCCTGAAGGGCACTGGGCAGTGGAGGGAGTAGAAGTGCTGTGAAGCCTCAACAAAGCCTCAGCCAACCTCATGGAAGCTCAGAGAGGTCAGTGATGTGCCAACTGTGCCCTGAGCAGTCATTGGAAGTATGACACACCGAGGGGGGGTGGGTGGAGAGAATTATGACTTAGGCACCTTAGGCTCCCTTCAGGTTAGGCCATTCCTGGATGGAGACTCGGCTGTGCACTAGTGGCCACCAGCACTCCCAGTAGCAGTACTGAGAACAGAGTACTTGCTTACTAAGGAGGAGAAGCAGGGCCCAGTAGCACCTATAAGACAGGTATTCCCACTTGTAAGACAGTGACTAGGAAGAGCTCAGGCTCCCTACCAGCCCAGGGCTCTAGGATTGCACCAGACATCCCCCCTCCCCACCCTGTTCCTACTACCTACTCCCTCTCAAGCTACATAGATCTATAGCACCTGACCCCTTGCTTACTATGTGCACTGATGGCTAGTGTTATAGTACAGATTCTTGGGAAATTTAAGGGCCTGTCCAGTGAAACCCATCTAGAGCCTCAGCTTCCTAGTTCCTTCCTTCCTTCCTCTGCTTGGTGAATGCCTTGTTTCTATCCTGTTTCTCCTCTCCTTTGCCCTTTGAATAGGATGGGTGGTATTCATTCATGTGTATCTGTCGGGGGAAGGGCTTTGGAGCTAGTCCTGAGATGACAGTTCTCTTGGGCTGCGTGACGGAAGGCAGCTTACTTAAGTATTCTATAGCTTTTTCTTTATCCGCAGGAAATGGAGTTATTGATGTCTTTTTCATATGGCTGATCTGAGAAGCAATTAAGATAATATCGATAAAGTGACTAGTGCAAAGCTTAATCACGCTCAAGAAATGTTGCTTCTCTTCCCTTCTTCTTTTGTGGAAATAACTGAACTTAAATGGTATCATTCAATGATATCATTTGAAGATGCTTGAGAATCAATGGATGCTCTATATAATTTTTTACTTTCCTTGTCAATCCTTAACACACAAAAAATTCAAGTGACTCAGAATTTTGTCCAGTGTCAACTATGTTCTCAATGTTTTTCCCTGGTTTGCCTCTGTCCTATTGATCCAGGCACAGATGCAATTTGACTCCCTATGGTGACAGGGCTTCAGTCAGCCTCACTGAACTGCTTGTAGATAGGTACTTGGTCACCATTGCCCAAGCCTGCTGGGCAGAGACTTTAGGATGGGGTTAGCCATTTCTGTGTGATCACTGTTGATTCTGACCACCACTATCCCAGGACTCAGGGCTCATCTTGGGCTACCTGTTCCAGTGTGTTTGATGTCATTGGTGTTGGTGATAGGTGATGACTGCCTTTTGCCACCAAAGAGGGGACATGACAGCAACAGTTAGAAAACTCTAGAAGTTTATGCTTTAGCCAGGAGGCCTCTGTGTAACCTGTGTTCTCCATCACCTGTAAAGCCCTATAGGAGCCAGTTCCTGGGCTCTATCCACAGCTAATCTCCCAGAACTAGAATCTTCTTTAGGTCATGTGGTGCAGTTTCTGTCCCTGCAATAGTCCTTCCAAAAATTGAGACTCCTGATATTCAAGCTGACTCAGCACAGCCCCTCAAGCTATGGTTTTCAATGTATAGTTCCCAGCCACCCACCACTAGCCCCACCTGAGACAAATTAAAAATGAACACTCTCTGAAGTCCCCTCAGACCTGCAGGTAAGTAATTCTGATACAGATTTAGCTTTGGGAATCACTACAAGCTCTACTGTGCAAATTATCTTAACAATATAGAGTATATAGGGCCTGCTATGGTAGTACACACCTATAATCCCAGCTAGTCAAGAGGCAGATATTGGGAGGATTTTGATTTCAGACAAGTCTAGTCATAAAGTTAACAAGATCCCCATTTCAACCATGGGCATGGTGTAACACAACTGTAATCTCAGCTACTCAGAGATAGAGACAGAGATAGGAAGATCACAGTCTAAGGCTGGACCCAGACAAAAAAGCGCAAGAGCATATCTGGAAAATAAACTAAAAGAAAAAAGGTCGGGTGCCTGGCTCAAGTGGTAGAGTGCTTGACTAGCTAGTGCCAGTCCCTGAGTTCAAACTCCAGTACTATGACATTTAAAGAGAGAGACAGAGACAGAAACAGAGACAGAGACTTAGAGAGACAGAGGATATAGGATGAACTAGATTTGTTTTCACAACCTCTACATTCTGCGGCTATTTCTTCTCCACTACCCAGAAGATACAAGGGAAGATAAAACACATTGATGGAGAAGATATCTAATGCCATGTTGCTAATTTGAAGGATTCCTTACCACTTTTCTCTGGTTTTATATGTCTTGACCAGTGATTTCAAATGTAGCTTGTGGCTGGTTTGACTTGCTTCACACTTAATATTTATTTCTTCAATGGCTTGCTGCTCCTGTCAAAAGCTTTGGCAGCCCAAATAGAACATTTGGGATATAATGTAAATAAGCATTTTGAACAGAGCTTTACAACCAGTTTTGTTACAGCCAATGGCATGATGAACTTTACAGCTCTGATTTCCTTCTGGTTGTGGAGACTCAGAGAAAGAAAACTATTATCAGAAAAGAATCCAAATCAAGGACAGAAATGGGGGCCATACTCTCCCCTCTGCCCCCCTACCTCACATGGACTAGAGCCTTGAAGCTGCTCAGCATGAACATACTCTTAGGATGGCTAGATGTGGAGGACATGTTGTTACCTGGGGAAAGGTAGATTTGAAGGTTCTAGGGTGGACAGACAAATTATGGTGCACCATGGTAGGGGAAGCATGGGCAAGGGAGTTGGAGGAAAGGTTGTCATAGACAAGCCTTTCTCCATGCTACAAGATCCCCTCACATACTTAGTCACATTCTCACTTTCTGTGGTTTCTCATACTCAACTGTGGGCCAAAAATGTCAACCAGAAAATTCCAGACATAAATAATTGTTAAGTTTTCAATTGCACACTGTTCAGTTGCCTGATGAAATCTCATGCCATCCTTTTGTCTAGGATACCCATACTGTACATAGTACCCTCCTGTTAGTTATCTCGGTTATCAGATCTACCATGGTGGTTTCATCTGGCTTGAATAGGCTTTATATCTGTTCAGGGCTCAGGTATCCTCTGCATAGCTTGTCTCATAGTTTTTGTGAGGCTCATTTTTTTAATTTAAAAAATAACAAAACTTTGTCTTGTGTCTTTGGCTCACACTTGTAATTCTAGCTTCTCAGGAGGCTAAGATGTAAGGATCATGGTTCAAAGTCCGCCCAGGCAGAAAAGTGCATGAGACTCAGCTCCAATTAACCACTAAAAAAGCCAGAATCAGAGCTGGGGCTTAAGGGCTACAGGACTAGCCTTGAGAAAGCAAAGCTCAGAGATAGTACCTAGGACCTGAGTTTAAGTCTCAGGACTGGCACACACACAGAAAAATAATAACAAAACTTCACATAGACAGACTACATGATGCAGTATGAATTGAAAGTTGATGATTATTTTATTTCTCAGTCTTTTCCAGGGGTCTTTCTGACTAAAAATGAGTTTATGAAAATAAAAAGTCCCAGATTGTAAATTATAAGGCTAAGTTTTTGAGTAGACATAAGCCACTTCTATTCGCATTTCTGTATTTGAGGTTTCAGCATACTCCAGCCTTCCCTCCTAGAGCCTTTACCTCTCCAGCCAGGTTCTAGCATGGTATCTGTGTCCTGGCAGAATTTCGAAATTCTTTTAGTGGAGTACTCCAACTTGATCTTTGTATGAGACTGGATAACCAATCCTACTCCATCCTTCTGACTGGAGCCTTCTCCTCTTTTTTACACTATTATATCGCCTTGCTATATTGTCAACCTAACTCTTAAAATGTTTTATGAAAAATGGAGAGGCTAACTACTTTAGATCACTGAGTCATACAACACCATAGGACACTGTTTATATCCTAGGCCACAGTATGGATGGTTCCCTATGTGTTGAAGCAGTATAATCACTCTGTTTCTAGCATGTAGTCACCTTTCCATTCCATCCTGTCCCCTCTTTAACTCTCTAACATTTATTTCTCCTCTACACTGACCTCTTGCATCTTCTCTGCCTTCCATAAGCCTGTTCTGGCTCCAAGGCTGGCTAAGGTGACAACCATGCCTCCCACTATCCTCACTACACTGTCATGATCTGGCTTTCTTTCTACGCCATTGAGTCAGAGGCTCCTTAAAGATAGAAACTATGTCTCATCTCTGCCTCTGGTCCTACTACCTTCCCCTAGCCTGGTCAATAGTAGGCACTAAAGAAACAGTTACCAAATGAACTAGCACTTTGGGAGCTAGGGAATTGTGTAGCTGGGAAACTTGAGGAATGCAGCTATGACTTCCCTGCCTCACACCCAAAGGACACTGTGCTTATTTAATTACTTGTGTGGGGGTGTTTCAAACAGATGTTATAACAGCTCACTTAGCAAAGGACAGTGATTAGGGTTTTCTTTTATTAACTAAATAGACAGCACCCAAGTGGAATATTAAAAGCCAGATGGCACAACTTTCATCTTGTGTGTATCTGGAAAGGAAGAGCAAAGTGGCAGCATTGTACTATTTAACCTCAAGTCAGTCTCAAAAGGTATACTTACCCACATGTGGGTCTAGGCTCACCTACTCAGAGATGAGACCTGATGGTCATAACTCTTTCCCTCCTACCAGCTAGGAGAAAAGCCAATGGAAGATAAAATTTGGGGTCTCATGAACTGAATTATGCCCACCTAAGATTTGTATGTTGAATATTTAACCTGCAGTATTTCAGGATGTGATCATATGTGCCTTTAAAAAAAGTCATAAAGGCCCAATTTTATGAAGTACAAATGAGACCATTAGGGTAAACAGTAATCCAATTTCACTGATGTACCCACAAGATAAGGACATTTAAGTCTACAAAAACAGACTCTGGGAACATGAATACACAGAGATGAAAATATGAATGGACAGCGAGAAAATAGCCATCTCTCAGCAAGGAAGAGAGGCCACACAGGAAATCAACTCTGCTGCCACCTGGATCGTGGAAATCTATACCTGAGGATACATATTTTTGTTTGCTTAAGCCACTCATTTGATGATCTTTTGGTATGACAGCCTTAGCAAACTAACCTAGGATCCAATGAGAGAGAAGCACTGAATTCTAGTTCAGTTGTTGGATGCCTACAGTCACTTCAGAGCCATTTCCAGGCCTGAAACTTCTGGGTCTCTGCCATAGAGAGCTTGACCAGAGTTATGCTCTCTGCCCCTCACCTCTTATCTAATGTCTCTTTCTTCAAAGTTGAGCTCATTTATCTGTTAGCTTCCTTCACTCTCTTAGTACTTCACCTACTCCACAGTTAACAAGGTGCTATTATGAGGGATATAGCAGTCTGTCATTAAGAAACATAATGTATTACAAAGGACAAAGGACAAAGGATGTGTAGCTACCACATTAAGGCTAGAGATAAGCCCACTGTTGTGGCATGCCTTCTACGTTGAACATCCATACATCCTTACTTTTGAGGAAACTGAAACTTGGAGAGACAACCTAACTTGCCCCACATCACACTGATAGTAAATGAGAGGGTATGGTCTGGACTCTGAGCATGGTCTCACTTACCACTGCCATGTGCTGAAGGGACAGAGCTATGAAGATCATTACAGGTGGAAAAAGTCCCTAAATCAGCAGGTTCCAGGTTCAAGAAAGTGTGAGGGGCTTTCAGAGAACTGGGGAACCCCAAAAAGGAAGGATGAAAGTTCTAACTGGAGATGGCTAAAAACTAGACTGGGTGTCGGTGGCTCACATCTGTAATCCTAGCTACTCAGAAGGCTGTGATCTGAGAATCACATTTCAAAGCCAGCCCAGGCAGAAAACTCTGTGAGACTCTTAACTCTTAACTAACCACCCAAAAGCCAGATGTAGAGTTGTGGATCAAGTGGTAAAGTGTCAGCCTTGAGTGAAAAATTAAGCACAGCACTCAGGTCCTGAATTCAAGCCCCAGTATTGTCAGGAATACACGCACGTGCACACACGCATGCGCATGCGTGCGCAAGCACACATACACACACACACACCCCAAAACCAGAAAGAAGGTTTGGGGTTAACTGTGTAGACATCATTTGCTGGACATCATAGAGCTACTGAAGACTTCTGGTTTTCCGAAACAACTATGTTAATTTGAGGGGGAGAGTTATCTGAGTAGGACACAGAGAATATTTTAATAGAAAGAACAAACAAGTCTTGACTTACTTGATGGTAATTAATAAGGACAATCTAGCAATGGAGAGGCTTTTGACATCCTGAATTGAAATGGGTAAGCCTGGCCTGGAAGTGATTTGAGGGTGATAAGAGGATGGATGAGCACTCTTATAGATGCATATTCTTTCTGCTTCACCTAGGTTTTGACTTCCTTGAATTGAAGTCACTCAGTCATACTCTCTAGCCTTGCAGCCTCTTATTTCAAAGCTCTTCCCATTTGTGTTTGCTCTTTGTGGTTTAAAAGCCAAGGTCCCTGAGATTGGTTGATAGGATTCCTGCTTCCTTCTGGCAACTGCACTATTATCCACCATGTGTGAAAGAACAGCTTATGGAGAAAGTAGAGTCCTAGCCAGTTGGAGGCACTCACTTCTCTGAGCCCCTATGGCTTGGTTATAGTTATTAATAACTAATTGTTCTCATATCTCTGGTTCCAGCAGCTCAGCAGGTCCTCATCCTCTAACAGTCTGGTGCCCTTTTGCTACAGCTGTTAGCAGTAACCCAACTGACCATCCTTTAGCTGAATTTCTAACTACCTCCAGCGCATCTTATGCTCAGCCCTTGACATGGCTTTGCATGCTCTTATTCTGGATGAGGAAAAATGGTGATGTCCTAGGTCCCAGCTATCTGGAAAGTATCTCTGAATTGGATCAGAGTAAAGTTCATTTTAACCCAATGTGGCATCAATGTATTCCCCTCTCTGTCTCCTTCCCCCACTCTTCTCTTCCATTTCTCTTTTATTTTCCCTCCCTGTTCCTTCCTCTCCTTTGTTGACTGGCCTGCCTAATTATTGCTTTGGCTTCCTTTTTCCTTTCTTTTTTCATACATTATCACTACTTTATGCCAGGACCTATGTGAAGTATTGGAAGTATATAGATGTGTGACACCCACATTCTACCATTCAAATAGCTCAGATAGTTTGTGGAAAAGATATACAATGGTAGAAATAAGACCATGGCATAATGAGAACCTGTAGAACTTGTTTATTCAAATGGGAAACAGAGAAAGCAGTTATCCCAGCAGAGGTTGTATGTTGAAGTGAGTGAGAAGAAGGTATAGAAAGCAGAGAGGGAATCAACCTAAGCAGAAGCATTGAGGTAAGTAGCATCATGGTGTGTGGATGAGACACAAAAAGAGTGTTTTTATGCACATGGGATGGAGGCAGAGAAAGAAGAGATCCTTGTATGTTATTTTAAGAGCTTGTCTTTATCCAGTAGACAATACAGGGTCATCAAAACATCTAAAGCAGGAAGTGCTTTTAAGCACATAGATCACTATCAGCAGTGGGAGGGGTCAGCTATTAAGGGTCAAACCAGAAAAGAGGAACCTAGTTGTGAGATTGTTGCTGTCACTCAAATCAGAGATTCTAGAGCTTATAACTGGAACAGTGGGTATCGAAAAGCCAAGACTAAATCAAGAAAACATCAGGAGATAAAATTTGCAGGGCTTTGCCATTGACTGAGTAGAAATGATTTGTGTAAAGGAGACATCAATAATGATACTGGGATTTTTCTGCTTGGTTACATATGTAGTAGTAATAATAAGTAATAAAATATTCAAAAGAATAGTGGTACAGTAGAAAATTCAGGACACAGTCTGAGTCTAGAAGACAATAGATGATTATTCTTTTGGACACATGAGTTGAACATGCATGTGAAACAAACAAGAGGAGAGGCCTAAGAGGAGTTTTGAAAGTCCAAAGCTTTGAAGAGAGTCCATGTAAACAACTGTAGACTATGACTTGAGATTATACTGAGGATATCAGTCATAGCCTGCCATGATCATGCCATCTCTAAGAGACCTTGCTGCATTCATGGATTGCTGCCAAGCAGTCATGACTGCTCTACCTATTTCATCCTACCTGTTCCCCCTCTTGTCTTGGCTTTACTCCTGAAACTTAGGTTTCATGGTAAGGTAAGTCTCCAACTCTGGGCAGCCCAAAGACTTAGCCAGTTGATCTCGGAAAAAGGATAGCTGGGCTAATTCAAATTGTTCTCTCGGAATTTTGAACTAATAATTACAGAGATGCCAGGCAGTTGTGGCAGTTACCATTCAGAGTCAAAGCTGAAAGACTGCCTTCGCCATTTGAAGTTCTGAAGAAGGCAATGCAAACCAAGGGCAAGCAGAGAATGCTGGGAGTAGAAACAGAAGAATGGAGTGGAAACAAAGCAAGGGAGTAGGCAAAGTGGATGACCAAGCCAAGGAAAAGAGAGACAGACTTTCCAATTCTCACAGCAGCTTTACTACCTAAGGGAGATGCTACTTTAGTCCATACAGACTCAAGCTGAAGCCTGGTCATCTGAGGATAATTTAAGCGGTGCTATTTTCTTTTCCAAGTAAAAGAGGAGTTACCAGCATGTGATCACTCAGGGACAAACATGTACACAATAAAAGCAGTGGGCTAAGCTCAATAGAGGAGAAAAATAACAGTGAAAGAATAAATGGAAAAAGATGAGCCCACACATATTCAAAGGGAGAGACATAAGGTACTACCAGAAGAACACAGGACAATGGAAGCCAGGTGAGCTTGGGGTTTTTGCTTCAAAGAAAAAGTGATCAGTATTGTCCATAATTGTAGAGAGATCTGATAAGAACTAAGTAGTACCAAGTGGGTTGGCAATGAGGAAGCAACCAGTGATGTGAGTAATGGTATTTATTTAGGAAATTTCAGGAGAGCTAGGAGCCAGGCTGAAGTTGGTTGGAAGTGAGTAGAAGAAGGTAGAGGTAGCCAATGAGGGGATGCTCTTCCTGGGAAAATTTGATAAGAAGCAGTCTCCAAAGGTGCCAAGGGCCAAAAGAAGCCTTGTTTTATTTGACTGTTTGGGGTTTTTTTGTTCATTTATTCATGTTTTTATTATCATTAAGTAGTTGTACAAAGGGATTTCAATTCAACATGTCAGTTTGAAAGTTCAATGCATCTTGATCAATGTCACCTCTTCTCTCATTCTCCCCCATCTCTCCCAACCCCACCCATTCCTTCATTTACCTCATTCCATTTTCACATTATTTTTTAGTTTTGCTTTTTCCCAAACCCAGCTTGAATTTTTGGATTTAGAGATAGAAAGGATAAGGATCAGCTGACCAAGCAGGGTCCAGGAATAAGTTAAAGGGGCTACATCTAAGTCCTAGATATAGGTGCTGGCCTTACACAAGGAGAACTCTGCAAAGATGGAGAGAGAGGATGGGTGTGGATGGACTGGGCATTGTGGTTGGGGTAGGAGTGAGATGTTAGAAAGGTAAATCCTGGTGGCATCATTTTTTTTCTCAGTGAGGTAAAAGGCAAAGGTTGGTTTGTTTGTTTTTGCCAAAGTGCCAGCATGTTCCAGAAACTGTTCAGAATTCTTTTGGCTGCACCATAGGACACTAACAGAGACTAGAGAGTGAGGAGACTTGAGAGATAAGCAGCTGGGTACAAGAGGCCAACTGCACATTGCAGAAGTCAAAAGCAAGGCTAGAATATGGAGGCATATGGAGGCTATGCAAAGTATATTAAGGATTCAAACAGACCTGTGAGTCTTACCCTTCTTATGATTTCTAAGGTTTCTTTCCAATCCTAAAAGTCAATGATGCAAATCATTTTCTTCATCTCCTAATATAAAATCTTGGTATTGGAAAAGTTGGGTTGTTAGGTTAATTCTCTCTCCTCTCTCTCTGCAATAAGGTTTTAAGTCAGGGCCTTGAAATTGCTAGGCAAGTACTCTACCACTTGAGGCACTCCAGAACTTGTTTTATTTTGAATAGTCTTATGTTTTTACTTGGCCTGACCTAGACAGTAGTCTATTTGCACATATTGCACAGCTGGGAGGAGAGGTGTGTACGACCATGTCCAGCTTCAATTGGTTGACATGGGGTCTTAGTCTTTGCCTAGGCTAACTTTGTACCACCATTATCTCAATCTCTTCTTGAGTAGCTGGGATTACAATTAAGAACTACCTTGCTTGACCCAGATTACAACTTATCTTAAGAAGAATTATCCCACTTCGAATAGTTGAAAGAGCCCTAACTTTTGAGTCTGCAGTCTTGGAGTCTAGTCCAAGGTATACCAGCTTTCATATGGTCTTGCTCATCATCTATAATGAGTAGGAAGTATTTTCTGCCTGATTCTTTGCTAAGACTGTTGTGAGAGCAAAATTGAAATAGTAGATGTCAATGTGTTCTGTAAAGTGAAAAGTATGTGATAAACAGGATGGACAGTTATTACTAAGGTCTTGCCAGCTTTCCCTGGGTCTTTCTTCAACATCTTTTGAAAGCACACTATACCTCTCTTGTCCCTCATTCCTAGTCCCCACATGCTGCAAGTTCCCCAGAGGTCAGGCCCAGTGGGAGCTGAAGGTACAATCTCAGCAGCTCTGTCTCGGATGATGAGCTGAGAAATCAAAGGCTTGCTCTTTGCCAAGGAAAGGGTTTTCTTTGCTTTTTTCCTCCTCTCTAATAAATCTGTCTGCCTCCGCCGTTCCATGACGAGGCTGATTGGCCTTGCCCTTGGGACGTGCCAGCTCAGCATGGGAGGAGATGCTGCAAGATTTGAGGCCTCCTTTTTCAATGTTCATGTTTAATTCATTGCTGCAAAGACTTGGATAAGTAAAACACTAGGCTCCCCCCTTACTGGGCTTCCTGGAGAGAGGGATTCCAACAGCTTTTAAAGGAAATGTCAAACTGTTAAGAGTTCAGGCTTCAAGCAGCTTAATGTGTTATAATGTTTTGGAGTGAATGTCTCCTGGATACTTAATGCCTGGGTTATTTAGAATTTGAAATAACTGATTGGATAGCCAATCTGATAAACTCGAGACAACTGAAGGCAACTCAGAGAAACATGAATCCATTTTACTGGTTGCTCTATAGTTTCTTCCTCACCAAACCTTTAAGCTGATTTTTTTTTAACCAATCAATCAAATTAGTGAATTAGGTAACAAATATGAGCTCAGCTCTATACAGGGTTATATAAAGGTCATATAAAACAAACCAATAAAAATAATTATATGTATATTTCGTACTGCTATGGGCTAATATGTGTCCATTCCCCAGCCCTGTAACACAAGTTACAGGGCTTTGAAAATGGTGACTTATAATGTGGGTCAATGAGGTGTGCCCTAATCCCATGTAGATAAGTGTTTGTACAATAAGAAATTAGGCATAGACAGAAGAGTCATATCACACACGCACACACATGCACACACACACACATGGACACAGCCATGTGAGCATAGAGAGAACACAGTCATCTGTAAGCGAAGGGGAAAGGTCTCAGAAGAAACCAACCCTGCTGATACCCTAACCCCAAGCTTCAAGCCTCCAGAACTGGGAGAAAATTTTTACATTTATGCCACCAGTCTGTGGATTTTATTATAGAAGCCTGAGCAAACTGATGCACATACTTTTGTGAAGCTTTGTAATAAGTTGAAAAAAACACATGTTAACATTTTTCTTAAAAAATGTGTTGAACTGGGAATCAGTGGCTCCTGCCTGTAATCCTAGCTACTCAGGAGGCTGAGAAAAGCCCCTGTGAGACTCTGATCTCCAATTAACCACTCAAAAACTGGAAGTGGTTCTATGGTTCAAAGTGCTAAAGTGCTAGCCTTGAGCAAAAGACATCAAGGAGGGTGCCCAGGCCCTGAGTTCAAGCCCAGTGACTGATAAAAAAGGGATGGGGAAGAAGATGTGTAGATATAGGTAGTCCTAGAAATTATTTTTTAGAATCAGTCACAATTAAAATGTTGGAGGATATAAAACAAATTCCTTGATTTTCCTCTACAAGGACATACATAGGACACGAAGAAGGAGATCTTTCCATAATTTCTTTTTCCTCCTTATGAGTATTTTGCTAATTGCTTCTCAGCTCCAGGTTCCTAGTTCTATCAAGGAAAGGTAGGAAGATCTTTAGATCTTACAGGGTTACTTACAGAAATGCTTCAGAACCCCTTGGGGTGCCAAATAAAAACAGTGATTATAGGATCTCACCAGCAGTAATTCAGGTTATGAGCAAGGCCTAGAAATCTTCACTTAAAGTCTTCCATTGTAAATGGAGTTTTGCTCAGCCATGGAGAAGAATAAAATTATATCATTTGCTAGAAAATGAATGTAGCTGGAAAACAATGTTAGGAGAAATAACCCATACCCACTGAAAGAGGATCCAACACATCCATCCCAGAGTACCACGCAGAGGCAGGAGAAAGATCATTATAAGGTTTATTAGAGGAGCCATATCTTCCCCAAGAGGGAGCACATGGCCTCAGTCACCATCCAGGTAGCAGGAGGGTCTGGGGGAGAGGATTGAGGTAGATGGGAGTTCAGGTGGGTTTTGGGTGGAGAGGAGGGGCCAACTGGAGGGGAACTCCAGGAATGGGGTGGGGGACCCAGGTCTGGGCAGAGCTGAGGACCAAGGGTGAGCATAACACTAACATTCTCCGTTCTATTGTTTAATAAGAATAGAGGGTACCAGATGGGGGGGATGGGTGATGGGCGGAGGTTGTTTCTTCTGGAGCTACTTCCTGCTGTCAAGGGGCTAAGTAGTCAGTGGTCTCTGCTTTGTTGCTCAGCCTGGTACCAGAGAAGAAGCATCTGCTTGGCAGTGGTTGGTAAAAGGTCCTCCTTTTCCCATGGCAATAGTTATCTAAAATGTAAGACACAATTAATAAAGGCAAAATTGCTGTTAAGGCAAAAATTGTTGTTAGCAGCCTAAGAGAGGAATATGCTATTGGAGGATTGATTCCATAAAGGGACTATCAAAGATCTGAAATTGCCTTTTCTGTCTTGGATTGCAGACATAGCATTGTACCTGACTCCTGGCATCCTGGAGGAGGGGGAGTAAGACTTTTCTGCTTTAGGTTCACAGTAACCTGAGGAGGAGGGAGCAGAAATATTTAAAGGTACCAGAGCCAATGGGTGTCATGGGCTCTTTTGGCTATTTCCTGCTGGACTGGGGGCATCAAGGAATCCCTGGAGCTGGGATCTTTAGGGTCCGGGTCTGTGCTGGGCAAGGCAGGGCAGTATAAGTGATGTCTCTGGCTGCCTGAAGGAACAGGATGGCCTTGACTTGTTTCCAAGTGGTATACTGGGCAGGAGATGTTATCCTGTTGAAAGAGACTTTGGTAAAGATCAAGCAAAAAGCTGACAAAAGATTAATCAAAAAGCTGACAAGGTGACAAGGTCAGTTAACATGAATGACATAGGAGAACACACATTGGTCATGGGCCAGAAACATATCATTTGGAATATAAAGCCCAGTTGTAGCCCATTACAGAGAAGGTGAAATAACTGGACTCGGGGCAAGAAAGCAGAAAGGGGTGTCTAGGGTCTTTTGGGTAACTGGGTAGGGGAGAGCATAACGGACTGGTTGGGAAGCTACTATAAATACAAATACAATACTATAAATACAAATAGCAGGCAACAAAGGCAAGACTAACTTTTTGTCCAGTTAGAAAGTAGACAGGTATAGACATTAGGTGGGCAAGCAACTATTTCTCTTGATTTCCCGGCTCTGATTAATTTTGAAAGAACAAACATAAAGTGACTCCATTTAGGATGTCATCTCCTCTTACTCCTCTCCATGGTTTTCCATTGTCAGGACTGACTGTGTCCTGGCAGTGTCTCAGCATCCATTGCTGGTATAGCTTATCCTGGTTAGCATTTACGGTTTGGACTCAAGACCTGGGCAATGTCCCTGGGCACTTCTGCTCGAGGCTAGTTCTACCACTTAAGAATTGCAATGCCACTTTCAGCCTTTGGCTGGATACTTAGAGGTGAGTCTTGAGCCATGCCTCCAGCCTAGCTCTGTGCTGATTAGCTGGGAGATGGAGATTTAGAGGGATTCTTTGTGCTCTGGATGGCTTTGAACTGTGGCAAAAGTAGTCTTTGTCACAAAAATCCCTTTTATTTCAAATTAAAGCAACAAGGAGATCAATGAGATAGAGGTTACCTATAACTTGTTAACAATTGACTAACAATTACTTGTCAGTTTCTTTTTGAAGAAAACCCAGTAGCTGTTTGTTTTTTCTTTTTGCTTATGTGGTGCTGAGGAATCGAACCCAGAGCCTCATGCATGCAAGGCAAGTACTCTACCACTGAGCCACCTTCCCAGCCCCCAGTAGCTGTTTTTTAAACTGGGACTGATTGGTACTCTAAGTACTGCCTACAGCTTCTGGGCAGCCTGTTTACAGTGGTTTATATACGTTTAACCTTTAACAAATGTACAGGCCTTTTCTTGGGCTACAGCAGCATAGCCTGTTTAACACCCTGGTGTATAAAAGCATTTTTTGGCTGGCAGAGGAACCTGATTTCTAGTGGCCCTAACAATGCCTACCTGTGCAGGCCTTTAGACAGATCTCAATAGGGACATAATCTCAGCTCTACATGCTTTTTAACAGATGAATTTAACCAGCTCAAAATTTACTGTCAATTAGGACTTTGAGCAGATACAGGGGGTTTGGAATTTAAATTACTTTTTACATTTTACAACCTTAGATTTTACTGGTATCACAGATGACTGGCAAGTTTTCCCAGTTAGACCAACATGGGTGTTAGGCATGTTTACAAACTATCTTTCCATGACCTCCTGGCTTGATCAATTTTTTGGAGGGCCAAGCTTAAGTAACTCAGAATCTGATACCATTTTTGTCATCTAAGTAATTGCTTGTAATTACCTCTGGATGTTTGAACATTGTTGGGATCCCCGGGGTGCCTTTTTGTGTTGGGATAAATGCACCTATGGCATTTGCCTTGGTCAGTTGCTGGACTTGAACTCAGTGTTTAAGTGCTGTCCTCAGCTCTCCAGCTCAGGGCTAGCGCTCGGCCACTTTAAGCTTCCAAGCAACTCGGCTTTTGAGCACTCTGCTGGCAGATCAGAGATGACAATCTCACAAGGACTTTTGTCTGCCCAGGCTGGCTTTGAACTGCAGTTCCCAGATCAATGAATTTTTACAAACGGCCACTTACACTCCAATTAAAAGCAACAAAAATGGTCATTGGAAGTAGTTTTATAAGCATGGTTTTACCTGGAACTTGTTAAGTTATATTTGACAAACATCCTGTCTTTTACGGTGGCCCTGCTGGAAACTGTTACAAAAAATTTTAAGGGCAAACAGGAATAATCCTAATTTATCTTTTTTTTTTTTTACTTTGAAATAAACTTTTAGGACTATTTTATCTTTTAAACTTTTGTCTGGGAGGCCAGCCACTCCCTACAACTTCCCAAATTTTTACAAAGTGGGACAGTCATTTTAATCCCTTTTTGTAAAGTTACTTTAATTTGCACTTAAATGCCTCTTTATCTCAAGGCTGCCCAGCCGGCAGCGCAGTAAATAGAAAGAGTGGCCATTTTTTCTCCAGTCTGAGTTACCTTTAGTAGAATTTATACACAATTGTAAAATAGTATAGAAGTCAACTTATATCCTTTGTTTATACACCTCTTATTGTCTCACTTGTGGGGATTAACATTTACAGAACCAAATATCTAAAGTGGCTTGTGTTTTACCTCAAGTTAGCAGGCTTTTGGTCATGTGTGATGAAGCAAGGCCAGAGTCTGAGCGACGCTACAAAATTTCTACATATACTGGTTAAAGACATGGTTCACACTGGCTTTTGCAGGCTGGTGCCACTGGTTTAGGCAACTGTGCCTGGGCATAGTCACTCTGGTCCCTTGATCTTAAAGGGAGTTGATTGGCACACAAGGGAGAAAACAGAGAATTAAACCCTTAGCCTTAGTTTACTAGCCATGGTCAGAGGTACAATATTTAACTCTTAGCATAGATGGACATGGGAATGATATAAATCACAGTCAACTTAACTACCAATTTCATTTACTTTGAAAAGGAAACCATCTTTTCTAACTCCAAGGCCTTTTAAAACTCCGTTAAAAAAAAAAACAACTCCATTTTTTGTTTGGCTTAGGTCACACAGCTTTAAAGTAATTTAGATTAAATCACAATTTCCATTGACAAAGATTTTTTAGTAAATAGAGTACTTGGTAACCTTGAAACCATAACCACTTACATATAGTCAAATAGACACAGACATGTTTGTACACAGCGCGCTTCGATTTTAAAATCGGCTGTTTTAAAGTTTTGAAATTTTAGCGGTATTACTTTTTCTAATTATAATGGAACCACGTGGTCAGTTTAAAATATAAAACTTTGCCAACAAGAGACTTAGTGAAGAGCAGACAACAGGAAGAGACACGTGGCCTAGCACAATGGCACCGCAAGTGGGGGGGGGTAGAGGGGGAAGGAAGGTCACAGAATCAAGTTGAGTTGGCGTGAAATATCAACTGAATTATCTCAATGCCAAGATGGTGCATCCACCACAAGCTCAATGCTAGGAAGAAGATTTAACAAAATTTGATACACTTTCCGTAGTATCCAATCTTGTTGACCTTTTGGGGAAGTTTAAACTTAAACTCACCCACTTTTTATCTCAAGGAGTATAAACAAGTGATTGCTGGTTACATTCTTCCAGGGCTTAACCTTCTTTTTTTTTTTTTTATTGTGAAAATACCGTACATAGGGGTTACAATTACACTGGCAAGGTAATGAATACATTTCTTATCAGGCATTGTTGCCTCCACCTTCATTTCCCCTTCCCATCCCTTCCCATCCCATCTCCCGGGCTTAACCTTTAGTTGGAAGAAGGGAGAGGTTACCAGAAGCTAATTTTGGAACAGCAAGCCGCAGAGTTTAAGGAAGGGGGGGACAGAGACAGAGACTTTCACCTGCCCTAGGCTCACAGAAGTGGAGTTTTAAATTTGGGGCTAAATTTGACTCTGATGGGGGCTCAGCAGCCCTCCAAGGCTTTAAAGAAATTTTATGTCCTTCCCATGGTAAGTGACCTGAAGCCAAGCGTCTACAGTAGAGCGTCCTCTACAGTGCGGGTTGGCTCCTAAAGGTGGAGGGGGGTGGCCCCGTCAGTGGAGAACGTTGTCACATTGGTCCACAGGGGGTCCCTTGCCGCTAGGTCCAGGCACTTGGCCAAGATTTCGGTCAGATGGCCGGGGTGGGTCTTAGCCCACAAAGTGGCCTTACCACTGATATCGGAATCGGAAACCCAGACCTCGGATAAACTGGTCACTTACCCTGGAGTGGGACATAATTAGCAGTGTTGGGTGAGCTGGTAGAGTGCTCAGTCAGGACAAAATTACCTTGGTCCTCTGGCGACTGGAGTGTAGGATCTCAGGATAGGTCTCAGGGCAGCTGGTTGAACCCCCTTCTTAAGTGGAGAGGGGAGCCACCAATGTAAGAGGATCGGACAAATCCATCCCGTGGACCATACAGAGGCAGGCAGGCACAGGAGAAAGATTATTATAAGGTTTATTAGAGGAGCCATATTTCCCGCAGGAGGGAGCACATAATCTCCACCACTATCCAGGTAGCAGGAGGGTCTGGGGGAGAAGATTGAGGTAGATGGGAATTCAGGTGGATTTTGGGCGGAGAGAAGGAGTGGCCAACTGTATGGAGGGAGCTCCAGGAACGGGAGGGGGCCCAGGTCTGGGCAGAGCTGAGGACCAAGGAAGGGTGAGCACAACACTAACACCCACAGACAAATGTTGCATGTTTTCTCTCATAGAAGCTATTAGGAAATGAAACAAAACAAAACCAATGTCATGAAAGTAAAAGGAGGACATTGGGGAAGTGGAAGAAAAAGGGAGAAAGGTGGGTTAAGAAAGAGTAATAGTCAGATACTGGTGGGTCATTCCTGTAATCTCCAGCTACTCAGGTGGCTCAGATATGAGGCTTGTGGTTCAAAGTTGGCCCAGGCAGAAAAAACTTATTTCCAACTAACTACCAAAAAGCCAGAGTGGAGCTGTGGTGCAAGTAGTAGAGTGCTAGCCTTGAGCAAAAAAACCTCAGAGACAGCACACAGGGCCTGACTTCAAGCTTCAGGACTGGCACACAGCCCAAAATAATTGCAATTTAAAAGCTGGGCACTGGTGGCTCATTCCTATAATCCTACATACTCAGGAGACTAAGACCTAGAGGGTTGTGGTTTGAAACCAGCCGGACAAAAAAGTCTAAGAGACTCAAGTTAACCAATAAAAAAATAGTTCAAATGGAGGTGTTGCTCAAGTGGTAGAGTGTCAGCTGAGTAAGCAACCCAAGTGAAAGTCCTGAGTTCAAGCCCTGGTACCAGCACACAAAAAAATTTGCAAATAAAATGTTTTTCATTGTGGGATATGCAAACAAGACAGCAAATGATATACATGAATGTGCATACATGCACACACACATATAAATTTAAGGAATAATAATAAAAGGAACATTCATATAGCAATCAACTGAACTTAAAAAATAGAACCATTTCTTGGGTACCCCTTACTTGCGTTCCCCTTCTCTTCAGAGGCCAGCACTTGACTGAATTTTTAATTTACCATTTCTTTGCTTTATTTATTTTTTCTTGCATATAATTGTTACCCCTCCCCCTAAATAAGTCTTAATTTATCTTGCTTGTTTGGGAATTTTGTATAAAGTATCATACTCTTTATATCATTCAGAATCTTGTTTTTTTTATCATTCAATACTGTTTTTAAGGCTCAGTTATATTGATACATTTAGCTATACTTTCCTTATTTTCACTGCAGTGAAATATTCTAGTGTATAAATACCAGAACTTAATTATCCATTCTGCTATACATGGTAATTTGAGTGGTTTCTGGCTTTTGATTTATTTATTTGCTTTACCACTATAAATAACTGCTCCAGCATCTTATGTATGTACATTTCTACTCAGCTACTAGAGACTGAGTCTGATGTAAATGGTTGATCCTTTATATTCTTCAATCCAAGGCATGTCTAGCATAAACCTTACTTTCTAGTATTGAGGTCACATGGAAGCAAGACTCCAATGCTTCACTAAGGAGGGGGAACAATTCTGCCTCTTTGCTTACAAAAGGCCTGTCTGGTAGTAAAGAGGTAAGGTGCAAGGGAAAAAGTGGAGAGCAAGGGGAATAGGAAGAAATTCCCGTATGTCACATTTACTACACTAGAAGGAACCATATGTTACAAGTGTTTAACTATGTGGTACAGATCGTCAATGTATGGAGTCTTATGAGTGGATATTCACAGGCAGCAATCAACTCAGTCACAAAATAATTTTAAACTCAAGGTAGATAGAAATAGTTAACAAAAGCTTCCTAAAGAAAAGAGAATGAGCTGGTCCATGAATGATAGACGAATTGGAAAGTGGGACAAGAGTGGAGAAGGAAAGCCCAGCAAATCAGAACTGTAAATGGCTAGATTGGGGCTGAGATGGGTGCCAAGAGAGTGGTAGTTTTAGAGATACAGTGTGGAGACCATGAACTATCAGAATCAGGGACCTTTGTAGAAAAGCAAGTGTGAAAAGCTGTCATAAGATCAAGAATCCAAGAGAACAGGGCAGCCAGAAAGGAGGGAAAGAATTCAGTTCCAGAAAGAGTTTCTCACAGGTGTCCAAGATTTTTCCCATTCTTGTAGATATTGAGGAGTGTACTCTGGCTGGGAATACAGCTTAGAGGTGGAACACTTCCCTACCATTCCCAATGTCCTGAGTTACATTCCTAACATCACAAAGCTACCTTCCGTAGCTTTTCTTCCGTCATCTACATCTAGTCATCCACCACCTTCCTTCTCAGATAATCATCTTACCTCCCACCTCATTGACACAAGAGAAGTACTTAAGATGAGAAGCGTCTCACTGTCCTCCAGTACATTATCCACTCATCTGCCTTCTATTGCAGGTCGGATAAACTATCTCCTTTCAAAGCCATCTCATACTTTTTCACTGGATCTCATTTGAATCAACTAGGATTAGGGTCATTTAAGATCAACAAGGTTCAAAATAACAGTGGCTTAAACTAGAAAGTTTGTTTCACTCACAGATAAAGATCAGAGGTCTCAGGCTTGGGAGGATACTGTGACCCTGTTTTTCAAAGTCTACCAATACCAAGGCACTTCTCAACTCACTGCATCATTTGGGCATGGCCCTTGTCCTCAAGGTTTTTCTTGTGATAGCAGCCCCAAACCTAGCATATTTTCTGGCAGTATGCTTGCCAGTGAGCTCACAAATGACAAACCAAAGAAATAGGAGTTGTCTTAAACTGCTCTCAATGACTGAGAGGGATAAAAAAAAAGTGCTAGGGAAGGAATGGAGTGGGATGTACCTTAGTAGGACCATGAAACCATGACTAGATCTAGAGTTGAAGTTGTCCAAGGAAAGGTAAGTAAAATGATGTAATATACTGAAGAAGGGTAGAACCATTAGATGGCAAAAGGCAGCTTTTATTCTTTTCTTTTTGTTGGTAGTAGAGCTTGAACTCAAGAGTCTGGGGGCTATCCCTGAGCTCTTTAGTTTAGGTAAGTGCTTTATGGCTTTGAGCTACAGCTCCACTTCAGTTTTCTGGAGATTAATTGAAGATAAGAGTCTCATGCCTGGGCTGGCTTTGAAGCACTATCTTCAGATCTCAGCCTTGTGAATAGCTAGGATTATAGGTGTGAGTCACCAGTGCCTGGCTTGCTTTATTTTTTTAAGTGAGGGGTTACAGATCCAAAGGTCAGAGGCAAGATGGAAACTGAAAAGGGATCTAGAAAAGGGTCTAGAACATTATTGTGGAGAGGAAGACAGCCAACAGTAACAGAAAGCCAGGCACTGGTAGCTCACACCTGTAAGCTACTGAGAAGGCTGGGATCTGAGGATCATGGTTCAAAGCCAAACCGGGTAGGAAAGTCCATGAGACTCTTCAATTAATGACAGAAAAAGCCAGAAGTGGCAGTGTGACTCAGTGGTAGAACACTAGTCTTGAGCAAAAGGAGCCCAACGACAGCACACAGGCTCAGAGTTCAAGCCTTAGGACCAGCAAAAGCCATACAACAACAACAACAAAAAACCAATAAGAGGAATGTAAGAAGTGAGAGTTCATCTGTGGCCAGAGACCAAGCCAGCAATGTAAAAGTATGGCAATCTTCTGCAATCCTGAAGTAGAAAACATGGAGGGCAGACTAATCTTAGGCAGAGGCTGGTAGTGCAGGCGATGCAGAGTAAAGAGCTGGAATAGTAGGATCCTGTGTTCTAAAAATGGAAGTGGGAGTTCCAGAATTTCACAGTTGGGGGTGTTGTTGAGGTCTGCAGGGTGACCTAAGCATTGACTGAAATGGAGCAGAGCTGAAAAAAAGATGCATGAGACCCACAAGCTACTATAGGATTTGGGGTGGAGAGGTGCCTTAAGACTCTTCTGAGGCTGCAGAGGAGTGTACAGGATGCTGATAAATGGCAATAACAAGAAGGCATATAGGTACATGGTTTGAGCCTTGAAGAAAAAGGACAGCCTTGTGAAAGTGAAAGCGGGAACCTAGGGAAATCCTCTTGCTTAGACTAAAAGGAAAAGAACAATTCACACAGAAGAGAGCTCCAGAGGAAAACTTTTTGTCTAGATTATCCCAAAACAGACTCAGCCAAGTGCCAGTGGTTCATACCTGTAATCCTAGCTACTCAGGAATCTGAGCTCTGAGGATCATGTTTTAAAGCCAGACAAAGTAGGAAAAGTCCACAAGACATGAGACTTGCATTGCCAATTAACCACAAAAAGCCAGAAGTAGAGCTGTGGCTCAAGTGGTAGAGCACTAGCCTTGAGCACAAAAACTCAGGGACAGCACACAGGACCTGAGTTCAAGCCCCAGGACTGGCACATAGAATAAAGCTGAGTTACACAGTCTGCTTGGGAGGTGATCACAGGCAATACCCATGAGATGTCAGGAGTGAGACAAAGTAAGGGGAAGAAAGCCAATAGAGAGATGTGGGGAGTTTCTGCAGTATTGGAGCTTGCACAAAGAGCCTCACTCACGCTTGCTTGGCAGACACTCTACTTAAGCAACACCATCCTTTTCACTTCAGTTACTTTTACAAAAGGATCTCTTATTTTTTGTCTGAGTTATTCCTGGACTATCCTCTTACTTATAACCTCTAGACTAGCTTAGAGGATAGATGCACACCACACCAATTCTGGCATGTTAGTTCAGACAGGGAGAGAGGGTGTCACTAATTTTTTTTCTGCTCAGGCTGGTACCAAACCATGCTCCTCCTAACCTCCACCTCCCATGTAGTTAAGATACTAGGCATGTGTCACTGCAGCTAGCTTTAAAGCAATATGTTTTAAAGCAAATTACCACCCTGTGTAACTGGAGCTTAATCATGCTAGGAAGTTGTGTAGAACATGCATCTCAGAGTTAACCCATCTGAAGGATATATCCAATTCTTGTTAGCCATTCCTTCAGAGCTGCCCTAGGGAATTAGTTAATCTCTTCTAATTTCTGGCTTCCTATGAGTACAGTCACAGAGGGCTCTGGAAGCCAGAGAAAAGCATCCAGGATGAGACACAGGTGCTAATAGTTGGAAGGACAGCAGCTGGCATGGAGAGAAATGATCCTTATCAGCCTAATCAAGGACTATTGGTGGAACAGCAGCAGTATCTATCACAGGATGCCATATGCAAAGGACAGAGCCAGATTCAGTAAGGACAAAGTAGATAAGCCATTCTGGGAAGAGAGTGAAAGTGAAAACCCAAACCAATTTTAGAATGGGAATTTAAAAGGTGATCTTATTAGTCAATGTGTACATTCCTTAATGTTTGATACTGTTCGAATCGTATTAAAATCTCCTCATTATTCCAGAAATATTCTTTACATCTGGTTCATTCTAGTTAGTATTCAGTTCAAAAGCATGCTTCCACTTGTTTTGTCCCTTAAATTTCTAGAACTTGAGACTATTGTTTTTCTCTTTTGCATTACATAGGTCTATTGCAGAAACCAACTCAGAATGGTCAATATTTTTGGACTTCTTGTAGGCTTCTTGTAGGGTTATTTGCCATATTCCTTAACCTTGACAGTTCCATAGAAACTAGGTGTGAGGCCTGAAGGCTTGATATATTGAAGTCAAATATTTAGCTACATCAACATGGCCTTACGTCCAATATGGTGGAAGTCAGGAGACCAAGGTATCTGGTTGCCCCAGCTAGTAACATTGGATAGACACAGGTTCACCACGATGACAGCCACATTCATTGCACAGTTGACTTTTCCTCCTTACATACAGGAAGCAGTCTGTGTTGCTGTTACTTTGGCACCATGCAAAGGTCCTGTTCCTCATCAATCATTTACCTCACAGTTTTAATCTCATTTAATAATAATTCATTTGACAATTCTTGTCTAAATCATGCTTCTTATCTGAATTCATGATAGGCTGAAAAAAATGTTTTTTTTTTCTCTTTTTTTTTTTGCCATGCTGAGGGTCAAACCCAGATCATGTATGGTAGGCAAGAACTTTACCATTGAGCTATATCTCCTCCCCTATGAAGAATTTAAAAATTTTATCCCTCTGTCTATATTTATTAGCCAGTATTGTCCAGCAAAATAGATGTTGCCTTGTTCAACCAGGGCAACCCAGGGAATAGGGAAGAGCATGGTATTGGCAACAAACTGATTGCCCATCCTGGCCTCATTTCTTGCTAGTCACTTAGTCCTACACTGCCTCAGTTTCCTTCTCTGTAAAGTGTAGTTGTTATGAGACTTAAAAGAAGCAATGTTGGCAATGCAATCAGAATAAGGCCTGCTGCATGGTGCTATGTAAGTGTTAAATAAGTAAAGAGTAAAACTGTAGCTATTTGATTATACTGAAATATAGTTCTACTGGAAAGGCAGGATAAATGCTTAATTCTTTCCCTTTAATTACAAATTCTCAAAGTAAGGATTTGGTTTAATAGCTGCCACAAGGGGTGACAAATAAGCGGAAAGAACATTAAAGAGCTCAGGGAAAGATTTGGGAGGGAGGGGAGCTGGGAGAAAAGCCCAGAATGAGGACATTTAGAGCAATAAGAGGCTGGGAGGAGGAGAGTCCTGAAAACAGCTTTCCTTGCCTTTTTTATTTCTCTCCATTTTACAGAGCTTCAGTTAAAATCACATGGGGTTAGGGAAACGAAAAGAAAATAGAAAACATCTCTGGTTTAAAGGATAGATACTTGGCTTTCCCACAAATCTGCAAAAGACACTAATACTTTTTCTTCATTTGCTGCTATCATAACCCTATTATATTGTCTCTAATATAATAGAGACAATATAATATGAAATCATAACAGAAGTTCTAAAATTCATAAAACAGAAACTCATAATATAATACCCCTAAAGTTATTCTAGTCCTTGCATTTAATTCGCTAAATAAAATAATGAAGTTATATTTGAGGATTCACTTAAAAATGTTCCTAGGCAGGCCTGGCCTCACAAGCAGGAGCCACTATGCTGTAGGGGCCCAACAACATTCAGAAATCTTTGTGAGTGCAGCTAAATTTTCTGATGTCTCAAAATTCATAGTACTTTTTTTACTGGTCCTGGAGCTGGAACTTGGGGCCTAGGTGCAGTCCCTGAGCTTTTTAGCTCAAGGCTAGTGCTCTACCACATGAGCCACAGCTCTACTTCCAGCTTTTTAGTAGTTAATTGGAGATAAGAGTCTCGTGGACTTTCCTTCTATAGAGTGTCTTTGAACTGTGATCCTCAAACCTCAGCCTCCTGGAGTTGCTAGGTTTACAGGCATGATCCACTGACGTCCAGTGAAATTCATAATAACTTTTAAGGATCTCACATTTCATTTTGCACTGGGCCCTGCAAGTAAGACAATGGGTCCTCTTCCTAGGGACTCTCAGAGCACTGTCCCCAGGCTAAGCCAGACCATCAGTCTGTGCCCTGGAGTGCAGGAGGAGGCAGTCCTTAGTACTGCTACACTCTTTTGGGGCTTCTGGGGGCCCTGTACTTATTGGCAGCTTTTACCATTTGGTCCATACTTGGCCCCCTCCTAAGATTTCTTTTCCTCTTCAGAACTACTGAGAAAATGCATGTCTATGTGGGTGGTGTTCATCCTTGTCCCCAGGAACATACTTTCCCAAAGCTGTGAGGATTGTCTGTCTTGTCCTCTTCCCCCTCAGTCTGAGCATTCTTTCTATTGCTTGTTGCTTGTTACTAAAATAAGACACACACCAAGGAAAAGAAAAGAAACTGCCCCAGCTTTTAGCAGGCAATCATTTTATCAACGTGTGGCCAAGCTGAGCTTTCAGGCTCTGGGGCAGCTGAATAACATAGAGACTGGATTAAGAGGGGACATAAGCAAAAGGAGAAAACTGAAAAGGCTGGGATTATCTAGTCTCCCCAGGCACATGGATGAGAAACTAGGCATCTTTGTTTGTTTGCTTGCTTGTTTGTGGTACTAGAGTTTTGAATTCAGGGCTTTGTACTTGCAAGGCATGTACTCTACCACTTGTGTCATGCCCCTAGCCCTTTTTTTGTTTTTGTTACTTTTTTGTTTGCCAGTTCTGGGGCTGGAACTCTGGGCCTGGGTGCTGTCCCTGAGCTTTTGTGCTCAAGGCTAGGGCTCTACCAGTTGAGCCACAGCTACACTTTTGGCTTTTTGGTAGTTTTAGTGGAGATAGTGGAGATAAGAGGCTCATGGACTTTCCTACCCTGGCTGACTTTGAATTATTATCCTCAGATCTCAGCCTGTTGGTAGTTAAGATTACAGGTGTGAGCCACAGGTGCCTGGCTTTTGTTGTTGCTGCTACTTTTTGAATAGGGGAGAGATTAGTTGTTTAGGAGCTCCAGGGAAGGCTGATTTATGGTACTTATAATTATAAAAGAGCTAGAATACTCAGTCCGTTTCCAGATCATTTTCTGTTACTAAACACCTTTCCAAAAGTGATCAAATCACTTTCCATGCCAGGTGTGGTGACTCATGTCTGTTATCCCAGATACTCAAGAGGTAAAGATCAGCCTGGAAGCCAACCTCAGGAAAAAAAAAAAAAGGTAAGACTCTAGATGAAAAATAAACTAATGCAAAAAAATACCTGCAGGCATGGCTCAATTGGTAGAGCAGTTATCCAGCAAGCTCAAGGACATGAGTTAAAACCCCACTACCTCCATGGGGCTGGGAAGTTGGCTCAGTGGTAGAGCACTTGCCTTGCATGCCTGAGGCCCTGGGTTCGATTCCTCAGCACCACATAAGCAAAAAGAAAAAAGCCGGCAGTGGTGCTGTGGCTCAAGTGATAGAGCACTGGCCTTGAGCTGAAGAGCTGAGGGACAGTGCTCAGGCCCAGAGTTCAGGCCCCACAACCGGACCAAAAAAAAAAAAAAAAAAAAAACCCCACTACCTCCAAAAGATCATTTTTCAACAAACTAAGCTGATCTCTAGCCTTTCTCCTTCTTATTTAACATATGCTTATTCCTGCCCCAAATCTGTTCTACCTATGCACTTCCATCTGGAAGACATCTAGAGCTAAGATCATGCCTTTCATTATTCCTCCTTTGGTTCACTCAATTATCTTGCCTTAACAAGAAAAAATTTGGAAGACAGGCATCAGTGGCACATGCCTACATTCTTAGCTGCCCAAGAGGCTGCAAGCTGATAATTGCAGTTCAAAGTCAGCCTGGGCAGGAAAGTTTGTGAGACTCTTATTTCCAATTAGTTACCAAAAAAGTAAGAAGTGGAGTTATGGCTCAAGTGGTAGAGTACTAGCCTTGAACAGAAAAGCTCAGGCCCTGAATTCAAGCTCTAGAACCAACATATACTCACAAAAATGAATTTACTAGAGGTAGGAAAATCCCTAATAGTATGTTTTGTTTTGTTTGTTCATTTTCTCTTCTCTTATTTTATTTTTTATTATCTTTAAGTAATTGCGCAAAAGGACTTCAATTCAATATGTCAGTTTATGAGTAAAATGCATCTTCATCGTCACCCCTTCCATCATTCTCACCCATCTTTCCCAATCTCATCCATACCCTCAAACTACATAGTTCCATTTCCACACATCCACATTGAATATTATAAGTGTATTCATCAACCCTTCTCTCTACTCATCTGCCCTCATTTTATTTTAAGTAAAAAATTCATACCATATACTACTGTATAATAGTAGAAAAAGTAGTAGGGGTAATAGTAACTGAGTGACTTCTATGTGTATTGTCTATCCTCTGACAACACTGAGATTCAGCTTTTATTGCTCCCATTTTATGGACAAGGAAACCAAGGGTCACAGATCAAATTAGCCAGGTACCAGTGACTTATGCCTGAAATCCTAGCCACTAGAAAAGCTGAGACCTAGAGGATTATGGTTTTGAAACCAGCTTGGGCAAAAAAAATAGTCCTCTCGACTCTTATCTCCTGTTAACTAGCAAAAATGAGCTGGAGGCATGACTCAGGTAGTAGAGCACCAGCCATAAGCAAGAAAGATCAGTTAGAGTGCTATGCTCTGAATTCATGTCCTAGTACCACCACAAAACAAAAGAACTCAAAGATACTTGCCCAGGCTGGGCGCTGGTGGCTCATGCATATAATTCTAGCTACTCAGGAGGCTGAGACCTGAGGAACATGGTTTGAAGCCAGCCCAGGCAGGAAAGTCCATGAGATTCTTATCTTCAATAAACCACCAGAAAACCAGAAGTGGTGCTGTGGCTCAAGTGGTAGAGTACTAGCCTTGAGCTGAAGAGCTGAGGGACAGTGCCAAGGCCCAGAGTTCAAGCCCCACGACCAACCAAACAAAAAAGAAAAAAAGAAAGAAAAGAAAGAAGAAAGAAAAGATACTTGCCCAAGAGAGAACAGAGATAACCATGCTACTCTTCTGACACTACATTTGGTCACTGCAATTGCCCAGTGTTTTCTATATAAAAGAAAGGGCCTGTAGCATTCTTTCCTTTCTATAGATTGTATTACCTTGGGAGCCACAGAATTCCCATCCTTGATTCACACACCAGGCAGCAAGCTTTGAGGAAGCACTCCAACCCAGCACACCCTTCATTCTACCATATCATATCTAGCTTACATGGGCTACTTGTTAGGTCAAATGCTGCATCTTACATTTCTGTTTGATTTTCATTCTTACATTCTCTGAAGCATCTTAAAGACCTTTTCAATGTCCTCATCCATTCACCCATCAATTTCAGCTTTATGGGCCTATCCTTTGTTTGGTATTTGTCTCTTACCTTCCTGGCCTTGCCTTTAAAGGCCCCTGCCCTTTCTTTTTTTTTTTTTTTTTTTTTTGGGTCCGGTCATGGGGCCTGAACTCTGGGCCTGGGCGCTGTCCCTCAGCTCTTCAGCTCAAAGCTAGCGCTCTACCACTTGAGCCACAGCGCCACTTCTGCTTTTTTCTTTTTGCTTATGTGGTGCTGAGGAATTGAACCCAGGGCCTCAGGCATGCAAGGCAAGCGCTCTACCACTGAGCCACCTTCCCAGCCCCCCTGCCCTTTCTTTTACCTCTCTGCTGTGCCCTTTTTCCAAGTCACCCTTTCCCCATACTACAGGTTCTGCTTTCAGCGATATGGCAGAATGAATCTTGGAGCTGCCCACTCTCCTTATTGTCCTCTTATGTTATCTTACTTAGAAACACAAAATCACTAAATTATAAATCAATTCTGCATTGATTAAAGCTGGCTACTGTTCCCACTGTCTGGCTGCTTGTGACTCTGAATGCTGAAACTGAGTTTTCATCTATGCTCACTCTATTGTTGCCCAAAGCCAAGAAAAGCTCTTCATCAAGAAAGCTGCACACTCTGTTGGCAGGGATCAGGCAGAAAAGCTGACAGCCAAAAATGTCCCCCATTCTACCTTTTTTTTCTAATGATAACGCGTATCTCTAATGTGTCTCCTCCTGTATTTCTCTCCTCGTATTGCATCGTTTTCTCCCCTCAAGTGCACAGAATTGCTACCCTTCATATCCACAATTTGTTTCTCTGCTTCTTCTTATTCTGCTTAATCTTGTTCCTTCCCTTTGACTCTCCCTACAGCCTATTTGAATTATTCTTTTAGAAGCTATGAAAAAATTCAACAAGCACTTATTGAGTGCTTAGTTTGAGCCAGTTAGCATAACACTAGTCCCTGCCCTTAAAGACTTTACTATTTCAGTGTGCCCAAAAGGCTTGTATTATTTCAGTTGGAAGGTAAAAGGTGATTAAAACAGCCTGTGAAATTGGACACCAGTAGCTTACAGCTATCATCCTAGCTACTTAGGAGACTGAGATCTGAGGATCACTGTTTGAAGTTAGACTGGGCAAGAAAAAGCTGAAAGTGGAACTGTGGCTCAACTAGTAGAGCACCAGTCCTGAGCAAAAAAGCTCAGGGACAGTGCCCAGGCTGTGAGTTCAAGCCCAGAACTGGCACTAAAAGGAAAAAGCAGTGGGGCTGGGAAGGTGGCTCAGTGGTAGAGCGCTTGCCTTGCATGTGTGAGGCCCTGAGTTCGATTCCTCAGCACCACATAAACAAAAAGAAAAAAAGCCGGAAGTGGCACTGTGGCTCAAGTGGTAGAGTGCTAGCCTTGAGCTGAAGAGCTGAGGGACAGTGCGCAGGCCCAGAGTTCAGGCCCCATGACGGGACCCCCCCCTCAAAAACAAACAAACAAACAAAGCAGCCTGTGATTTTGAGTGATGTAAGTCAAGCTCAGAGAGATAAAAGGTATCTATTTTATCTCATATGTGGAAGTTAGATCTTTGTATTTGTTTATTTTCTTGTTATGCCAGTCTGGGGGCTTGAACTCAGGGCCTGAGTGCTGTCTTTGAGGGTTTTTTTTTTCCTCAAGACTAGCACTCTACTACTTGAGCCATAGCTCCATGTTTGGCTTTTTGGTTGTTAATTAGAGAAAAGAGACTTACAAACTTTCCTCCCAGGCTGGCTGTGAACCACAATCCTAAGGTCTTAGGCCTCCTGAATAGCTAAGATTATAGACATGAGTTGGAAGTTAGATCTGTAATATAAGCACATATGAAAACACATATGCATAGACATATGATCAAATGGACTAAACCATGGAATATATAAGGTGGGCTTCTGCAGTGGAACCCTTTGGAACAATTAACAGACAGCTTAACAAAATGAATACCAAGAAGCTGAAACATGTCTTGTCTGAAGTGAATAAGGGTAAGGGGATGAGAATCAGATGAATTGAGAGAAGAATGGTGGACAAATACAGTCATAATATTCAATGTACATATGGGAAAATGCAGCCAGGTAACTGAGTGGAGGGGTAGAGTTAGGATAGAAGAGGGGATGATGAAATGGGTGACATTGATCAAGATGCACTGTACTCATAAACTGATACTTTGAGTCATACAACTTCATAAAGATAATGAATAAGTTTTAAATATCCTGTTAGTTGTTCATCCATAGATGCATGAAGTTCAGAAAAATGCACAACAAACTCTTTATGTCCATTTTAAATTGCATATTCCAAGCAACACGAGTCAAGAGAGCATTTAGGTTTTTCCTGTCAAACCTTCACTATGCCCTGCATCCTCATTTCCAAAGAGAGTACACTACCTCTGTTCTACACTCAGCAGAGCACTTCTCCCCTCTTGCAGCCAATGAGGGAACTGCTTTGCCTAGTTCCATCTCCATGGCCTCTGAGAACTTTCTTTTCTAAAGTCGGTCTCTTGGTTGAACAGTCATTCATTGCCACTTATTTCATTCCCACCTAGTTCCAATGCTGAATGGAGACATGGGAAGCTCCTCCTATCCTGTAGGTGGTGGGGGCAGGGAGAAGAAGTTCTGACCAAAGACTGGCCTCAGTACAGAATATGTGAGAGGGGCTGGGAAGGTGGCTCAGTGGCAGAGTGCTTGCCTTGCATACCTGAGGCCCTGGGTTCAATTCCTCAGAACCACATAAGCAGAAAAAGCTGGAAGTGTCCACTACTGTGGCTCAAGTAGTAGAGTGCTAGCCTTGAGCTGAAGAGCTGAGGGACAGCGCCCAGGCCCAGAGTTCAGGCCCCATGACTGGACCCCCCTCCCCCCAAAAAACAAAACAAAACAGAATATGTGAGAGATGCCTGAACTTTACATATATGCTATTCTCTTATATCTTATACTCTCATTATATTCTCTTATATCTTATGTTCTCAACATTACACACTGGTGTTCTCTTAGCATGCCTTGGGGGATTTTTCTGCTACCGCCTCTTCACCTGATTTGTAATTACAGAACCCCTTCCTATTATTATACCTTGTAATTTTGGCAGGCTCCTTTTGGGGAAATAGTAGAAACGAGAAGAGAAATCCATTTGCTTTCTTTCAATTATTGGCTGTGTGATGCGCTCTACCTGGGTGTAGGTGAGGCACTCTTTATTTCTTGGGTACCCATTTTTACCCTAACTGCTTGGAATCCTTGGTATGACATCTATTTCCTTTTTTCCTAGCTTCATCATATGTGTGTGTGTGTGTGTGTGTGTGTGTGTGTGTGTGTGTGTGTGTATGTCTGTGTGTCTGTGTGTGTGTGTGTTAGCCTGGGCTTGAACTCCAGACCAACTTTTTCACTCAAGGCTGGCATTTCACCACTTGAGCCACACCTCCAGCCTAATGTTTTTGCTAGTTAATTGGAGATAAGAGTCTCATGAATTTTTCTGCCCCAGGCTGGATTCAAACCTTGATTTTTTTTGTCAAGGGTGGCTTTGAACTTCAGTTCCCATATCTCAGCTTCCTGAGTAGCTAGGATTATAGATGTGAACGGCAAGCACTAGCCTTCCTATTGGTTGTTTAATAGCCATCTCAAGCTCACCAGATACCAAATGAAACTTGTGATATCTACAATCTCCAAACCTATTCTTCTCCTATTCTTCACCACTTCAATACACATCAATGCAATTCACCTAATTGCTCAGGCCACACACTTGTAGTCGCCCTTGACTCTCTCACACACTCTGCATCCAATGCATGAATAAATTTTATTAGCTGTAACTAGCTTTACCATGAACATCTAAATTTAGATTTTATAACTGAATCTGCCCACTGTTTTCTATCTCTATTGCTCTCTCAAGCTTATGGTGCCATCCTTTTTTTCTTGGACTAATACAAGCTCTCCCTACTTCTACTCTTTAACCCCTACAGTTGATTCCCCATATAGTAGCCCAGAAAAAGGCCCTTGAAAGGTAAATCTAATACTGTCTGTCCCCAGATCAATGGAAACACATTAATGACTTTCCATCACAATTAGAAAATAGTTTAAAGGGCTTAGCCCAAAGTCAAAGGCCTTCTGCAGACTGACCCTTAGCTACCTCTCTGGCCTAATTTCTTATCATTCTTCCTTTCGCTCACTTCAATTTATTGGCCTCCCTTGCTGTTTCAAACAAGAACCTCAGGCCTTTACATTCTCTAGCTCTTTAGCCTGTACTATCCCTGCCCCAAATACTTCTGATTCCACTTCTAGTCTGTGTATTCCACACAAGGCCTTCACAGATCGTCCTGCCTAAAACAACACCCATGCTCCAGTACTTTTTCTGTGTTACCAATCTGTTCCATTTTATGCTCAGCACTTATGATTGTATTATACATGCAATCATTTGTAATCTATTTCTCATTAGAATGCAAGCTTCATAAGGGCAAAAGTGTGGTCTATTTTATTCAGTTCTGTGTATCACTTCCTAGTACTATGTCTGAAGCATAGTATGAGCTCTATGAATACTTGTCAAATGAATGTTTATGTGGATAGGGTTTGGAAGCCTAAATTTTATTCACCCTAAGGTTGATAGGCTTCTTGTAGACATCTATGTGGAGAGTGTAGGGTGTGAGTCTATTGGAGAACTATTTGCTTAGAAACCTAAGGAGATTCTCAGGGAAGATTTCCTCTAAATTGAAGAAAGGATGGAAATCTATGGTTTTCTCTCATACCTCAGGGTTGAAAGGAAGGAAAGATTTTGAGTAGAACTTTCAGGTTGCAATTATTCAGAACATTTAAAAATAATAGCAACTTAATTCAACAGAGCTTTAGAATGAAACGACTGGATTGGTATGAAAGATTACAAAGAATGGAATACACAAAGGAACCAGGGTTGGAGATTCAACATTGTCAGAATTCTCTGGGTAACTATTTCCTTTTGCTCTTTCCTGGATCTCTTTTCCCAGGTATTTCACTCTGTCCTGGTGTTGACTGTATATCCCTACAACATGACTTTCATCAGCCCAGTTTAGGAAAGATCTTTCTTATCTCCCAGTGTCCTTGGATCTAAAGCAATTCCGATTGGTCTCTCTTAGTCATATATTCATCATTTGGTCCAGTCACTGTTGTTAGGAGAATGTATAGTCTGTCACTGGCCAAGTCTTGTTCATATACTTATCTTTGAGGTCAGAAGTAGAGTCTATAACCAAATGAAGGAGAACAGGAAAGTTTTCTAAGACCAGAAGCAAACAAACAAACAAATCAATCAAAATAATGCCTACCAGGAATCTTCTGATCCAACCCCCAAGTCTCATACCTGAGTTCTAAGTAGAGAGAGCTTTGTAAGAGTAAGTACTAATTTAAAGGACTGTTTCACTGAAATCTCTGTGGGGCATTGAATACACAAGGCCACATCAAAAGCATTGGCTTTAGTAGTTTCAGTTGGGTAGGAGGCAGCTAAGTGACAGAAGCAGCAGCAGCTACCTCAATGCATCAGTGCCTTTGTTATGGGCATCAGAAGCGTTGGCAGGAGATTATCACCCCAGGGAGCTGGTGGTAGAAGCCTCCAGGGAGGTTAAAGGATTCTGTTAATGAACCTGTGCAACAGGCCTTTGGGAGACTCACAAAAATAATCAGGTGGGTGGAAAGCTTTGAAGAGGGGCAAATAAGGAGAGGGACAGAAACTATAATTTCTTTGATTGTGAATTTGATTTTATTTCCAGCCTGTTTTTTTGAGCACAAGGAAAAGAAGCAGATCACATAGCAATGCTCCATCCTCCCCCTAGAGGGCCTAGAGCTGGGCTGAAGTCACAAAATGCTGTGGAATTTGCCTGGCTCTGGGAAGCTTGAAAAACAGGACGGAGTTCAAATGGCTTCCAGTTAGAAGCAACTAATACACCCTGGCTGAATTATGATGTTCTGATTTAAGAGATGCCTTTCCCTTTGATTTTATCCCCACCTATTTCCCTTTTCTTGGTTTGAAGCCAAACCACAGACATCACCATTAGACAGGATTTCTCCTGACACTGCCTTCTGCCTGCTTTGCATCTCTTCAGCTTTGTTCTTGCCTTTGTTTTCAGACTCTAGACCTGGCCTGTGTCCTTCAGTTTGGCTTTACACCCTGGGCTCCAGCCTTGGCATTACCCTCATAACTCATTATAACTAGCTCCCTGGTCATTTCCTCTAGCTTCCCCATTTACTTGCTAGAACATCCAGGCTGGGAGTCCTGACTTACATTGGTTGACAGCCACCTATGACCTAGCATTGACAGCATCCTTCCACTTTCCTTGCCTGTTTTTTGAATTGCTTTCTCTACTCATCCTCAAAATAGAGATGCTGCTCACGTTGATATATAATGTTTTCACATTTCAGTTGCTTTACTGGCTGAAGGAACCTTCAGAAGTGACTCTAGCAATCCATTCCACTGTTTAATCACCCTGATAGTCAAAGTTCTTCCTTCTGTCATAGCATTTAGAAGCATCCTAAGTACTACTGAACAATGATCATTCTAAATGTCACCCTCCTGGGAGAGATTAGAACAATGATCCTTAAGGGGATATACGACTCTGAATGTGCCTAGAATGTACAAACACCTGTTTGGGACAGAGACTATGCTCCCTTGAACATCTGTTTTTGATAGGCCCAGGGAATAATAGTCCCTCTCAGAGCTTATTGGGATAAAATGTAGAAGCAATGGGATGGCTTTGTGGCTGCCTGCTGTCAAGGTTCTTAAGGAAGAAGCCTTTGAAAGGAAGGTGGAGGAAGGAAATTTCTGTTCGCTGGATAAAGTCAATGAGACTTCCTAATTAGTGCAGCTTTTAAGTGCTGTCTCTGAGCTCCTTTTTGCCAGTATGTGGCAAAGTAAATCTACATCCCTTCTCTGTTTGAACTCTCACTGCAAGTTTAGGCAAGCCAACTCCTCCTGTAGGAGTTGATACCCTTGCCAATGCCATCATCACCATCACTGCTATGCTTGCCCCCTCCATTCTATTCTCACCGTGATGAGGAAAGATCACAGTGATCTTTTAGAAGTGTAAATCACATCTAGTCACTCTCTCACTTAAAACCCCTCAAAAGCTTTTCATTTCACATAGAATAAAATATCAACTCCTCATATGACTTCTAAAGTCCAGCAGAATCTAGCCTTGTGCACCTCTTTGATTTCTCCTGGGACTCTAGTCTCTCATGCATATCAAGTTCCACAACACAGAATCTATTTCACTTCCTCCTCCATACAGACCTCTGCCTTTCCCTCAGTGTCTACACATGTGGCTTCCCCCGCCTGCAATGCTCTTGCCTGGGCTTTTCTCAAGTCTGCGTCCTTCGCAGTTTTCAGTTCTCAGTTAAAATGTCCCCTCCGTAGAAAGGCTTTCCCTGCCCACACTTGCTACAGACATTCTCTCCCATACTTATCACAACTGCAGTTGTTAGATATGTCTGTTCAATACTGAGCTTCCTTACATGAATATAAGTTCTATCCTCATCCATAGTCAAGGACTTGGCACATAACAGGCATTCAATAAATGCCCAATGTTGAATTATTTTTATAATAAATATTCAATATATGTACTTTTTGCATGAGTGAATGGGTAAGAAGTAGAGGGGAGTCCATGGACATTAAAAAAAAAAAGTAATCAAGCTGGGCACTGGTGGCTCACATCTGTAATCTTAGCTACTCAGGAGGCTGAGATCTGATGATCATGGTCAAAGCCAGCCTGGGCAGGAAAGTCCATGAGACTCTTATCTCCAATAAAACACTAGAAAACAGGAAGTGGCGCTGAGGCTCAAGTGGCGCTGAGGCTCGCCTTGAGCTGAAGAGCTGAGGTATAGCGCCCAGGCCCAGAGTTCAAGCCCCACGACGGACAAAAAAAAAAAAAAAGTAAATCAACTTTATCAACAACTTTGTGACCACCCATTTGATAATTTAGATGAAATAGGCTAATTCTTTAGAGAAAACAATATAATCTAGATAAACCTATATCTCTTAAATATGCTGAGTCCATTAAATATATTGACTTCATACTTGGTAACTTCTCAAAACGTAAAAGATCAGGCCCAGGATTCAGAGTAACAAATTTGATGAAACAGTTTAGGAAGAAGCGATTCCAATTATCTATAATCTGTTCTAAAAAACAGTAACACATTCTACAATGCAAGCATTACCCTAGTGTTAAGTCCAGACATTTTTTGTGCTGGGGGTTGAACCCAGGGCCTGGGCACTGTCTCTGAGCTAATTTTGATCAAAGCTAGTGCTCAACTACTTGAGCTGCAGCTCTATTTTGGTGTTTGTGGTAGTTTATTGGAGATAATAACTTCATGAACTTTCCTGCTCAGGTTGACTTCAACCTCAACCCTCAGATGTCAGCCTCTTGAGTAGCTCGAATTTCAGGAGTGAGCCACTGGCACACCCAGCCAAGTCAACACATTTTAAAAAGGAAATTGTATAGACTCATGAACAAAGATGCATAGGTCTTTACCAAAATATTAGCAAATCAAATCCAACAATATATAAAAAGATTGACATTCTGTAACAAAATGATATTTACTCATGATATAAAAGATTGATTCAATATTCAAAAGTCAATTAATACAGTGCATTGCATTTACATGTTAAAGAAATCATGACCATGTGAACACATTTGCAGAATAAGAATTAGATAAAATCGAATGCCTATCCTTCTGGAAGTCCTTAATAATGCAGTAAGACAAGAAAATAAAAGGGATGAAATGGAAGAATTATACCATCTTTGTTTGTAGATGACAAGTTTACATGGAAAATCTCAAAGAAACAATGAAAAACTGCCTAGAACTAATTAGCAATTATTATAACAGTATTGCAGGATGCGAAGATAATGTACAAAAATAACTCACTGTCCTATATCTGATAATGAACAACTGGAAAGTTACATTTAAAACACATTATTTATAATAGCACCCCCAAATAAAGTATCTTGGTATTAACCTTACAAAATATATGTAGACAAACCATAAAAACTGATTAAATAAATCAAACAATACTTAAATAAATGAAGAGATATACCATATTCATGTACAGAAAGACTATATATATATATATATATATATATATATATATATATATATATATATATATAATTTTTTTTTTTTTCCGGTCATGGGGCCTGAACTCTGGGCCTGGGCGCTGTCCCTCAGCTCTTCAGCTCAAGGCTAGCGCTCTACCACTTGAGCCACAGCGCCACTTCAGTTTATTTCTGCTTATGGTGCTGAGGAATCAAACCCAGGGCCTCATGCATGCAAGGCAAGCACTCTACTACTGAGCCACCTTCCAAGCCCCTGAAAGAATATTTTTGTGCTGGTCTTAGGACTTGAACTCAGGGCCTGGGCACTGTGTCTGAGCTTTATTGCTCAAGGTTACTACTCTACTGCTGAGTCACAGCTCCACTTCTGGATTTTTGTGGTTAATTAGACATGAGTCCAATGGACTTTCCTGCCAAGGCTGCCTTTGATCCTCAGATCTCATCTTGATGAGCAGCTAGAATTACAGGAAAGAGATACCAGCGCCTGCCTTAGAATATTTTTAAGATGCCAGTTTTTCCTGACTTGATGTAAATACTGAACTTAATCACAGCCAAAATCCCACAGTTATTTTATGGACATTGACAAAGTAATTGTAGAGTTTATAAGGAAAGGCCTAAGACCCCAAATAGTCAGTGCTGTTTAGAAGGAAGAGAAGAAGGAAGAGGAGGGTGTGGAAGAAAAAGAGGAGAAGGAAGAGAAAAACAACAAAGCAGAGGACTGACATTATCCAACTTTATAGCCCTTTACAATACTGTAATTAAGAAAGTCTGGTACTAGTGAAAAATAAACAGATAAAATTACAGCAAAAAAAGATAGATCCGCATAAATATAGTCAACTTATCTTTGACTAGTGCTGCAATAGCAGAACATCTATAAGCAAGCAAAAAAGTAAAGAGAGAAGAAAGCTAGGTACTGGCCTTATATGTTGCACAAAATTAATCAATTCAAAAATCTCAAGATCTAAAATATAAAATTTCTGAATATAATATAAAAAGAAAATAGGGAAATCTGGTAAATTCAGACTTGGTAATGACTCTGTAGAGTCATCATCCATGAAAAAAATATTAATTTGGATCAGTAAAATTATTTTTTCTGTAAAAAGAAATCTGATTTGTCACTGTGGGACTTCAATTCAGGGTCTTGCATTTGCTAAGAAGGCCTCAACACCCACCTCTTTTTGTACTTTTAGTTATTTTTCATCTAGTCTTGTGCATTTGCCAAAGACCAGCCTCAGATTTGATCCCTTGACCTGTGCCTGTGGTATAGCTGGAATTACAAACACGACCACCGTAAAGGACTAGTGCACAAACAAGCAAAGTACATAAAACTCAACAACAAAGAAACAACCACAGCCACGTGCCAGTGGCTAATACCTATAACCCTAGCTACTCAGGAGGCTGAGATCTGAAATAGCGATTGGAAGCCAACTCGGGCAGGAAAGTCCATGAGACTTTTATCTCCAATAAACTATTCAGAAAAAGTTAGAAGTGGCACTGTGGCTCAAGTGGTAGAGTGCTAACCTGGAGCAAAAATAAAACCTCAGGGGCAATGTACAAGCCCAGAGTTCAAGTACCAGGACAGGAAAAAAAAAAAAGAAGAAAACAAAAGAAAAAAAAAGTAACTACATTATTAGAATGGCTAAAATTCAAAGAACTGACATCATTAGCTGCTAGCAATGATGGGGAGCAACAGAACTCTTACCCATTGCTAATGAAAGACAGCCTGGCAGGGAAGTTTCCCACAAAACTAAATTTAGTCTTGCCACATGATCAGGCAATCATATTTATTTGTATTTTCCAAATGAGTTCAAAATAGGTCTACATAGAAACCTGAATACAAATGTTTGAAGCAATTTGGTTCATAACTGCCAAAACTAGGAAGCAACTAAGACATCCTCCAATAAGTGAATGGATAAACAAACACTTTTACATCCATACAATAAAAACAAATGAGCTCCAACAACATAAAAATAAAAGAACTTCCAAGCAATGGAAAAATGTAGAAGAAATTCAAGCTACTGCGGAAGCTGTGAAGTGGAGGACTGCAGTCGGAGGCCAGCCTAAGCAGAAAAATAACCAGCAAAATTCTGGACTGGAGGTGTGGCTGAAGTGGTACTGTGGCAGACATGAGCCAACTTGCTGAATGAGCATGGGGCACTGAGTTCAGACCTCAATAGTGCCACAAAATGGGAGCCAGTCTGAAAAGGTTATATACCAATGATTCTAAAATATCACATTCCAGAAATGACACTATAGAAAGAATAGAAATATCAGGAACTGGGAAGGAGAAATGAATAGGTGGAACTCAAGAGACCTTAAGGGCAGTTAAGCTATTCTGTGTGAAATTGTAATGGCAGATACATGACATTCCACATTTGTCAAAACCACAGAATCATGCAATACAAAAAGCAAATCCTACTGTATACTCTATACTTTGATTATTGGTTCATCAATTGCAACTAGCACACTAAACTGATTCAAGATGTAAATAATAGGGAACCTTGGAGGGAGGGAACATATGAAAACTCTTTTTCTGAAAATTTAAAACTGCTCTAAAATAGTTATTAATTTTAAGAAATTGAGAGGATATAAGAGAAACATATCTGGCAGGTACAAGCAAGGAGATGGACGCTCCTGGCATTGCGGGGGAGGTGGAAGTTGATGGTTAACCAAGCAGTCAGCTCTGCAGGAGCCATGACCCTAGTCCTCCTTCTACAGCTTGCAGCCTACAGCCTGCTCCAGCTCTGCCAAGGCTCTGAGCTCCACTTGTACTTAAGGCTGAGTTCCCCTGCAACAATGCTAGACAAGTGTAGGAGCACTCTGCCCCCACAACTTCTCCTCTGCCTCCCACTAAAGCCACATCCCTCTGTGATCTAGCAGTTGATCCCATTTATTGAAGGAAGTTTCCAAGTAATTTCACTTTTAGAAACTGCTATGGCTTGATTGCTTGTGTCACCTCCAAAATGCAAGTGGGAACATAAAACCCAATGTGACAGTAGTAAGAGGTGGACATTTAAGAGATGAGTAATCTATGATCTACATTATGAATGGCATTAGAGACCTTATAAAGGGAATGGAAGGGACTAGCTAAGGCTTTTTCACCCTTCTGCCTTCCAACCTGGGAGGATACAACATTCAAGGCACCATTTGGGAAGAAGAATCTGAACAGGCCTTCACCAGCCACTAACCTTACAAGTACCTTATTCTCTCACTTGACAGACTTCATAAATAAGGACAGTACATTTATGTTATATCCATGTGTGTGTATTTGTGTGTATACATGTATTTACATATATGTATATTTATATCCTATGCAGTATATATGTATATATATGCATGCTAAGGATTAGAGCTAGGGCTTAAGCATGTACACACTTCACTCCTAATAGGCTATTTAGATAATTCATTGTCAATTGATTGGTTGAGATAGGTCTTGTTTTGCTGTGCCAAGGATGACCTCAACTTTTAGGCTCAAGTAATTACTCCTACCTCAGTTTCCTGAATAGCTAAGAGTATGAACGCTTGCCATCATACACAGTTTATGTTCTGGTATTTTGTTCTAGCAACACAGATTGAACTAAGAGCACCACTGTAAACAAGTGAGGGAGAAAGATCTGAAAAAGTAAATGAGGGGTGAAGGAGAGGGAGGAAGGAAAGAAGAAAAGATGGAAGCAAGGAAGATTCAGCAAGTAGGAAGAAAAGAACTGATGAAAAATTACAGTTCATTTGACAACTAACTTTGGCCCAGTATGTCCATTCCATCAAGGTGTAGTCTGTTTTCATTTCTGTTGCTTCATATACCCTCTGTTTCAGTGGCAAAGATATGGCAAATGTTATTTGTACAACAGATTTAGCAATTGGTGCTATATGTTCTTTGTATCAGAGAATCTGTAATCACCTGGACAGTTTTGGAGTCACATGTGAGGAAGAAGTCTGACTCATAGAATAATTTCAAGCACTAATGAGGGGTGTAGCTAATAAGAGAATTTTCCCTAAGCTTTGAGCCATAGAAAAGTAGGAACATTGGAAGTATTAACTTCAAGGATTTCTATTATTGTGTTTAATTATCATAGTTCTGATAGATGGTTAAAGAGAGAGAAGTTGAATAGGCCAAATAGAAAGCATACAGACTTTTTTACTTCTGGCTCCACAGCCTTCCAGGAGTTGGCGTAGTTTTCATTGAGAGTCGCCATTGTAGCTGAGTAATGGCAAGGGTTAACTGGCCATTGATTGTTCCTTATACTCTTTAACAGACACATTTTCTTAATATTAAGTATAAAGAAAAACATCTTCAGAAAACATCACACTGGACTGGGAGGGATGAGTGAGAATGTTGAAAGGAGTGACATTGATCAAGATGCTTTCTATTCATAAACTGCTATATTGAATGAAAACTCCTTTGTACAACTACTTAATGATAACAACAAGAAAACATGTTGAATAAAACTTCTCTTGGCAAAATGGATTGAGGATGTTGCCCTAGCCCCCTTTCCCTTCCAATTAGAATATTCCTTCCCACCACTAAGTCTAATTGCCCTATTCCCTAAAGGACTTGGTATATAACTCATTCTGCTTCCTTATCTGGAAATGAAAAGACTGGAATAACTGGTATTGAGGAGGGCTACTGACACGGTGCCAACTGCACAGTTTACTTTGATAGTGCAGGAACTTGAGGTCTAAACTGACTGGATGATGACAGAGCTAACTAGTCTTCTAGCCCAAGCTGCCCCTCCTTTTACAGTGTCTCTCAAATATAGAGGCCAATTTGCTCTCAGTACATAGCAACTCATGCTTATACTATAACAAATATCAAATTCTCACGTATTCATTTTCTTATTAGAAAATCTTGAAGGCAGGCTAGGCATTTTTTCTCCTCCATCTTTATTTGTTGGCCTATGTGCCTTCCTACCCCCATCTACCCACATACAATTTATCTGGTTCCTATAGCAAATTATTTGAAAGCTTGCTTGCTTGCTTCTATCCCTTCTCTATTAAAATCTAACTCTGAAGGAAAAGATTGGGGTGTCAGTGCGGTTGACCAGGAAAATCACCAACAATTACCCATTTCCCAACTAGTCTCTTCTTTGGCCTCAGGAAGTTCTCTACCTCATTAAGAGGTGATAGGGATGAAAGGGTTGAAATGAACTGATATCTAAAGTCATCTGTATCTAGCTTCCTATGAAAACATCCTAGTTGCCCTTAGTAACCAGGTATGCATAAATGTATGAATGCATCTAACCCTTTCTAAAAAGTATCTATACAGATTTTCAGCCAACTCCTGAGGATAATGAATTCCATACATTGGTTTCCGGTTGCATAAAATCATATTGATTTGTGTTTTTTAACATACCTCTTTCAAAGTCTCAAGTGGGCTCTCATAGAGTCTCTTGGATTTCGTGACCACATCTGTAATCACTATCTCTATGGAGCTCTTTCTGCTCTACTCTGTCTTCCTGCATAGAGAATTCTGAGGCAGGCATCCTTTGTGCCAGGGGAGAACTGAACAAATACTGAACAAGCCCAGTATTTGGTCCACTGTCTTGACCACCATGGTACAAGGTGGTGTGGCTTTTAAAGCATTCTCTGTAGCATAGTATTTCTCAGCCTTTTGCAGGAAACTTGCAGGATGCCCCTTCTCAACTTTGGCCCTCTCAGCCAGTGCTGAAGTAGGGTTTGAAAAGTAGAAAACACACTCCAAATGACATAGACACATCTTAGAAGGGTCTGTGGTTGCACTGAAAGAGCTTACAACTCTTTTTTTATTGTGGAAATACTGTACAGAGGGGTTACAATTACATGGGCAAGATAATGAGTACATTTCTTATCAAGCATTTTTGCCCCTCCTTTGTTTCCCCTTCCCATCCCCCCAGCTAATATTTTCTCCCACAATCCTAGAAAACCCTAGAGCTCAGAGGATAGCAACAAGACACCCCCTGCATCTGTAATAGATTACTCATTAGAGTATTCACAGTGGAAAAACTTTTTACAAAGAAAAATAGTCCTCTAGAGGAAACAGAATGAGGCTGGTATACAGAGAATTTATACCTGGTGTTGGGCAACACTATTCGATGGCTAGATGGCTCCCTATTACTTCCCAATTTCCATCTTTCTTATAGGAAAGCATGAGGATAAATGATACAGCAAAAATAAATAGCTATTTATAGTCTCTACCTCCTTCTAAACAGGATGACTACTAGTACATGGAAGAAAGGTTCTTAATTCTGCAGAGGGCTTGATGGATTAACTTGCTAGATGCTCTAGTAGAGGGAGAAGAAAATGCAGAAGGGAAAAAACCCACAATCTAGGGTGGAGGATGGTAAAATGAGCAGAGAACAGAAGAGGGGAAGAAGAATGTAAGGGGACTGATAGAAAGCTGAAGTGCTGTTTGCTGTGAACCCCTCCCTGGTATCTTCCCAATGCACATCAATAAAATCTATGCAGACTTGCTGAGTACTGCATATAAACCAATGTCTTTTGGAAATCAAAGAAGGAAGGAAGTAGCTGTGGGGCGTAGATCAGTGGTACCACACTTGCCTAGCATGTTCAAGGCCCTGGGTTCCATTCCCAACATTGATTTTAAAAACAGAAAGAAAAAGAAAGAAGATTGGTAACCCCAGAGAAAGAAAAACAGCACCCGCAGCTGCAAAACATAAAAAAAAAAAAAAAAAAAACAGAACAACAGAAAAAAAACAAAAAAAACCAGAAGCAGAGTAGGAAAAAGAGGAAAGGAAACCTTTGAGAATGGCAGACAACTCCTTTCTGTCACAATGAGCTTTCCCTTGTGGCCTTCAGGGTGGCTTCCTGCCAGGAAGTCATGTCAGGCCCATCAGCCTGGTCAGATTTCACTAACTTGAAATCTCTAGGAAGAGAATCTGGGGTCTCATTTCACTTTCTTCCAGAAGCATCCTCACACACACATACGGAGATCTGTTTAAAGAGAAATGAAGAAGCATCAGGCAGAATATAGTGTAGCTCACTTCCTTTCACACAAAGGTGCACACTGACCTTTACTTACTTCACCAAGGGAAGCTACTCAAAAGAATTGGTCATAATGAAATGAAATAAAATAAAAATCTGTAGGCTGAGGTGACAAGCAGATTTGGCTGCAATGATGTTTTAATGCTACTTCACAGGTCCCAACCCACATAGTTTTTAAGTTTTGGTGTGTGTGTGTGTGTGTGTGTGTGTGTGTGTGTGTGTGTGTGTGTGTGTGTGTGTGTGTGTGTGTGTGTGTGTGTGTGTGTGTGTGTGTGCGTGTGTGTGTGTCTGTGTGTGTGCGTGTGGGCATGTACACACACATACACACACCAGAGATCAGGTTTATTATCTCATCTATATGTTAACAAGTGCTTCACCCCTGAGCTACATTCCCAACCCACTTTTCAAATTTGGAGACTTCTCCCTTGCAACCATCTTTGCATCTACTCAGTTGGCTAATGCAGGGGAGCAACAGGATAAATGGATCAGTATTCATGTGGAGCCCCTGTAACAAACAGGCCTCTGAGTGCTTAAGACCTGGGCCCAATGGTCTGCTCGTCTCTCCTTTCCTGCATGCTGTGAATCAGATGCACTAATGGCATTCTTCTTGCCATGCTTGAGACTCTAAAAGAGTCACAGTGAGGCCACCCTTATTACAGAAATCAAAGGACATCCTTGAATAGAAAGGGTACAGAAACAGCTCCAGCTCTCTCTCTCTCCTCTCCCATCTTCCACTCTCCATTTGACTCTCCATTTCCACAGGCTTCCCCTAGAATCCTGAATAGAGGTGGGTACTGCAACCCCACACATCTAAACTCTGACAATCCACTGCTTTCCTATCTAAGCTGTCCAGTTGTGGACAAATCCCTCAGTTCAGCAGAGATAAGTTTGGAATTAGAAGTTGTATGCAAATGCATAGAAATGGACAGGCATCTTCAGCCGAATCCACAAAAATCTATTCAAACTTATAGCCACCCCCTCTCCTGCCCCATTCCTTTTCTTTATTGAAATCTTACTTTGTGCAAAGGGTAAATGCTGGACCAATTCCGATTTTTAGCCCCAAAGCCTTAGTTCATGCAGCAGTCATAGCATGGGGAAGAGAGAACATCCACAAAGGAAAGGTAACAATGTACACAGATATGATCTTTAATCAAATATATCAACTGCCACCATAAGTGAGTCATAGGACCTTATGATATTAATGGCACCAGTTGAATTGGGAAATATTTTTCACTTTGACAGCTAAGGGCTCAGCTGACTTAAATGGTTTGGTGCTGTCCCCCATCCATTTGTACAGTCTTATTTGTCCTTGGATTGACTGATGATGGCCATCATGGGGCTCCTTGGTTAATTTTTGGTATTGAGCTTTACTTCTGTGGCAGGAGGCTTAATCTTGTCAGATATAATTTGTTTTGGCTTTTGAAGCAGCCATACTCTTCTCCTCTGGGAATTATGAGTTGCTCCAAAAATGGAAGCTTCAAAGAAAGCTCTTATTGGATCTGGACCTGGGCCACCCCTGGAACTATTTGTTTATCTGGTCTATCATTCTGCTTACCACCACCTACACAGACAAGAACTATCATCACCTGGGAATGAAATCACAGGCCCTTTGCAAAGTACCAGAGCCTATTTTTTTTTAGTTTTTTTTTTTTTTATTGTAAGAATACCGTACAGAGGAGTTACAATTACATGGTTAAGATAACGAGCACATTTCTTTTTTTTTATTGTGAAAACACTGTACAGAGGGGTTACAATTACATGGGCAAGATAGTGAGTACATTTCTTATCAAGCATTGTAGCCTCCTCCTTTGTTTACCCTTCCCATCCTCCCTCCCTGCCCACCCAATCCTCCCCCCCCCAAGTTGTAAAGTTCATTTTTGACATGACAACTTGTACTTCTCATTGTTGCAACAGGTCCACCTGTATCCTTATTTAAATGACTTGTTTTTCCCCTTTCCCTCCACAAATTATACCGACATCAAATATAGTGAAAGCATGGGTTATACTGTGGGGGAGGGACATACAAAGCAACAAAGAAATAATCTTATAATTGCGTTAGAAACAAATGCATGAAAGAAAAAAACATTTAAAATACATATCTTAGGGTTCATTCTCCTAATATCACCTTATCTGACCTTTTCTGCTTGACTCATACATATACTAGATATTGCAAATAAGGGAAATAATGGGCAGAGCCTATTTTTTGAACACTGATATCTACTGATGATTGCAATATTCAAGCATATACACAAATGCATAAATGTTTTTTGCCTATGAAAAATGGCTAACCAAGAGCTCTGGGCACATATAGACCTAAAGAAGGATTGATTGTAATCTGCCTCTGGGGATTTTTTTTAATGTTTCTTGCAGAGCTGTCACCCAATTTTAGAATGTAAGCAACCCACCATTATTGTGGAAAAGGAGATGCCAAAGTATGTCTTTTCATTGTATCTCTTGGGAAACTTAGAGACAGATGTATCTCAAAAATCCACCTTAAATTTCTCATTGTGAATTACATAATGGCTTAACTGGCCACCAGGGAAGACATTTGAAGGAAAATGGATGGAACTGGAAATTATATAAATAAGTAGAAATTTGCTGTGACATGGAACTGGGTTCAAATCAAGAGAATAACGTGTCTGTCTTATTTGACTTACATAACTTCTTGGAGTCTCCATTTTCCCAATTGAGAAGTAGTAGTCATATTTGTTGCTGGTGGGAGTGTCAAGTAGGCAGCTCAGTTAAATATTTTGCATACTTATTCATTCATTGTGAGAGTTTAACTGAGAATGGTTGCTATTGGTTTCAGAGTTCCAGGAACTTAAATTTTAATCCCTGTTTCTATAATGCTGGAGTATGACTCCTTGGACCTCAACAGTCCCAATATAAACTGATATTTCTCACTATGGAAACACAGTACCTGACCATGGGGGTCAGCTTTTGAAAATAGATCTGGAGATATATAAATAGATAGATAGATATGAATATGAATGATAGACAATGATAGATATAGGTATAGATGTGAACAGTGTAGTCCTGTTTTAAATATTTTTTTTGTCGGTCATGGGGTTTGAACTCTAGGCCTGTGTGCTGTCCCTCAGCTTTTCATCTCAAAGCTAGTGCTCTACCACTTGAGACACAGCACCACTTTCAGTTTTCTGAATGGTTTATTGGAGATAAGATTCTCATGGCCTTTCCTGCCCAGGCTGGCTTGGAACCGTAATCCTTAGATCTCAGCCTCCTGACTAGCTAGGGTTACAGGTGTGAGCCACCAGCGACTGGCTCTGTTTTAAATTTTATATTAGCACAAATTAATTATGCAAAAGGGCTTCATTGAGATATCTACAATAAGCATATGATGTATTTTAATCAATTTTACCTCTTTTTCTTAATTCCCTTTAAATCTTACAGGCTCCTTTAAAACAATTCTGATGGGCTTCATTGTGCTATTTTCATATATAAATACACATATATATGATGTATTTCTATAATATTCTCACCTGTCACTCTCTTCTTTCTCCTTTCCCCACCTGCTGGCTCTACCATGACATTTACAAGCATGGCATTATTTTTGACATCTAGATTCCATATCTAGATCTAAAAACATGTTGAAAACATCTAAATCTAAAAACATGTTATACTTGTCTTCCTGAGCTTGGTTTGTCTGGATTAACACAATGCTCTTTAGTTCCATACAGTTTCCTGCAAATGGCATACTTTCATTCTTCCTTATGACTGAACAATTGTATATATGTACCATGTTTTCTTTATGTAGTCTTCAACTGCTGGGCCCCTAGGTTGGTTCCATCTCTTGGCACTAGATAGTATAGATCTTAAAGATTCAGTCACATTATAAACTTGTTGAAATGCAGATTCATGGACTCTAGCTCAACTTAATGGAATAAGAGTCTATCAAATAAGGCCTAGGAAACTGTCTCCTTTTTTTTCCTATGGTAGGGATAAAACTCAGGGCCTTACATACACTCTCCAAGCACTCTACCACTAAGCTACAACTCAGCCTGCAAGTTATCATTTAACAAGCAAATTAAAGTCTGAGAACCACCCTTCTCTAGAAAGGTCCAATAAGCAGAGGCCTGCACAATAATAGGATTTTTTTCAAAGCAACAATTTGGGTTCTCTGAAGCTATTTATTTGATTCCATTACTTTTCTCCTAACTCTTTCATGCTTAAGATCTTTTTGCTGATCTCTTATTTGACGCAATTATGCCGGGGGTTCTGATAAGTATCCCAGATAGTCCAACTTCTCATTAGCCTCCACAACCACCATTCCCACCTCTCAGAGGCCATGTCTTCACAAGGGATTTCTGACCTGGTCACAGAGGGTATTGGAGTTGCTCCTGGAGAAAGAAAAAGGTCTCTCTAGTATGGACATTAAATGGAAGTGAGAGGAGTCTAATATGCACTAACCCATAATTCCATATAAATTATCACTTCACACACACACACACACACACACACACACACACACACACACACACAGAGTAGCTATCTTCTTCTGAGTAAAACTGAATAGGTTGTTTGTAACTCTGGGCAATTTTGTACATAATCAGGTACAATCCTTTTAAAGAGTTCAACCTGTCTCCTGCCATTCTGTAAATGAATAGACCAATTTGACTAAACTAGAAATGGCTAGATCTGGGATTACTTTTTTCTTGTTCCATAAAAGTTACAGGAATTGTCAAGGATTTTGTTGTTTACACACAGAGTATATTGTTTATAGGATATTGTCTAGAAACAGCCTTGATATATTTTTGACAACTGGCATATGTAAATGTGTATATGTATTTATGTGTGTATATATTCATTTGTGCACATTTCTTTAAGAATACTCATATTGGGGGGGCTGGAAAGGTGGCTCAGTGGTGGAGTGCTTGCCTTGCATGCATGAGGCCCTGGGTTCGATTCTTCAGCACCACATAAGCAGAAAAAGCCGGAAGTGGAGCTATGACTCTAGTGGTAGAGTGCTAGCCTTGAGCTGAAGAGCCAAGGGACAGTGCCCAGGCCCAGAGTTCAGGCCTCACAACCAACAACAACAACAACAAAAGAATACTCATATTAGGGGCTGGGAATGTGGATTCGTGGTAGAGTGCTTGCCTAGCATGCATGAAACCCTGGTTTCAATTCCTCAGTACCACATAAACAGAAAAAATGGAAGTGGCGCTGTGGCTAAAGTGGTAGAGTGCTAGCCTTGAGTAAAAGAAACTCAAGGGCAGTGCCCAGGCCCTGAGTTTAAGCCCCAAGACTTGCAAAAAAAGAATATTCATATTGAACATAGGATGTGGTAGAATATACCTACAACTTAGGTACATGGGAGGCAGAGGTAGGAGGACCAGAGTCTGAAGCTGGCCCAGGCAAAAATGCAAGCCTCGAGCTGGTGTTGGTGGCTCATGCTTATAATCCTAGCTACTCAGGAGGCTGAGATCTGAGGATGGTGGTTTGAATCCAGCCCAGGCTAGAAAGCCTGTCATACTCTTATCTCCAAGTAACTACCCAAAGAGCCAGAAGTTGACCTATGGCTCAAGTGGTAGAGTGCTAACTTTGAGTGAAAAAGCTCAGGGATAGTATCCAGTCCCTAAGTTCAAGCTCCAGGACTAGCACACAAAAATGCAAGACTTTATCTGAAAAAGAAACTGAACATAAAAGGATTGGTACATGGCTCAAGTTGTAGAGCTCAAGGCTCTGAGGTCAATCCCCAGTTCTTCCCCCTCTGAAAAAGAGTATTCATATTGACCAAGACATGGTAGGTAGCGCATGCTTGTAATCTAAGCACTTAGAAGCCAGAGACAGAGGATTAGTATTCCAAGAGAGCCTGGGCTACCCAGCAAGAGCCTGTAAAAAAAGTTTCATGGGCTGGGAATGTGGCTTAGTGGTAGACTGCTTACCTAGCATGCATGAAGCCCTGGATTCAATTCCTCAGTACCAAATAACAGAAAAAGCTGGAAGTGGTGCTGTAGCTCAAGTGGTAGAGTGCTAGCCTTGAGCAAAAGAAGCACAGGGACAGTGCCCAGACATGAGTTCAAGCCCCAGGACTGGCACAAAAAATTCATATTACACTGTAAGAGGTTTTTTTTCTTTTACTTTTTTGTCGGTTGTGGGGCTTGAAATCTGGGCCTGGGTGCTGTTCCTCAGATCTTCAGCTCAAGGCTTACCACTCTACCCACTTGAGCCACAGCGCCACTTCCAGTTTTCTGGTGGGTAATTGGAGATAAGAGTCTCATGGACTTTCCTGAACGGGCTGGCTTGAACTGTGATGCTCAGATCTCAGCCTCCTTAGTAGCTAGGATTATAGACATGAGCCACTAGCACCTGATTTTTTTTTCTTTTTATGTACTATTTTAAGCCATGGAAACTGAAAATTAAACAGCTATCTTAAAATTATGAGCTACTAGACCCATGGAGAACATTGAGTCAGAAGGTAGGAAAAGTGGAACCCCTAAGTTTGGGACAAATATACCACAACTTGGGGAGACCTCAGGGGCTCAAAGAAGCAAGTTAATCCATTTGCCTATATGGTTGTTTTTATACTTACTAAAATGCAAATACTCCTAGACTTTTATGCTATCAATCATTCTTATCTCAGAATGAATATAGAAAACCATTATGCCAACAAGTTGTTTTTTGAGATTTGTGCCAAGCACAAGGTAAAGGGGGAAGCTAGAAATTCAACTGGAAGAAGGATTTAAAAAGAACCCCAGAGGTCTGGGAAGGTGGCTCAGTGGTAGAGTGCTTGCCTTGCATGCATGAGGCCCTGGGTTCAATTCCTCAGCACCACATAAGCAGAAAAAGCCAGAAGCGGTGCTGTGGCTCAAGTGGTAGAGTGCTAACCTTGAGCTGAAGAGCTGACGGACAGCGCCCAGGTTCAGAGTATAAGCCCCACGACAAAAAAAAAAGAACCCCAGAAAGGAGTCAAAATAAGGAAAAAGATGTCACTGCATTCCTAGGTTCTTTCCTGCCTCAAATCCACATCCAATGCTCCATTTAACAAATATTTTTTGAATGCCTATCAATTGTAAGACCCTAGATACTAAATAGTAGGTATGGAAGAAAGAACGTGAGAAAGCAGATGAAAATCTGTGCTCTCAGATTTTACCTGACAGTGTGGAATTTGGCAGATAGATAGATAGATAGATAGATAGATAGATAGATAGATAGATAGATAGATAGATAGATAGATAGATAGAAGATTCTAGATAGGTGGATAAATGATTAATAGATTAGATTAGACTGTTATCAACCATATGGAAAAACAAAGCAAAATGTGGGGAGATGTCAGAAGTTGCAATTTTAAGTGGAGGAAGGGCAAAGGAGTTCTCTTTGAGAATATGGCAATAGAAGGAAGTCTCAAAAGAGATGAGGAAGTGAGTTATAGGAAAACTGCAGGAAAAGTTCAAAAGCAGAGAAAGAGAGCCAGGGTGAAGGTCCTGAGGTGAGTGTCAGCCTGATAGGTACACAGAAGAGAATGGATGGTCACTGAAACAGTGAGCAAATCTTGGAGAAGATGACATTAGAGAAATAATGAAAGGGCAGTGTCAGATCATGAGGACCTTGTGAGGCCATTAGAAGACCTTAGGCTTTTACTCAAAGGGAGGTGGAACATCATTGGAAGATGGTGAACACTGACAGGATCTGAATATATCACACCATTTCTTTAAATTATAAATGTTGCCTATGTACATGATTCAAACATCTAACGCTGCACAAAAGTATGAAATGAATAGCAAATTTCTCCTTCCATTTATCCCCACTAGGCTCTTTCTTCAAAGATAAACAGTTTTCTGTATCTTAACCTTCAAAGAAAAAAATGTGCATATATGGAGAGAGAAAGGAGAAAAGGGCATATTTCCTTTTCATTTAAAAAATGCAGTCATACTTTACTTCATAATTTAGAGATATATCTAAAATGGTCCAAATATACTCTCATCTATTTCTTTTTAATGGCTCTATAACACTGTAAAAGTATATCATAATTTATTAAATTTCTTATCTACAAATATTTACATTGTTTTTAAGGGTTTTTGCTATTATGAGAAACACTACAATGCCTACATAAAGGCCCTTTAAGCACAGTAATAATAATAACACTTTTTATTGAGTGCTACATACTGTGCTAGGCCCGTTACAAGTCTTATCTCATTTTATCTGTATTAGGTAATAATATTTTTTTTCATTTTCACAGATAAGGAAATGGAGGCTTAATGATGTGAATGTGATTCCCTAGTGCACAAAGATGTTGTAGAGGCAGAACTAGAATGTAGGCAGCCTCATTCCAAAGCTGGGGCTCTTAACCACTGTACAGTAGAAATAGAATGCAAAGTGAGAGGGTGTGTCCATTAAAACTGCCTATTCCCAGACATAAGTGTAACATCATGGCAGGACATACAAAATGGTCAGTAAAAGATTTTGGTAGACAATGAGAAGCATGTATCTGCCCCATGTACCAATGAGGCCCACAGGCCAGAGATTGCCACCCAGCCAAGCCCTTATCAACACTGGATATTATCAAAAGTATGTGAGAACAATTGGTGGATGAAGTAGTATCATGCTGTCTTGCTTTATGCTCTTTTGTTTACAAGCAAGGTTGAACATCTTTTAATATGTGTATTTGCCACTTACATTTCTTTTTCCCTGAGATGCATATCCATATTATTTGCTCATTTGTCTTTGGTTTGTTGACATTTTTCTTGCTATTTTGTTTGAGATCTTTGCAAATTAAGGAAATTAGTTCTTTGTCATAGGAGTTGCAAAGGCCTTAGTTCCAGGTTGTTGTTTGTCTTTTGACTTTGTTATTGTATTGTTTTGCTATGGAATTTAAAATTTTTATGTAGCCACATTTACCAGTTTTTTTTTATGGTTCTGAATTTGTGGGATACTTAGAAAAGCATTCCCCTTTCCAATATTGTATTTTTTAAATTCTCCCATATTTTCTTTTAGTATTTTTAAAAAATTATTTTTAAATAGTTGTAAATAGGGTTTCAATTTAACATGTCAGATTTTGAGTACAATGCATCTTGATCAGTGTCCTCTCTCATCATTCTCTCCCATCTTTCCCAACCCCTTTTATTTAGTTTCATTTTCACATATGTACATTGAATATTCTGATTATATTCACATATCCTTTTCGTTTTTCACATTATGTGTTTGATTCATATGTGATTACTTTGGTATAAAAAGTAAGTTAGGGAATTCATCTAGCCTGTGGTCCAAATACAGTTTTGGAGTAATTCATCTGTTCCCTGGTGATTTGACGTGCCAACTATAAAATATACTAGTCTCTTACTTGTATCTAGAACTGTTAATAAACATAGATCTATTTTTCTATAACTCAACTATTTTAACATAGCATTATAACATTTTAATATCTGACAGGACTTATTCATCTTCAGTGCCAATTTTCAGGTTTTTCGCTTATTCTTTTCCTCTTGGGTTTCAGCTTCCTCCTTTGCCTTTTCTCCTCCACTAGGAAGAGCAGCTGTTCTTCTAGCTTATCCATACCATCTGCATTTTGTTCGTTTGTTCAACAAATATTTACTGAGTATAGCCGATTGACAGATACTATTAGAGACTAACGCTATAATGTTGAATAAGGACATAGCCCTTGCTCTCTTGAAAATTACTGAGAAGTAGAGATAAGTCAGGTAGCAGTTCTAATGAAATGTAGTTAGTGTGTTGACTGAGCAATACATAAGTATTAGAGACCTTGGCTAAAAAGTAACTAAGAGCTGAGTTGAAAAGAAGATAGAGATCAGGAAAGATCTGCAAGAGGTGATTGAGCTGACCCTTGATGGACTAGTAGAAGCAAACTAAATGAAGGAAAGAAAAATGGAAAGATGTACTAATGAAAGCAAAGCTCTTGTGCAGACGATTTAAAAACATGATAAGCCTGACAAATCACAAGGAGTCCTTAGATATGGCTAGTATATAAGGTGTGGAGGATCTGTTGGAGTAGAGTGAGAGATGGGGCTTTTGGCTGAAGATACAAGAGCTGGGTCATGTGTGCTGGGTCTTACATGCTATGCTAAGTAGACTAGATTCTACCCTGTCAGAAATAGAGAACTCTATTGATGTGTATTAAGTAAAGGAGTGGCATAACCACATTTACTTTATTTTGGGGAAGTATTTGGGTTTGAATTCAGAGCTTTGTGCTTGTTAGGCAAGCGTTCTATCACTTGAGCCCTGCCCCTAGCCCCACACTCTCATTTTATAATGATCACTCTGGCTGCTGAGTAGAAACTGTGTAGGGGAAGAAAAGCAAAACTGAGAACACAGAGATGAGTTAGGAGGTTTATATAGTAAAGTAACCCAGGTGAGAAATGGTGGTTGTCTGAGCTACAGTAATGACTATGGAAGTGAAGAGAAATACATAGCTTTGGGAGATGTGAAGATGTTAGTATCAACATGACTTAATGATTAGCTGGACTTGAGTGGTGAAAGGGAGATGAAAAGAATGCCTTCCAGTGTACATAGTGATTGTCAGAAACTGGGTGAGGGGACAGGAAAGAGATGGAGGTTGGATGATAGATATTCAAACACAGACAGAAGGGGGCTGGGAAGGTGGCTCAGTGGTAGAGCACTTGCCTTGCATGCCTGAGGCCCTGGGTTCGATTCCTCAGCACCACATAAGTAAAAAGCCAGGAGTGGTGCTGTGGCTCAAGTGGTAGAGCCCTAGGCTTGAGCTGAAGAGCTGAGGGACAGTGCCCAGGCCCAGAGTTCAGCCCCCACAACCGGACCCCCCCCAAAAAAAAAGAAAAAAGAAAAAAAAAGGATTACTCAAACACAGACAGAAGGAATAAGTTTTAGTGCTCTATATCATAATGGAAGGGACTATAGTTCACAATGACCTACTGCATTTTATAAATAACTAGAAGATATGAAGTTGAAGTCTCCATACACAAAATAATGATAAGGAGATGGAAACATTAATTACCCTGATTGGATAAGTATATATCACATACATGTTTTAAAATATTATACTATATTCCATAAATATTTACAAATTGTGTTAGTCAAATGTTAAAAAAATTAAGGCTAGGCGAGAATAATGAAAGCAGTAACATCAATCAAATGCTTTGTACATATAAACTGATTTGTTGAATGGTATCTTCTTTGTACATCTACTTAAAGATAATAAAAATGTATTGATGACTCCAAGAGAGGCAGGGGTATCGGAATGGGGGAGAATGATGGAAGGGGCGACTCAAATCAAGGTGCACTTTACATATAGATGGACATGCTAAGTTGGAATCCCTTTGAACAAACATTTGAAGATTTAAAAAATTTAAATTGAATTACCTTTAAAAAATTTAAGGCAATGGAAATGTTAGCTACTCTGACATCTATAAATATCACATAATCACCCATAAATATGTACAACTTGATGATGTTGATGATGATGATAATGATGATGATGATGATGATGATGATGATGATGATGATGATGATGATGATGATGATGATGATAAATGCCTACCGGGTTTACTGAGAATGGGCTTGGGAAGAAGGTGAAATGATAGTGTGTGTGATAGTTACTTCCTTCACCAGAATGATCTATCTTGTGTCCTGGGCCCTCAAGTGCTGTCTTCCCTTTCTAATTTACATGAGGGTATCACATGCTAGTTATTGCATTACACAGAGAGCATTTTCATTTGGCAGCAACTTTTAAGGTTTGCATCTATATTTGCATCTATAAAAAATGATCCTAATAATGGGAGCTTCTGGCAGGCCAACTAGGGAAGAGACTTTAGTGGAAGGGTTTCAAATTATATCACCCTCTTTAGCCTGTTCCGCAAAGCAGGCTATAGTCCTGTGTACTTCTAAATGAAAAGGTAGCATCAGTGTAAGGGGAATAGAGGAGAAATGTGGACCTTAAAGTGGTCAGAGGCTGACCCAGATGTCTGCAGAAACAGGTCACATGCCTAACTGGAACAGTCTGTCTGCCCTGGTCTAGTCTCCCACATGTCAGGCTCCCTCTCCCCTCAAAAGTAATGTGACCTAGGGTCTGGAACAAATACTCCTGGGAGACAGAGAATTATTAGATGAGCCCATCACTTGGCCCTTGAAACCAGGCACACAGCATTTACTGAAGAATGAAAACTGGCATTCTGGATTCCAGCAGAGTGGGGAGAGCTGGCTGACATCAGAGAAGAGGGATTCATGTTGTCATAGCAACCATAAGAGTTATACTGTATTGTTTATACCCAGAATTTAAGAGATTATCCTTGGGCTAAGAGAGAGAGAGAGAGAGAAAGAGAGAAAGAGAGAAACAGACAGACAAAGACATAGAGACACAAAGCAGAGACACAGAGAAAGTGTCATGCCTTCTACTTCAACATCACCATCTTAGAACACCTGTCATCCTCCTATGAGGAATTTTTCATTGTTCATTTGTTATGTCACTTGGGTATTTATTGATTTACTAATCTGCCTTCCTCCATTTTTTTTCTTTCTTCCCTTCCTTTCCTGCATCTAACCAGCACATCCAGAAGGGGCCATTTGTCTTCTCACAGATGGTACCAGTAAATCAAACTTCTGGCTGGTAGAAACTAGGGCCCTGGAAATCCTCCCAACCTGGGAGGTGTCCTTCCCACATCTTAGAGCTGCTTCTTCTCTGCCCTGAGAGAGCCTGGAGAAGGAAGAGCCCCCTAGAAAAAGATTTTCAATCCAAAATGGTAACAGAAAAGCAAGCACTTATGGAACCACAGAGGTCATTTTCCAAACCCATGTCTGCATTGTATTGCTGACCTTAACTTCTTCATGAGCTGGTGTAGTTTCAGTCTGTGGTGACTAGGCAGGCAGATAACTTCCCTAAAGGTGTCAGAGCAGTGCAGAAGATTTGCAAAATGAGGAAAGCCCTTCGGTGAACCTTACACAAGTAGGCAAGTAATTCTTCATCTCTGTGTTTCTTCCCATGTCTCAGGATAGTAAACTGAAAAGAGAAAGTACACCAAGTCAGTTTGAGATAAAAAGAATCAAAGAAGGCTCTGGAAACAACATAGTGCTTATTAATTTCCTGGATCTAGTTAACCCCCTCCTCCTGTCCATAACACTAACATTGCCTGGCCTTTTAATCCCCAAACCTAATTGGCATCCTGTTTATTGAGCTTTAAAAAGTCTTTTCTTTCTTTCTCCTTCCTGGCTCAGTAACTCTCACTTTGGAAATCTCTGGAGATTTTAATTTCCCGAAGAGCCTCCTGTCATCTCTTACAGTAAGTCTTTTCATTTCACCTCGTTTAAGTATATTGGCGGGTTTAAAGGCTTAATTGCGATGAAGAAGATTAAGTCCAAATTTAATAAGCATTAAGAGCAGAACACTATCCTTTATTTCCTCTGGCTTCAATAATCATTACATTTGGTTTTTATTTGGAGTGGAAATGTTTAAATGACCCAAACTGAGGGAAGGAGGCAGGCTGGAGAGAAGGGCAAGAAGATGTTTAGCCGGCCTTCTCTAAAGATCTTGTGGTTGTTGCTGCAGCAGCAGCAGCAGACAAATGGTTGGAGGGTGATGGGTTTGGAAATGATCCGGAGAGAACACAAGATGAAGCAGGCAGCAGGGAGGAAGGAGCTCCTCTAAGCTCTTCCCTAGATTCCAAATGGGCTCTTTACTTTTACCAGCATGATTGGCTTCAAGAATACACTGGGTTCTCCAAGTCTCTTGGCATGGGTGTAGACAAATCTCTTTTCCTGTTAGTACAGCTAACACCAGATTAGCATTTTTCAAAAAGAACTTGACTAGAAAATGAAGAGAAACACAAGACTAAAAAAAGAAAATGGAAATGCATAGAAATGAGCACAGATCTAAGATAAAGTCTAGCCCCAGATTAACTCCACTGGCAGAGACTACCATGCACCCACGTGCCACACACATACACATACACACACCTGGTCCTTTCTTCTCAACCCTGCCTCCAAAGCACCCCAAGGAAGAGTGCTTTTCTTATCCACTGCAGTCTTGGCTCTCTCCTCTCTTGCATCTCTTAGGCCTTCTGCTCTCCAATGATCTCAATACATGTTTATCTTTCTAGTGGACTATAAAGGTGCACAAAGACAGGGACTAGCCACAATAATCTTTGCATCCACAGTGTGTGGCATGTGAAATCATCTGGAAATGATTTTGGAACAAAATGCAGTTGATCAGATCCTGGAAGCATAGAATCATGTCTATCCCTGGGAATCAGCATCTCTGAAAGCAGATACTGCTTTTTAGTTTGGGCAATTAAAAAAAATAACACTGCTGTATATTGTATAGGACACTGCTTTTCCAAGCGTGTATCTCACGCTATCTCCTTTGATTCTCCCAATATCCATGCAGACTTAGAGGGATTAAATGGCTAGTGACAAAGGGATTAAATAACTAGCTCAAAGTCTCACAGGTATATAATGATAGAGTTAGAAATAGATCCAGATCTTCTGATGCTTAATCCATTAGTCCTTCTAGTTTGATTAGTTGCATCCCTGAAGAGACCTTTTTCAGTTAGGTTATTAGTAACCTCAGAGAAAAATTCTAAAGCTTATCTTCCATTGTCCTGTCTTCTACCTACTTAATATGGCACTAACCCAGAGAGAGAGTCCAATGATCATTCCAGGACAAGCAGTTTCAGAACTTTGCCAATTTAGAACAAAATGCCAGGAGACCTAGCAATCATATTCCTAGGAATTGATCCTAACAAATCCTCGTAATTCAAAATAAATCTTTAAAATATGTATGCTAGGCAAACAAAACACATCTGTGAGCAGAAATCAGCCAGCCAGTAGGTTGATAATTGGCTACCTCTGAAATAATGACAGATAAATGAAGATACCTGCACAAGGTGTTTGTGAAAGCAAGATCATAATGGGAAAATGTTGGAAAGTACCTAACATCTAACTATAGGAAAAGAAATAAAAATAACTAATGCATATTCATACTATGATTGGTCATAAAATCAATAAAACCAACAATGTGATGTACATTGACTGAGAAATACATCCACAAACTCTGTGAAGCTTTTTAAAAAAACAAAATAAAAATCAATATTATAGTATGGTGGTATGGTATATGACCTTGAGACTGATGCAACAATATGAGATCTTTGTTTTTGCCTACATGTATTTTTCTGCAATAAACATAGTTTGTCTTAATAAAATGCAATATAGCTGGGCACCAGTAGCTCACCCTGCAAACCTAGCTACTCAAAAGTATGAGATCTGAGGATCAAGATTTGAAGTCAGTCTGGACAGGGAATCTGTGAGAGTCTTATCTCCAATTAACCACCAAAAAACCCCAGAACTGGAGCTGTGGCTCAAGTGGTAAAGCACTAGCCTTGAGCAAAAAACTCAGCGACAGTGCTCTGACCCTGATTTCAAGCCTCACCACCAGAAAAAATATAAAACAGAGCTGAACATGGTAGCAGAATTCTTGTCTGTAATTCTAGCACTTAGGCTGATTACAACTTCAAGGCCAACCTGGATTAAATACTATATGGTGAGTTCAAGGCCATACTGGGCTACTGAGTTCAAGGCTGGCTTTGGCTACATACAGAAACTGCTTAAAACAACAACAACAACAACAAACAAACAAACAAACAATCCGGGAAGCTGGGCACTGAAGGCTCATTATAATTCTAGCTACTCAGAAGGCTGAGATCTGAGGATCTCAATTCAAAGCCAGACTAAGCATACAAATTGGAGAGACTCATCTCTAATTAACTAGCAAAAAGCCCAAAGTGGAAATGTGGCTCAGTAGCACAGTGCCAGCTGTGATTGGAAAAGATAAACAAAAGTGTGAGGCCCTGAGTTCAAGCCCCAGTATTGTCACAAAATAAAACACAGGAAGGAAGGAAAGGAGGGAGTGTGGGAGGGAGATAGTGAGGAAGGGTACAGGATGGAAGGAAGGAGGAATGGAGGATGGGAGAGAGAAAAGAAGATACAAAACCAACCTTAATAATAATACCAACTGTGACATTTATGGTCAGTTGATTTTTGGCAGGAGTACCAAAACCATCTACTGACTCAAGGATTATCCAACAAATGCTGCTGAAACAAGTAGATATTCACAAAGAATGAATTTGAACACTACCTCATACAATACATAAAAACTGAAAATAAGTCCAAGACCTAAACATAAAACTATGAAACTTTGTGCAGAAACCATGTGTGTAATATATGTATATAATTATATATGCTTAATTCTTTGCCTTTGAAACATTATTTTCCTTTTTGGTGATTTTCTGAATACTATACACACCCTCCAGGATATATATGGATAGAAATTTTACATATTGGTCTATAGTAAGCAGGTGGTTGGTGTGTGTGTGTGTGTGTGTGTGTGTGTGTGTGTGTGTGTGTGTGTGTGTGTGTTGGGGGTAGGTACACACAGAAGGGACGCAGGCTGTACCATCAGTTTTCTTCTGCTTCACACTATGGCTATGACCAAGGTACTATTTTCTTAGTTTATTGGGAAAAGTTTATTTTCATGAGGAAAAGGAACTAAGATTACTCCTAGAGTAGATGCACAAAAGGACCCAACTCCTCAATGATCTGCTCATAAGCAGAGGTAAAATATTTCTTAGCTATACCTTGCCAATTTATCCCCTGAACCACAACCATCTTGGCTTCCTTGTGAGAAGAGTTGTTCTAACTTCTTCAGCTCTACCTTCATATTATATATGTCTCCTTTATTAATTGGAGTATTTCTTTTCCCTCCTTTGCTCATTCAGGTAAAACATTTTTAATTTATGGTAAGTTTCTGGGAAACAGATTATGATACAGAATTTGCATATAAGAAGGTATTAGGGAGAACAGTAGGTTCATGCCTATGAAGGAGTGAGGGAGGCAGCACTATGGGGAAGGAGAACTTGGATGGAAAGTTCCAGCTGTTCCTATAGGGAGTTCTGGAGGTGGGATGGCCTTGTTTGAAATTGAAATGGGGTGTGAGCTCTTGAGTACACCAATGAGGTATACTCCCATTGGAAGCATACTACTCACTACCCCTACCCATCCTGAGGATGTATAACCTTGGAGCAAAACCATTTGGGGCTAAGTGCAAAGTCAAAAAAGGGGACATGGCTGAAAGTCATCATCACTTAGTAGTCATAGATCTGAGTGGCAAACTACCATATTAACTAGTTACTCATCTAGCTAAACCTCAGAGAAGCTTCAGAACAGGTTGCTGTGAATTCTTTCTCCTAAATCTCACTTTTTTCATGGCTAAAATTAACAATTGGGAAGAAAGATACAGATCTCCCAGGTTTTGAATGTGAGCAACTAGCAATTTTTTTTAAGTAAAAGAAAAAGGAAGACAGAGAGAGACACAGAGAAAGAGAGAAAGGTCCCTGGTTTGACCAAAGAGATGAATTGGATGCTGGTGCTATTTATTGAGGCAGGTAAGAAAATTGTTTGGGTAAATAAACAATCCACAAAAGAAGAAATTTGTTTGGGACAGAGAGAAACCAAGATTTTGGTCTTGAATTAATGAAGTTTTCAATGTCTGTAAAGCATCCAAATGAAGATGTAAATTAGGCAATTAAATACATGAGTATGGATCTTAGAGAAGCCTGAGATATTTCTGTTAACTTGAGAGTTATAAATTGTATTGAAAGCTGTAGGAATGAATGAGTGAGTATAGAATGAGAGCACCCAATGCCCAGACCTCATGGGATGGTCAATGTTTCATGACAGGATAGAGAAGTGAGAGGAGATAGAGATGAACAGAGAACTAGAAAAACTACCATGAGAGCTTTGTATCATAAAAGGCATATGAAGAGAATCTGTCAAAGAACATAGAGGTGGTAAGCAGTGTTAAATACTGTTGGGAAGTCAAGCATAGTCTGCAGAGAGACGATTGGTGGTCTTTGTGAGAGCTGTTTTGGAGGAAAGGCCACATGCAGTGGACTGAGGAATGAGTAGGAAAGTGAGGACAGGGAGACAGCAGGTAGAAAAAAATTCAAGTTGCTTGTGATTAAACAGGAGGAAAGAGAGTTGAGAGGATATGTGAGTTTGGAGGATTTGTTTGGTTGCTTGGTTTTTAGCATTTTTTAAAATTTTATTTTATTTTATTTTTTGTAAAGGTGATGTATAGAGGGGTTACAGTTACATAAGTCAGGTAATGTTACCCCCTCCCTCATTTTTCTCCCCTTATCCCTCCCCCAACTTGCCCCCACAAGTTGCAAAGTTCATTTTCAACCTAGTGTCTTGTATCATGGTTCTGTTGGTAATTGAAGTATTCTATACAGAGAAATACAACACAAATGCACTTTGAAGACTGTTCACAATATGAACACACTGGTATAACCAGCATCCATACCAAAAAATCTCAATATTGCAAGCCCCCTTCATACACATTTTAGTAAATATTCATCATAATTGTCACCATTTTCCTACCTTGGAACACTATTTATTTATTTTTTTGGGGGGGCGGGATCTGGTTGTGGGGCCTGAACTCTGGGCCTGGGTGCTGTCCCCTACCACTTGAGCCACAGCACCACTTCCGGCTTTTTTCTTTTTGCTTATGTGGTGCTGAGGAATCGAACCCAGGCCCTCGTGCATGCAAGGCAAGCGCTCTACCACTGAGCCACCTTCCCAGCCCACTTTTTCTTATTTTTAAGCTCTAATATTTTAGAGTTATCTAGCATGTGTCTACCTTTTTATCACTCACCATTGCTTATAAGGTACATATCATTATATCTAATAAGAGGGCATCCTAGCTTGTAAGAATATACTAATAATTCAACCATTATACTCTGGAAGATCATTGGTGTTTTCCATTTGGCAAAATGACATTCTTGTAGATTTCTTTTTGTTTTGTTTGCTAGCACTCTGGCTTGAACTCTGGACCTCATGCCCTTGCCAAGCTTTTATCACTCACCGATGAGAGTCTATTACCTCTGCCTACACTTCTGGCTTTGAATTTGTTGGTTAATTGGAGAAAAAGGCCTCAGAAACTTGTTTACTCAGGCTGACTTTGAACCTTGATTCTCAGTCTTCTGAGTAGTTGGGATTATAGGCATGAACCACTGGCACACAGCTCTTTTATATTTTTTTTTATTTTTTATTTTTGGGTCCGGTCGTGGGGCCTGAACTCTGGGCCTGGGCACTGTCTCTCAGCTCTTCAGCTCAAGGCTAGCGCTCTACCACTTGAGCCACAGCGCCACTTCTGGCTTTTTTCTTTTTTTATATGTGGTGCTGAGGAATCAAACCTAGGACCTCAGGCATGCAAGGCAAGCGCTCTACCACTGAGCCACCTTCCCAGCCCAACACACAGCTCTTTTAATACTCGAGTGGCCTTTAATATATTTCAAACAAATCACTTTCTACATCAAACTTTTAAAAATATGACTTTGCAACAAAAATACACAAATACTTTTGTTGATTTTTTTTGACACAATTGTGCTATTTAGTTCAAGCCAGACTTCAACTCACAATCTACCAGCCTCAGCCTACCTAGAGCTGGGATTACAACTATGTTCTACCATGTAGGCCCTATTCATATCTGTTCTTTAAATTTTTGTTAGCAAATATTAGTTGTATAAGTAGATTTTCATTGTGATATTATTTTCTTTTTTAAAATAAGTTTTTATTGTGAAAATACTGTACAGAGGGGTTACAATCACATGAGCAAGGTAATGAGAACATTTCTTAGCAAGCATTGTGATATTTTCTTATATGCTTACAATGTACCTTCATAACATGCCTATTCATTCTCCCTTGTTCCCCTCCCCCTACTTAAAACAATTTCACAAATTTAAAAAAAATCCTATATTTTGATTCTACAAAATTAACTTAATGAATCTCAGAGCAATGTTAATATTAATATATTCCAAATATTAATAAAATGTTGCAAGTCATAGTTCCATAGGTTTGAATGAGTTTCTGAAAAACAAATTGTCTCTATAAACTTCCAAATTACTTTTATTGTGCCTGTGCTATGGCTTGAACTCTGGGCCTGGGCACTGTCCTTGAGCATCTTTTGCTCAAGGCTAGTGCTCTACCACTTATGCCTTTTGGGGGCTAGCTTATTGGAGATGAGTTTCTTGAACTTTCCTGCCTCGGCTGACTTTAAACAATGATCCTCAGATCTCAGCATCCTGAGTAGCCTGGATTTCAAGCATGAGCCATTAACATCTGGCTTCAAATAACTTGTTATCATCAAATATTTCATGAGCCCATATAGGACCACTTTTCTTAGATGTTTAGTGCAAAGTAAACTAGAAATATGGTACTCGACAGAAAGCTCTATTTACAGGACACAAGTGGAGAGGCAATAAGTCAAATTCAAACATTCTAATAAATTTTCATTGAAGTGAAAGCATTTTATCAATTACTTTCACATTGTAAACAACATGTGTATATATTTATTCAAAGAATAGCCTGTAAAAGGGCATCAAAATTTTTATATTGATTTCAGATTTCACTTGGAATATGTGAAAATAATAGAAGGTAACTTGAGGGTATGGATGAGTGTGGGAAAGATAGGAGAAAACAAATTATGGAAGGGCGACATTGAACAAGATACTTATAATCTGACTTGCTGAATTGAAAAACTCAGCAATCCCACTCCTGGGCATTTAACCAATTGACCAAAAACCAGGACACACTAAAGCCACCAGAACGACCATGTTCATTGAAGTACTGTTTACCATAGCTGAGATATGGGATCAACTCAGATGCCCCTCAGTGAACAAATGGATCAAGAAAATGTGGTAGATATACACAATGGAATTCTATACTTCCATCAGAAAGAATGACATTGCCCCACTCATAAGGAAATGGAAAGACTTGGAAAAAATCATATCAAGTGAAGTAAACCAAACCAAAAGAAACATAGTTTGCATGGTTTCCCTCATTTGTACTTATTAGAATGTGCTTATAAATCTACAAGTAAGCACAATGGATAGTAAAAGATAAAAATTACACTTGGATATGGTAAATTAAACCAGACTCTAACCGTTCACACAGTGAGGCCAAAGGAGGTTATTCTTAGGAGAGGATCAGAAGGGCTCAATGGCTGTGTGCATATGATCATATAAAATGAGGCTTATCAAAATGAACTCCAAGAAATGGAAACAAGACTTTTTTATTTTACTTTTTGTGGTTTTTTTTCTATTTTTCCCCTTGTGCCACTTTTTCTTTCTGTACCTTTTGTCTTATATGTAAATTTATCTGATTTGTGGAGGGTAAAGGGAAGCACAGAAATGCTGGGACAAAGGGTCAACTAATATAACAGTGATATTTGACACTATGGCAGAAATGAACTACAGTATGCAACTTGGGAGGGTGTCAGTAGGGAAAAATTGTGATAAAATGAAGGAAGGTTTGACATTTAGGTAACTGTAAGCCCTGTGGACATCACTTTTACAACAAACTTAAATTAAAGAATTTAAATTTAAAAAATGTACTCAATTCCTGACTTTTGCAACTGTTTTGTTTTTGTTTTCTTTTTGTCGGTGGTGGGGCTTGAACTTTGGGCCTGGGCCCTGTCCCTGAGCTCTTCAGCTCAAGGCTAGTGCTCTACCTCTTGAGCTACAGCACCACTTCCAGTTTTTTTTGGTGGTTAAGTGGACATAAGTGTCTCGTGGACTTTTCTACCCACGCTGGCTTTGCACTACGATCCTCAGATCTCAGCCTCCTGAATAGCTAGGATTTACAGGCGTGAGCCGCCAGTGCCCAGCTTACAATAGATTTTATTTTTGGGGGGTCCGGTCATGGGGCCTGAACTCTGGGCCTGGGCGCTGTCCCTCAGCTATTCAGCTCAAGGCTAGCGCTGTACCACTTGAGCCACAGCGCCACTTCCAGCTTTTTTCTTTTTGCTTATGTGGTGCTGAGGAATCGAACCCAGGGCCTTATGCATGCAAGGCAAGTGCTCTACCAATGAGCCACCTTCCCAGCCCTACCATAGATTTTTTTAAGATAATTTTTTTTTTTAAGTAGTAGTATCTGGGTGCTTGTGGCTCATGCCTGTAATCCTAGCTAATCACGAGACCTTGATTTGAGGAGCAAGGCTCATAGCCAGCCTGGGCAAGATTAAGCTGATTAAGCACCAAAAAGCTGGAAGTAGATCTATGGCTCCAGTGGTGGAACGTTAGCCTTGAGCAAAAAAATGCTCAGGCCCAGTTCAGCACTCAGGCCCTGAGTTCAAGCCCCAGGATCAGCACAAAACCAAAAACAGAACAGAACAAAACAAAAAACCGGTAAGGAATAGTAAAGCTCAGTTCTCTTTCTAACTAGAAATCCTTGACCTCCCCTTCTAGAATATACTTCCTCCTTTCCCTTCTGCACCCGCTCACCCTCACCCCTACAGGAGTCACGTTGGGGATTTGTGATGTGTAAGCCACACTCTGGTCGGTGATTGGCTGGCTGTGAGTGGCTGGTTGACCTAACAACGACTAAGGGCGTGGCCACGCTGGGGGTGGGGGACGGCATATATATATGAGCGTCCCCGAGGACTAACGGTTAAGGTTCCAACAGTTCGAGGCTGTGAAGGAGAAACCATGGTGGTTATGACTCGGAGCAAGACTGCCGCCATCGCTGCCACCCCAAGGACTGCCCAGGCTGGGACCGTCGTTGCCGCCCTGTTGGCTGTCCAGGAGGGGACCTCACTCCAGCGAGGGCCACTGAACAAACGTGGAAAGAACAAGAAGGCCGCATCTCCACATGGAGGAAAGGTGAGGCGACCCACTCAAGGCCCTTCCCTTATTCCCCTCCAAGGAGCTCCTCCCTGACCTCCCCTGGCACAAAATGTTCCCAGCCCTCACCCCTTCCTGTGAGAGCCCTGTTCCCATGTCCCCCCTACCCTCTCCGCTCCGCCAATGCCTTTCTAAGGACTTCCTGTGGTTCTTCCAGGCCCTGACAACTGAGGTGGTGCGTGTCAGACGCCGTAGCCGGTATGGAACGTGGATGATTGTGCCCATCACCCCCCTACCAACAACCAACGAAGGAACAGGACCAGCACCAACCTGTGATCGCATCCCTAATGTGCGCCTGCGTAAAATTGAACCTGCGAAGGACCGGAAGAACAAAAAAGATCCATCCCCTTAAACCTCATTTAGACAGCCACTAACATGAGAGCCAGGCCAGGGTTGATCCTTGGGACCATCTCTGAGGTCTCCACTGTCCTGGCAGGTGGTCTGCCATGTCCCAGCACATGTTATTGCAATGGAGACATAAGATGATGAAATAAAATACATCCAGATGATCTCATATGCGTTTCTATGTGCTCTGTGCTGGTGGGGACGGAGAGGGAAGGAAAGGGGAGAAAGGGGTGATTGGGAAGGGAGGGAGGTGAGTCCCCTGGGGCTGGCTGTCCAATCGACAGGTACACAGTGAACCAGACATGGAGAAATAGGACCCATAAGAGGTGAAAGGGAAGACAACTTTCTCTCTCAGCACTTTGTTCCATAGGAGAAGGAAAGTATGCTGTGTGTGTGTTTTGTGTGTGTGTGTGTGTGTGTGTGTGTGTGTGTGTGTGTGTGTGTGTGTGTGTGTGTGTGTGTGTGTGTGTGTGTGTGTGTGTAGGGAGTGTATGTAGTAGAGCTGTTAGAGGTGTGGTGATAGTGTTCTTTCCCAAATGGGGAAAAATCTGATTAAAATTCTAGATATGGGTGTGAAGTGTGTGTAGCAAAGCTGTTAGAGATGTGGTCGTAGTGTTCTTTCCCAAATGGGGGGAAATCTAATTAAAATTCTGTATATGGGTATGAAGTACAATGGTGAAACACAGAAAGGTGAAACAGGTCCTGTCTGGGATATGAGTACTTGTGCAATGTGTGAGTATGAGCACAAATGGTAAAGAATGGTGAATATGATCTGAATACTTCGTATACGTGTGTAAGAATGGAACAATGAAATATGGTGAGATTGGGTTGGGTAGGGGTGAGAAGAGGAGGTTTGGGGGAAAAGAGGTGATGCTGATCAAGGTACATTGCATATATGCACATGTCACAATGAGCAGTGAACATGCTGTGTGTGGTGGTGGTATGTGGGTGGTGAGTACATGAGGGGAGATGTATATGTGGTGGTAGTATCTCTCCACAAAACAACACACAAAATAATTGCCCTAGGACACCTACCTCAGTGAGGTGAGCAACTAAAGGCCCTCAGAAGTACCCAGGATATTTTCTTGGACAGGAGTGAAGTCACGGGGGAGGAGGATAGACACATAGAAAGGAAGGTTGTCTAAATATAATTATAATCGTCAACCTGGTGACTTGAGGGTATGGATGTGTTTGGAAAAATTGGGGGAAAATGATGGGGTGAAATAATCAATATACATTGTACTTGTTGGTCACCAGTGACTCACACCTGTAATCTTAGTGACTCAGGAGGTTGATATCTAAGGATTGTGGTCCAGTGCAACTCACCACCAAAAAGTAGAAGTAGAGAGCTGTAGCTTTATATGCCTGGATAGCATTCACTGTTGTATATGGAACACATTTTCTTTGCCCATTCATCAATTTGTGGACCCTCAGGTTGTCTCTTGGCTATTGTGAATACTGTTGCAGTGAATGTCTCTTCAACATACTAATCTAATTTCCTTGGAATATGCATCCAGCAGTGAGATTGCTGGATTATCTGGTAGTAGTATTTTTCATTTTTTGAATAACCTCTGTAATTGTCTTGAAAATAGCCGTACTAATTTACATTCCCAATGGAATGGTCAGTAATCATTGTTTTTAGTCATTTTGGTAATAGGCATTCTTACTGGGGTGAGGTGTTCTCTCACTGTAATTTTTATTTACATTTCCCCAATGATTAGTGATGATGAACATTTTTTCAGGTACCTATTGACTGTAGTCTTCTGAGAAACATCTATTTAGATCTTTTGACCATGTTTTAATACGGCTATTGTTTTGTTTCAGTTTTTGTTATTGAGAGATTTTTTTTAAAAAAATTGTTTTGGGCTGAGAAGGTGGCTCAGTGGTAGAGTGCTTGTCTTGCATGCATGAGGTCCTGGGTTCAATTCCTCAGCACCACATAAGCAGAAAAAGCTGGAAGTGGTGCTGTGGGTCAAGTGGTAGAGTGCTAGCCTTGAGCTGAAAAGCTGAGGGACAGTGCCCAGGCCCAGATCAAGCCCCATGACCGACAAAAAAACAAAAAAGAAAATAAATAAATAAATCATTTTGATAGTACTGGGGTTTTGAACTCAGGGCTCTTGGTTATTTGACTCATGCCCCCAACCCTGTGTTTTAAAGTTCCTTATGTTATTTTGGATATCACCCCTGTCCAGTATATAATTTCAAAAATGTCTGCCACTGTGAACGTTGCCTTTAACTCTGATAATTATTTCTTTTGAGCTGTAGAAGTTTTTTTTTTTTAACTTACTGTTAAAAATAACCATTTTATTTTACAGCAGGATTTGTCATGTAGCCAAGGCTGGCCTCAAACTCATGTTCTTCTTGTCTCAGTCTCCCAAGTGCTGGGACTACAGGTGTGTGCCATTGTGCTCAATTACAAAATTAACCATTTTACAGTTAATAATTCTGTGACACAATACACTAACAATGTTGTATACTATCTCTCTCAATTTACAAAACATTTTCATCACTGCAAGAGAAAACATTACCATTAAGTAGCTGGTCCTACTCATCTCTGTCCCTCCCTCCAGTCCTGACAACCACTGTAGATTTGCCTATTCTGGATGGAAGCATAACTATACATCTTATTGTGTCTGGCTTTCACTGGGTATAGGAGTTTTAGGTTCATCCATACATTGTAGTATGCATCAGTGTTTCATTTGGGTCTTTTGGTTATCATAAATAGCATTGCCATAACTACAAATGTACATTTATTTGTATTGAGTCCGAATTTTCAGTGACTTTGAGCATGTACCCAAGAGTAAAGTTAGTGTGGCATATATTTCTACATTTAACTTTTTGAAGACTCACCTGATATTTTTGTACAGTGGCTGTGCCACTTCACATTTCCACTTGCAATATAAAGCAAAGTATTTTATGCTTTAAACCAACTTCACATCCTCACATACACTTGTTATTTTCTTTTTATGTGAACTTTTAAATAATAATCATGATACTAAGTACAGATACTTCATTATGGGTTTTTTATTTTAATGACTAATGAAAAGATGTCAGACATATTTTCATGCACTTGGGCATTTATATATAGTCTTTGGAGAGATGTTTCTTCAAATTCTTTACCCATGTTTAAATGGTTTTTATTTTTGTGGATTGCCCATTCTTCCACATGGGAGTCTATAAAGAAACTAAATTTCTACTTTCTGTGAGTGTGTGTGTGTGTGTGTGTGTGTGTGTGTGTGTGTGTGTGTGTGTGTGTGTGTGTTTTCGGTCATAAGGCTTGAACTCTGGGCCCGGGCACTGTCCCTGAGATCTTCAGCTCAAGGCTAGTGCTCCACCATTTGAGCCACAGTGCCACGTCCAGTTTTCTGTTGGAGATAAGAGTCTCACAGACTTTCCTGCCCCGGCTGCTTTGAACTGTGATCCTCAGATCTCAGCCTGCTGAGTAGCTAGAATTACAGGCATGAGCCACTGGCCCAGCCTAAATTTCTACTTTGAATATTTGACATCTGAAATTTTATGTCTCTGAGGGCTATTTTTATTCTCTGGACCGCACATATATAAAGCCTTCAGCCTTTCAACACATGTTTTCTACCTGTCATCCATTTGCTGGACACATGCTTTGGATATTTTATTCAGCACTACAATTTTTATTTGTATTTACTTTTCCATAGTGCAAAACATAGAGTTATTGTCAACTGGGCTGGAGCTCCACTACTCTGTAAAGGAGGTCCAAACAGCAACAGCATTTTTAGAAATTATGTAAAAGTGGTTGACTCATTGATCATATAATTCACTAACCTTTTAAAAATTTTTATTAGCATACATTAATAATATGAAGAGGTTTGTTGTAATAATTCCATATGTGTGTATAGTGTACTTTGAACAAGTTCACTCCCTTCGTTATATTCTCTCCAGCGATTGGTTTCATTATATTCTTTTCATATGTATGTATGTATCTATCTATTGTACTTCAACCATTTTTACTATTCAGTATCCTTTCCTTTCTCCCTCACCCCCCACTCTTTCCCTCTACTGTCTTTCTTTTACATTCATATTCAATTATTAATATCATGATCATCATCATCATGATCATCATCATCATTTTAGATCTAAATTCTACAAATGAGTGAAAACATGATATTTGGATTTTTGTCTTATCTTGCTCAGAATGATGATTTCCACTTCTATTTTCCTGTAAATAACATATGTAATTTCATTTTTCTTTATGATTCATTAATATTCCATAGTATATATAAATACATTTCCTTTATCCATACATCAGTTGTTGGACACCTTGGCAATAAGCACAGATATGTAGGTTTCCCTCCTATATATTAATTTAGTGTCCAGAGGGGTATAGCAAGGTCATAAGGTAGGTCTATTTATGATTTCCATAGTGGTTCAGCAGTGTATAGTCCCACCACCAGTGTATGAGAATTGTTTTTCTCCACATTCTTGCCAGTTGTTTGTTGTTTGTTGTTTGTTTTCTTGATGATGGCTGTTCTCACTAAGAGGAGATGGTGGCTCTGTAAAATAATTTGAAATCCAATACGATAAAGCCTCCAGCATTGATTATTTTGCTCAGGAGTACTTCTGCTATTTGAGGTCTTTTACGTTCTGTGTAAATTTTAGGATTGATTTTTCTATTTCTGCAGAATGGCGTTGGGATTTTTATGGACTTTGCAATGAATCTGTAGATTGCTTTGGGTAGTATGGCCATTTTTATTATATTAATTCTGCCACTCTATGAACATGGAATGCCTTTCTGTCTTCTGATGTCTTGTAGAATCTTGGCCCAAACTTTTAAAGCCAACTACAAGTAGATAAACTATTTTAATATAAGATCTGAGTTTTGAAATAACTACTATAAGAAACATAGGAGAGTCACTGGAAGATAAAGATATAAGTAATTTTTTTTCTGAATGGAACTCCTTGGAAACAAGAGCAATGACTGACAAATGGGACTGCATCAAATAGAAAATTTCTGCATATCAAAAAACCTCATCAAAATATAGAGACAGGGCCACAGAATGGGATAAAATCTATTCCATGATTAATATCCAGACTATATAATCTTTTAACTACGCTATTGCATTTGGTTTGTAAGTATTTTGTTAAGGATTTTGACAACTGTGTTAATAGGAATATTGGCCTATAATAAACATTTTATTTAAAATGTAATAAATATTTTATTTAAAAGACATATTCTATAACAGTCAGACAAAAATAGAAGGATGGATTTGGGGCATGTGTCTGTAATCCCATGTACTCAGGAAGCAGAAAGAGAGTGTGTAAGACCTTGGTAAAGGACAAACTAAACAGGATAAATGGATAAACATATGGATCAAATAATCCAGTGTTTTCCTAGGAAGCTAGAGGTAACAAATTCCCAGTGCTACCAACAGAACCAAAGGACCAAAGGAGAAAGAAAGAAAGAAAGAAAGAAAGAAAGAAAGAAAGAAAGAAAGAAAGAAAGAAAGAAAGAAAGAAAGAAAGAAAGAAAATAAATCATAGGGGAAAGGTAAAATGCACATGACAGCAGTTATAACCTTGAAGAATATTTTGTTACATTGAACAGTGTAATTGGTAAGGCATGTTGCAAGGGAATTTCAAGAAATATCCTACTTAATCTATCAAATACAGTTAAAAGAAAAACAACTAAAGTTTTAGCTTGTCACCATTTTAGAAATAAAGAAACAGTTCCATAGAAGCCACTTGATTTGCATACAGTGCTATTTGCATATGTGGTGAGCAGGAGCTGGCACTTTTATTCTTTTTTTTTTTTTTTTCTCGGTCATGGTGCTTGAACTTGGGCCTGGGCACTGTCCCTGAATACTTTTGCTCAACACTAGCTCTTTGAGCCACAGTCACTTCAGGTCTTCTGGTGGTTAATTGGAGAATAACCCTGCCTGGGTTGGCTTCAAACTACAATCTTCAGATGTCAGCCTCCTGAGTAGCTAGGATTACAGGCTTGAGCCACAAGTGCCCTGCTGGCATTTTATTTTGTAAATACTCACCTGAAACTCTTTCCACTTAGACCTCTATCTTTTACTACCAGTCTCCAAGACTGCAGTTTCATTCCCTAAAAGTCTCTATCACTGAATTTTCTCTTGTTTTTAACAAAAGGCTATCTTGTTACTCAAACCAATTGCTTTCTTACCTTCTCTTTGGTAAGGTTAGAAAACAGGATTTTATTAGAAAAACATTTCTCATATTTGAAGTACAATTAACTAAAGGGCCACATTCTTCAATATTTTTGTTTATATTATTTACCAAACCTTTTAAACTATTCTTTTCTGTACTGGAACAAGCTGTCTCCCTCTTACAACTAAGTCCCAAGTATGATATACTATCCTAACAGAGCTGTTGATAATGAAGGTATATGTAATATTCTAAAGTGTGAAAAGTGGCTTGGCATTATTAAACCTATTTGAAATATTCAGGTTGAAATGTTCAAAGTAAGAGATCTGGGTATGGTGGCATATGCCTGGGATCCCAGCACTTGAGAGACTGAGGCAAGGAGGATGGTGAGCTTGGGCTATATAGCAAGTTCCAGGCTAGTCCTGACTTTGTAGTGAGATCCTATCTCCTAGAGCCAAGAAAGAAAAAAAAAGAGTAAATTTGAGGGACAAGAAAGCAAAACGGTGCACAATGATAGTTTAATTCACATATGCATGTCAATCATGTTTAGTAAGTGGGTAGAACTAGAAGTAGGTGGAAATGGGATGGTGAAAATGAGGGGGAAAATCAACAAAGAAAACTACATGTCAATTCAAAGTTCAGATGAACTGCAAATGAATCAGTTCGTATTCCTGCAAAATAATTTTCCCAAGATCTGTCATGTATCAAGCTTAACATGACACACTGCTTTTAATATCCTTATGAGGAAGTATTTAAGGGCCCAACATTTCAGTGTGTTTCAGTGGCAATTTTAAGCTCTGTAGCCCTCTGACAGAAGCATTCTGGTTCTATTGTATTTAATCCTATTTTATTTTTTAGTTGTTATTGTAAAGGTGGTGTACAGAAGGGTTACAGTTATATGTCAGGTAATGAGTACATTTCTTTTTGGACAGTATCACCTCTTCCCTCACTCCCTCCCAGTTTTTCCCTCCCATCCCCATCCACAAGTACTGTAGTTCATTTTCAACATAGTGTCTAGTATCACTGCCACATTTGTTCACCTTTTGTCCCACCCTTTACCCTCCCAAAGGCAAATAAATAAGAAAAACAACAACAAAGAAAAAGACTTCTTCTTTCCATTTTCATTTCTATGATGATGATGATGATGATGATGATGATGATGATGATGATGATGTCAGTCATGGTGCCTGAACTCTGGGCCTGGGCGCTGTCCCTTAGCTTTTCAGCTCAAGGCTAGCACTCTATTACTTGAGTCATAGCACCACTTTTGGCTTTTTCTGCTTATGTGGTGCTTGTAAGGTCCGCTCCTGGATGGCTAGCAGACTCCACCCTCCTCGCAGCAAAGTCTCCACCCAGTACCTGCGTTACCTAGGCAACTGGGACACCTGGAAGAGGTCACATCTGAATTTGATGTGGCCACACCTTTCTCTGCCTATACCCTAGATAAGGGCTAGCCCAGGCCCACATGCTCTCTCTCTCTCTCTCTGTTCTTTTCTTGCTCTCTCTGCTCTCTCTACTCTTTTCTAGCTCTTTTCTCTCTCTCTCCTCTCTCTCTTTCCTCTCTCTTTCCCAGCTCTCTTTCTTTTGCCAGCCGCGTGGAGTGCCAACCTTGCCTGGTCCCAGCAGGACTACTGAATAAACCTACCCCTTACCTGAATACCACGTGCGTGGTGCAGTTCTTAGGTTACCTCGTTTTAAAAACCTAACAGTGCTGAGCAATCAAACCCAGGGCCTCATGCATGCAAGGCAAGCACTCTACCAAGCACTCTACCACTGAGCCACCTTCCCAGCCCAATATTATTTTACATGATCAGAGGCACATAGGCATAGTGCCTTTGGTTATATTCTGTCCCTTTTAACTATACCCATTTTGCCTTGCTTAGAGTGGTTCTTTCTCTTTTCTTAGATTCCTTATAGCCAGTTCAAGCCTCCACCACCTTCTGTATAACTTTCTTTCCACATGATTAGCTTGAGATTATACCACAAATAGAACACTGGGCTCCTCTTAGTGTCTCACATCAAGACTACATTGTGCCAGTATGTCTTACTGGTGATGATAATGTATACAACCTGGTTAAGTAAGTTACTTGCTAGCTTTCTTCACTGTAAAGTTATTGTTTTCTCCTTTACAATTAATAAACATTTGTCAGAATTTTTATTGTACAGTGGGGAGAAGAGGTGGGGGAATATTGGGGATTGATCTCAGGACCCTGTGCTTGCTAGTGAGCCAATATCAAACTATGATCCTCCTACTTATGATAGCCTCTTTGTAGATAAGACCACAAGGTGTAAGGTACCATGCCTGTCTTCTTTGTTAAAACAGGGTCTTATTAACTTTTTATTTGGGCTGGCTTCAAATTACAATCTTCCCAATCTCTGCCTTGCAAGTAGCTAGGACACCAGTATGTGAGATGTTTTAAGTTGATACCAGTTCCTGTTTCTCCTTTAACTTTGTACATTAATTTTAGCAGCCATCAGTGTTTCTTGCCAGCAATTATTTATTACTGTGGTGTTTGTCTAATGACGATTATCTACCTCAACTACTGCTTCAATATTTATTTTGGAATGTTCTATAGGAAAGAGCTGTCTTTCTCACACCTCATTTATTCAATTATTCACAACTGTATATACCATCTTTCTTTCTTCCTCTTTCCTTCTTTGTTCCTTTCTTTTCTTCTTTCTTCCTTTTTTTCCTTGTCTCCTTCTTTTCTTCCTTCCTTCGTCCTTCCTTCCTTCCTCCTTTCTTTCTTTCTTCCTTTCTTCCTTTGTCAATAGTAAGGCTTGAGCTCAGGATCTCACATTCCCATTTAGCTTTTTTCACTCAAGGCAGTTTCTTTACCACTTCAACCACACTGCCACTTCTAGATTTATCCTGGTGAATTGGAGATTAGAGTCTCAGTTTTGGCTGCCTGTGCTAGCTTTGAATTAGGATCCTCAGATATAAACCTCCTGAGTAGTTAGGATTACCAGCATGAGCTAGTGTTTATATTTATCTCCATTCTAATAGGGTTTTGTATGGTTATATATTTTCTATGAGTTAGAATACATTTAGCATTACTTAATTTTTTATTCAAATTGTGCCATATTTGGTCCCTAAGAGCTCATTCAAATTGCCTATTCTATATAGATATTCTCTTAAGTTTTGATATGAGAGTTTTATTTACCTTTCATGTTTGCATTCACAGGCTATCTGGAATTATTAATTTTTGTGTATAGTAGGAAGAAGGGGTCAATGTATTGATAAACACATGATTTTTTAAGGCTTTCTTTATTGGAAAGACTGTCCTCCCCCTACTCCAGAATGACAATTTCATCTTTGACATATTCCTAGATTTGTTTTAGAGCCTCTTTTCTGTTCCATTGGTTTACTTTCTATCTTTGTGTCAGTTTTATATCATCTTAATAATTGTGGCTACTGCTGGGTACTGGTGGCTCAAACCTATAATCCTAGCTACTCAGGATGCTGAGATCTGAGGATCACTGTTTAGAACCAGCCTGGGCAGAAAGTTTCTGAGACTTACCTCCTATTAACCATGAAAAAGCCAAAAGTAGAGCTGCTGCTGAAGTGGTAGAGTGCTAGCCTTGCGTATAAATACTCAGGGACAATTACAGGCCTGAGTTCAAGCCCTAGGACTAGCAAGAAAAAATACTAATAATAAAAATAATTGTAGCTACAAAGCTTGATTTCTGGTATTTTGTTTTTCTTGACCTTCTTCAAGACTGCTTTTGCTTGGCCTTTTGAATTTCCACATAAATTTTAGAATTGACTTGCCAATGTACAAATATTAAAAAAGAAAAACTTCTTGTCAAGATTTGATTGAGATTATCTTGAATCTATAGATCAAATTGGTGGATCAAATTAGCAAGAATTGACATCGTTACACTATTGACATTTACAGTCTAATTTATTTAAGTCTCATTTACTACCTGTCACAAAATGTTTTCTGTTTACAGTCCTTGAACACTTTTCCTAGTTTTAGGCACTAGATATTTGTCAATGCCTTTTGTTTTTGTTTTGTAGCTTGTTCTTAGTTTTTAGTAAACCCATTTGAGAATACAGATTTTTTTTTAGATTTTTCTTTCTATAAGGCAAACAGAAGAAATTTGACAAAGGAGTGTTTCACAATTATTAGATGAATCATAATGTGAATACTAAGAGAACGATAACAGCTCTCCAGATGCTGAGAATGAAACTGATTATGTAAGTAAAATCTCAGATGAAGATATCCCAGATGAATTCTCTCAAACTGAAAAATTGACAAGTGAGCAATATATTTATAAAGACAAAAATGAAAAAAGATTAAAAGTCTCACAGAGAAAGAAATGAATGACTTAATAGGAAGTATTTTCTATGCAATATTTTTGATATGTACCTAAATCATTCCTTTTCAATAAAAGGCCATCAGACCACATTTTGTGTAGTTTATGTTTTTGCACCAAAATTTACTCTATATAAAGTTATTTCTTGTAGTAAAATTCTTCCTAAATGTTTTCATAAAGGTATCTTCCATTATGCCTTTATGCTGATTGGTATAACTTCAAAATATAAAAAGGTACATTGGACCCAGATTGTAAATGAGAAAACTATTTTCCCATTCTTTGCTCTTCAAAATTTTGTGTGCAAGAGCAAGTTTAAGCATGTTTATTCAGAATTAATTTATCATGTTAAGTTCTTCAATTTTTGTTAACATCAATTAGTTCATTTTAACATGCTCCTATACAATGTATCTTGATCAGAACCAACCTCCTCCGTCTTTCTGTTTCCTCCTACTTCTCAAACCAGTCTCAGAAGGCTTCAGTTTTCCACTTTCCCACATATACAGAAAGTATGTTGATCATATTCACTCACTTCATTTAGAGAAGGACCATTTTTGCTGGTATACTGAGGGCAAAGATATATTGTTGGCTTGTAATTATTTGTCTCCTTGGAATGTATCTCACCAGAGTTGGTAGTACAATTTTTAACTTTCTTAAATAATTCTGTCAGTAAATGAAAAGTGAAATCCATTTACTTTATATTCAAATGTTAAGGGTTAAAAACAATGTTTTTATTTCTTGGCTAATTGTAGATTTACAGAAAAATTACAAAGTTATTCAGAGAGTTGCTGTGCACACTTTGTACCTTTTCTCCTATAGTTTTTTTCTTTATATTTCCATGGAGTTCTTGTGAAAATTAAGAAACGGGCATGCCATTATTTTTAACTAAGTACCAGATTTGATTTGGATGTCTTCTTTTTGTTCCAAGATTTAATCCAGAGTAATGATAGAGTTTTTCATTTTTTATTTTCAAATTGTTCTCACATGTTGGAATACAATTGAAAAGGGCTAAGGCATGGCTAAAGTGGCAGAGTGCTTGACTAGTAAGTGCAAGGCCCTGAGTGTAAACTGCAGTAATACCAAAAAAAGAAAAAGAAAAAACTACAATTGACTTTTGTGTGTAAAACTCATTGCTAAATTTGCTAATTTTTATAGATTGTATGTGTATTATTTTAAATTTTAGGTACCCAGGTATATCACCTAAAAATAATGATGGTTTTCATTTTAATTTACTTTATGGAACTATCATTTACAAATACTAAAATGCAACCATTTTTCATGGGCAGTTGATGAGTTTGGAACCACTACCACAATTAAGATTATCTTGTCTTCCCAGCTAATCTTCCCAGATCTGGGCAATCACTAATGATTCGATTTGTCTTTTCCAGAGCCTCATGTAAAGGAAATCTTGCAATACATAACATTTTGTGTCTCTTCTTTCACTTGACATATCATTTGCAGTGAATCATTCAGATCTCAGCTTCCTGAGTAACTAGGATTAGACGCATGAACCACTTTTATTGAGAAAGGGTTTTGCTTCTTGTCTGGGTGTGCACTTGACCTGTTTACATTTCCCACAAAGCTACAATAACAAGGTCTGTGCTACTACATCTTGTACCACCATGTCCTAGTATTGGTCAAGAAGGTTCTGTGAACTTTTCTGACCATGATGGCCTTTAAACATGATCCTCCCTATCATTACAGGCATAATTTCCTAAATCCTGTTATCTTTCTTTTTTAATGCTGGGGATCACACTCAGGGCCACTTGCATGCTAGGCAAGTAATTCACTACTGGACTACATCTACAGCTCATACTGGTCTGCTTTCTGTCACTACATGGTAATATTTTCTAGTTTTGTATTAATAAACTCATATAATATGGACTTTTTTGCCCCCGCTGCACTCAACATGATTTTCAGAATCAATGTTGATATATACATTACATTCAATAAATAATACACAGTAGTATTTTGTTGTATTCATTTGGCACAGTTTATTTTTCCATACCTCAAATGATGAACATTGAGGTTGTTTCCAGATGGGGAAATTGCAAGTAAGGCTGTGGTGTTTATGTACAATGATTTTTATGAACACATGCTTATAGTTCTCCAATAAATATCCAGAAATGGAATAACAAATCCTATCATAGTTATAGTTTTCACTTATTTATTAGTTTGTTTGATTTTGGGTGCTGGTATTAGAGCTTAAACTCAGGGCCTGAGGCTCTGACTTGGCTTTTCACTCAAGGGTGATACTCTATCATGTGAACCATAATTCCATTTCTGGCTTTTTGCTAGTTAACTGGAGATCAACAGTTCAGACTTCTCTGCCATAATCCTCAGATCTCAGCCTCCTGAGTAGCTAGGATTGCAGGTGTGAGCTACCAGTGCACAGATCATAATTGTGATTTAGGAAACCTCTAAATTGTTTTTCAAATTGCTAATACTATTTTACATTCCCATCAGCATTGTGTTAGAGTTCCAACTTCTACACAAACTCATACACATGACATGATCAATATTCTATTTATTTATTTTTAACTCTTTTATTTTAAAGGTAATGTACAGAAGGGTTACAGTTACATAAGTCAGGTAATGAACAGTGTCACCTCTTCCCTCATTTTGGTCAATATTTCAAATCTTCACCATTCTACTGGATGAATAGTGGCTTTAATTTGCAATTCCTTGATGAGTAGTGATATTGAGTACATTTTAATGTATTTATTTGCCTATTCTCATATTTTCTTTTGTGACATATGTGTTGAAATCCTTTACCTGATTTTAAAATTAGATTGTCTTCTTACCATAGAATTGTAAATGCTCTTTACATAAATCTTTCATCTGACTTACCTATTGTGAGTATTTTTCCACAGTCTGTGGCTTATCTTATTTTTGGGGGGGGTTCGGTTGAGGGGCCTGAACTCTGGGCCTGGGGGCTGTCCCTCAGCTCTTCAGCTCAAGGCTAGCACTCTACCACTTGAGCCCCAGCGCCTCTTCCGGCTTTTTTCTTTTTGCTTATGTGGTGCTGAGGAATTGAACCCAGGGCCTCAGGCATTCAAGGCAAGCGCTCTACCACTAAGCCACCTTCCCAGCCCTGTGGCTTATCTTTTTATGTGTGTGCCAGTCCTGGGACTTGAAAGAAGGGCCTAGCCACTGTCTCTGAACATTTTTGCTCAAGGCTAATGGTCTACTACTTAAGCCACAGCTACACTTCTTGCTCTTTTTTTGGGGGGGGGTGTGGTTAATTGGAGATAAAGAGTTTCATAGGCTTTGCTTCCTAGGCTGGCTTTGAACTGTAATCCTTACATCTCAGCCTCCTGGGTAGCTAGGATTACAGGCAGGAGCCACTGGCACCAGGATGACTTACTCATTTTTTGAATGTTACAAATTATATAGGCTGCATTGGGGATGCAGAATATGAGAATGTATAGTGGTTTAGAATCACCACAGAAATTGTATTATAAATATTAATGCATAATAATTCTATACATTAATAGTTTGCACTGTGATATTTCCATGCATGCCCATATTATGCTTTGGTGTCTCTCTTCCTCTACTAACCACTCATATCTTCTCTTTTCTCCATCCCCCAGTCCCTTTACCCTTCCTTAGTTGTCTCTCTACTACTTTCAAGTCATTTATTTTTTAGTTTCTATATATGACAATAAAACACATGATATTTGTCTTTTATGTCTAGTTTACTTTGCTTAAATGATGATCTCTCAAGTTCCATCAGCTTTCTCACAAATGACATGATTTTATTGTTTATGGCTATATAATACTCGAGTATATATTGCTGCATTGACTTGGTCAATTTATTTGTTGACAGGCATTTAGGCTGATTCCATATTTTGGCTACTGGTGAATAGTACCATAACAAGTATGAGTATAGCTGCCTCTTATGTATGCCAACTTCAGATATATGCCCAGGAGTGCTGTAGCTAGATTTTATGGTAGTTATACTTTTAGTTATTTAAGGAACCTCCATCCTCCACACATTTTTTTCTATCTTAGCTGTACTAATTTGACAACATTTTTATATAAATGTTCTTTATATAATCTGGATACAAGTCCTTTATCTGATTCATACATTGTGAATATATTCTCACAGTTTGTGAGTTACCTTTTCATTTTCTTAATTGTGTCTTTTGAAGAGCTAAGTTTTGATAAATATCAACTTATTTTTCATTTTGGTCGATTGTGGGGCTTGAACTCTGGGCTTGGGCGCTGTCTCTGCGGTCTTCAGCTCAAGGCAAGCTCTCCACTGCTTGAGACACAGTGCCCCTTCCAGTTTTTGAGTGGTTTATTGGAGATAGGAGTCTCATGGACTTTCCTGCCAGGGCTGGCTTTGAACCTCGATCCTCAGATCTCAGCCTCTTGAGTAGCTAGGATTACAGGTGTGAGCCACCGGGCTCGGCTACTTATTTTTCTGGTATTATGAAAATTTTTGCCTATCTCACAACCACTTTCTCTCATTATGTTTCTTATAAAAAGCTTTATAAGTTTAGGCTGTATATTTAGATCTATAATCCATTTATCTTAATCTTCTGTATATCATGACATAGTGGAAGAGGTTTGGTTTATGCATTAAGATATCCACTAGTTTGTTACGGCACCATTCCATTTTTTTTTTTTTTGGCACCATTCCATTTTTAAAAGAGTATATTTTCCTTATTTAATTACTGCAGTGTCTTTGACAAAAATGAGCTGAATATGTTATTTTTATTATACTAATTATATTATATATTTGCATATATTGAATATATGCTATTCTATTCCACTAAACTATTTGTATATTATGAAACCACCATGCTGTCTTGATTACTGTATTTTAGTGGTAAGATCTGACATTGGGTACTATATGGATTCCATAACTAATCCTATTTTTCTCTTGCATATAATTATGTTTTTCAAAATTATTTTCAGTATTGAAAGTCCTTGTAACTTTTATATGTAAACCTTTAAATCTTGGCAATTTTTGCAAAACTATACTGGGATTTTTATTAGGATTGCATTGAATCTATAGGTCGTTTTTCAGAGAATAGACATCTTATAGGAACAATTGGGTTTTGTAAATAAATCTTGTGCCCTGAAACCTTGCCAAACTAGCCTATTTTGCAGAGAAAATGCAGGGAGAGAATATAAACCATTCTATTCAGTCAAGACATTTGGCTCTGATAAGAAATAAGAGAGAGAAAGAAAGCACAGTTGGCTGAAGGGTTGTACAAGTTAGATATTTATTGCTTGGCTGAATGGTTATTTCTCCTTTATTCTTTTTTGCTTCATTTTTATTAATGGGAGAGTTTTTTTTTAAGGGTTAGAAATCTAAAAGACCTAATAGAGACAGAAAATTTTAACAGAGAAGAAAGGGTATCATAAAATCATCAATAATTTAAGAAGGGAGAGAATGTTGCTCTTTTAAATGTGCCTGTCCTCATTACCAACATGGACTTCCCTGCCCTCCATCCTTGCAATAGTTATATCCCAATTATCATTTAAAATTCACTGTTTACATTTTATCATAATGTCAGTATGTTTCACTGTTGAGCCAAGTGATACAATGTTTAGATATGCTTTTTCCCACTTCTCTTTTTCTTCCTAACGAGGGTCCTTTTTTTTTTTGGTCGGTTGTGGGGCCTGAACTCTGGGCCTGGGTTCTGTCTGTTAGCTCTTCTGCTCAAAGCTAGCACTCTGCCACTTGAGCCACAGCGCCACTTCTGGCTTCTTCTCCTTATGTGGTGCTGAGGAATCGAACCCAGGGTCTCATGCATGCAAGGCAAGAGCTCTACCACTGAGCCACCTTCCCAGCCTGCCATGAGGGTCCTTTTTAAAACAACAATTGTTTGTTTTCAATTTGCCTACCATAAATGTTTCTTAACTAACCCGTCCCTGGATGTGGGGGAAAAGGACCCTACTGGCCTGTTGGTGGGAAGGTAAACTAGTACAACCACAGCAGTCTGGAGGTTCCTCAAAAAAATTAACATAGATCTTCCCTATGACACAGCCATACCTCTCCTGAGCATCCACCCTGAACATCATAAGCCAGGATATGACAAAGATTCCTATACATTCATGTTCATTGTTTCTCTGTTCACAGTAGCCAAGATAGGGAAACAACCCAGATGGCCCATCATAGATGAATGGACCCCAAAAATGTGGTACCTATACACAAGGGAATTTTTAGAGCCATTAGAAAGAATAAAACAATGTCATTTGTAGGGAAATGGATGGAGCTAGAACAAATCATGTTAACTGAGGTAAGCCACGCTCAGAGAGACAAACGGCCCATGTTCTCTCTGATATGCAGAAATCAGATCTAAAATACACTGAGATATGATAAATTATACAGGATTCTAGATACTCACAATGAGACTGAAAGAGGATACTCTTATGAGAGAAACACAAGGGCACAATGCCTACATGCCTCTTCATATTTATATAAAATTATATATATACACATATATATATATATATATAAATGAACTCCAAAATATGGAACAAGAGATCTCTTTTTAAATGTTCATTTTTTGATGATTCTGTCTTCTATTCTTTATGAATGTTGCGTTCAAGTGTATGTTTTCAGGGAAGAAGATAGAGAACTTGAGGGAAATAAGGATGAGAAAATGCAGCAGTGGAACTCACTGGATGTTGATGAAAGTGAACTATACAACTCGTGGGAACAGTGGACACTGTATGAAAAGTAATGTACATCACTTTTATAATAACAATAATGTAAGTTAACTTAAAAACATAAAGCTAAAAAAAAATCACCTCCCATGGACTGGCAATGGTAATGATAGAGTGCTTGCCTAGCAATGGCAAGTGGGTGACACCCGAGTTCAAACCCTAGTCTTGCCCTCCCCCAAAAGAAGATCCCCTCTTCCCCCAAGTGCTGTTTTTCACTTGGTGAAAAACACCAGGAGTTCAATCACCTCCACTGTTTTAATGGAAACCTGTCCTGCAGGCCTCCATCCTTTTGCTCTACTCTGTACTGTTTTCCCTCTGTGACTTTGGCATGGCTATCAGATTTGTGTTTCCACCTGTCTAAGCTTTTGTGAGGAATCTCCTATGTCCTATGTGCCAAATGTTTGTCTCTTCAAGTTTTTCCGGTAGTGACTTCTCCAAAAAAAGGTACTTAGGAGGTAAATAAATACATTTGCAGATTCTCTGTAAACACAATTTACCTTAATTTTGATGAATACCTTTGCTAATATAAAATTCTTATTTAAAAATAATGTTCCCACCTGGGACATAGTGGTAATATCCTGTAATACCAGTCTTTGGGAGGCAGAGACAAAAGGATTCTATGCCATCTTGGGATACATATTGAGATTTTATCTCAAAAGTAAATAAAATAATTTACCCTTAAAATTTTGAAAACATTCCCCCTTGTTTTCCAAAATGTGTCAATTGAAAATTCTGAAAACATTTTAGTTTCCCTATCTATTTGATGCAATGGTTTTCCCTTCTGAAAACTTAATATCTTTTATTCATCCCCCTTGTTCTGAGTTTTCAGGATGATTTGCTGTAGGCCAGGCCAATTTTTCACTCACTGAACTGGGTTGTTGCTTGATCTTTATGATCTGGATACTCGTGTCCTTCATTTCTGGGAACTTCATATGATTTATCATATTATCACTAATGACATATTTTCCTTCTATTCATCTCTTAGAACTCCTATAGATTACACTTTGCCTTTTGAATTGATTCTCTTAAGTTTCATTTCTTTTATATGTAATTTTCCATACCTATTTTGCTTTTTTTGCTTTATTTTCTGAGTCATTATCTTAAAACTCTTCCAATGATTTTTTTTAATCCACCATATAGGATTGGGGGCTTAGCTCAGTGTAACAACACTTGCCTGGCAAGTGCAAGGCCCTGAGTTTAGTCCTCAGCTCTGAAAATAAAGGAGTAAAATAACTCTTTAATTTAAAAAAATCCACCATATGGGTTGGGATCATATGGAGAGTGGTAGACTAATGAAGAGGAGAAGAGGGGAGAAATGCATACAAGAATCCAATGTATACCCTACAAAATTAAGAGTGAGGGACAGGGTTGTAAGGGGAAGACTAGGTGAGAATGTTGATAGGAGTGACATTAATCAATATATAACATTTATAAACTGCTTTGTGAAATGGCAACTCCTTTGTACAACTATCTAAAGATAATTTTAAAAAGAAATAAAAATCCATTATACGATTTTTTAATTTCTAGTGCTTCTTTCTTATTTTCCATTTCTTTTTCTTTTCCAATGATCCCATTTCTGTTTTTAGGATGTAACGTTATCCATGGATATAGATTACCTGATTTCTATGATGTTGTGCTCTATGTATTCTGTTCCTCAGTCTGTGTGTGTGTGTGTGTGTGTTCATGTGTACTTGTGTGTGCAAGTGTGTATGTGTATGTGTTTTCTTTCATGTCACAAGCTTTCTTCTCATGGCTGGATGATCCTCTCTGTTTCATTTACATATTTAAATAAATATTCTTTTAAAGCTTATTAACTGATAGGCTTCAGTCTAGGCACCTGGGCAGCAATCCACACACTTCATTGAAGGAGTGACAATTATAACCCCATGCAACCCACATTTTGCATGATTCCAATATGCATAAATTTTTATTACCATTAGTCTCTCCAATAGCTCAAGTTCATTTATCACAGTATTTTACCTGTGAGCAGTTGCATTAAGAGAACAATTTCTGCTGTGTATATAACCAATGTGTATCAAGACTGTGTCACCTCTTTCAAAATCTCTTGGTGATTGGTCACTGTATATTTGTTACTCAGTTCACAGACAGACCAGCAAGTATCTACTACTTTTGTGTTGCTTCCTTGTCTCCTAATGACAAAATACATTTGACATTTTAAAAACATGGATACTTAAAAGAAGGAATAGCTAATAGAAAGTAAAAATGCGGGAGGTACAATCACATGCAACTTGAAAAGGACAGCAAAGTGAAGATGGACGAGTTCTGCATGGAGGTATGGTGTGAACAATTTTGAAAAGTTCAATGACTATAGAAAAAGCAAAGTGAACGTGCATCAACAAGTTTTCCTTTAAATTGTATGAGGAACAAAAAGCTTCTTATGGTGGAAACTTTGGATTGAAGACTGCAATAAAAAGAGTCCAATCAGTTTTGCTACTGTTCAGGCCAACACATTGATGTTATTTCCAATGAAGCCCTTATTATTGTTTTTTTTGGTCGGTTGTGGGGCTTGAACTCTGGGCTTGGGCATTGTCCCTTCACTCTTCAGCTCAAAGGGGGAGCACTCTAGCACTTGAGCCACAGCGCCACTTCTGCTTTAATCATTTTAGAATTAATTGCTGTTAATCTATCTGATGAAGTTACTGACATACATAAAGAGAACTTTAAATGCAGTTTCCATCAACTATTTAATGCTGACGAGACAGGGCTTTTTTTTTTTTTTTTGCATGGCAGTTCCATCAATAACTTATATGTCAAAAAATGAAGGGTCACCAAGTGAATATAAAGGAAAGATTCTAGATAAGTAGTCAGAGAAACTGAGTGAAAATGAACTTATCATCACAAAGGAGGGAAATGTTTGTAACAGAAAGGAGGAAGAGGCCCCTGAGGAAGTGCTAAGAAAGCCTTCACAGTGGAGGGGCACTCATTGCACAAGATTGAAGGATGAAATGTCAGAAGCTGATTCAAACTTAGAATGCAGTATGACAATTTCCATTTTAAGCAGAGAAAAGACACTTGCTTTGTACTGTAAATTATACTACAAGAAGCCAAGTGCTGTTCAGATTTCTTAAGTAAAAGAAAAAAACTTTAATCCTGTGTTCTTAATGCTTTAAATTATAATGAACAAAGTAAATATCAGTCTTATGCACAAAAATGGAGGAACAAAGAGTGAACAAATACAGCGATGGTACTCCCTAAACACTGTTGAAATTGAACTATACCTGTCTTTAATGTGACCCCTCTGAACATCATCTTTATAATAACAATAAAAATATTTTTAAATAAAATAACTTTTACTTGAAAAATTAATAAGAAATTTCATTATTTCATTTCTCTCTACATTTTAAACCTAACAGTAACAGAGTTTTGAATGTTTTGTTTGGTTTTGTGTTGGTCCTGGAGCCATCACTATACAAAAATTCAAACATAAGGTTTCCACTTCTAGGTAATTTTTTTAGCACTAGTACTAGGGCTTGAACTCAGGGTGTGGGCTTTGTCCTTGACCTTTCTTGCTCAAGGGTGGTGCTCTACCACCTGAGCCACAGCTCTACTTCTGGCTTTTTCGTGGTTAATTGGAGATAAGAAACTTAAAGACTTACCTTCCCAGGCTGACTTTCAATTGCTATCCTCAGATCTCAGCCTCCTGAGTAGCTAGGATTACAGGCGTGAGCCACCAGTGCCTGGCTCGAGTTCTGAACGCTTTGACTGCAAATTATAAAGATCATGGAACAATTATAATTCTTTTAGTGAGTATTAATATCCATTTGTAGGGTTCTAGCTTATAATGGTCAATTTTTATGACCTTATACTACTATGAAAGCAAGCACTTCATTCTCTATAGATCTTTTCCTGGACTATTGTTTCTCTAGTAAGCAATGACTACATACATCTAGCTGTTAGCCTTCTTGGAGCTTAGGGTTACAAGAGTCACAGGTCTCACTACTAAATATAAAATTTCGCTCAAATTCACTGTTTTCTAGTTGTACCTTACTCTGAGCTTGATATCCCCCAAGCCAGTCTTTCTGATGCAGTTTCTCCATAGAATGAATCTTCTGCCTCCTATTAGGATGGGGGAACCAGACTCAATATAGTTCTTTCTTTTTCTGATTTTTTAAAAATTGTTTTTTATTTTGATTTTATTGTCAAGGTGATGTACAGAAGGGTTATAGTTACTTATGTAAGGTAGTGAGTACATTTCAAATTTGTTACCCCCTCTCTCATTTTTCTTATATAAATGTTCACTCAAACTTCCCCTTTTCAAATCTGTTCTTCTATCTTCTCAGTTTCTCTCCCTGTTGGGTTTTTATATTATTGGCATCATCCCTAGCCAAAGACTTGGTTTTCAACCTTTCTGGGTATGCTAACTCATCTATCTATTTTCCATCATTCATACATTTGTCTACCTTGTTTCCTTTCCTGTTCTGTTCATTCTTAAAAATCTACATTGTAAGAATTCCTTAGTCCATTTTAATCATGTTGAATGAAGGAAAGGGTGTTTTATTTGCATATTAGTTAGACTTTTCATCACTGTGAGGACTACTTGAAAGAAACAGCTCTAAGGAGGAATGATTTATTTTGGCTCATGGTTTCATTCCATGGTCTGCTAGTTTATTTTTGAGTCTGAGTTGAGGTAAAAGATCATGATGTCAGGAATGTGTGGGAAAGGCTGCTCACCTCATGACAGCCAGGAAGCAGGGAGCAACAAACAAGAAAAGCCAGGAACAAAATACTCTTCTAGGATTCACTCTTAATGTCCTATTTCCTCCAACCAGGTCCCAACTCATAAAGTCTCAAGCACCTCCCAAAGTAGCATCTCCACCTAGGGAACACACTTTCAGAACATGAGTCTGTGGGGAACATTTCATATTCAAATCATAACATTGTGCTTTGCTTACTCACAGTGCTCTATTAGTGCAATTTTTTAGTAATCCCAGTCTGTACTGTTGTGTAATGTCTTTGACAATTTTTAGGTGCTCAGATCAAGGCATTGAGAAAGTAAGTAGCTTGGTGTTGTGATGTATGCTTGTAATCTCAGCACTCAAGAAGCCAAGAAAGGAGATTTGAAAATTCAAGGCCAGCCTTGTCTACATAGAGAGACCCTGTGTCAAAAAAATAAAAAGCAGTATGTACATATGATTATGAAAGACCCCCTCCCCAACCAACCAGGCCCTGAGCCTCTTTGTAGGGGAACAGAGTTTTGTATCTAACCAAGCTATTTCTAGCTTCTGTAACATGCTTTGCTTTTCTATTACCCCACACTCCCCCTTTGATAACTAACCTCACCAGTTAATCAACAAGCCCACACCCTACTAACTAATCCCACCCCGCAGTCAGCCCCCTGGTGTGAGCGAAGGACAGGCGCTGACAAAGGTCACTTCCTCATACCAAGGGCCGGAGACACACAACTCGGGGCATGTACACCGAGGGACCCCCTCGAACAGTGATTGGCCAAAACACATGATTTGTTTTAAAAGGATTGGCTGCCTGCGTGCAGACCAGGTTGTAATACTTTAAATTTACTGGCTGAAAAAGCGCGGGCACTCCTGTAATGGACAGAGGGGTCCCATAAAAGGACCATCCCCGGGACTGCTCGGGGTTCCCAGCCACTGACCCGAACCTTGCGGATCTCGAGGTCACGTGCACCTGGGAACCTGGGCATGCCCAAATAAAACCCTCTTGCCTTTTGCATCTGGTGTCGTCTGACTGGTGCTTGGGGCAGGGAGGTCCTGATATGGGGGACACCCGAAGTCGGGGGTCTTTCAATTATATAAGATGATGCTAAGCGAAATGAACCCCAAGATACGGACACAAGAGGTTTTATCTTTGTTGCTGTTGTTTGTAATGTACCATGTGATTTTTTTTTGTTTCTTTTGTATGTTCTTCCTCCATGGTAGAACCCATTTTCACTGTATTTGATTCTGGTGCCCTGCATCTTGTATATACATTTTTCTAATTTGGGGAGGGGGAGGAAATAACACAAAGCTGAAATAAGGTTACAGGTTGACCCATTGTAGCAATGAGATGTATAAGACACTATGTTGAAAACAAACTTTCCAACTTTTGGGTGGGAGAGAGGAGTTGGGGAGGTGGAGAGGGAAAGGATGGTGAGGGAAAAACAAAGGTGGGGGTAACAATGCTTGATAAATGTACTCATTACCTTGCTCATGTAACTGTAACCCCTCTGTACAGTATCTTTACAATAAAAAATATGTATTAAAACATAAAAAGCAAAAAAAGAAAGAAAGTTAACCATAGATTTAATCTGGAATTAAGGTTTTTCCAAACAAATGGAAGATATTCAGAGACAAGAGAGTTTCAGAAAGTGGTATGATTATTAGCATGATGAAATATGCAACATAGGCTGAGTAGGAATGGAAGAGGAGAACAAAGAGAGACAGAGAAAATCAAAGGTCAGTATACTAGAGAGTTTTTTTAAAAAGGTCAGAGGAGAGTTGAATAAATCTCCCATAGTTCCAAACTAATTGCTAATTTTAGAGACTAATTTATTTTTAAATCTTAAATTTTACTTACTAATTTTAGAGACTGAATAGTTATAGAGGCTGGAGTGTCACAAACAGGAGGTCATTAAACGATGTACCATAGAACTGAGAGTTCAATCGAATGAGTTTCCCACATGGAAGTCGTACAAGACAAAAAACACAGTTCATCATACTTGAAAGCAGTGGTCTTTTAAGGGAAACAGAAATAACAACCACAAGAAGAGAGAGAAGAGCAGAATGAGAAGGGAAAGAAGGAGCAAAAAAGAAAAAGGGTAATCTGCTTCCATGAGCAATTTACTTGACTTATACTGACAGGAAATCTAAAATAAAATCATGATTTAATGAACACATATTTCTTCTCACACAAATGTCAAGCTCATTCGGTTTCCATCCCTTGATATCCTTAGGGATCCAGGTTACTTCAGCACAATGTTCTATCATCCCTGAAGTGTTAACTTGTATTGTTATTGTTTTGTAATACTGGGGTTTGGACTTTTAGGCAAGTGCTTACCATTTGAGCCATGCCTCCAGCTTTCCTTCAGTGTTTTCCTTCATTTCATGGTCCAAGTTAGTATTTTAATGCACCATCTTCCTCCCATACAGAGTACTAAGGAAGTTTCAAAGAAGAGGCAATGGACATGAGTAGTATTCTTAAAGACACTTCCTAGAAACTGACATATGTCACAAGTTTAAATCCCATTGGCCTGAATTTTCCATACTACTGCTTCATTTATTTATTTGTTTTTGTTGGTTGTGGGGGCTGAACACTGGGCCTGGGCGCTGTCCCTCAGCTCTTCAGCTCAAGGCTAGTGCCCTACCACTTAAGCCACAGTACCATTTCTGGCTTTTTTTCTGCTTATATGGTACTGAGGAATCAAACCCAGGGCCTCATGCATGTGAGGTAAGCATTCTACCACTGAGCCAACTTCCCAGCCCCTATACAACTGTTTTATATCTCTTGACCACTTTAGGCTAGAAATGAAGCTAAGGAATAATGTACTTTTTAAGGAAGCCACAGATCCAGCTAAAATTTCTATTATAATAGACATATAGGAGAATAGATATGGGCCAGGAGTAACCAGCAGGCTCTGCCATATCTTTGGAAATCAAGTACTAAGGAAGAAGTGGAATAATGGGTTATTTTTTAAATTTCAAAATTAAGTAACGTTCAAAAGTAATCTTAAGTTCTTTATGTTTCAGTGTTCCTTTACTTAAAAATTAAACTGTGTAAGTTTCCTTGGTGTTTCTTTTTTTTATTGTGAAAATACCGTACAGAGGGGTTACAGTTACATGAGCAAGGTAATGAGTACATTTCTTATCAAGCATTGTTGCCTCCTCCTTTGTTTCCCCTTACCATCCTGGTGTTTCTTTTTATAAACTTTTAATTTTATTTATGTGGTATTAAGGAATCAAACCCAGGGCCTCATGCATGTTAGGCAAGCACTCTACCACTAAGCCTCCTTTGTGTTTCTTAACAGAGCTGATATGTATGCTGAATTAAGTAAATTAGACTTTCAACATTACCAACAGGTGTGTAAACTTTCTCTTCCTTAAATAATAATGAGTACTATGATGGGGGCTAAAAATGTCTTGCCTACAATATATACATCCTAGTCCCTGGACCCTGTGAATATTATCTTCTATGGCAAAAAGGGGAAGGTCTTTACATGTGTGATTCAGCTGAGGATCTTGAGATGGGGAAGTATTTTGTTGGCCTGTTAGTAAGAAAGGGAGTTTTCAAAGTTTCCTGCAATGGAGTCAAGCGGAAAAGGTCAGATAATGTGATGTCAGGAAAATGAACCCTTAGATATGTATTTTAATGTTTTTTTTCTTTCATGCATGTGTTTCTAACGCATTTATAAGATTATCTCTTTGTTGCTTTGTATGTCCCTTCCCCACAGTATAACCCCTGCTTTCACTATATTTGATGTCAGTATAACTTGTGGAGGAGATGGGGAACAACCAGTTGTTTAAGGATACAGGTGGACCTGTTGCAACAGTGAGAAGTACAAGTTGTCATGTCCAAAACGAGCTTTACAACGTCGGTGGGGGGGGGGGGGAGGGGGGAGGCTGGGAAGGGATGTGAAGGGTAAACAAAGGAGGAGGCTGCAATGCTTGGTAAGAAATGTACGCATTATCCTGCCCATGTAATTGTAACCCCTCTGTACAGTATGTTCACAAATAAAATTAAATAAAAAAAAACAAAAACAAAAAAAAAAAACAAAGTTTCCTGCAATGGTCAAATCCATTATACAATACTGAATGGATGAAAGGGGACAGCATTCATTAGTTATATACACTCACAGCTGAGAAGAAAAGACACTGCATACCAGGAAGGGTCATACAGGAATTGCATTTAGGAACATTGTAAGCCAGAAGAGGTGTGGGAGACAAATTTCTTAGTGAAAATGCTTTGGGGAAAGTTTCTTTTGACAAAGGGAAACAGGATATGGCAGTTTGGGAAGTGAGAAATCCAGGCACAGAAAACACCAGGGAGTAGACAGGACCCTCTGAGTACACAAACTAACAAACTAATAATACATTCACTTACCCATCCATCCATTTTACACATACTCATTGTGCATTATATGCTAAGCACTTTGCTAAAAGTTGTGGGAGTAGAGGTAATCTCTGACTGAACTTTTCCTTTTGAAACTTCAATGCCTCAAAGGAAATCACAGGTAACTTTCTTATACTATACTGGCTGGAGACACTCATCCCAACTCCCTACTGTGGGCCAGCTTTCAATTTTATTTATTCCAAAACTCGACCATCCAACCAGCCCCCATATCACTAAAGACTTCTAACCATAGAGGGGTAAAATCAAGGGCAGACCTCTCCAAAGTGCTGATCACCTTCCAGCATCTCCTAAACTTGATGTGATTCTAGACCTTCCTTCCATGGCTGATTGCACTGGTTTGCACCTCAAGACTCACCAGCTGTGGAAAGGGTTTTGTTTAAAAAACAATAACAAAAAAAAAAAACAGTTTGCCTGATAAATCCCTAATAACCAAGAAAGGCATAAAAGCCATTCAGAAGCAAGTTCTGTTTTTCACTGGTTGCCTTGTAATGATGCTTACTGAACACTTATACTTCAACCCTTACTGCCTTAATCCACACATTCATTAGTTTCTGATGATGAAACCAATCAAGCTCGAGTAGATGAAAACAGCCATGGGTATGCATGAGCTTCATCTATTTCCCAGTATATAGACTGCCTGATGATAAAGCTTTCATGAATACATTGCATTCCAAAGGCAGCAACTGCATATAAATGGACCTTCTATCATCTTTAAAAGAAGATCTCCCTTAAGGACTTTCTACGCATTTATGCATAGAAGTCACAAAGAAAAAAATTACATAGATAGGAGCAATAAAGTCAAAATAAAAAACTTGCATGCATCTGAAAGAAAAACGTACATATTGCTGATGGTTAAGTAAATAGGTACAATTTTCATGGGAGGCAGTTAGGCATGTGTATTAAGAGCCTTTCAACTGTGCTTACTATGTTACCAAAAAATGCCACTGCTAGGAATTTATCCAAAGGAAATAAATATGTATGGCTACAATGATCATGCTAGGAGGACATTTGTCTCAGCTTTGACCATAATAGTGGAAGGGTGGAAGCAACCCAAATATCCTACAATGGAGCTTGGATACAGACATTTCTAATGTCAACATTAGAAATAATGTTTGTTGGGGGGGGGTGTTTGTTTTTGTCAGTTGTGGAGCTTGAACTTTGGGCCTGGGCACTGTACCTCAGCTCTTTAGCTCAAGGCTAGCGCTCTTCTACTTGAGGCACAGCACCACTTCCAATTTTCTGGTGTTTTTTCCTTTTTTTTATTGAGTATTAGAGTCTCATGGACTTTCCTGCCCTGGCTGGCTTTAAACTGCGATCCTCAGATCTCAGCCTCCTGAGTAGCTAGAATTACAGGTGTAAGCCATCAGTGCCTGGCTCAGAAATCATGTTTTAAAAGAATGTTTAATTCCATAAAAAATACTTAGGATATAATTGGGTGAAGAAAAACTATATCTTATTTTTAAAGAAAGCAAATATATATACTAATTCAAAAATATTTATTTACTAAGGAGCTACTACTATATGTTGGGTATAATGATAGATAATCCAGTGAGAAGCCATAAAGGCAGACCTTGTCCTCGTGGAGGAAAAGACTGGAAGGATGTTTATCCAAATCCAAAATAAGTGAAGCTATCCCTCTTTCGGTGTGATTAAGATTGACTTTAATATTTTTCTTCATACCTCTCTATAAGATGTATAAGTATGTAATGCTGTCATAATCAGGAAGAAGTTTGTTTGTTTGGTTGGTTTTTTGGGGGTCCAGTTGTGGGGCCTGAACTCTGGGCCTGGGCACTGTCCCTCAGCTCTTCAGCTCAAGGCTAGCGCTCTACCACTTGAGCCACAGCGCCACTTCTGGCTTTTTGCTTTTTGCTTATGTGGTGCTGAGGAATCGAACCCAGGGCCTCATGCATGCAAGGCAAGCACTCTACCAGTGAGCCACCTTCCCAGCCCCAGGAAGAAGTTGTTTTTTTTTTTTTAACTCTTGCTTCAGATTGTTTAAAATGAACTTCCATTTGTACAATAAAATTTAATTTAAAAAAAAACTTGGCTAGGTGCCAGTGGCTCATGCTGTAATCCTAGTTACTCAGAAGGCTGAGATCTGAGGATAGCAATTCAAAGCCAGTCCCTGAGGCCCTTATTTCCAAGTAACTACCAAAAAAAGCTGAAAGTGGACTGTGACTCAAGTGGTTGAGTGCTAGCCTTGAGCAAAAAGGTCAGGGATGACATCCAGGCCCGAGTTTAAGCCCCAGGACTGGCACACATGAAAAATCTTGATTCAGGGAGAATGAGGAGATGGTAAATGGAGGGATGAATATGATTAAAGTACTTCATATATATGAAAATAGAACAGTGAAAGTTCATAAAATTGTTCAAAAGTGGGGGATTAGAAAGTATAATACAGGGGCTGAATGTGATCAAACCACTCTGTGTGTGGAAATATCACAATGAAACTGTTTTGTATAATTAATATATACTAATAGAAAAGAGTAAAAAAATCTCAAATTAAGGCTAGGTATCATGGTTTTGTTAAACCTAAATCATTAAAACATCTCATATTTAGTGAACTCCTGAAGAATTGGACCACTTCCATGTTTGTACATTCAATTCATCCTCTCAACAGTCCTTTAGACCCAGGTAGAATAGGGATTAATGTGCTCATTATATGGATAGAGACTGAGGCAGAAAAGGCCAGGGATTATTCTAATAGAGTGCCTCTGAGATACAATCATATCCCTAAAATCAGATATGGAAAGATTTGGGCATTCTTTTAGCTCTACTGTTTTTCCTTGAAGGTGCTTGTTGCCTCCACTACCTAGGCCCTATTGCTTTTCTCCTTTTTATTCAAGTGACTTGAGTATAGAATGCCCAAATAAACAAGAGAAAATTTAAATTAAAATCATTTTGCCTCTAACCTCTCAAAAATTTGGAAATATAGAATCATACACAGAAGGGAAAAGACCATGAAAATGTTCCAACTTGCTCTCCAAGTTAAAAAGATTGTTCCTGATCTGCCTCTCTCCCACCCTTTCTGTTTTTCTCTCTCTGCCTTTCTCTCTGTATGTGTGTCTCTCTCTTTCTCTCTCTCTCCCCTACTCTCCCATGTATATGTACCTCCTTTTTCTCCCCTCCACCTCTTTTGTGAACACTTCTGTTTGAATGGATAAACAAATTAAACCTAATGTCTTCTGGGTGGTAATGGATTCTCCTTCTTGAATACCAAATACTGTAGTATTTGCATTTTAACTCTGAAGACACCAAATCCAATGAATATAATGGTGGTACGTGGAGTCCCAGCACTTGGAAACAGGAGGAATGCCACAGCCCATCTTCAGAGACCTGACTGCCCTGGCAAGAAAGACTGAGAATACAGATACACAGTGGCTGGTTCTTTTTATTCATTTACTTCCTGGTTCCAGCGTCCATCCACCATAGCTTCCTTGGTTCAATGGCACATCTGAGCCTTTTTTTGGTCAACATGTTTGCCTTGATTCTAGCCTCTGTTTGAGCTTGCTGCTGTTGTTGCCGGCTACCCTCTGTCCATTATCACAGCTGGCTCCCCAGTTTGTTGCAAGGGAAAATTGAGATTTTGTTGCTGTGGTTCTGCCTCACTGCTTCCATTCCATGGCTTGCTTCCTAGGGCTGCAGCAATTCCCTTCACCCACCCACCACCCATAAACCATCTACCCTCATGGCTTTTCCCCCCAAAATACAGCCATTTTCCATCATTTCTGGAACCAAAGGAGATAAAACTCAGACTTTGACCAGGCCTGATTTAATGTCTGCAACAGTTGCTTGCATAGTATGGTTTTTAATGGCACCAGTAAAATGTTCTCTGTCTAGAACTCTATTCCATATATTCTATATCTCCAGATTTACATATATATATATATATATATATATATATATACTTATTATATTTATCCCTGGATTTCTACTTATAAATAATCAAATCTATACTGAGCACTGTGCTAAGCAATTCATGTGGATGTATTACTTAATCCTTACAAAAGACTGTGTAATAGGGGCCCTATTTTTCTTAGTGCACATTCTTTCAGTTCAAGATGGCAGACAAAGCACAAACATTCAAGCCCTCTCCCTCTAGACTTCATTCAAATAGGAGCTCAGGTACAATTCCTCCCAAACAAAGAGAACAAGTGGGGCATCAATGGCTGAGGAATTTAAATAAATTTCTGAAGAAAGAAAGCATCTGAAGAAGTGCTGAGAAAGCATGCTAGCAGCAACACACCCTTGCTAACAATGAAGGGCTGCAGCTAAGAAGCAGCAGACCTTCCTAGTGAACCTTAACCAGACTACAAGTTCAACAAAAATGACAGTAAGAAGGGACAGCAACAGGGCAATTAATTATCAGTCTATACAAAGAACTGGTGGCCCCCACCTTTCTATGCAGGTGACCTGGTAGTCAAATATTCACTTGTCAACCCCAAAACATAGGGTTCTTCATTGTAGAGGTTGAACAAATAAGTCTAGAAAGGATCAGGGCAACTTGTTAGATGTTAGTACACTAATTTGGCATTAGTGCTTCAGAGTTAGGCTTTTTGTAACTTGGCATTTGGATCTCACTCCACCTTCCAAAATTAAAGAGCTCTCCTTCTCTTGTCCTTAAGCACAAATATGCCCATTGTCAACGTCTATTGAACCACAACTCCTAGCCACATTTCTATAGTCTTATTTTGAAAGGTAAACAAGAAAGATTAACAAGAAACATTAAATGTATAAGAAAAATTGGAACATTAAAGAGAAATGACAAGGTAAATGGAACTAGCAGATAGCACTTTAAATAAAACTCCCAAAGAAATATTACATCTGCAAAACAAGAATTGAATGCTATAAAATACCAGAATACAGAATACAACTGAACTTTTTAGAAAAGATTGCAATGTAAACCTTTGTATTCTTTTGATCTTTGAACCATCTTTGAGCCATATGAAAACATTACTTATTTTGAAATATTTGTGTTTGTTTTTTAAGGGTGACTTTTGAAAATATAAAATATGACTGACAAAGTGAAAAGCTATAAAACGTCTATTTTTATTGCTGCATAATGACCACAAGGTAAGTAGTTTAAAACTATTCACATTTATTATCATACAGTTTCTGTAGGTCTGAAATCCAAGCATAACATAGCAAAGTTCCAGCTTAGAGTCTCAAATCATGGTATCCCCAAGATGCAAGATAAAGTTTTTGTAATTTTATTGTAAAGGTGGTATACAGTCGTTAGAGTTACATGTCAGGTAATGAGCACATTTCCTTTCGAACTGTATCACTCCCTCCTTCATTCTCTCCCTCATTTTTTCCGCTCCTGACCCCTCTCCCCACCCAAGTTGTATAGTTCATTTCCAACAGAGTGGCTGATGGGTTTCACTGCTGAATTGGTTCAGCCTTTGTCCTATCATTTCTGTGCTTCCCATTCCCCTTCCCAAACCAGATAAATGTACATATAAGACAAAGAGTACAGAAATCAAAAATAGGGACAGAAGGAAATAAACCAAATTAAAAAAGGAAAGAAGAAAACAAAAATCCACAAACAGAATAATAAAAAAGATCTCCTACTTCCTTTTCTTGGAGTTCATGTTGATAAGTATCATTTTGTGTGATCGTATGCACAAACGTTATTGAGCCCCTGTGATTCTCTCCTAAGAATATCCTCTGTTCTCACTGTGTGGATTTTTAGACTGTTGTTTAATTAATCATGTCCAGATGTGATCATTTGTACTTTACTAACCATTGTGTTTACTTGTAGATTTATAAGCACGTTCTAGTTATTACAAATGAAAATGTGGTATATATACACAGTGGAATTCTATGCTTCCATCAGAAAGAACGATATTGCCCCATTCATAAAGAAATGGAAAGACTTCCAAAAACTATACTAAGTGAAGTAAGCCAGACCCAAAGAAACATTAGCTGCATGGTTTGCCTCATTTGTAATAACTAGATGTATTTTTATTTGGACTTCAGGCTCCTTCTTTTGGCGACTATAGGGCTTGAACTCAGGGCCTGGATGCTGTCACTGAGTTCTTTTGCTTGAAGCTAGTGGTCTACCACTTTGAGTCACAGCTCTACTTCTGGTTTTCTGGTGGTCAATTGGACATAAGAGTCTCATACAATTCTCAGATCTCAGCTTCCTGAGTAGCTAGGATTGCAGGTGTGAGATACTCGCACCCAGCTCAGGGTCCTTTTTAGTTAAGTTCATTCAGGTTCATTGGATTCATTCACATTTGTTGAGTTCATTCAGGCAGAATTCAATTGATTAGAGTTGTAATGAGACCCTTAGAAATTAGTATGTGTCCCTCAGGGGCTGAGGATACAGCACAGTGGTGGAGTGTTTGCCTAGTATGTATGTTTGGCTTGCATCTACAGCACCAAGGGAGATGAAATAGCAGGTGTTCTTGATAATAGAGAAGTTCTTAGAATGGCTATTTTCTTATTCAAAGGCAGTAGGACAATCTGATTCTCAGATTTTTGCCTCTGACTCCTAGATTCGTTTTAAGTGCTCACTGATTATGTCAGACCTATCTAGGATAATTTCTCTTTTGATTGATTTAAATTGACTTGAACATATTGACATGTATACAACTCTTACATATTTGCCATATAACCTGTCAGGGGACTGACACCCCATTGTATTCACAGGTCCCATTCACACTTAAGGAAAAGGGATTATAAATAATGCATGTACTGTATACACAGGAATCTTAAGGGACTTCATAAAATTCTGTCTCATGCAGATGATTGAAAGGTAAAGACAGTGAAGAAAAGATGGGAAATAGAGGAAAGAAAAAATGGTAAGGAAGAAAAATTCCAGAGGCTCAATATCTAACATCTATTAGCAGTTCTGAAAAGAAAGAGGGCCAGGTGTGGTGTAATGGCAGCTGTAGTCACAGCTACTTGGGAGGCAGAGATAAGAGGATTGTAGTTCAAGGCTATGCCAGGTAAAAAGTTAGCAAGATGCTATCTGAAAAACAAATGGGCATGGTGAGACATACTTGTAGTCTTAATTACTGGAGAGGTGGAGGTAAGAAAATTGAGGTAACAGCCAATACAGGCAAGAGCTGGAAACCTCTGAAAAGCAAACTAAAGCAAAAAAAAAGGTGTGGGGTAAATTCTAGTGGTAGAGGTCTTCTTCACAAGAACAAACCTCTGAGTTCAAACCTCAGTATCACCAAACTAAAGAACAAAAAGTGTTACCAAAGAAAAATATTATTAAAATTTTTTGACATTGATGGAAAACATGATTTTTTAAAGGAAAAAGTCAACTTAATGTCATACAGAAGATTTTCAAAACACCCTTCCCAGCTTTGTATAAAATTTATATGCTGAATATTACAAAATGCTGAAGAAATAAAATCTAAATAAGTAGAGACATATCATGTTTGTGAATTGGAAGCCTTAATATGGTTATAATGTCAGTTCTTTCAAAATGATCCATAGATGAAATGAAATCTCTATCAAAATTCCAGGAAATGTAGAGGGATTAGACAAGCCAAGACAATATTTGGGGTAAAGGAAATGAATTAGAAAAATCAAACTGAATGATTTTAAGATTTATAGAGAGCATTAATGTGTGGTACTGATGAAAGAATATACTAGTAGGACAATAGAACAAAAGAGAGCCCAGAAAAAGGCTTTTGACCAAACTTTAATTCAATGAAGAAAACAGTCTTCAAAAATAATACTGTATGTTTTTCAAAATGAACCTTGGGCTGAGGTGTTTGGCTCAGTGGAACACTTGCTTAGCATGCACCAAGCCCTGGGTTCAATCCCCAGCACCACAAAAATATAAATCAGAAACAAACAAAAACAGGCAAAAAGTTTGAAAAGTTGCTTTACAAAATAAAACATAAAAATAACTCACACAAAATTTGTTCAACCACTCTGGAAAGCAGTATGGAAGTTCCTCAAAAGACTCCACATAGAGCCGGGCACCGGTGGCTCACGTCTGTAATCCTAGTTACTCAAGAGGCTGAGATCTGAGGATCACGGTTCAAAGCCAGCCTGGGCAGGAAAATCAGTGAAACTCTTATCTCTAATAAACCACCAGAAAACCGGAAGTGGCTCTGTAGCTCAAGTGGTAGAGCACTAGCCTTGAGCTGAAGAGCTGAGGGACAGTGCTCAGGCTCAGAGTTTAAGGTCCATGACTGACAAAAAAAAGTCTCCACATAGAGCTCCCTTATGACCCAGCAATCCCACTTTTGGGCATTTACCCAAAGGATCACAAACAAGGTCATACCAAAGCTACCAGCACAGCCATGTTTATCGCAGCATTATTTGCCATACTAAGATATGGAACTAACCCAGATGCCCCTCAGTAGATGAATGGATCAAGAAAATGTGGTACATATATACAATGGAATTCTATGCCTCCAACAGAAAAAAATGGCATTGCCTCTTTTGTTAGGAAATGGAAAGACTTGGAAAAATCATATTAAGTGAAGTAAGACAGGCCCAAAGAAACATAGGTCCCATGGTTTCCCTTGATTGCAGTGACTAGTACATGTCTAGGACAAGCAGAGTAGTCAAAGGCTATGTACATATGACCCCCAAGACAGGGACACAAGAGTTTTTTTTTCATTCTCTTTCTTCCTAGTGTTTTTTAATGTACTTACAATACACTGTGTGATTCTTTTGTTTCTATTGTATGTTCTTCCCCCATGGTATAACCTGTTTTCACTGGATTTGATGCTGGTGCTCTGTACCTTGTGTATATATATTTTTGTCATTTGGGGAAGGGAAGGGCTATTGCAAAATGCTTAAATGAGGATGCAGGCTGACCCATAGTGACGACAAGATGTACAGGACACTATATTGAAAATGAACTTTATAATGGGGTAGGGGGTTGGGAGGAATTGGGGGGTGAGAGCAGTTGGGGAAGTGGGGAGGGAAGTGATGGTAGGGGGGAAAATAAAGGAGGAGGTAACAATGCTCGCTATAAAATGTACTCAGTACCCTACTCATGTAACTGTAACCCCTCTGTACAACATTTTTACAATAAAAAATTAATAATAAAGCAATAACACACAACATATGTGATTAGTCATTTAGGAAATGAGAAATACAACATCAGTAATGTACCTCTATACAGACACTAGTAGTTAAAGTAAAGGAGAATGTCATTGCCGAAGTCTGCTTAATTGCTGTGGGATTTTAAAATGGTACAACCACTTTGAAAATTACTTTGGCAGTGTCTTATAAAAGTAAACATATGTCTAGTTTGAGATCCAGTCCTCCCATTCCCAGAAAGAGAAAAACACAAAACTTGTGCCTAAATGTTGTCAGCAGCTTTGTTTACATTTGTCCAAAATAGCAGACAGCACAAATGTCCAGTAAAAAAAAATGAAGAGATAAACCTGAGTGTATCCATATCTGGGAATATTATTCAGCAACAAATAACTATTGATACATTCAATAACATCTAACAAGTACTAAAAAAAAGTTCAAGGCCAGTCTGGGCAGAAAAGTCTGAGAGAGTTCACCTACATTAAGGAAAACTGGAGGCAGTGGTGCAAGCCTGTGATCTCAGCAATGATTACAAACCTAAATAGGTAGATCATGGCTCAAGCACATACCCAGGTAGGAAGTTAAGACTCTATCTTTAAAAAATGAAAAAAAACAGGGCTGGAAGTATGGCCCAAGTGGTAGAACACCAGGCTAGGAAGTGTGAGGCCCTGAGCTCAAAACCTAGTATTGCCAAAAAAAAGTCAGATACAAAAATGTTTGTGCTGGGCTGGGAAGGTGGCTCAGTGGTAGAGCGCTTGCCTTGCATGCCTGAGGCCCTGGGTTCGATTCCTCAGCACCACATAAGCAAAAAGAAAAAAAGCTGGAAGTGGCGCTGTGGCTCAAGTGGTAGAGCACTAGCCTTGAGCTGAAGAGCTGAGGGACAGCGCCCAGGCCCCAGAGTTCAGGCCCCACGACCGGACCCCCCCCCAAAAAAAATGTTTGAGCTGTAGAATTTCAGTTATGTAAAACTAATCTATAATGATAGAAAACAGATTAGTGATTAGGGTTTGCGAAGAAATATTTGGAAGTGTTAAATAGGTTCAATATCTTTATTGTCATGATGATTTCATGGGTATTAACATACATCAAAACTTACAATCTGTAGCCAGGCATAGTGGCACATGCCTATAACCCCAGGAGATTGAGGCCCCAGAAGGCTGAGGAAGGATGGTTGTGAGTTTAAGGCAGGCCTGAACTATATAGCAAGTTCTAGGCTAATATAACCTATATAGCGAAATTTTGTCCCAACAAGACCCCAACTTACCAACTTGTACATTTTAAATATGTGAAGTTTTTGTAGTCATTCATATCTCAATAAAATCATGTATGATTATAAAATAGAAGCTGGTCACTAGTGTCTCACAACGGTAATTCTAGCTACTCAGGAGGCTGAGATTTGAGAATTGCAGTTGGAAATCAGCCCATGCAGGAAAGTCCATGAGAGTTATCTCCAATTAACCATGTAAAAACCAGAAGTAGAGTTGTGGCTCCAAGTGGTAGAGTGCTAGCCTTGAACAAAAGAGCTCAGGGACAGTGCCCAGGCCCTGACTTCAAGCCCCACCACTCCAAAAATGTTTATAAAATTAGTGTAAAAGTTGTACATGAAAAGATACATAAATTCATAAATATGATTCCATTATATGTAGCCTGTGAATATGAAAATGGTTTACTTTAAAAATCAATTAACAGTTTATTAGTTTCATTTGACATATCCATATATGCATACAATGTACCTTGATCAGACTCCTATTTTTCAATTATTGGTCTTTTTTGTGGACTGTTGGAGTTCCATTCAAGAAAAGATTATCTAGCGATTTTTACCTATGTTTTCCTATAATAGCTTGAATGTTTCTAATCTTACATTAGGATCTCATTGGATCTAAATTTTGTACAGGATGAAAGGGATCTAGTTTCAGTCTTCTGCACGTGGATATCCAATTTTCCCAATTTTGCACATTTATTGAAGACACATCCTTTTTCCAACATAGAATGGAAGCAGGAAGGCCAAAGTGCTAGGATCTATGAAAGTCATAATATATCTGTTTGCAGTGAATGACATTTGCCAAGTTGCGATAATACAAACACTTGGTTGTCAACTTTTAGAATCAACATATAAATAAAGCATGGGAGTGATAATCATAGCAATAGAGTAGAATATAAATGTTATCAACCTTGATAATGTAAAAGTAATTATAGTACTCATGCCCATTGGGTCATTGGTCATTTTGCTTTCCATGGTTTCAATTACTTTTCATGAAATGTGACCCAAAAATATTAAACAGAAAACTCTAGAAATAAAATATTCATAAGTCTCAAGTTGGGTGCTGTTTGAGTAGCATGATGGAAACATGTCTCAGAAGTGAATCATCCCTTTGTCCAGCATATGCATAGTATAAACTCTACTTCTCCTTGACACACTTGGTAGCCACCTTAGGTTTCAGGTCTACAGTGAGAACATTGTAATGCCTGTGGCCAGAAACCTTTTTCTAGTAGCCTAATTCCCTATCACCATTGCCTGAATCATTTACCTCATATTACCTTATCACTCATAAATGTGTATGAGGACTTTGACCATGTCTACCCTCATACCCTCTCCCTTCACCCTCCCTTCTTACTTCTGCTGGTATCTAACCATAAAACAGAAACTGTTTTGTATTATCCCAAATCATCCCAAGAACAGTAAGTACAGTACAAGCAGATATTCTAGAGAGACACACACAGAGACCGAGACTATATTCATGTAACACTTATTAGACTATATTGCTATAGTTGTTCTCTTATGTATTTTTAATTGAAATTTATTTTCAGTACATGAAACATTAAAATTGGCATTTACTAATGGAGCAGTGTGATATATGTATAGGTCATATAATGTTTAAGTCAGGTTAAATAGATGTACACTAATAAACATTTATCATTTCTTTTTGTTTATGTTTTTTGGTACTGGAGCATGATTCCTAGGTCTTGCATATCCTATATGCATGCCCCATCACTGAGCTATAATACCAACCTCTATTATTTCTTTTCTTTTTAAGGTGTAGCCTTAAAGGATGGTCTCAAACTCATGATCCTCCTGCCTCATCCTCTTCATTGATTACCAACATGTGCCACCATGCCTGGCTCTATTATTTCTTTAAGGTGAAAAGACTCAACTTCTTTTTTTCCGGCTTTTTGAAATGTACAGTACAAAACTGTAATCTGTAGTCATGCTACTTTGAAATAGTAGTTCAAGACTGTTTGCTCCTATGCAATTGCAACTTAATGTCCATTGACTAACCTGTCCCAATACCTTCCTCCTATTCTCCCCAGCCTCTGGTAACCACCATTCTACTCTCAACTTCTATGACATAAACATTTTTTGAGTGAGATCTTGCAGTACTTGTTTCACTGGACCTGACAAGTCACATAACATAAGATGGAACTTTAATTTTAGTTCCATCTTATGTTATGGTCAAGGACAGGATTTCACTTTTTGTGCATTCTAGTCTATTATTGACTGTAGTTGTTATTTTGCAGCATTGGATAACCCAGTACAGTTTAAGCAGATACTCTACCACTTAACCCCATTTATTGTTGTTAATCTCTTCCTAGGCCTCATTAATAAACATAAACTTTAGCATAGGTATGTATAGATAGGGAAAACATACATGGAGAACTTAGTACTCTTTGCTACTTCCGGCACATATTCTCTACTGATAAGGGAGACAACTGTACTCAACTAACAAAACTAGAAATAGAGGGGAAAACAGGTAGAAAGAAAAGTGTAGTCTCATACAATAAAAGTATGTAAAGGAGTCGAGAGATGGTCTATTATATACAGGGATATTGTAATAGATTGCACATTATATTTGTGCATATGTAGTATATTATGTCTATTAGTTATTGTTACAAAATTGATTAGTGTTAGAATAGCACTATTACTTAACTACACTGGGGACATAGAGGTGTGGAAATTGAGAAGTGGGGAGAGATAAATAGTTCATAGTGACAAAATCCCTAGAAATAGAACACCTGCAATTGCACCTCATCTCTTTCTCTAGGAAGGCAACAGTTGTAGAGTCTCAGCTTTGTCTCCTGCTAGAACATCCTTCTCACCAGAATCCTGGAGCAGGTGAGTTGTCCATAGGCAACTGCTGCTGCTCCAAGTCTTTCTAGAGTAAAAAAATGAATACTAAGGGTTTGTGTGATCCCTTTTTAAGAACAGCTGCATGTAGCTCAGACTTTGGCTTCTCCTGAGGAGACTTTCAAGCAAACTGAAATTAAAAGACAGGAGCTACTAGGTTAACTGGTAAGTCCAAGTTGAGCAATGATAGGAGGAAATCAATTGAGGATATTTTTCGTAAGTGAGGAGGGCTATATAGAAAGCATGTGCAATGTCCCTTCTAGGCTAGACACATTTCTGAAGGCCTAGAGCCAGGGAAAGACATGGTGTTTAGGCTCTCACAGTGATTGATAAACTGGTGGCAGCATAGCTTGATTACTAGCTGGCAGCTCATGCTGTCTTCCCTGTCCTCCCCAGGGACAAGACTGGCCTCAGCCCTTAGAATATAGCTCCCCTAGATTCCTTGGCTACCTCCCACATCCGTAGCAGCTGCAACTACTTCATTGTGGCAGTGGCGATTGCCAAGTGGGACAGGGTTAATACAAGCTCTGTGTCCCTTATTTGAAATGCTTGGGACTGGATATATCTTGGACTGGGGATTTTTTTTTCAGGTTTCAGAATATTTGCTTATGCATAATGAAATACCTTGGGATGGGACCCAACTCTAAATACAAAATTCATTTATACTTCTTATACATCTTATAAGCATAGCCTGAAGGTAATTTCATACAATATTTTAAATAATCCTGTGTAATGAAATAAAGTTTCATGATGTGGAATTTTCCACTTACAGCATGAGAGCATTTTACATTTCAGATTTTCAAATTAGGGAAGTTCAACCTATGTATGCAATTGATCCAAAGCCTAACTTTAGTTCTTGCCCAACTTCTAACCAATTTTTTCCCAGTTCCTACACACTTGCTCTGGCTTCCTTTTCTTTCAGTTGGTCACCAGGTACCCAGATGGAATCCACATTCTTTATTCTCTTCCTCTCCTATCTCTGGTAAATACACTCCTGAGTCCCAGGGCAGGCATTGACAGCCATTCTCTACCATGCCAGCCCTGTGGCCATGCACAGTTTACTTTGCTTTTGTATGAGTTTTTGTCTCTAAAATGAGAGTGACATAAACAGCAAATAGTGATGAAGTTGCTGCGGAAAAAGAAAACTTGTAGGCTTTGTTAGGAATTTATTTATTTATTTATTTTTATTTTTATTTATTTTATTTTATTTTATTTGTGAACATACTGTACAGAGGGGTTACAATTACATGGGCAGGATAATGCATACATTTCTTACCAAGCATTGCAGCCTCCTCCTTTGTTTACCCTTCACCTCCCTTCCCAGCTTCCCCCCTCCCCCTCCACCCAATCCTCCCCCCCCCACCGACATTGTAAAGCTCGTTTTTGACATGACAATTTGTACTTCTCATTGTTGCAACAGGTCCACCTGAATCCTTAAACGACTTGTTTTTCCCCATCTCCTCCACAAGTTATACTGACATCAAATATAGTGAAAGTGGGGGTTATACTGTGGGGGAGGGACATCTTTGTTAGGAATTTACACTAATCCAACCAAAATTGAAATCAGTATGTAGGTCCCCCAAAAACCTAGAACTACCATATGATCCAGAATACCACACTTGGGCATATATCCAAGAGACTGTAAGTCAGGATACAATGGAGTCATTTGCACACTCATGTTACTGAAGCACTATTCACAATAGCCAAGCTATGGAATCAGTCTAGGTGCTCATTATCCAATGAATGGATCAAGAAAATGTGGTATTATATGCACAATGGAGTATTATTATGTCATTTGCAGGAAAATAGATCGAACTAGATATAATGATGTCGGGCAAAGTAAACCAGGTACAAAATTACAAAGATCACATAATTTCTCTCAGATGTGTTCACTAGAAATAGAAGATAAACATGTACATAATACATACAGGACCACATTTACACATACAAAACACATTTATAATTGTGGGACTGTTTGAAGGGATAAGGGAGGAAAAAAGATTGTTAGAAAGTAAACGACAATGAAATACATGGCTCTGTGAATAAGGATAGCAAACAAAACTCACTGAAGGCTATTGAATAATAAGAAGCAATGGATGGAAAGTGAGTAAGTGAAGTGGTCAATCTGATTAAAGTACTAGATATGCAAGTATGAATTACCATGGTAAAACCCCTTTGAACAATTAGCATACACTAACAAAACAATGGATGACAGGAATATAAAACAGGACCTGCCCAGGGATGTGCAGGAGGGGAGCAAGGAAGGCAAAGAGGATAAAGGAGGGTAAATATGGTCCAAATATTTAATATGTTCATATGAAAATGGAACAATGAAGCTTGTTGAGAGTAATTGTGAGAAAAGAATGGAGAATGAGGGAGAATGATGGAGAGTGAGTCCAACCAACTGAGGTTAGTAAAAATGTGAGAAAAAAATAAAATGACAGTGACAAAAGTAATTAACTTAGAGTTGTGGGGATTCAATGAGATAGTAATGAGCTTGGCAACTAGGTAGAGTTGGATGGTGTCACATATGATTTGGAATAAAAGAGCCTGTTTTTCTTGGGGTATATTTCTGCTCCTCTAGCTTCAGATACCCACCCTTTTTCTCTCCCAACTAATTTCTCTCATCTTTCTCAGGCATTGTGAGCTTTTCAGTGCTGAATATTCTTGAAGAAAGGATTTCCCTTTGGTCCTGACCATCTTCTGTATATAACTTCACCCTAGGGTATATATGAAAATAATTGAAAATAATTGGAAAGCCTTTTATAAATCATTCATTTAAGTTGTTCTTTGTATGGATTTCAAAGGTTGGATGTAGAAAGGTAAAGCGACTTAATAAACATCATGCTCTACTAAAATTTCAATCTAGTGTAATAGACCCCAAAGACCACACTTAATTTTAGTTAATTCAGTACATATTTTGTAATGATCTACCATGAGTGTGTCTGTCCATGTGTACATGTGTAAAGTAGTATGCTAGATATCAACAGATATACAAGATTATTTCAAACCTTTTGTCCTATTGGGAAATTGGATCTCAGGAGACTATAAGTTACTGTATTCTTGGGAAAGGGGTAGATCTCCATTTCTTTATTAGATATACTGATGTGTGTGTATACTTAAATTACTTTCCATTGAGGAATATACAGAAATCTCTTTCTAAATACCATCCTATTTCCCTAGCCTATGGTCAGGTTTGTATATGTTCATAAATGGAGCTATAATGGATTGGGGGGGGCAGGTTCCTTTGGATCTGACTGTAGCTAGCAGATTCCCACTATAAAGTGGATGAAAGTGGGTTCTACTATTTTGAGTGAGAACCAAATAAAGGACAATTAAAGCAAGGCACTGGTGGCTCATGCCTATAATCCTAGCTACTCAGGAAGCTAAGAGCTGAGGATTGAGGTTCATAGTTTACCCCAGGCATGTGAGACTTTTATCTCCAAATAACCACAAAAAGCCAGAAGTGGGGCTGTGGTTCAAGTGGTAAAGCAGTAGCCTTAAGCAAAAAAGCTGAGGAAGAGTGATCAGGCCTTCAGTTGAAGCCCCAGGACTAGCAATAAAAAAAACAAGTAATCTATAGAATGAGTTTGCTCTCTAGAACATCTTTGCATACTGAAAAAAGAGGGTAGTAGTAGTTTATGGTTGATTATGAAGGTGCCATGCTCTGGAGGCTGTGTTCCCAGGAAGGAAGCCCAAGTGTCTGAGCATGAGTGATTTCCATACCATCAGTCAATTAGCAACTCCCTAAGGCTGTCTGGTCCTTTACTGAAAGCCTTCTTCAGGTCAGGCATGACTGAATTTTCTCTTGCATCAATAAACTAGCTCTGAAATCCCTTGAAAGCGAATACTAAATAGGAAATAATGAGATTCTAAGTCTAGACCTTGGCTCACCTTCCACAGATGCTAGTTCAAAAATGAACCTCAGAAAGGGTCAAATAAATGAAAAGAGGAAAGTATAGAAAGGAAAACAAGGAAAAGACAGAGGGAAAAAAGCACATAAAAAAGGCAGGAAAAGGAAAAGGAAGGAGTGGGAAGGAGAGGTACATTACACAAATTGTGACATGCAAACATTAGGAAACTCCCCTTCCTTCTACTCATGCAAGCTGCAGATGTAGCTCAAGTAGTAGAGTGCTTTCCTAGCAAGTACAAGATCCTGAGTTCAGTGCCCAGTACTGGGGAAAAAAAGATCCTACCAAAATGATTACATTTCTGTCTTCCACATGGAGACCCTCTCAAGGACCTACACATATTTTAACACTACTTTCCCAGTTCTCTGGATACCACATCTCCCTGACCTGTCTCTTATCTTATGCTTTTTCAGTCTGCTTGGTTGATTCCTTTAACTCCAGTCAACATCTAAAGATTTAACATGTTCTCAGGCTCAAACCCAAAGCCCTTCACTCTCTTCCAAACTTATTTCATCCAGTCTTTTAGCTGCAAATAGCCTTAATAAAATGGATACTTCCAGATTTGTATTTCTAGCCTTTACCTTTTCTTTGAGCTCTAAACTGATGGCATGCAGGCACAATCTGGAGATGAATTGCCTAAATCCTGGATCTATCACTTACCATGTGATCTTGAGGTTAGCCTTATTTAGCATTTTGTTCTTCAGTTTCCTCTTCTGTAAAGCAGGCTGATAATACTCGAACTTACAGTTTTAAGAATTGATTGGTTTAGGGGCTGGGAAGGTGGCTCAGTGGTAGAGCGCTTGCCTTGCATGCATGAGGCCCTGGGTTCGATTCCTCAGCACCCCATAAGCAAAAAGAAAAAAAAGCCAAAAGTGGCGCTGTGGCTCAAGTGGTAGAGCACTAGCCTTGAGCTGAAGAGCTGAGGGACAGTGCCCAGGCCCAGAGTTCAGGCCCTAAGACCGGACCCAAAAAAAAAAAAATTGATTGGTTTAATACATGTAAAGCATTTGGGACAGTATCTGGTATCTAATAAACATTGATAAATTCTAAATTATGATGATTTCTGACAATCTACTTGGCATTTCTTTTTTGGATGTCTCACAAGTAGCTTAGACTTAACATGGCCGAAATAGAACTCTCTAAATAATTCCTCCTACACTTTTCTTCATGTGTATTAAGTGGTACTCCCAAGCTCCAATTGCTCAGGAAAAAAACCTGTCTTTTTACCTCTTAACATCTAATCTATCAAATTCCTAAATACCTCCATCTACTCCTCTGTCTCTACTACTACTACCTTAGCCCAAGCAAATATTACCTCCCACCTAGATTCATCCTTGTACAGATCGCCATTATCTATTTAAAGCCATTATTCAGATTAGATCCTTTACCTACTTGAAACTGTTTAATGGCTTTCTATGGATTTAGACCACAGATTGCCAAGATCTGGCCTGTGCCTATCTCTCCAAACTAATCACTACAATTACTGGTCCTTAGTTTGTGGCAAGCTAAATCATACAACCTAAATCATGCTTGCTATATAGAAACCATTAATAAGTGTTAAATGATGCTGATATAGTATTTGACTATCTTCTTTGCATGCCTTCTTGGGTGTCCCATAAGTAGCACAGATTCAACATGGCCAAAATGAAACTTACCAAATTTAGGGCCTCAGCACCAGCTGTCCATTCTACCCAAAATGCTGTTTCCCCAGATCCTCGTATGTCTGGCCCAGTTTTTCAATCAAAATTTAGAGTAATGGCTGGGTGCTAGTGGCTCACACCTATAATCCTAGGTACTGAGAAGGCTGAGATATGAGGATTACAGTTCAAAGCCAGACTGAGCTAGAAAGTCCATTAGACTCTTATCTCCAATTAAGTACCAAAAGGCAAAAATGGAGTTATGGCTCAAAGCAGTAGAGTGTTGAGCACAAAAGTTCAGGGACAGTGCCCAGGCCTTGATTTCAAGCCCCAGGACCAGAACACACACACACACACACACACACACACACACACACACACACACACACACACACTCTCACACTCACACTCACACTCACACACACACGTAGGATGACATCACAATACAATTTCTTCAAGGAAGCATTGCTTGACTATTTAATCAGTTATTTCCCCCTAACTATTTCACTTTTTTTCATAACACTGTTATCTGTATAGATTTTTATTAATTTGTCAAATTCATTTTGTCTCCCTCCTTTAAAAAATGTGGGCTCTGTCTATCCAGAATTACTAGTGCCTAAAGGCATCCCAGGTTTAAGCAATTTATAGGGCTGCTTTTCTTAAAAGGTGTAAGAGGCTGGGAATGAGGCTTAGTGAGAGAGCACTTGCCTAGCATATATGAAGCCCTGGATTCAATTTCTCAGTACCACATAAACAGAAAAAAAGCGGAAGTGGTGCTGTGGCTCAAGTGGGAGAATGCTAGCCTTGAGCAAAAAAAGCTCAGGCACAGTGCTCAGGCCCACTTGGAGCCACAGCTCCACTTCTAGATTGTGGTGGTTTATTGGCGATAAGTCTTGGGGACCATCTCTCCTGAAGATGGCTTTGAGACCTATGTTTCTTTGGGCTTGGCTTACTTCACTTAATATAATTTTTTCCAAGCCTTTCCATTTCCTAACAAATGGGGCAATGGTCATTCTTTCTGATGGAGGCATAGAATTCCATTGTGTATATATACCACATTTTCTTGATCCATTCATCTACTGAGGGGCATCTGGGTTGGTTCCAGATCTTAGCTATGGTAAATAATGCTGCAATAAACATAGTTGTGCTGGTAGCTTTAATGTGGTCTTGTTTGTAAACATTTGGGTAAATGCCCAAAAGTGGGATTGCTGGGTCATAGGGGAGCTCTATGTGAAGTCTTTTGAGGAACCTCCATACTGCTTTCCAAAATGGTTGAACAAGTTTTCACTCCCACCAACAATGAAGTAAGGTTCCCTTCTGTCCACATCCCCTCCAGCATCTGTTGTTGTTAGAGTTCTTGATTATAGCTATTCTAACTGGGGTGAGGTGGTATCTCAATGTTGTTTTGATTTGCATTTCTTCCATGGTTTCCCTTATTTGCAATATCTAGTATATGTATGAGTCAAGCAGGAAAGGTCAGATAATGTGATGTTAGGAAAATGAACACTTAGACATGTATTTAAATGTTTTTTTTCTTTCATGCATTTGTTTCTAACTCATTTATAAGATTATTTCTTTGTAGCTTTGTATGTCCCTCCCCCAGTATAACAGTATAACCCCTGCTTTCACTATATTTGATGTCGGTATAATTTGTGGAGGAGATGGGGAAAAACAAGTCATTTAAGGATACAGGTGGACCCGATGCAACTATGAGAAGTACAAGTTGTCATGTCAAAAACGAACTTTACAACTTTGGTGCGGGGGGGGGGTGGGGGGATTGGATGGGGGGGCGGGGGGAGGCTGGGAAGGGATGTGAAGGGTAAACAAAGGAGGAGGCTGCAATGCTTGATAAGAAATGTACTCATTATCTTGCCCATGTAATTGTAACCTCTCTGTACAGTATGTTCACAAAAAATAAAAATTAAAATTAAAAAAAAAAGATGGCTTTGAAAGATGATCCTCAGATCTTAGCTTCCTGAGTAGCTACCATTATAGGCCTGAGCCACCAGTACCTAGTAAGAATGCTTTTTAATGGTTAACTATTGAGGGAGGAACTTGGGCTTAGCATGAAGTTTGGGGCTAAAAGGCTTTCAGTAGAGGCAGCATGCCAGCAGGCTGCAAATGGTACCATGAAGGAAAAGCCTTGTTTTATAGTCAGCTTGCTAAGGACTAAGTACTAAGGACTCTGCCAAGCATGACACATCCATTGCTTCATTTAATGCTCCAAGGAACTCTCTTGTGTTGTATTATTCTTCCTAACTTTATACATGAGGAAACTGAAGCACAGACAGGTTAAGCAACTTGTCCAAAGTCACAAAGCTATCAAGTGGCAGAGCCTGGATTTGAACCCAAGCATTCAGGCTTCAGAACCTGTTCTCTTATCCAATGCCCTGCACAGCTTTGGTATGAGACAAAAAAGGTGATCAGAGCAGCATTGGAAGCATGATATGACTGTTAAGACTATGATAACAAACTTAATCACAGGTGGTAAATTGAAAGCAGTCAAAGTATTCAAAGGATAGCCCTTGTGTAGGTGGTTTTGAATAAGTGTTTTTAATGGGTGGTAGCCCAATGTTTGATGTAACCTGTGTGGAATAATGAATGCCTGCATCTAGAAAGGCTCAGCAAATGTTAGCTCTTATTCCCCAGCTGATAGCCACTGACACTTTTACTTAACCTCTGTGTGCCTCAGATCTTCCCTCCAGAGAAAAATAGGAAAGAAAATCTAATGTTTGCTTGATGCTTCTCACAGGGATGTGTACCTAAAGAAAATGGCACTAGCTAAGCCAAGCCATCTTCTGATTAAAGAGATTTTTCCAAACCAAGATGAAATAGTTGCACCTGAAAAGCTTCATGTACCAAAAATATCTGTAAGTAAATGAATGATTTAAAAATGATTCTCTCGAGGCTGGGAAGGTGGCTCAGTGGTAGAGCGCTTGCCTTGCATGCATGAGGCCCTGGGTTCGATTCCTCAGCACCACATAAGCAAAAAGAAAAAAGTCGGAAGTGGCGCTGTGGCTCAAGTGGTAGAGTGCTAGCCTTGAGCTGAAGAGCTGAGGGACAGCGCCCAGGCCCAGAGTTCAGGCCCCATGACCGGACCAAAAAAAAAAAAAATGATTCTCTCCCACCAGACACTAGTGGCTCATATTTGTAATCCTAGCTACTGAGGAGGCTGAGATCTGAGGATCACAGTTCAAAGTCAGCCCAGGCAAGAAAGTCTATCAGACTCTTAGCCCCAATTAATCACCAAAAAACTGGAGATGTCAAATGATAGAGTGCCGGCCTTGAGTGGAAAAGCCAAAGGACAATGCTTAGTACCTTCAAGCCCCATTACCAACACCTGCTCACACATGCATGTGCGCACGCTCATGTGCGCGCGCGCACGTGCGCGCACACACACACACACACACACACACACACACACACACACACACACACACACACACTTAGCCAGAACAGAGCAATGAAAAGATCAAGTCCCCACCAGTAACTCTTGAGACCACATAATCGTGTATCTGACTATTCTACAAGAGCCATATTGTCTCTACTTCTAGCCACCCAGAATTAAGGAAGTTCTGACATCTTGCTGGGCAATTGAGGTCTGATGAATTACAGAAAAGCTGTTTATATACCTTTCTAAGTGAAGTTCAATCTCAAGGAACAGGAATTGAAAATGATGGTTGTGTTGCTCCATAACAGACACTGAGCAACCAGAAGAGGGAGGGTTGGTAGTAGCAAAGACAAACTTCAACTTGAGTTGTTTCTTTTTTTCTTGGCTGCCTTTGGATTGATTAATTTCAGAGAAACTGAAGAGGGTCCAAGGAAGAACCATCAAAATGATTAATAAAAGGAAGAAGCTACTAAATGGTGCTCAGAGCTTCCACTGAAGGACAAGAAAAGGGGATGTGGAGGGGAAGGCTGTGAGAGCTGGAAACAAAGCATTTGCCACAGAGTGCAGAGCTGCAGGAAGTTATGGGAGGAAGGGGCAGGTAGCCTGGGCCCAGCTACTTCAATCTGCTGAGTACTCCACCTTAGACCCAGCATCAGTGTAGGTACTCTGTGAAAACAAAGAATTGTAGATAGACAGGACTATGACCACAAAAGAACAAACTGCTATCCAAGCCAAGAATACAATGCTGTGACAAAATACTGACTCTCTTATGTGCTAAATCACTGGTGTGATGAGAAGTATTGAGCAGTCCTGGGAGGAAGGGGCTTTTGTAGGTGTGGCATTTCCTGTTACTAGATGTTTCCAGACCACCTGGCCATATGGCCTAGTTTGGCTTCTGAATGCTCACTGGAATATTTTCTTTTTGTAAACCATAATAAAGCAAGGTGTGGTAGTACAAGCATGTAATCCTAGCAGCAGGCAAAAGGATTGCAAATTTAAAGTCATTCAAAGCCAAACTGAGCTACATCGCTAGCAAGTTCTAGACCAGCCGCCATGGTAAGACCCTATCTCAAAATGTAATAAGATATAAAAATGGAAAAATGAATTTATACTTTTGACAAATACTAGGGACACAGAAAGTCTCCATCTGTGTCCATCTTGCCTGTACCAATGGTATAAATTATAGAAAGCCAGGCAATATATATATATATATATATATATATATATATATATGTGAAAATTTAGCAAAGGACCAAACTAGGAGCCTTGGGGATGGTATTTCCTGTGGGGATCCTAATTCCTAGGGCTCCCTTACCATAAGGCTGTTGCCTGGGAGGTGTGAGGGGGAAATGTAACACAGGCCTATAGAAACAGCAAAATCAAAGTATTGGAGTCAGAGAATGGAAAAAGAACAGTGGGAAGCCATACCTGATTGGAGTAGGCTGCTCTCAGAGGGAAACACTGGGACATGGACACTACAACAGAACAGTTTGGGTTTTATGATGCAAGTAGGTAGCAAGCAGCCACTGAAGGCTTTTGTGCAGAAGAATATCATGATATGAGCCATGTTTTGATAAGATCAATCTGTTTAGGAAGAGGATTGGAGGTGGAGGTAGGGAGCACAGGCCTTAGAATAGAATGCTTAAGAATCCTCCTGCAGTTGTAATCACTGAAAATATGCTCGAGCACTGACAGGGTCTGGGCTTCCTTTGACAAAGCCAGCTAGGGTATAGCCAGTCTCAGAAAGATATAGTCTTGGCCTTATATCCTGAGACCAGAATGTTAGTTCCCTGAGGAGGCTCATCTGGCCCACACAGCTGGTCATCATTCGAAGCACATCTCAGCAAGCTTCGGCCAGTACCAAGGACAGATTTTTGGGCAGATGATATCTCTATTATAAATAGAGAATTTGACTCCAGGTGGGAAATTCAATTTGTGGGAGCAGATGAAATCTTCTGAAACCAAGATCTGATTTCCCGAGCAAATGTCCTTTGGTCTTAATGAACAAGAGAAGAAGATAAGGAGAAAAAGAAACTATAATTAGGCCTTCTTCTTAAATAGGAGGCTTCCAGGATTACCAGAGCCCTGCCTGCAGTGTCTTAACAAATGCTTCGCATTTCTGAGCCATAGCTTTTGAGGCAATGAATGCCATTAAATATCGATGCGTCACTTAGGAATGGTTGCAAAGTGCTTTTTCGCTCTTGTTATTCATTAGCTGTCCTCATTTCCCACTGCTCTGTTCCCCCACCCTACCTCCTCTCACGACAGTCCTGCCATGAGCTTAACAAGGCTTCTGCAGGTTGAGAAGAAGAGAACTTGAAGACAGAAAGGTTAATCAATTAACTCCAGGCCAAATGCAGCATGTTACTGACAGTCCAATGTGTGAACGTTTTAGTCAGGCTCTTCTGGAGGTTATTGCATTATACTACTACCACATGCCTACCAACACTGCTTTGCCTTTCAAAGTGGATTTTTCCCCCTTTCCCTGCCTAGTGAACCCGCGTCAGAACAGAAAACAGGGTATAGAAAAGACAGCATAAAGAATAGAGAAATTATTGATAGATTAAAAGAAAAAAAAAAAAGAGCCATGCGCTGGTGGCTCACGCCTGTAATCCTAGCTACTTAGGAGGCTGAGATCTGAGGTTCAGGGTTCAAAGCTGCCCGGCAGGAAAGTCTGTGAGACACTTATCTCCAATTAACCACCAGAAAACCAGAAGTGGCACTGTGGTTCAAGAGGTAGAGTGCTTAACCTGAGCTGAAGAGCTGAGAGACAGCACCCAGGCCCAGAGTTCAAGCCCTAGGAACGACAGAGAGAGGGATAGTTAGGGGGGGGAGAGAGAGAGAGAGAGAGAGAGAGAGAGAGAGAGAGAGAGAGAGAGAGAGAGAGAGAGAGAGAGAGAGAGAGAGAGAGAGAGAGAGAGAGAGAGAGAAGCTGGCCAATCAGTTCAAGCCTGGTGTCTTTGAACCCTGTGTTCTATTCATGGGAAAGTTTAGAAATCAGTCATATCTTACCTATTTGACCTTGCACAGTCATTTAGCCAGTCTAAGCCTCAGCTTCCTTACCTATAAAATAGGGACTACAGCTGCCTTCCTTCCCAACTCATGTTGCTTTGAAGATCAATTAAATGGTCGAACCTTATGCTTAAGTAAAGGCTTATTGCTTATTCAAGGAAAGAGAAAAGGCCCCCACACCCTCAGTCTCCTCAGCTTCCTACCTTCCTGTTACTAATTTTGCCTTTGGAGAAACATCTCTGAAAACTTAACTTTGAACAAAATGCAAACCATTTGGGAAGTTAACTCATTGATCCAATAGTACTTGCCATTACAATAGCAAGAATTAATTTATCAGATCTATAGGGATCCGCAGAGTATGGGGTAGGGAGGTAGATTTTAAAACTCTTTTCCTTAGGGACTTTCAATGGGCATTTGTCTATGTGCGGTGTTTTCCTTCCAAGAGCAACTCGTGCCACCTTTTTAAGGTCTGTATCCCTTTGAGAAGCATTGGGTAGACATTAGATTTTCTCTCCTGTTTTTCTCCCTGAGGGCACAGAGAGATGAACAAACCACGATCACACAGCAGCCTACTCAGGGTAGAGAATCTCTAGGAGGCAGCCAATCCTCTACTCCCAGCATATGCTTTCTGCCTATCACTTACCCTTAGCCCTACCCAGTCAGGGGTGAGTAAAGGTGAAGAATCCAATGCCTTCCCTTACAGGGACTAGCTGGACTAATGACAAAGGCAACAAGCACTTGGCATCTGACAGGTTGCATCAGCATCTATTTAAATTAATGCTTTGCTTCCTAACTTCAGGAGGGCCAACATGCCCATGATGCCAGCAGAGGCAAGAGAAAGAAGGCACACAAGAAAGTGATGGGTGATTCCTTAGAGGCTGTCAATTTAACTTCTATGCTAAAACCTTCCTGAGCCACTGGCCTCTCTGTTGAGGTTCCCCCTGCCTAAGGGAAGTAGAAAAGGGAGAGGCAGAACCTCTCCAAAGAGAGACAAAAACGAAAGAAGAGAAGGAAGGTGAAACAAAAAAGAGAAGGCCTAGACTGGGAGCCACATGGCCCTCTAGTATAACCTTAATCACTTCAAGCCTGCAGGGAGCTAAATAATGTTCTGGGCTTTAGGATGGGGCCCAGCAATCAACTTTTAAAAATTGTTTTCTTTGTACCAGTCCCTGAGCTTTTTGCTCTATAACATAAACCATAGCTCCATTTCTGGCTTTTTTTTTTGTGGGCTTTTTTTTGTGTTTAATTGCATATAAGAGTCTCATGGAGTTTCCTGTCCAGGCTGGCTTTGAACTGCAGTTCTCAGATCTTGGCCTCCTGAGTAGCTAAGATTACAGGCATGAGCCACCAGTGCCTGGCTCTAGCAATCAACCTTTTCAAAGCTACGTAGGTGATTCTGATGAAGCTGGATTAAGGTCCACAGTTGGGGAAATGCTGTTGTGCTAGAGCTCTTCCATCCCCCTCCCCCAGAAAATGTTCCTGGTCAGTGTCTCATTCCCTCACACCTCTGCCCTGCAGAGGTGACAGGCAATCTGATAGATTTATTCAGGCGAATGCATTAATGGGCACTAATGACTTAATGTGCTGTCCATTCCCGATAACACGAGCAATTTACTAGGACCTTCTGGAGACTGGGCCTTAACCCAAAGGAGAATTTCTGGCTCACACAGCTTAGGGCAGATGAATTTGAGTAAGGGGAAGATTGGTGTTGCAAGTGTGAAGCCACCCATACCCTTAGGGACTTAGGGTTCCTATTTCCTGCTAGCTCTGCTGCGAGAGCTGAGGGGAAATGGAGCCAGACAGGAAGACTAAGTTCCTCCACCAAACCTGTGTACCACAACACTCCAAACTCCTTTAGTCATTCTTTCTGTTCATTGTTGTCTGCAACAGAGACCATGAGCTAGAGCAAGCAAGTTCGAGGATTAGGCATTTATTCAACTTTTCTCACATGGGAGCATTGACAGATCCTATGAGATATACTGAGGCATGAGATAACCCCAGTACCTCTTTCTGGAGCATCAATTTTTACAAAGATTTTTAGTGCTTTCATGGTACATAGAACACTAGTATACTAGAGTACAATGTGAAAATTCACATATGTATTCATAACAAAACATGAGGCTTCCTGGAAATGTTAAGCTTTTGGCCACTGGATTCAATGGTTGGAAAGTCTATGGCAGCTTATTTGAAAGCTTGAGAAGTACTCCCAATTACCATCTCTATTTAGTTACATATGGACTCACTCATCACATTATCTAGATGGGTTAATGAAGGGTACTTTTTGAAGGGGACAAAGGAGGGTAGAGAGTGTCTAGCCAAGCATGGTGACACACACCAGTAATCTTAGCACTTGGGAGGTTTAGGTAGGAGGTTTGTGAGTTCAAATCTATCATGGGCTACAAAGTGAGACTTTGTTGGGAAAAAAAGGGCCAGGAATAGTGGTACATGTCTGTAATCGCAGCTATGCAGTAGACATAGGTAGAAGGATCCTGATCCAGGTCTGGTCCAGGGTTAAAAAAAAAAGATAAGACTTTATCTGATAAGTAACTAAAGCAAAAAAAAAAAAAAAGGTTAGAGGTATGACTCAAGTGGTAGACTACTTGCCCAGCAAGCATGAGGCACTGAAACCCTAGTACTCCCAGAAGAAGGAGTAAAGGAGGAGGAGGAGGACTCAGAAAGTATCTCAGAAGAAGGGAGCTTCTTGAAGGAATATGTAGTATGTACTAAAAGGAATCTCATCACTTCTATATTCCTAAGTGAGCAGAAGCAGAGAAGTTGAGGGATCACAATAGCCAACTGCTCAAGCAGCACATGAGAGGCCAGACTCCATATCTCAGATGGACTAGGATTGTGTAACTACCACATCCCTAGTCTGTAGGGCACCACTGGAGGGAAAATTCCACTCTGGTCCAATGATCTCTGGCCCATGACTAAGCACTTGCCCACCAAGTTTGGGCAGTGGTGAATATCAACAGGGAACTCTGACAAGTAGTAGCTGTGTTAGAAGGGAAAGGATGCCTGCCTACCTCCCAGCACAGGCTAGTGAAGCAACTGGCTAGCAGGTTACTGCTTTCAGCCCAGTGTTGTTCAATTGCTAGCCTTCAGTGAGTCTCAGCCCACAGCTGGTGAGCAAGCTCAGCTAGCATACAGAGAACCACTAAATAGCCCTCTAAGTGTAATTGCCCAGCCTTTTGTCCTCCCTCCTCCGAGGGACAAATCTTTTGAAATGGCCCTTTCCCTCTGTTTTTGTTTGGCATTCACTCTGTTAGCCAGCTTACTGCCTAGCCCTCAGTTTCCCCAGTAGTTCAGGAGATTCCTCATCCTTGTCCTTATCCACTCTATTCCTAATGCCAGGGCCCTGATGCTCTAGGGTAGGTGTGTATCTTGCTGAAAGGCAAGACAGGGAATAAAGGGCTGGAGTTGAAAATAATAATGGGAGTTTCCTACTTGATGTTTCTTATCACATCATTCTTTCATCAATCATCTAAGTCAGATGTACTTCATACACCCAGGCATTGGTGATGCTATACTCTTCTCTTTTTTAGCTTTATCCCGGGTGTTAATAAGTAGATGGGTAGCCCCAGTAGAGACAGGCAGCTTAGTAATGCCTCCATGGGGAAGATTAATAGCCTATCTCCGCTGTGTAATCTCATTTAAAGGTTTGGAATGGGTCTTTTCAGATATTGTCACAATGACACAGTAGACAAAAGTTCAAATCCTAGATTAGAACCTGCTCCTGAGTGGTCTTGTGGAAACTAATTAGCTTCTCTGAGCCTTCAATTTCCCTTAAAATGGCTAATCAGAGTACCTACACTGTGGGGTTGATTGTGATGATTAAATCTGATAATGTATGTAAAATGCTAACACTGTTCCTGGCCCATTCTAAGTGCTCCATAAAAGATAGTAATAATTATTATTACTATTAATTGTCATCATGTGGTTGGAATTGAGGTACCATCATTTACTGCTATATGAGTTTGGCTTCATCTTCTGTAAAATTAAGTAAGATGGTTGTCAGGATTATGAAATGAGTCAATGTATCTGAAGCTATCAGGCCTGGCTGGGGGTAGGGGTAAGGTCCTTTCAGGAGAGTGGAACTACTTGTAACCACTGAGATGAAGTGACCTCCCTCTTTTTCTAAGAATGCTAGCAAAGTGCCCAGTTTGCAATGACTGATAGTTTGATAAGTAGTAGTCAGTATTATTATTATAACTGGAGACCAAGAGACTCTGTCCATTTATTCCTTGATTCTGTTACTGGTGAATTGGTTGCTTGGTTGTTAAGTGCTGATTACAGACTAAGGTGCCAATGAAGTTAGGCTGCCTTCATCTCAACAAAAATAGTGCCACCTAATAGCTCCATCTTAATGTGTTGATTTCAATAAAGAAATAGACATCTGGCTGAATCATCCTCATTTGCCTTCCACTTCCCATGCACTTTGAGGAGACAGAAGTCTTGCCTCTTCTCACCAAATTTCTGTGAGAATAAATCAAGGGTCCCAGTTTTGGCATGCCAGTGTTTGTTTTGCTGAATTTTGGCACAGGGATAAGAATGTTCAAGAAACTTCCCCCCATACCTTTCTGTAGCCTGTCTCTGACTCTCCCACATTATTCTGTTGCATATAAGGAGTGCACCCAGCTTGTCAAATAATGAAAACTTTACCTACAAGATTCTTTCAACAGGAGTCTTCCCTTTGGTAGTGAATGTAGCCAAGTCACCTGGGGACTCCAAGAGGAAGAAATAATGCAGATGCCACATCCTTCCAATAAGAATTAGACAAAATCAGAACAAAATGGGGTGCCTTTTAGCAAATAACTAGGAAGCAGATTGGTTTTCAGGGAAAAAAATCTCATTTGTTGAGGACTTTTGAACCTGTTATCCCTTTGACACTCCCAGTAACTACAGAAGGCTAGTTCTGCTGTCATCTTTTCCCCACAGGTAAGGCACGGAGAGGTTAATGACCTACTGAAGGTCCCATTATTAGCAGAGAGGAGATTCCAAAAGTCACATACTAATCACTATCCTAAAGAGGCAGATGTCATGCTGGTTATTCTAGGGCCCTCATATATGCACTTCTCCATTTACACAGCCCCTCCCAGTCCTCTACTCCCTTCACCACCCCTTCTTTATTTGTGTTTACCACACAACAGATTGACTGGAACCTGGGCATATGCCTTGAGTGAGCCTAGCAAGCAGCAGAAGAAAGCTTAATCAGAATCAAAATTCACTTGCTGTGTTAACCAATGAATGTTACTGGAAGAACTGATGCTCACCGACTTGTCAGTAGATATGTTATTAATAATAAAGATTAAACCAGGTGCTGGTGGCTGATGCCTGTAATCCTAGCTACTCAGGAGGTTGAGATCTGAGGATCACTGTTCAAAGCCAGACCGGGCAAGAAACACTGTGAAACTCTTATCTCCAATAAACTACTCAAAAAAGCTGGATGTGGTGCTGTGGTTCAAGAAGTAGAGTGATAGCCTTGAGCCAAAGAAGCTCAGGGACAGTGCTCGAGCCCAGAATTCAAGCTCCAGGACCAGCAAATAATAATAATAATAATAGTTATTATTATTATTATAATGACTAAACTGGGTGAGGATTGGGGACTCTGGAAGGGGTCCTATCCCCTAATATTATTCTAAGGAAATTAACCAGGGATGGACTGTCTGGCTGTGAATGTTATTATTTGTACTGGAAAGCTGGTTCCCAATCTCCAGAGATGGGAGGCTGACACTTTTCTGCTCTTCTTTACCTCTCTCCTTTGGAAGGATTAGAATCAAATCTGAGTCATCTCTCTGGCTCCATTGTGTGTGTGTGTGTGTGTGTGTGTGTGTGTGTGTGTGTGTGTGTGTGTGTGTGTGTGTGTGTATTGTGCTGTATTCCTTAAAACATCTTCTTGTGTTAGGGTCTGAGTCTTTGCTGGTCAAGAATGCTATATGGTTTGTTATCTTCCTGCATGGTCACGTTCATTGATCATTCACTTTAATAATTCCATTCACTTGATTTCCCAGGCCAGGCTACCACCATTCAGATGCAAAGAATTTCCATCCTTTTATTAAGGCAGAAGTACTAGGAAAGAAGCAAAAAGTGCACTCAATGGACCCATGGCCAAATGTGCTTGTCAGCTCCTCCACTGCTGATGCCAGCTGTGGAACCACTCAGGGCTCTCCTCTATATCCTGGAAATCTCATACAGCTTACAAGAACATCCTCTTGCCCTACAATTGCCCCTCAGTAGCCCTCTAACCTCTTCTGAGGCTTTACTCAAGTGTGTCATTAGAACTGGAGGTGAGGGAAAGATTCCAACTGGAATGTGGCTACTTTTGTCAACAGAACCCAGGAATCCAAGAGAACTGAAGGGAACTCAGACTTCACCTTAGCATTCCTGGAGCCCATATGTGCTCCTATTAGCTGTCTCCCCAGATGCCTGTGACACTTGGACATTCACTATGGATTTGGCATCACCAGAGGCTCCTAAACCCCCACTGTTTTTCTCTTCCCTACCCTGGACTTCACCCTCCCAGCCCTGCGGCCCAGCTTCCAGTCTTAACAAGTAAGGCTCTCTTTGCAGGGGAAGGAAGAGTAACCTTCCTTCTTGATCTTTAAAACTCTTGTAAAGGGGTCTGGTGCTCGCTGGGAGATCAAGAGACACTCTCCAATCTAGCTTTTACATGTTTAGTATTCACAGCGTGTCTCTTGGAAAAAACAATAACAACAACAACAACGTCCTGAGATCATTCATCAGACACTGTGATGTGTGCCTAGCTGCTCTCCTTCAGGGTATGTTTATGTGTGCATGTGTGTTCATAGCCAGGACCCTCCCTCCATCTGCTGGTGAACACACACGTACACACACCTTAACCTCCTTCCCAGCTCACCAAGCCAACCAAAGGCAAGCTCTAAGCAGATTTCTGCAGGGTGGCAGATTGCGCTGTCCCTAAAGTGGGCTCCCAGACTGGGCCTGTACTCCAAGCTGCTTTTGCTCCGGCTCTGAGCCTGGCTGGAGCTAGGTGCTGCCAGGAAAGTCAAGGTGCCTGTGGATGTTGGCGGTGGTAACCAGGAGTGGAATTGCCGGCAGGGCATTCCCTAGTCGAGGGCAAGCAATCCAGGGGCAAGAAGCAAGGTCAGGGGCCAGGGAATGGAATCCCCAAAGAGACAGCATTGCTGCTACCCCTTCTCCGCAGTTGCCTCTTCCCCGCCCCCACCCCCTCCCCTTGCCTTCCCGGGGTTCACTTTGGAAATTGGCTTTGCCCCCTTAGCCGCCGGCAGTTCCCGGCGCAGCCCAGCCGGAACCAGCAGGTTCACGAAGTGAGGCAGCGCCGGTCTGGGGAGCTGGGATGGCTAGGTCGTGTCTTGGGAGATTCTTTCCCTAATTGTCAATTTTCTGTTTATTTTTAGTTGTGACCCGAGCCAGGAGCTGCGCCTTTAAGCCGCTTTTCCCATTTGGGGGAACCGACGCCAGCACTTGAGGGTCGGGAGGCGCCGGAGAGGGCCCCTCATTCTGCACTCCCCTCCTCTCCCCCCTCCCCCGTCCCTCCTCCCCTCTTTTTCCCATCCCTCCCTTCCCCTCTCCTCCCCTCCCCTCTTCGGCTGTCCGGCCGCCTCGCCGCCATCCGTCACCTCACAGCCTGCCGCACTCCTGGAGCGAGCAAGCGACGAGCGATCCACGGCGATGGTGCCGCCCGCGGCGCAGCCATGGAGCCCGCCCGAGGAGCCCCCGCGCGTTGCTGCCTGCCTGCCCGCAGCTCGCGGCTTGCGCCTCAGCTCCCCGCGTCCCGGGCCAGCTGCTGCCGCCCCGCCAGCCTCTGCCCGCCCTGCCTCCTGGCGCCACTGAGCCCCACGCCCGTGCTGGGCTCCGGGGCACGGGCGCCCTAGTCCCGCCGCCGTCGCTGTCGCCTCCGCCTGCGCCGCCGCTGCCCGCGAGGCGGAGGAGGAGGAGGAAAAACAGCTAGAGGAGGAAGGTAAGAAGCACGCTGCCTTCAGGGGGGCGCGCCCGCAGTCTCTGCCCCGCCGGGGTTGGGTCGCGGGGTGAGGGGAGGGGGAGCGTGCCGCCCTGGGTCGGCTCAGTGGGTAGGGGGCTGGGGAGACTAGAGCTGGTGCGCCCCCGGGAGCCTGGGGCAGGGCTGGAGGGCGCCGAGCGGCGGGCCGCCTGGAGTTTGGGCTGCCGGGAGAGTGGCCGGCTGGGAACCCACTGGCCCTGAGAGTCGTTGGCTTGGCGGCTTCACCATGACCGCACGGGTGCGGGGTGAGGAACCCAGCGCAGCGCCTGGGAGTGCAGCGTGTTCATTATGGAGCCTTTGTGCGCGCGCCTGGGCTGTGGGCACAGTTTTCCAGAGCTGGCGAGGTGCGGGGGCCTGGCTGCGGGGAGGTGGCCACTTAGCCGGGGTGTCCGGAGAAGCCCCAGCCCAGCCCCAAGGCTGCCAGAAACAGCTGTCTGAAGCATGTGCGTGGTTCCCGGGGCCATGTTCACAAGCGGACACGGATGCGCACTCACAGGCACACACAGCCGCACCAAATTCCCCGCGCGCAACCAGTCACCCACATGAAAAGACGAAATACAGAGACACACAGACACAGACACAGACACACACACACACAGACACACACACACACACACACACACGGAGACGCGCGCGCGCACGCGCGCGAGCAGAGCTACACTTGCCCCTGCCCAGGATGCTAATAAGGCATATGCAGCTACGCGCATCCTCTCCAGCGCTACCAAAACATGCACACACGCGCGCGCGCACACACACACACACACAGACATACACTTCTCTCCACCGTTGGAGCTTGGAGAGTCTATGTGAGTGAGTGTGTTTTCTCAATGTCCATGAGGAAGTACATGACAACTGCACAATACTGCAGATCCAGTACCTGCTGCTCCCCCCTCCAGTCCCCAACCCCTAAGCTACTGTGGACACCTACACCAGGTCGCTTGAGAAGTCCTTTCTGGCAAACAAAAACAAAAACAAAAAACATGCTCAACTCTCAAAGTCATCCCCCTCTACATTCGAACAATTGGGCTTCCTGAGAGAGCATACACGCTTGAGACAGAGGGAAGGAGGGAAGGAGGGAGGGATGGAGGGAGGGATGGAGGGAGGGAGGAGAGAGAGAGAGAGAGAGAGAGAGAGAGAGAGAGAGAGAGAGAGAGAGAGAGAGAGAGAGAGAGAGAGAGAGAGAACAAGAGAACAAACTAAAGCCACTGCAGGGGCAAATGCTTGACACTCCCCCCCAGCAGGTGGTACCCCCATCTTTGCAGCTGCCACTAAAGTGAACACTGAATTCTGTCAGACCTACTCCCTCGTCTTGGCATGTTGGATCAGCTGCAGAAACCCCGAAGCCCCCCCCCGTGGTCTCAGCACCCTGAAGCTTTTGCTAAGAGTTGGGGTGTCTCTGGACTGCTACCCATTGGGGAAAGTGCTATAAGAGCAAGGCTCTCTTTGGGGTGCCCTTTAAGAAGTAGAGGGTGGGAGACGGTGCTGACTCAGAGGGAAGAGCCCAGAGAGTTTTCCCAGCTGGAGACTGAGATAAACAAGGCACACACCTTGGCCTGGAAGCTTCTCTCCCCCCCTCCCCCTCTCCCCCCAGGATGGCAATTCAGCCACTGGAGTCCTCAGCTAGGAAACCCTGCTTCTTCTCCTGCCTGGCTAGCAAGATCACTGCAAAAGAAGCAACGGAAACCCAGTTTCCAGCTTTTCTGAGAAAACCTTTTCTATTTCTACGGAGGCAGAGGACTCTCAGTCCCCCACCCTCACCCCAGGAGACCTCAACAAGATTTGGTCACCATGTACAAGCAAACATGCCATGTCTACCCAAGTGTGTGGCTCTGTGTGTGTGTGTGTGTGTGTGTGTGTGTGTGTGTGTGTCTGTTGTGTGTGTGTGTTTCCTGTAAGGGGAACCTATTCAACCTCAACAGAGTGGCCTCATGGTAACCCTAAGGTGAAATTAGACGGAATGTGTGGAGGGAGAAGTGAGGTTAGAGGGGAGCAAGGACTACTGTGTTTGATTGAGAGTCAGGCTGTAGTCCTTGGTAAAGTCGTGACAGAGACAGCTTCGACGTCAGAGTCCCTTCCCTGCTCCTGCCCCTCCCGTTGGCTGTTCTAGCTCCTCTGGGTCCCTTCCCCCACCCCTTAGACCATTTAGGCAGCGCTTTGCTCCCAGCTCCTTCAAATTTAATGACAGAATCCCTGCCAGGCCAAACTGTTAATAACTACTAGGGCTTCATTGCCTTTACCTCCCAGGTAACATTTTTAAAGGAAGTAGAGGAGTAGCTCTGTTGGGGAGGCTTTCAGGCACCTGTGGCAGGACCCAGGGCAGGAACATTTGTGGATAGTATCATCTGTTTGCTTTCTGTCTGGGGCGAGTTTTGTGCAATGTGCGTGGGAGAGTGGGGAAGTGAAAAGATGGGATGTAATTATGGAGGGTTTTGAGGCCCACAGAGAGAAGGTTTAAAATTGATTTGAGAGGCAACTGGGAGTCACTGCAGGATTCTGAGGAAGGGTGGGGGGGAGAATGTGACCTACGCAGGAATGCTCACTGCTGCTGTGTGGAGATGCCCTCCCTCTCTGTGCTCACTGACATCCACCATCATGATTGTCTTGCAAGTAGGAGCTGAGGCCACTAGAGAGAGGCGGCTGGCCAGGGTAGGGGGTGGGTGCTCTGTGCATTTTGCAGAGCTGCGTCATCCTGCAAACTGGCCAGGTTATGAATCCCTATAAGCACAGCTGTTGGTACTGTGGCTTCAAAAAGCGCAGTGGAGCCTCTGCTCTTCTAAGGAAGAGGTGTGGAGACTCCTAGGATGTACAAGCCTGATTTTGACAGAGGCAGGGGATGTGGTGAAAGGGTCTTCAGACATGAGCCTTGTGACCCAACTTGGGAATTTTGGCATCAATTCCATCCTTTGGAAGCAGTAGGAAATAGAAAAAGTGCAGCAAGAAAGCTGAGATTACAGGTTGACAGCCACAGGCTGACACTGGATGTGGTGGGTGGGTGGAGTGAGGCAGTCATGGTCCTGGAAGGGGTATGAGTGCAGAAGCACTGAGCCTCAAGGCCCTTCCGCAGCAACCTCACTTGAGCCTTGAAGGGAATATAGATTGAGGTAAAATAGGAGAACCATTCTGTACCAACCAACCCCATCTCGACATAAATGTTTGGGTTCCATGATCACTGGACAAGGCACCCTGAAGGGGGAGCATCAGTGCATCTGAGAAAGGATCTCTGGTCTTTGGGGCCTCCAGGCTAGCGAAAGCCATGTACATGTGTTTGTGTATACACTCACACACAGACACATACACACACACAGACACATACACACATGCCTATCTATACACTATCTCTCTTACACACACACACACACACACACGCATGCACGCACGCACACACATACACACACACACACTCCCTGGAGTAAATTGTGGCCAATGAGGCTCGTGTAGACAAACTTAGATTCTAGGGATTTGTGCCCTCACATTCTAGGGGAACTGGAATGGTATCCATTGATGCTGGATAACTACCCCATGCTTGGACTGGTCTCTGAGCAGAAGCCATACCCAAATCAGCTTTAGCTGTGAGCCAGCCTTAAAGCCATTAGCATTCGCAGCAGAAAACTCTGATCAGGCTCTTCTTTCAAGGACTTCTGTTTGCCTCCTTACCATAAATTCAAAAAGATAAACATTCTCTTGCATTTTCTGCAGCCAACATGAAACACTCTCAATATGTGCTGGGTCTTGTAGTTCATTGCAAAATCCAAGGTTAGGGACCAATGGGTAGGATTGGGAGAAAGTGGGGAAAAACACACTGTCTTACATCCTTTATACTCCCTCTTCAGCTGAGCTGAGAGAAAGGGTATAATATACTGTTCCCCACCCACAACAAGCAGCACTCTTTTTTTCTGAGACTAGGAATACCAACATTACAATAGAATATTAACAAACCAATGGCATGTTATTGAATACTACCTGGCAGTCAGAAAATGAACTGAGAGTTATCTTGGCACCCAGTGAAGGAAGGAGGATCTTGAGATCAAGACCAGCCTCGGCTACATAGTGAGACTCTGTATCAAAGGTGTGGCTTTAGTGGTTGAGCCCCTGCCTAGCAAGTGCTTAGGCCCTAAATTTAAACCCCAGTACTTAAAAAAAATTACAGAAAGAAAAGAAAATGAGTCTTTGAATTGCAATATGTATATGAAATGAGGGTAGGAAGAGGAGAGAGAATGGAGGTGGTTTGTATATGTGTATATGTATATGTGTGTGTTACTATACTATAAGTTCAATATATATGTGTGTGTGTATACATATATATATATATGCAAGCCTGTGTTATTAAATATGAGAATAAGCAGTTGTGTGCCCATTAGCAGGTTTCTCCATAGTCATATCACAAGCAGCAGTCTTTCTTTGAGCCTCCAGCTCATTTTGGCATTAGCTACACTAGCCATTCCTAGGTTTGGAAAGAATGCTCGCCTACTTGTACTATGTGAGTCTCCCACCATGCAAGTGATCTCTCCTTTTTTTTTCTTCTTTTCAGCCCTGAAATTAATGCATGCTGTAGCTCATTTTGCTTCCCATTCACCCTTTTACATGGTACTAATGTTTGAACTCAGGGCTTTGCACTTGCTAAGCAGGCACTATTACTGAACCACAGCCCAGGTTTTTTTTTTGTTTTTTTTTTGTTTTTTTTTTTTTTGCGAGTTTGTTTGTTTATGCCATTACTAGTGCTTGAATTCAGAGCTTTTCTCTTAGTTTTTTTTTTTTTTGGTCCAGTCCTGGGGCCTGAACTCTGGGCTTGGGCACTGTCCCTCAGCTCTTCAGCTCAAGGCTAGCACTCTACCACTTGAGCCACAGTAACACTTCTAGCTTTTTTCTTTTTGTTTATGGGGTGCTGAGGAATCCAGGGGTGCTGAGGAAGCCAGGGCTTCATGCATGCAAGGCAAGCACTCTACCACTGAGCCAGCCCCTTCTCTTAGCTTTTTTATTCAAGGCTGGCAGGCTGCCACTTAGGCCATACCTCCACTTCTGGCTTTTTGCTGATTGATTGGAAATAAGAATCTCACGCACTTTCCTGCACAGGCTGGCTTTGAACCACAATCCTTAGATCTTAGCCTCCTGATTACAGGTATGAGCCACTAGCACCTGGCCTTGCTAGTTATTTTTAACATAGGATCTCACTTTCTGTGGAGTATGCACATAGACCACAATTTGCCTACTTTAGGCTTTCCATCATAGTTAGGATGACAGGTGTACTCTACTCTGTCCAGCTTTCCTACATTGAGATGGACTCTTGTGGACTTTCTTGCCCAGGCTAACCTGGAACAATATTCTTTCCAGTCTTAGCCTCTCACATAGTTAAGGATGATAGATATGCACCAATGTACCCATCTAAGCCTTGAAAAGAGCTCTTGTGAACTTTTCTGCTTGGGCTGGCTTCGAACCATGATCCTTCTGATCTCAGCCTCCCAAGTAGCTAGGATTATAGGCATGATTCTAAAATGAGAGAACTTGTTATAAACCAACTGACTGGGTTCCACCTCTGGAGCTTCTGATTTAGTAGGTATAGGGACTGGAGCCCAGTGTCCCAGTGGTTCTCATGTAGTTGGCCCTCTTAAGAAACACTGCTTGCTCTCTGTGGATCCTCAACTTTAGCCAAACTTGTGTATGTGTGTGTGTGTGTGTGTGTGTGTGTGTGTGTGTGTGTGTGTATCCATGTGATGCACCACTGTGCTTGCCTGTGCTGTGGCTTGAACTCAGGCCTCATGCTTTCACTTGACTTTTTTGCTCAAAGTTGGCACTCTACCAGTTGAGTCACACTTCCACTTCTAGCTTTTTCCTGGTTAATTGGAGAAAAGCATCTCATGGACTTTTTTACCCAGGACAGCTTTGAACTGAAATTCTCAGATTTCAGCCTCTTGAGTAGCTAGGAGTATAGATGTGAGCCACAAGCCTGTTCCAGCCAAGTTTCTTTCCTCGAGGTTTCCTAAGCAGGTTTTTATACATTTTTTTGTATCTGTGCTTTTGTTCATGCCATCCTACTCACCAGGAATGTACTTTCCTTTCTTTATCTTGATTCCTTTTCCTGTAAATACTACCTACCATATCTGCCCTTTAAAAATGTGTACAAATTTTACCACTTCCTTAAAACTTTCTGATTAGTTTACACTGAAAACAATTGCTTTCTCTCCTCTGGCTCTTGCTATCTCTAAAACACATTTATTTGGCAAGTATATCACTGGGGCAGTCCACCACTATGGCTTGATTCCTTTATTCATCTCTTCTTCACATACAAATGTGATTTCTCATAGGTGTTACTCTTACTACACTATAAGTTCAATGACAGAAAGAACATCATTGTTTTCATCTCTCATTCCTATAATACACAATGATCAATAAGCATTTGTCGAATTTGATTGAATATTTGTTGACTCATATGAGTTAAGGATTTTGTTACATCTTCCTCTAGACATTAATTCAATAAATATCTAAGCATGCCTTACATGCAAGGGACTGTAATAGTTGCTGTGGAAAATCTAAAGATAAAGGAGAGTCCTTTTTCTATTATTTTTGTATTTACAATGTCTAATGCATATAAGAAGTACTTAAAGAATGTTTTTTGTGTGAACAAATGAACAAATGCATAAGTGAATGGATGAAAATCAAGCAAATAACTTAAGCAAGCAAATAGGCAAGCAAATAGAGAAATAGGATCATCATGGAAGGCTAGAAAGGTACACTTGTAAATAGTGGGTGACTGCTGTTTTTTATTTATGAATATTTCAAAGTCAAAAAAGTAGGAAAATAGTATAATACTGCTTAATAGTACATACTACCATTCAGGACTTTTCCATATTTTCTATATCTGCCCATTTTTCTTTACTAAAAGATTTGAAAAGAAATTCCACACATCAATCATATCATTTCATCACTGATGGATCTCTTTAAAAAATAAACATTTTTCATATAACATCATGTAACATAACAAAAGTAACAAGGCTTTGTATTATCCATTACCCAGTCCTTAATCAAATGTCCTGGATTGCTGGGCACTGGTGGCTCACAACTATAATCCTAGCTACTTGAGTGGAGGCTGAGAGCTGAGGTTCAAAGCCAGCAGGGCAGGAAAAGCGGTGAGCCGCTAATCTTCAATAAACCATCAGAAAACTGGAAGTGGCGCTGTGGCTCAAGTGTAGGAGCGCTCAGCCTTGGGCTGAAGAGCTGAGTGACAGTGCCCAGGCCCAGAGTTCAAGCCCCATGACCGACAAAAAAAAAAAGTCCTTGATTGTCTCAAAACTGGCTTTACAGTTGACTTATTTGAATATAAATCTAAAAAAATTCTACACATTATATTTAGTTGTTCTATCTTCTCAGGTTCTTTCAACAGCCCCTTTTGACTTGTTAGCTAGTTTCTGTGAAATGTCTGAAACTCTGGTTTGCATTTTATTTTTTGATTAGTCATCTTATTGTCATTTAAATTGTTCTGCTGTCCCCTATATTTCCTTTAAATGGAAGCTAGCTCTGGACTAAGGCTCACATTTCTTTTTCCATTTATTTCCCATTTGATAGTTGATTAAAAGGGCAATCATCCTGGAGGCTGGAAGGAGATTGTTACAACAGCTGATGGAAACAGAAAGAAAATGATATGTGGTTGGATGTAGAGGTAGACAAAACCTGATTAACTTACCAGTTGGATGCATGACATGAGGTAGGAAGAAGAATCAAAGATGATGCCTAGTCTTTGAGCCTGAGTAACAGAGAAAAACAGTGATGATGTCATCATTGTAAAGGATGGCTTTCTAATGAGAGCAGCAGGAGTCAGGGTTAGATTAAAGGAAGAACTTTCTCACAGTAAGAAGCCATCTGCTCTGTTAACACCAGTTAACACCATCTTTCCTAGAAAAATTTTGATAAGTAGTATAGCTATTTGGGACCTCAGTACAAACAAATATCAAAAAGTAACTCCTTGCTTTTAAACTATCAAATTTCAAGCCCCAGAGCCTTGAGAGGAAGGGGAGTATGTAACCTTTTAGATAAAGAGAAGGTAACGCTGATATTCCTCCATGAAAATCAGCCTACTGTCTTGTTTCATCATGGATTTCCCACGTTTGGGTGGGAGTAGAGGATGTCAGAGTTTGGGATTTTTATAGACATTGTCAATGAGCAGAGTCCTTCCTTGAAATCCCTAGAAGTGTGCATCTCATACTCACTTCTCTAGCCAATATGGAGCCTGTGAGCTCTCAGCAGACAGTAACAACAATGTTTTTGTTCAGGTCAAAAAGTCATCAGGACTACCAGAATATTCAGTGGGTTACTAGAAAGCCCCAAGTGTATTGAATTACCTCAATAAGAATTCTTCAGGCTATTGAATCAGATCCGGTGAGAGCTACTCTCAGCCTCACCCTATCATATCTTCATTCATGGGAAAATCCTTCTCTTTCTCTCCTTTCCCCCAGTTCATCTTTCTTCTTGCTCTCTCTTCAGCTCCTCCCTCCCTGCTCTTTCTCTTCCAGCATACATTTATTCTCTGGAGTTAATCAAACATTGGCCCCTGCAGCCCATTGTGTCTCAGATTGATCACTTAAGCAGCATTATTGATCGCCCAGAAAACCTTAGGAGGTAGGAGTATTCAGGAAGCTAGGATCTGACAACAGATTGGCTGCCTGGGCCTCTTGGGGGCAGTCTCAGAGCTTCTGTTGCCTGAACAATTTTTGAGAAAGCGGAGGGCACAGACAGGAGATCCTTAGAGGGTCTTCAATCTATCTTATCCTCCCTTCATTTTGGAGGTAAGGCATGCAAACAGAAATCTATTGAGCCCTGAGCTTATATTATGGTGAGAAGAAAAGTAAAGGGCTTGCTCTTCAGAGGTTCATAATTTAACAGGAAAATAATGCTTATTCATATGGAGCAACTAAGAATAATACATGATGGAAAACAATTAGGTGCTACACTATTTTGCTCTAAACAGGAAGCACTGTAGAGGTTCAAGGCTCAGAAAAAAACAAAAACATGGACTGGAGCAGAAGGAGACAGCTTTACAGAAGAGTTGAACTTGATTTTGTATAATGTGTTGTATAGAATAAAAGTAAGCCTCCAAAGGGGAGTCACAGTAAGGAAAAGTTGGTAGATGTGAGGCTCAGTAGGGGAAAATATGTGGCTGGGTAAGGGACACCCAGGCTAGGTTGATAGATGTTGCAAGAGTCCAAATGAGAAGTGACAAGAGTGGTGGCTGAGGACATAAAGAGGAGGGTCAAATTCAAAGGGCACTTATGGTATTGGTATGGCTGGCAAAACTCCAAGTGTGTTCTCTTGGCTTGTTTCTGCATCACTCCATTCTTTTAGCCTCAGTACTTGCACATTCTGTGTGTGTGTGTGTGTGTGTGCGTGTGTGTGTGTGCGTGTGTGTGTGTGTGTGTGTGTGTGTGTGTTTTACCAGCACTGAGGTTAAACTCAGGGCCTCATGCTGCTCAAGGCTGGTGCTCTACCACTTGAGCCACAGTTCCACTTTCAATTTCTTGCTGGTTAATTGGAGATAAGAGTTTCTCGGACTTTTTCTGCCCAGGCTGGCTTCAAACCATGATCCTCAGAACTCAGCTTCCTGAGTTGCTAACATTACAGGCTTTGGCCTCCAGCATCTGGCTTAGTACTTGCATTCTTGTCCCATATTCTCAGGGCATTTGTGCTGTGATGACAATGGATTAGCCATCCCAAAGAGAGTACACTTGCACAGGGACCTTCAAGGATATGACCTGAAAGACTGAGCAAGGAGGAACTGGCTGCAAAACCTGGTGAAGATGACAAATAACCTGGGGTGCTGAGTGCTGTGTTCCCCATCAGGGAAGCTGGAGGCACTGACTGAGTCTGGTCTTTTTTAAGACCTTGGAGAGCTGCTGGGAGTAAGGAAACATCTTTCAACTTCTGTGGTAAAATCAGTTTGAAAAACTCCTCTGAGCACTTGGCAATTTTCCCAGTGGAGGTTTACACCTGTGCCTGGGTATGGCAAGAGCTACCACAGCACTTTGATGCCAGCTGGAGCCCTGGTGTTCCAGCTGGTATGGAGAAAACAAAGTGGGAAGTCCACAGGTAGGTGGGAGAGTGATGGTAAAGGCCTCTACCTGCTTACTTTTCTCCCCTTCTACCTCTTCCCTCCTCACCCAGCCTGCTAAATGTCCACTCTGGGTAGGTGTCTGTGAGGAAAAACAAAGTTGCAAATAAAGGGATGTGTGTGAGATTTTAATGCCCATTTGCTGGCTCTTCTTGTGTGGATGGATATGATGCCTTCTAAAGATGAATAAATAGAACAGTCTATCCAGGCTTGGAACTCTTAACCACCAAGGAAGCACTGGTGTAAGGGAAGGACCACCCAGTCAAACAGATTTGTCTTTGCTTCTGATCCAAATCCACTGGGGAAACAGTAACAGATGGCTAGATTGGTGGATGAACACAGGCACGCACACATATTAATGCGTGTGCACAAATACATACACATTGCATACTCTGCCAGCCAGTGGCCTTCTGCACTTCCTGCTAAAGATTTCTATGCAGCCTCTGCTTGCTGATTTGAAGTAGGGGTAATGGTTGGGAGGAGGGTGGCTGAGAAGTGAGTGGGTGTCCATTCTGGAAAATGTTTGTGTAAGTGGGGGATTGGAAAGAAGGAATGTTATCTCTGACTAAGGTGGTTGTCATATTTACTATTCTTCTCATGGAAAAGCTCATTGAAGGCCCAAAGAAGAAGGCATAGTGGCAACAAATAGCTTAGGAGTCATCCAGGTAAGTGTCAAGATGTCTGATTTGGAAATCTGTAGCCTCTGTTTCTGTGCCAAGTATTGTGTATACTCTAAACATTTTCTAAACAATAATTGTTCTCTTTACTATTCTACTTACCTGAACCTAAGTAAGTTTCACATGCTTCACTATTGAGATGGGAAACTGTGAGGTGCCCAGTTGAATTTTAAATAAAATTTGTTCCTAGGTCTGTACCAAGATGGCAAAAAGTCTGCATGCTGTTTTTGTGGGCTACAGCAAAGAAAACCAGCCTGCTCTCAGGGCTGGCAAGTGTGCTGTGTGTTACACAGGTTCCATTGTTACCATCAGTAAAATCACACAGAGTTTTAGAATGATTGATAAAGCAAGTGCTACTCCATATTCATCTCATCTACAGTTGAGCTGTAATCTTTGCCATATGTAGAAAAAGCTTTCACTGATGGAAACAAAAAAAAGAGAGGGATCTTTAAACAGAACCACCAGCCTGCTGCTGCCACACAGTTCAGACTATCACCTATAAATTCCAAATCAGAATTGGCAATTGAGTCTGCTAACTTCCCCTCCACCCTCTTTAGAGGGTTGTAGATGTGGTCTAAAAATAGCTTGTCCTGCTTTGGAATTCTAGGTGATTGCTAGAAATCGTCAAGCCTGGCCTTTAACCTGAGCTCCAGTTCCATTTCATTATTAACTTTTAAGGATATTTCTTCTTTGGGATTTACCATCATTTTAAATTCACCACAGGCAAAAAAAAAAAAATCCTCAAGATCTTCACTCCAACATTCCCCCTATGCTAATCCCCAGCCCTACCACTTTTAACCATTACTATCTCTCTTTTTTAAAAATTTTTATGTTTTTTATTGTAAAAATACTGTGCAGAGGGGTTACAGTTACATGAGTAAGTTAATGAATACATTTCCTATGGAGTGTTGTTACCTCCTCCTTTGTTTTTCCCCTACCATCCCTTCCCTCCCACCTCCACAACTACACCCCCCATCCCCCCACCCCTGCCTGCGCCTAAATTGTAAAGTTCATTTTCAACGTAGTGTCTTGTTCATATCATTGTTACAATGGGTCAACCTGTATCATTATTTAAGCATTTTGTAATTTCCCTTCCCCTCCCCAAATTATAAAAATGTATATACAAGATGCAGGCCACCATCTCTCTTTTATCCCTCTTTTATGTACTTATTTTTTCTGAGGTAGAGTCTTTAAAAAAAAAAAAAGACTAAACCAAGCTAGCCTCAAATATGTGATCTTCTTGCCTCAGCCTCTCAAGTACTGGGATTTATAGGGGTACACTACCACTTTTGGTTCCCATCACTCTTTCAAAAGCTGAAGGTCTGAGACTTAGAATCTGTCCCTTTTCCCCTCTCCAGTCAGTCCCTACCATACCTTGGCAGTTCATCTCTCTGAGATGTCTCATGATATCCAGCCTTCTTGACCATTGCCACTGTCACTATCAGGATCCAAGCTGTTATAACTTCATGCCTGGATTACTGTAGTAGCCTTCTTCCCTCCTTACCAATTGATCCTTCAATGGTATTGCCAAAGGAATCTCCTTAAAACATCTTTCATCATGTCACTTGCTGTTCAAGAGCCTGTAATAGTGCCCTTTTGCTTACTGTACCAAAAAGAAGCTCCTCTCCCTGGGATCTGAGTCCTGCCTTCCACAGCAGCTGGGATACACTGCTTTATATTTATAATAAATTACAAATATAATTATATAATTAGAATATCATACATGTAGATAAAATTCGCTTTGGTTTGGATATGGTTTGAGTGTGTCCCTGGAGGGTTCATGCATCAAAATTTAATCATCACTATGAGCTGCTTATTAGAGGGTAGAAACAACAGGACAGTGGTGGTTAGAGGTAGGAACTTTGGGAGTTGATTAAGATTAGGTAAATTCCCCCATGAGTTAATTACCAGAGGCTTTATAGGAAAAGAAAGAACATCAACACACACACACACACACACACACACACACACACACACACACACACACACACACACACACACACACACACACACAAACTATCTCTTGCCAAGTGATCCATTGTGTCACCTCAAGACTGCCAAAAAGAAAGCCATTACTACATGTGAGCACTTGAATCTCCAGTACTATGAGCTAAATAAACCCCTTTTCTTTATAAAGTAGCCTGCCTTAAGTATTTTATATGAATGGAAAGCACACTAATAAAGTAAATTATTATTATAAGTAATCAATGTTTGGCTAGGTGCTGCTGTCTCACACCTGTAATCCTATCTACTCAGGTGGCTGATATCTGAGGGTCACAGTTCAAAGCCAGCCCTGCCAGGAAAGTCCATGAAAATTTTATCTTCAATTAACCATCAAAAAGTCAGAAATGGAGCTGTGGTTCAATTAGTAGAGTGCTAGCCTTGAGCATAAAACCTCAGGGACTATGCCTCTAGGTCCCCCAAAAAACCACAGTGCACAGAGAGAGAGAGAGAGAGAGAGAGAGAGAGAGAGAGAGAGAGAGAGAGAGAGAGAGAGAGAGAGAGAGAGAGAGAGAGAGAATGAAGGAAAGAAGAAAGGAAGGAAGGAAGGAAGGAAGGAAGGAAGGAAGGAAGGAAGGAAGGAGGGAAGGAAGGAAGGAAGGAAGGAAAACAGAAAAAGAAATCACTGTTTCACTTCTTTTGAGTCCAGGTTCCATTAATTTCCTCCACTGTACCTCAGCGCTTACTCGTCTCTCATGGTCATTTTTTTTTTCTGTTCTCCCAGCTTGCAGCAACACCGTTTCACCCCTCTCTATAAATCCCCCATCACATCATCTACCCAACAAGCTAAAGTCCAGCATCTGCCATAATCCTTTTCTAATAATTCTAGCCCTCATTGGCTGCCTCCTCTTTTTAAATTACAATTTTCTTTGGCTATAAAACTAATGGCTAGAGGTGTGGCTCAAGTGATGGAGCACCTATCTCATAAACATGAGGCTCTGAGTTCAAGCCCCAATACTGTGCAAAAAAACCCAGCCCACAACATTAACAAAAATAATGTTTATGCATAGTAGACAATTTTCAAAACATGGAAAACCTACAGGATAAAAGATATCTATAATTCTCCCTCTTGTTGGAATAACATTTTGTCTTCTCCCACAACTCAGAATCTTCTACCATCTTACATTGTTTTAGCTTTGTATGTGTTCACTTTTCTAGCTGTGGAGTAAGCTCTTCTAATGTTTCTTATTCTTGTATTGCTGAAAATACACTGAAGATGCTCAACAAATATCAGTTAGTAGCCAGAAGGGGAGATGGGCTGTACATTTTCCCAGCTATTGCTCTGCCCATGGCTAAGAAAAGGGCCTATGCTTCATCAGCAAGGCCTGAGGCTATTCACTGTATCCTATGCAGCCATGGCTGCTGAGCCTTCTTTTTCAGGTGAGTATTGATATATCCAGAGAGAAGACAATGCACGTCAAGAGAGGGTTGTGAGCTGGGTGCATGCCTGTAATCCCAACCCTTTGGAGGGTGGAGCAGGAGCATCACGAGTACAAGGCCAACCTGGAATACATAGCATGTTTGAGGCCAGCCTGGATTATAATAAGACCTTGTATCAACTAAATAGACAAATGTTTGAATGAATGAACAAATACAAATTTAAAAGAAAAAGAAGTTTAGGATGTATAATGCCCTGGATTTCTGCTGCCTCCGATGATATGGACCTCCTTTAGGAAGCTCCCAGCTTCAAGGCTGGGAGGTTTCATTCATCTTGGTGACAAAACTGCTTTTCTTAATATGGTGGCATTAACTAGCAAGAATCTGCAATTATCTCCTTTGTACATCACATTAAATGGAAATATCCCATCCTGGTTGTTTTAGTCAGCTTATCATCACTATTACAGAATGCCTAAAGCAATTAATGTATAAAGAGAAAATGTCCATTTATTTAGAACATGATTCTAGAAGTTGTAGTCTAAGATTAAGTGGCTCCACTGCCTGGGGCTTTTGGTGAGGGTGGCATATCATGAGCCAAGCATATGGAGAAGCAAATTTCTGCCATAAACCAGCAAATGAAACAAGAGGAAATGGTGAGGAGGTAGTCCCATGACCCCCTTCCAGGGCACACCCCAGTGGTCTAAAGAACTCTCATAAGACCCCATATCTTAGAAGTCCACAACACTTCTCAATCTTACTGCCTTGTGAGCAGATGGACCTTTGAGAAACAATACCCATATTCAAACCATAGCCCTGGCTTCCAAGTGGCATCTACCAGTTCATTTGTCTTCCTTTATTTCATATCACTATAATGTCTCCTGTGTTTTCCTAAGCTAGCCAGTATGTCATAGCCTCGGAAACTGACTTGCAGAGGTATTTTCTATCTAATACCACCCACCTCGACCCCAGGATGGGTCAGCCTTGTCTCTCAGTTGTTAACACTGAGCTCCCCATGTCTCTCACCACTCAAGTTCACGACCCCCATTATCATATTCTGCCATTGACCTCAGATTCAGTCTGCAATCTTTGGGGTCCTTGTGTAATCATTTTGTTTTAAAATATTAATATGTGCTTGCTATCATATTATCTTATCAAAGTGTTCCCCTGCTATTTCCCATCTGAGTTCTACAAACAGCATTAGGCAGAAAGTGGACTCTGGAGTCAGTCTAGCCACTTACTGAATCTACTTAACAGTTTCAAAACCATTGCTGAAATGGAGATGCTTCTTCCTATCCATCGTGCATTGTCATTTAATTGGCAACATTTTTTTCTTTCTTAGGGAAACCTGAAAAAACTGTTGCTTCTGACAGCGCATAGCATCTTCCAGCCAACGAAATGCACTAGGAAATTACTTAACCTCTTTGAAGCTCAGGCCATTATCTGTAAAATGCCTACCTCAGAGGGTTTGTTGTGAGAATTCAGAGGTAATATTTAGTTAGCATTTAGCACTGGGCCAACACTTTGGTAGAGACTCAATAAATGTTAGCCATTGTAATTCCCCAACCACATAAACTATAAACCCCTCAAGGGCAGGGACATGCCTCCTCCTCTACACCTTCTGGCAGATGGTCTACTGTAAAGGGTGGAGAAAACTTCCCTTTCCTGAAATATCTCCTTTGCTGCACTGCCTAACAGCCAAAATTTCAACATTAATCCCTTCTTTGAGTTAAGGCATTATCTCCAGAAGACCTCTGTTAAAATGCAAATATGTCACTGGGGAAGGTAAGGCATTAATTCATTAGCATTCATGATCCCATTAGTGCAGATTACTTTATCAGATTAACTAGCTGTTGTCAGGCAAAGAAACCTTGAGAACTCTGGGTAGGAGGCTGGGAAGATGTGATGACTTAAGGGGAGAGTAGAGTGAGGGGTCCAGCAAGCTAGCTGGAGCTCAAGGCCACCTCTGCATTGCTCTTGCCTTTTGGAGTTTGTTCTGGGCAAGATTGTGACTCAGCTCTGTGATAAACTAGGAAGAATCTCAGTGACATGCAAGTATGAGTGGCTGCAAGGAAATACAAAGTAGGAGGAAGAGGCTTTGGGGACCATCAAGTCCAGGTCTGCCTGGATTTAAAACTCATCAGCAGGTCATTATCTGCTTCCTAGAGTCACCCATTCTGTGTTGAATAAGTCTTATTCAAAAGTGTGTGTGTGTGTGTGTGTGTGTGTGTGTGTGTGTGTGTGTGTGTGTATGTGTGTGTCTGTGTGTCTGTGTGTTTGTGTTGAGAAAGGATCTTGCTGTGTCGTACAGGCTAACCTGAAACTCATTATATAGTGTGTGCTGCCCTCTTCCTACCACTATCTCCCAAGTGTTGGGATAAAGGCGTGCACCACTAATTGAACACTTTGGGGAGAAAACTATAAGTAGTCTTTCAGTCACTTCTTCCTCCCCTCTTGCTCTTGGCAATCCCTTCAAACTCTGAATATAGCTCCTCAAGTTTGTCCTTTTTTAAATTTATTGTCTTTTATTTCATTGGGGGAGGGGACTACACGGACCCATTTTGCTCAGTGACTTCTTTCATGATGTAGTTCCATAGCTGATCCTCTTAACCTGGAGGTCTATGTAACTCCTGAAATTTTATGTACACTGTTGGCTATAGCCTGTGTATGTCTTGCCTCAAGGGCCATAGCTCTCCACAGTGGTCCAGAACATAGAAAAGATACCAGCCTGTTGACTTAATAGTGTATTAGTCACTTGTATTTGGCAACACTCCAATCTGGGAGGCTGCCTCTTAGGGATTCTTTCTAGAATTGAGTGTGGTACTTCTGGGAGCTCTGAGCAGCACTGAATACAGCCTGATACTACATAGTTATCACCTTTGGAAAGGTCTCAGTTTAATGGGCGAGACCCTCTTGTTCTCAGGTAGTTGTAGTTGATCCTTCTGAGGATTAAGTCATTGAAATGTCCACCCCACTTAGTTGACCAGGATAAAGAACATCTCAGCAATTTTGAAGGGCAAAGGTAGATGTCTCTACCTAGTCATGCCGTTTAGTAGGCTAGTAGAAGAGCAGCATGTCTGGGTAACAGCCCTCCACTTATCTCCAGTAACCCATTTTCCTTTTTGTTCCTCTTTGGTACTACTAGGGTTTGAACTCAGATCCTTGTACTTAACTAACCAATTGCTCTACCACTTGAGCAACACCTCTATCCCGTTTTTACTTTCATTATTTTCAAATAAGTTTTTATTTTTTGTCCAGGCTGGTCTGGACAATGATTCTCCGATTTATGCTTTCTGTGCAGCTAGGATGTCAGACTCACACTACCATGTACAGCTTTCTGTTGGATGAGATTGAATTTCATGAACTTCCTTCCTAGGCTAGCCTCAAACTTTGATCCTCTACTTCTTACTCTCCCAAGCAGTCAGAATTTCAAGCATGAAACACTGCATTTAGCTGGTATCCTCATTTTTCTAATTTGTTTATTCTAAAGCAGTGTGAGAACACAAATTGAAGAACTGGGCTTACAGCTATCCTTACTGGCCAATGGACATTCCCAGAATGGAGGATAACAGACTTTGGTTTCAGCAGAGAAAAAAGTCACAAAAGTTATGTTTGATAAAAGATGTAGACATGTATTTGCAAGACAGGTTTCCCTCTGTTCCCTCTATACTAACTCCCAGTCTCGGCAAATAAAAGCTGTACATGAAAAGCACTGGGATAGAAACAGACCAATGGATAGAATCATATAACATGAGACAGGCCTACCATAGGGTTTTCTTGTGACTGTATCTTTCCTATGGTTTGGTGGTTGATCTAGCATCACTGACTTTCCTAACTGTAAGAATGCCTGACTTTCTCACTATCTGGTCAGTCTTCCAGTTTTTGGTATTAAAGACTATTAAAACACAACTGAGGTATCTGAGAGGGGAAATAGTTCAGATCTGCTCTGCTTCCCCCCAAAAGATTCTCTACCCAAATAAGCTTAAGAAATGTTGTATACCCTTCTCAGAGCATATTAAAAGCTCTATAAAGTCCTGCTATAAGGAACTCGCTGAAGTCACTTAAGGTTTCTAATATCCTCCTCATATCTATCCTATATAACAGCATTTGAAAATGCAGCTTTAAGCTGCCACATGCCATTTCATACCTAGGTATACAAATATCTCAGGGTACCCAAGGCTCTGCAGAAATGGGACATCAGCAGGTAGATTTTGTTGTAGGGAGGTTGTACAAGACTTGAGATAAGGAGAAAGCCTAGGCATCTGGGAGAGAAGAGGGAGCCTCAAAAAGGGAGTTGAGAACAAGACAAGGGATGCTGAGGACCAGCTTGCCCCACTGTACCATTTAGCCAAGTGCTGGCACTGGTGTATGCTCTGTTCCTGGCTCTGAGCCAAACAGAGAACAGAGCAGAGCAGCTTTGGCCAGGCATGTGCCCTGCAGGGCCATTTGTGGTCATTGGCTTCCCAGCTGGGGCCTTTCCATTTTCATTCCTTGCCCTGCTGCTCTCCATTTCCCTTCCTGAGCCTCTGGCGCATTTTCAGTTTCCCAGTCTACTAGTTGATCCATTCCATTTGGGTCTTGTACTTTTCTCTTCCCTTCCACAGAAAGGACTGAGGCCTGAAGAGTTGGCTGCTGCCAAAGTAAAGGAGAGGGTGGAGTGGGAGAGAAGGCAAGGAAAAGAGCACAGCCTGTTCTGTAGGGCATGGAGGTAAATCCATATGTTCCCTAGGCCCTTGGTGTAGGAATGGGCCTTTCTCTAGCCATTGCTGGGCCTTGGGGATGTACTGTCAACATCACAGAAGGCAAACATCTGTCACCAAGAAAATCTAGAGGACATTGTTATTTGGAAAGGCCTGGGATGGTGCTTCCCAGAGAGAAGTGAGGCTGAATAAATCCATTTCACGACTGTTGAGATTGACTCAGGTTGGAGGTGTGGTGTGTGTGTGTGTGTGTGTGTGAGAGAGAGAGAGAGAGAGAGAGAGAGAGAGAGAGAGAGAGAGAGAGAGAGAGAGAGAGAGAGAGAGAGAGAGAGAGGGAGAGAGAGAGAGGGAGGGAGAGAGAGAGAGGGAGAGGGAGAGGGGGGAGGGAGAGAGAGAGGAGAAGGAGAGAGGAAAGGAAGAGAGAGAAGAAATTAGAATGAAGGAAGAGGAGAGAGAGAAGAGGGGAAAGAGGAAAATTATGCACTTGCATCCCTGCATATGTTGGTATATGAAGGTAAACAGAAAGGTTGTTGAATTTTTCCTGACTGTGGAGGCCCAGGGGACTCTTGGCCTTTGCAGAGGTACATCAAGATCACAGAAGTGACTTCTCAGTAGGGAGAAAGAATAGAATCTCTATAGTGCACCAGCCTTTTTGCAACCAACGAAACAGATGCACTGCAGGAACATGGAACAGGCTCATTTCTTTCTGTTCTGGGTACAAAAGTATGACTATGTATGTGTGTGTGAGTGTGGACACTCATGGCAGCCTCTGCAGATAGATTCCCCCCTTTTTTCTACCCCCCCATCCCATTGCCCACAGCCAGAAGCTCTTGCTGGTACTGATAATGCCCCTAGGATCTACTAGAGTCTACTTTGAATGCTTCTAATACCAGTGACTCAACATCCTCTCTCGCTTGGCAGTTTATTTCACTGCTTAACTGCATTAAGCTTAGAAAATAGGTTCCCCTCCTCTCTCACTACATTGTCTCTATTTTTAGATGTGAAGAGCCCAGGCTCACTAGTGTTCTCTCTGTGTGTTTGTGTGTCTGTCTGTTTCTCTCTCTGTCTCTCTTCTCCCTTCTCTTCTTTCTCCCCCTCCTTCACAATTTCTCACACTAAGGCCTGCAATAGTAATCCTTATTCCCATTCAGAGGCTCCAAGAGTTGCTATGCAGCCTCCAAATGCCTTCTCCCCTACTATGGTATGGCTATTGAATGCTTGCTCTTTCCCCAGGATCAAGATTTCTTTTTCTCAGATATATTTGGATAGGCCTTAGCTTTGCCTGGCAATATGGACCCCTCTGTCTTTCCATTTGATGTCTCTGGGCCTTCTCCCCTCAAAAATTCCCCAATATTCAGATACTATAGAAAATCTTAAAATCACACTCTCCCTGACTCAAGCTTCCTCTACTTGCCCTTTTGGAAAGTTCAAGACTAGAATTGTGTGTAGTAGAAAAGTCCATGGCAGGGATATGGCCAAAAGAGAATGCTACTACATTGTAGGTGGGAGTGTAAACTTGTTCAACCACTCTGGAAAGCAGTATGGAAGTTCTTCAAAAGACTAAACATAGAGCTTCCCTATGACCCAGCAATCTTACTTCTGGGCATTTACCCAGTTGACCACAAACAAGGCCATAGTAAAGCTACCAGCAAGCCTATGTTCATCACAGCATTATTTACCATATCTAAGATTTAGAACCAACCCAGATGCCCCTCAGTAGATGAATGGATCGAGAAAATGTGATATATATATATATATATATATATATATATATATGTATGTATATATGAATGATATGCATCCATCAGAAAGAGTGACACTTATTCTCTAGGGAGGGAAACACACACAGACACAGACACAGACACAGACACACACACACACACACACACACACACACACACACACACACACACAATGTTTCTTGTGATTTTTTTTCATTTAACCAGCAATATTCTTAATAATAGTTCCTGGGCCCTGTTCTAGATGGTAGAGATACAATAGCAAACAAGGATAGACAGACCCTGCCATGTGGAACATACGTTCCAATGAGGCTTGTGCTTAAAAATAAACCAAGAACTCAATACTTGTATTGATAAATGCTATGAAGGAAAGAAATAATGGAGGTTGTGATGCAGGGAACTACTTCAGCTAAGATAGTCAGGAAAAAGTTTCAATGAAAAAGTGACATTTGATCTAAGAACAAAACTACACAAGAACAGACCACACCTTGTGCCTCAGACTTCCAGTAGCATCTTATTTCAGATATGAGAAAAATCACATGGACAAAAGGAATTGGAGAAGATCTTCAGAAGCAATTGAGTATGGCTCAGTACAGTATATAGTGTTGACCTCCATCTTTGCAGCATTAACCTCACTTTGGGCAAAGTTTATCTTAATATCTCATGCCCACTGTCAGAGCAAAAATCTTCAAGATTCTTTTTTACATGATCTATGACATCATTTTTTGTGTCCTATCTAGTGAGTGGGACACACATTGAGGCTTTTTCAGGAAGAAAAAAACCCAAGAAATCAGGGTTATGACAGCTATTAGATATAATATTTATTATATCTATAGCATAAATGTAGTAAAGAATAGAGAAAGATATGTAAGATTGGGACCTTATGGTAAGGGTTGGGAGGAGAACTTTGAACTCAATCCTGTAATCCTTGTAAAACTGCTATAGGTTTTTGGTCAGGGAAATGAAAGGGAGGAAAGAAAGAGAAAGGACTTGGTATCTTTGAGTAACCAGAATTCCTCCTTCTTCAACAAACCTCTGGGCTTCCCTATAGTACCAAGCTTCTAGTGATTGGCTCAAATCTAAGCTCTGCCATTTATTGGCTCTGTACTTGGACAAGTTTCTTAACTCTTCCGTGCCTCAGTTTTCCCCTCTGGGGTTATTGTGAGGATTAAATAAATACCTGTGATGTTCTTAGAATAGTACCTGATACTTAGTAGTCAGTAAACTTTAGTACCATTATCCAAGGAGGAAATTGATATGAGAAGATATTTTCCGGATATTAGCATGAATTTGGATTATTGTAGTCAAAATTTAATCAGCTGAGGAGTCAAAGAAGTTGTGAGTATTGCCTGGACTCAGAACCCAGTGTGTGCCAAGCAAGCATGAACCCTCTGCCCCAAAAATCTTTTCTATCAGTGTCTAAAATTCCCCCCACCACTTTTTATTGAACATCTGAAGACATGAACATTTTTTTAATATTATTTTATTTTATTTGAGAACATCCTGTACAGAGGGGCTACAATTACATGGGCAGGATAATGCATACATTTCTTACCAAGCATTGCAGCCTCCTCCTTTGTTTACCCTTCACCTCCCTTCCCAGCCTCCCCCCTCCCCCCACCCAATTATACCCCCCTCCCCCCCCACCGACATTGTAAAGCTGGTTTTGACATGACATTTTGTACTTCTCATTGTTGCAACAGGTCCACCTGAATCCTTAAACGACTTGTTTGCCCCCATCTCCTCCACATGTTATACTGACATCAAATATAGTGAAAGCGGAGGTTACACTGTGGGGGAGGGACATACAAAGCAACAAAGAAATAATCTTATAAATGCGTTAGAAACATATGCATGAAAGAAACGAAAACATTAAAATACATATTTAAGGGTTCATTTTCTTAACATCACATTATCTGACCTTTTCTGCTTGACTCATACCTATACTAGATATTGCAAATAAGGGAAACCATGGGACCTATGCTTCTTTGGGCCTGGCTTACTTCACTTAATATAATTTTTTCCAAGCCTTTCCATTTCCTAACAAATGGGGAAATGTCATTCTTTCTGATGGAGGCATAGAATTCCATTGTGTATATATACCACATTTTCTTGATCCATTCATCTACTGAGGGGCATCTGGGTTGGTTCCAGATCTTAGCTATGGTAAATAATGCTGCAATAAACATAGTTGTGCTGGTAGCTTTAGTGTGGTCTTGTTTGTAAACATTTGGGTAAATGCCCAAAAGTGGGATTGCTGGATCATAGGGGAGATCTATGTGAAGTCTTTTGAGGAACCTCCATACTGCTTTCCAAAGTGGTTGAACAAGTTTACATTCCCACCAACAATGAAGTAAGGTTCCTTTCTGTCCACATCCCCTCCAGCATCTGTTGTTGTTAGAGTTCTTGATTTTTGCTGTTCTAACTGGAGTGAGGTGATATCTCAATGTTGTTTTGATTTGCATTTCTTTTATGGCTAGGGATGTTGAACATTTCTTCATGTGTCTATTGGCCATCCTTCTTTCTTCTTCAGAGAAGCTTCTCTTTAAGTCTTTCGCCCACTTATTTATTGGGCAGTTGTTTCTTTGAGGATTTGTTGTTGGGTGGTTTAATTTTTTGAGTTCCAAGTATATTTTAGATATGAGACCCTTGTCTGTTGTATGGCTAGTAAAGATCTTCTCCCAATCGGTGGGCTTTCTATTGATCTTGCTAGCTAAAGACATGAACATTTTTAATGGAATTAAGACATGCTCTTATCTAGCAATTTAAAAAATGAATATTAAGTCATCAGCCATTATGACTCAGGAAACATGGATTATTATTTTTTTTTTTTTGTCATGGGGCTTGAACATAGGGTCTGAGTGCTGACCCTGAGCTTTTGTGCTCAAGGCTATTGCTCTACCATTTTGAGCCACAGCTCCACTTCCAGATTTCGGGTAGTTGATAAGAGATACGAGTCTGATGGACTTTCCTGCCTAGGCTGGCTTTGAACTCCAATCCACAGATCTCAGCCTCCTGAGTAGCTAGGATTACAGGCATGAGCCACAAGTGCCTGGCTGAAAAACTTATAGATGGACACAAGATGTTCCATTTGTTTCCTAGTGCTGTGTAACAAATTATTGCCCAATTTAACCATTTACAACAACAACAAAAAACATGTCACTATGCTGAAAACAAACTTTACAACTTTGCGGGGGAGGGAGGAGTTGGGAAGGTGAGGAGGGATGGGATGGTAGGGGAAAAACATCGGAGGGGGTAACAGTGCTCAATAGGAAATGTACACATTATCTTAACTGTAACCCCTCTGTATAGTATCTTTATAATAAAAATATATATTAAAAAATTTAAAAATGTCTCATCTGAATTTGAACACCAAGTTTTCATCAGATGACCAGAGGTCAAGTAATTTAAATTCCTACAAAATATATTTCACTTGGCCCACGTGAATTCCCAATGGCACCATTTGCACATACTTTGAACTGTTGTGGCAATTTCATAAAATAGGTGGTTGGAAACCTAAATTCACATACCCAAGTTGTTGGAGTGTTCACATGAATGAATCAACATTTGAATAAATGATCAAATTTCTGGACCACAAAAAATCATGTCACACTTTTTTTGAGTCAGGAATCTGAATGCAGCAGAGCTGAGTGGTTCTAGATCAGAGTCATTCATGAAGTTGCATTCAGGCTGCTGCATCTGAAAATCAAATCACTAGTGTGGTTGTTGGCAGGCCTGGATTCTTCACAGGCTGTGGGACTATTTCAGTTCATTGCTGGGCTGTGTGAGCCTCTCTATTATGCTTCTCACAGCACGGTAGCTAGCCTCCTTTGGCATGATTGCAGAAGAAGTTTGGGGAGAAAGTGTGTAAGCAAGTCCAGGCCAGCTCAAGGCAGAAGCCAGTCTTTTTTTTTTTTTTTTATAACCTTACCTGAGTTCAAGCCTCAGTAAGAACACAAGAAAGAGAGAGAACAACAGACAGGCAGACAGACAGATACAGAGGCACAGAAACAGAGACAGAGACAGAGACAGAGAGAAAGACAAAGGAGAAGAGGAAAGAGAAAGAGATCTCCAGGACCAGCCCATCCTTAGAGGGAAAGGCTACACAAGGGTGTGAATATCATGAGGAATAAGTACTTCAGTCCATTTTAGAAGCTGTCCACCACAAATGAATAGGTAGTGATCTTTCCAAGGCCCCTGTGAAGTAAATTTGAAATTCCCTAGCTAATTGAGGACCAATATAAAGTCACTTGACAGTGTTAACCAGATACATTGGATACTAAAAGTATAGAGTAGAGCCAAAGCATGAGGTCAATGGTACATGAAAGATGTTTAACCAACATCTGGGATTGCCAGTGGTCCTAGGAGCCTCCTCTGATCCACACCCAAATTAATTTTATCACCTGTCCTTGTCCATAAGGCCCAGCTTCGGGTCATGGCCTAGGAAATGAGGAAAGATCTGGGATGAGGCCCAGGAAGCCCACTGGTAGCAGAAGCAGAAGAGGGGAATGCAGGTTCAGCAGGTTCTGCATTTGTTTGCAGTTGGGAAATTTTGTTAATTTTAACTTCACACAAGGGTCTGAAGCAGGAGGTTTGTCATTTCTGCTGAGCTAGCCCTTGGCTGCCTCCCACAGGCCACTGCCACCTTGTCAGCTCTAAGCTGCTACTCACAGGGTGGCGAGCTCCCTAACAGTAAAGAAAAACTGTCTGGGCTACATGGGTCTGAGGTCTTCGGTTAGGGGCTTTAACTACCCCCTGGAAAAAAACAGTGTTATAGGCCAACTACTGTATGTTGGTGCCTACTTTTCCCTTCTTATAACCTTGTGTTAGCATCCTGTCTCTACTACCACTTGCTGATTTTGTGACTTAGGGCAAGTTATTTTCTTAATTCTCTTTTTCTTCTCTGCAAAGTAGAGATAGACTCTAACTCATACTGTTGTTGAAAGAAACCAGTAAGCCAATGTCCAAAAAAGGAAGTTGCTCTTCTATACCTAACTCTTACTCAGAGCACTCACCCCAAAGAGACCAGTCTCCCCCAGCACATGACTCCCTTCTCAAACCAATCAGAAGCCTTCTCTTGAATATACAGATCGTTTTTTTTTTTTTTTTTTTTTTTTTTTTTTACTGAGGGTTTTACATGGATTTACATGAGTTAGGCACACTCATATCCAGTCAAATTGAGAAGAAACTGAGTCTTTGAGGGCTGACATTATTTTCTCAGGAACACAGGAGCCAATAATAAGGAGAACAGTTGGATCCACAACTGTTCATAGTCCCAAGTTGGGCCTCTTTCTATCCTACCCCACAGCCTGCTGACCATCAACATGATTTCAGGATGTGATATTGTTAGGTACACCACAGTGTTAGAGGTTAGGTACAGAATGGAAGACTTTGGATGTCACACACTTGACCTTGCAGTGAAGTTTATGCTCTGTGTGGCAAAGGTAAGAACAGGAATAGAGGTTCTCAGTTGTGTAACATACACAGACACACACAGACACACACACACAGAGCTAGTTTCCCTTTGAACCTATTTCTGAGTCCAAGAAATGAGAACAGGTGCACGTGTTGAGTATTTGAGGGCCAGTTCAAAATACCTTCAAGAGTATGTTTGTTTTTTTCTGGATATAAAAGTATGGTACCTTTTCCCTGTTACCATGGAAACATGAGTCCCTGCATCAGGAGATGGATATCTGGGCTGGCCACAACTTGCCCTAGCCTTGAAGCATAGGGCAGCTTTGCCTTTATCTACAAGAGCTGCCAGAAAGGAAGAGCTTGAAATCCTTGGAGCTTGAGACAAAGAATTGGGCTAGAGAAGATGCTATAATTGAGCCTTAATCTGTATATAAGGAATCTAGGTGAGGAATATGATGGTCTGAAAGAGAGCAAGAAGAATGAAGAAGAAAAGACTCAAGGACTGAAAGAGAATGGATAAGGGAAAGAGGAAATTAAGAGAAGAATTCGTGAAACAGGAATGGCAGAAAGATAAGGAGGGCAAATTCATAGAGCAAATGGAGAGAGAAACTCAGTGACTGACAGACTTATGAAATGGGAAGAACTTGGGGTCAATAGAGACTTGTCTGGAATCTTTCTTTGTACATCGTTTCTACTTGGGCTGTGTATTTATTAAGAGTGCCTTGCTGGGGGCCAGGTGATATTACCGATAAATAGGGGAAGGCTGATTCCTCCCCAAGCCACCCTATTAAAGAACAACATTTACAAAGCTCCTGATCTGTGCCAAGGAAGACTGAAAAAGATTTAAAAAGTAAAAGAAAAGGTAAAAATGGCAGAAAGTAAAGAAAAGAAAAAAAAAAGAAAAAAAACGGCAAAAGGATTGGAGGCTTGCAATAGATTAAGTGCTCTGGCAAGGTGGCGATGGGGGCTTTGTGCTTTTCAAGTCCAGGGAGGAAAATTGACTACATGAAGGCTTGGTAGGAGAAACTCTGAGAAGAGAATTATGTATTCCAGAGCGTTAGAGAATTAGCAGGCCAATAGCAGAATGATCTCTGAATTTAGAGTAAAGGACAACAAATGCATCTGCACTTTGTGTGTGTGTGTGTGTGTGTGTGTGTGTGTGTGTGTGTGTGTGTGTGTGTGTGTCTGTCTGTCTGTCTGTCTGTCTGTCTGGATATGGATGTATTCATTCATATAGACGAACATTGTTCTTTTCTGGCACACAAATGCATTGCATATCCATGGATAATGTGTGTGTATGTGTGGGTGGGGGGTGGGGAGACACAGAGACACAGAGACACAGAAACACACACGGAGACATTACACTGTCTGGGTGTCCTTGTGTCAATGGTTATTGATGAAGGCTTCTACCCCATCTCTCTTCCCTCCCTGAGCTACATTCAATTGTCTTCTGTGCCTTGCAGAAGAGGATCCCATCTGGAAAATGTGTTTTTGTTTCCTGTGATTCTTTTTCCTCTGCTTCAACCATAGCCTGAGCTGCTATTTCTTCAGCAACATCCAAAGGGGGAAGCAGTCATTGGTTTGAGAAGAATCTCTGAGCCAATGAAATGTCAGCTCAGCTATTGTTTCCAGATGCCTAAAGGAGAGTTATCTATAGATGGAGCAAATCCTCTGTTGACCAGAATATTCGACAATGCAAACATTATACCAGTTTTCTGATAAATGGAGGGTTTTTATTTTGATTCACTGGTGCAATTCTTTTTAAAGTATGAAACTTTTTCCTTACATTATAACGACTCCTAGTGAAATGCTTTCTGTGTTTGATGACTTAAGAACCTGGCTTTATAAATGTCAGCTCTAATGTTTAGCCTCCCAGAAAGGTAGGAGAGTGTAGTAAACTGAGCACTGAATTCTGGGAAACAACAGATGTGGCTTCCTCATCCAGGGAAGCCACATAGTTAGCAGCAGGTGACTTTAAGCAGTTTTCTCAACTGTAAAATGGAGTGGTGTTTATTTTCACAAGATCAAGAAACCATAGCTGAAAATAGGCACTCAACCCAGACCATTCCTTGTAAATCAGTACCTGTTTGAAATATTCCTTGATGCAGGCTAGTTTCATTATCTTTTGCCTCTTGCTCCAAACAGCAGAGTGAAGAAATGTGTATGATCAATTGATGGATCTGATCCATTAGATTTTCTGTTGGCTGAAATTTTAATATTTGTCTCATTTCCTCATCAGAATGTTAACCCTTAGGATACTCAGTGTCTGCCCAAGTCATTCAAACCCCTTATCTCCTAGGAAAAGCACAAATAACTCAGTGATGCTTAGTCATGCTCAGTAATGGTGCCAGTGCAGATGCCTTTGTTACCCACCACTTGGCCAGGCTGCAGGTTTAGACAGAATCCTCTTTTTGACCCTTCTGCTCTGCCACAGGGACTGGCTTGTAGTGAGTACTAAATAAATGGTAGCATTATTCTTCTAGAGCTACCTAGACACTGAGGATGGCAGTTGAAATTAACACAGGTTTTCCAGTTCCATGGTGATTGCTGGAGTTGTACCCAGGAGATGTTAGGTATAGAGAAGATCTTACAGATAAGGAAATGAGGGCTGGCCACTTCTAAATCAGACTATAGGCAAGAGTCAAGAATATCCACTGTCTCTTCCAAGCAAATGAAGGAAAAGAAGGCTAAGGGAGAACTGAAGATGGTTGTCATTTATACTCTAAGCCCTCAGCCCCTTTCCGTCTATGCATTGGTTGAGATTTTTCACCTGATTAGACTGAAGGTTTAGAAGGATAGGGACAAGAGTCAGGGGTGGGATTCCAGATTTAGGGACTTGGGGGAACTTGGGGACTTGATTAAAAAAAACCAGCAAGGACAGCCAGAGAGTTAGTAAGCTGGGGACTGGGACAGAGGATGGTACTGGTAGCTTGTCTCTCCCCTAAAGGCATACAATCTACTCCCATTTTTTTCTTTCTTTCTTTTTTTTTTTTGGGGGGGGAGGGTCCGGTCGTGGGGCCTGAACTCTGGGCCTGGGTGCTGTCCCTCAGCTCTTCACCTCAAGGCTAGTGCTCTACCACTTGAGCTACAGCGCCACTTCCGGCTTTTTTCTTCTTTGCTTATGTGGTGCTGAGGAATTGAACCCAGGGCCTCATGCATGCAAGGCAAGCGCTCTACCACTGAGCCACCTTTCCAGCCCTCTACTCCCATTTTTTAAAAAGAATATTGGAAGTGCAGAAGGCTGGCCTTGCCCTTAGGATGCTTTTGCGGCCCTAGCAAACAGGAAGATATTGCTGAGTGCCCCAAGGCTTTTGTCATCCTGGCTCAGTAATTCTACAGGCAGAGGGATCATCTATTGCAGAGAGAATTGTAGAGGGAGAGGCTAGGCAACCGACTCACCCAGGATAGGACTGTCATATAGAAATATTCCCATCTGGATAGTTCTAGAGAAGCAAGTCTGGGTAATGATAAACTATGAATTTTATGCATGAGCTGAACATTGAAAAACTTCAGCCCCAAGCTCCCGGCTAGCATCTGAGCCAAATCCCACTCGCACAGCATTTAATCAGCTTCCTGACAGATCCCAGTAAAAGGGAGATGAATTTACGAGATTGATTAGCTAATACCCAAGTGCTGTGCTTACTCCGTGATCCAAGAGTACCAGGCTGGAGCCTCTAGACTTTCTGCTGCTCATATTTTGCAGCTGCTCCATTGGCAGGTGGTCCTGGGGGCTGCCCCCTGGAGATGGGGAACTAGGCTAAGCTATTCCTGTTCTCAAGTTTGTGTCCAGCCCAAGATGTCTCCTAATCCTGAACACATCTGCATCTTAAGACAGTTATTTTCATTTTTGCATTCTACCCCTGACTGTAGTCGCTGCCAATTTATTACTCATCTCTACCTTATGCCAAAGATGCCCTCTCCTTGTCTCTATCAAAATAATACAAAGCATTCCAGTCCTTCCAGGCGTGCCCAGAGACTCTCTTCCTCCAGGAAGCCTTCCCTGACTCTAGAGATCCTCAGTAGACTTTCTCCTTTCCCATTCTAACCATGGATAATCATAGGCTGTGCCTATAACTAACTCAGAATAGAGCATGATGGAACATGCCTGTGATCCTAGAAGTTGGAAGATAGAGGCAAGAGGATCTGGCATTTGAGGCCAAGCTGTACTACAAAGTAAGTTCAAAGCCAGCCTTAGCTACATAGATGCTGTCTCAAGAAATAAAAAGGAAATAAAAGAAAAACAGGAGCAATTAATAAAATAATCCACCTGTCAAGCCCATCACATCCTGTCCCTTCAGAAGACTAGTATTACTGGCTCCAGCCTCTGTCTTTGAGGCCCAGAGAGGTACATGATTTTTCCAAGATCACACAGCTGGCTAGTGCCTGAGCTTGGAATAGGACCCAGATGCCCAGGCTTCCAGTTCCAAGACCAGTGGGTTGTGGTTTAGCTGCCTCCTGAGAAAGTATTGTCTCCCCAAGTGAATTGTAAATTCATCTGAGGCGGGGTGGGGGTGGGGGGAGAAACCCATGTGTTCTTCCTTGAATTTCCACAACACCTAGCACAGTTTTGAGCATCTGGTCCAGGGTGTTTACTAAATGTTTGTCTCCTTGTTTAAAATCCTTTCTGAAACAAGACACAGTATAAATAAAGAAAAAGAAAATGTTTGACTCAGTGCCTAGCTTCACTAGACTATAAAGCCAAGCCATGCAATCATACAGAAATTGATTGTTAAGATGGCTGGGAAGAAAAGCAGCTGAACACTGAACTGACTGGTGCCTGTGTGAGGATATCTGGAGGCAGAGACAAATGCAGAGATGGAGTTTAAACCTATGAGAGGCTTGTATTATGTGCTGAGCTAACAGAGCTGAGAGCTGGGGATTTTTTGGTGGGGGTTAGTGCTAAAATTGGGAGTAAAACCTCTTGGCACCCCACTCAGTCATTAGGCAGTAAACTCTCTGCCGCTCCCAATCTAGTGGTCAGGCCAGCTGCTCCACCCCAAGTCAGTCTCCTCCATCCCTATATCTTCACCCCAACCACCACCCCTGTCCCAGTAGCTATAGCTGTGGCTGTGGTCGGTGGCCAAGTGCTTATATCTTCTTTCTGTTCTGGAGAATGTACTTTATGGCCTTTATGTTCCTTTGTGGAGTCACTGTGCTGGGATTTGTATGGATTTGTTTGATGTATTTGTTTATTGGTAATCAGTTGTGAGGATGGAGGAGGTTGGGCTGGAATTAAGGCCACTGCCTTAACCCAGAGGGATTGTCTCCCTGCCTTCAGGCAGCCTCTGGCCACATCACTTGCTCTGAAGCAGTACCCTTGGGAAAATCATAAACACTAATTGAATTTTCGAACAGCAACAAACATTCAAACTCATCTAACAAGATTATTAATGCCTCATATTTATATACCACTTCATAGTTTATGAAACAACTAGATATGACTCATTCCTCTCATTTTAGGTGTAGAACCCTTTGTTTATTTAAGCAGATCCTGCCAACTGCAGAGTAGATTGCTGTTAATTTCTTAGATGTGAGAATGGTGGTGTGGTTCTGCAGGAATGTTCCCATTTTTAGGAGATGAGTTATAAAATATTTAGGGGGTGAAGCATCATAATGTTTTAAACTTTAAAAATGGGATAACATTTAAAAAGATATAAATAGGGCCTGGGGAGATGAAGGGGGTTGTTTCTTAATGAGACTACAGCTTCCATTTGGAATAATGGTGGTGATGGCTGCACAACATTGTGAAGGGACTTTACAGTAAAAATGGTAAGACTAGTAAATTTTGTTATGTAGAGAGAGAAAATAAAATTGACCAAAATTTTGGAAAATACTGAGTCTAGGTGTATATAAAAATAATGATTGTATTGGTCTTAATGCTAAATTTAGCTGCTCAGTATATTTGAAAATATTCATAAAAACGTAATGAATCTAAGAAACTCTTAATGAGAGCAGACTTATGGAAAAATGGAAATATAGTCCTGTGTAGCATTTCCAGATTGTACCAAAAGACTTGAGGCATGGCTCAAGTGGTAGAGCCTCAGCTGTGGGTGAAAAAAAAGATTGTACTAGAGCTGAGTCATGAGACCCAGGACCGAATTGAAAATTGGAGCACAGTGATGGGGAGGAAGCAGTGGCTGCATCTCTGTGCAGCCAGGCATTGTCAGTCTATTGACAAGTAAGATGGCAGAGCTGAGCCAGTTGTCTACTGTAGTTGGTTAGACAAATTGGTCAAGATATTCCATGGAGAGCACTTACAAAATAATACAGCTTATAATTAGGGGTCAGTCTTGAAGTTATTCAAGCAGGTACTCTCTGGTGGTGTTTATAAGTCCTCTGTGAATGAGAAGTAGGAAAGAGAAGTTGCAGATGCTGTCATCAGTTCATTTAGGTTAGCTTTTTGCCATCCAGCTCCACTTTTAAAATCTTATCAAACCACAGACCTCTAGCTGGAAGTGAGCAGGGCTCCCTAAAATGTGACCCATAATGGCTTTAATGGCCTAAGGTTTAGTAAGAGGAAGCATCAGTAGGAAGTGCCTGTGAGTCAGTCACCCAGTCCTACTTCTGTGTGATCTGTTGGCCATTCGGGCCTTTGCTGATGGGGATAAAAAGGGGAGGGTAGCCTAGTGCCAGGGCCCTCCAGATGTTCTTGCCTGGAATAGGAAAGTACCATCCATCTCACTGCTGGCAAGACCTAAGGATCAGTGCAGATCTCCCTAAACAGATCCAAATAGAGACACAATGAAAGGTAATTTGTGGGGACCACTCTGTGAGCACTGCAGCTTTGCTACACCAGCCCAGCTTCAGCCCCACCAAACAAAAGGCTTTTGATCCTCCCTATGCAAGAAGAAAAGGGCTGTAACCTAATTTGCATTTCCCCTGGCCAGCTTTTGCCTACTGTCTACACTAATCACCACAAAGGATAAATGCCACCGAGGGAATGAAGGAAGCCAAAGAGGGGGAAGAGGGAGAGAGAAAGAGAAGCAAGGAAGGAGGGAGGGAAAAAGGGAGGGACGAATGAGCAGAAAGGGAGGAAGAAAAAAGAAAAAGAGAGAGGGGCAAGCATGATGGGACCTAATGGGAGGGGAACATGCTGAGCTAGAGAAGAGCTGGCCAGAATGAACCCTTGGAGATTTTTCCTGAATCTCTGTGTCTTTAGCTTCTTGGAAACTAAATCCCCTTCCATGTTACATTTGATAGCTATGTTTCAAAATAATTGAATCTGCATCAAAAAGAAATGGGGCTAAGAGCCTAGGATGATGGAAGGTCTAATAACAGATAAATATAAGTAGGTTAGAAAGCTGGGAAGTTTTTGCTGCTTCCACTTTCTTCGTAATTTTGCACATAAGTAACCTGAGCTGAGGGGAAGGGACTTACCCAAGGCCATCCAGTTAATTAATGCAGATAAAATAGAGCTCCTGAATCCTAATCCAGTCCTTTAAAAAGAAACACTGACATACATTATACTGTTGTCAAGGAAAAAGAAAAACAAGCAAAACAAAAAAAATATTGAGCAACAACAACAAAAAACCCTGAGCCAAGTGATTTTTTTTCCTCTCAAACACCTTTGCAAGGTGGCACTGATTGAAACCCAGTGTTGGAAGAGGCTCTCCCTCCTTCTCCCCATCTTCCCACAGCAAGGTGGCCCTGTTCTGGAGTCAGCCCTGTCTCCAGTAGGTCCTTGCTTCCTCTTCAGCCACTCCTCCTCTCGCTCCTTTGTCACCAGAGGCTTACTGGAAAGGCCATTCTACAATGAAGATAATGTCAGTGACGTGCTTGTTAGTAGGTAGCTACTGGCTGACTAGACTACATGCTTGGCCATCTTCATTGGTCTCATCCCAGGCTCTTGATCTGAGTTGCACCTGGCCTGATTCCTCTAACGTGCAACTCAAAGAATGACAGTCATTGAATCCTGCCCAAGGGTTTATATTTTTATTCACTCCCTTCCAAAGCCCTTTGTTGATCTACTGGAGAGGAGGAGTCAGGGAGAAAATCTTGGGGCAAAAATAATAGACTTTGTAGAGCATCAGTCTTTCAAAACAGGGAGAGTCCTTAATCTATCACCATTGTTTAGATAGAAAAACTGAAGATCACTAATATAGTAGCATAACAATATTCCTATTAGGTCAGAGTATGAGGGGACAAGATTCCCGAAGAGTGGGCATGAATGAGTGCCAACACTATTGGGCCAGTAGTTAAACAACAGTACATGGGGAAAGGTTGGAGGGCACAGAAAGTATGCATTCTTTTCAACACAGAATACAGTTAAAATAACAAGATACAAAGTTGCTGGTGGGCACAAGACTCTGAAAAATAACTTCGTAACAAGAAAAGGCATATTTATCTTGGCCTTACAGTGGACCGTCTCACTAGTCTGGTGCTCCAGTCAGATTCCCCATTATCTCTATCCATAGACCCAGTCCTTCCCATACTTTGAACCAAAGAGGACAGAAGGTAGGCAAAGTTCCAGCAGTTCATTCTTCCTGAACTTATGGAGAAGTATAGTTATTTTTTTTTGCAGACAAAACTACCACATATAGTTGTACAGGGTTTACCACACAAAAGGTTCTTGGCCAAGGGGATACATGGCAATAAAAATCCAGCCCATGCTCTGCTCCCCAAACTATGTGCCCTGGTATAGGGCTAAGTCCACCTGACGAAGCAGCTTCTCTTTCATTTGATCCAGAAATAGCTTCTTCTAAACTTTGTTATAAAACTTTTGTAAAGCCTGTGAATCCTTCCTGAGTTTCCTAAGTTCCTTGCTGAGACTCACCCCATAACTTTGTAGATCCTGGCTTCTAACTGACACATTTGATTCTTGCTAGCCACCCACCTGAGTGTAAGGGCAGGATACTCAGAGTCATGTGGATCTCATGGGGCCTAGGATTCACCATTATAATAATTCCCAGATTTCTAAGTTCTTTTTTTTTTTTTGGTCCGGTCGTGGGGCCTGAACTCTGGGCCTGGGTGCTGTCTCTCAGCTCTTCAGCTCAAGGCTAGCGCTCTACCACTTGAGCCACAGCGCCACTTCCGGCTTTTTTCTTTTTGCTTATGTGGTACTGAGGAATGGAACCCAGGGCCTCAGGCATGCAAGGCAAGCGCTCTACCACTGAGCCACCTTCCCAGCCCATTTCTAAGTTCTTTCAGCCCTTGTGTTCTGTCTACCTGCTTAGCTTAGCCACTATATTGTAGATGCCCAATTTCCTTCCTAATAAGAAAGATGCCAACTGTTTTTTTCTGAATTACTCCTCCTGGCATTTTTTGTTGTTGTTGTCACCTGTCCTCCTAGTTGCCTCTCTGTAACTAGCTATGGCAGCCAGAATACATCCTCAGTCTGGGCTAGAAGGTCCTGTGTAGGACAGGATTACCAATGAGCAACTTGCTCTTGCTCCTTGCCTTTGTCTGGATGGAGGATGGCACTTTCTACTGCAAAAAATAGACATTCACCTGGTACACAGAGAGGATGATAGTGGCCAGAGACTCTCAGCAGCATAGCTTTGTCATGTCCACACAGAGCTGTGTCTATGACCTACCAGGTCCCTAACTTACCCTTTCTGGGCTACAAGGGAGGAGCTGTGGCAGGCCAGGGGCAAGGCTGTAGGAATGTGCTTGTGAGGAGGCTGAGGAAGACAAATCCATCTTTGGGATTAGAGTGGATCCTTCTAGCTGTGCTAAGAGCCCTTGTTTCCTACACTCTTGGCAGCATAGACCCAAGCTTTCCAATGAGCTCACTGGGCTTTTACCATGGAGCAGTGGCTTATGTAGCTAGATAGGCCTGGAGCAAACTGCCCAACAGTACAGCTGAGGAGCAAAGAGGCTTCAGGTAAGACCAGCACTAGGCCAACCAGGGGAGGCACCAAAGGAGGGAGATGGGTTCCCTGGACCTCCCCATTCGGAAAGGGAGGATAGCATCTACTCAACTGAGCTTCTTCAAGTGAGGACTTGACAAAATACCCTAAAGAAAGAAAAATGTGAGTGGAATAACTATGCATCTCCTTTTTTACCTCCTCCCTAGATTCCAGCTGGAAGAAGTCAGACAGTGGAAGAAAGGGTAGGGAAAGCACGTGAGGACCTGCCATCAATCTCCTGCTCTGACAGGCAGCTTCATCACTGCTCCAGCTGGCTTCCCTGGGAACTGAGGGCCAGAGCTCTAGTGGGCTTCAGCTAGGAGGAACCAGGGGGAAAAGACAGAGGCAGTCCAAGTGCTGGGTCTTAGAGCCAGGACTCAGGCCAGTGCTGTAGGCTGAGGTGCCTATCCTGGAGTGGTCACAACAGCAAGAGAAGTCCAGGAACCCAAGGTCCTTTCATGATTATATAGTTCAAAACAGGTCCAAATCCAGATGAATCCTGGACAGGCACTCATGTTTTGGAGGAGTCCAGTGACTATCTCTGCTGGAGTTCCTGGTGATTGTTTTTGCCAATGCATCCTCTAGCAATACAGTTAACTTCCTGGTCTGTGAATGTATCCTAAATGATACAGTTAGCTAATTAGGAAGGCAAAAGTGCTGGTTGTGCTAGGATGTGAGGTTTATAAAGGAGAGAAAACCATGGATTCTGATTGGTTTTGGTTAGAAATTGCTTCTTGATTATTTTAAAGTCTTTTGGAAAGAACCATATACCCTAAAAGAAAGTTCCAAGTTAGTCACTCTGGTGGGCCAAGCCAACTAAGAAATTTGGTAAGGGGAGAGGAATGAGTTGGAGCTGGAGTGCAGAGATGAGCCACTTGGACCTGGAGCTTGGGTTCCTGGGCCACAGAAGCAGTTCTTCAGGAAACTGGGTTAGGACTCAGTGGGTCTTTGGCAGGAGGCAGGGGAGATAAGGGTAGGATAGGCACTGCAGGAAGTTGTCAGTCAAGATTTCCTTTGGGGAGTTGGGGATGATGGGGGGGGGGTGTTGAAGCAGAAGAGAGTTCTTCCAATAAGCCTGAACTACTGAGAAGAATCTCGGAACAAACCAAATATTTTAGTTATATTCAGATGCAGAGACTATTTAAGCTTTTTGTATTGTGCTAGAAAATATGCAGATTTCTGCCTCAATTTAACTGGCTTACTAGGTTTTCAAAAGCACCTTTGTTACATGTTCAGTTAAAAAAAGTATCTGTAAAATTCTGAAAGGATTCATCAAATTAACAGGTTTCATTCTGATATAGCTTCTAGTATACTCAATTCAAGCTCCTGCCTGTGAGTAAGTTATCCTGGGAAATGGGGTTTGGGTCCACTCTATCCCTGTGCTAACCACTAAGATCTGACATGATCCCCCTGATACACCCCCCACCATTGGCAAAGACATAGGGAAGAGAGAACTGTTCCTCCTTGCTTGCTTCTATCTTGCTGAATATTTTCCCACTGATGAGCACTCATTTGTCACATTTAGCTTCAGGAGGTGAATCAGGATGATCCATCCCTCAAGCTCGGGCCTATAAAACCAGGGAATTGGCACCTGCAGCCTGCCATTCTCTGCCTTTGCCTTCTCTGGCTGCAGCAAAACTGCTGCTAAAATGCTGACTCCTGCCTTGGCCATGACGGAGTGAGCTTTTAACTGGTAGCTTGGCCTGTGAAGTTTATTTTATTCAGAGCTGCATAAAATACTGGAGGAGTAAAGAGCTTGGAAGTAAAGAGCTTAGAGGAAACTGGAAGAATAGAGGAAGGCATTACAGTTGTATAAAAAAAAAAGGCCAGATCTTCCCTGGATGCCAGTGAGTATAGAATGGACCTCAATGTTCTAGATAATTCAGACATGGATCTGCAGTAATCTGCAGTATCTATCCACATGGCATCTATTCATGTGGTATGCTTTGATGACTTTCCAAGTTCCTTCTGACCACAAAATATTCTCTCCACAGTTTGCCATGGTCTCTGAAAATTATTGCCATGAGTCAAGGTATTGTCCTTAAGGTCTTTCTTTGTTAAAAATGTGCATTTTTAGCCAGGCGCCAGTGGCTCATGCCTGTAATCCTAGCTACTTAGGAGGCTGAGATATGAGGATCACGGTTCAAAGCCAGCCTGGGCAGGAAAGTCTGTGAGACTCTTATCTCCAATAAACCACTAGAAAACCAGAAGTGGTGCTGTGGCTCAAGTGGTAGAGTGCTCGCCTTGAGCTGAAGAGCTGAGGGACAGCGCCCAAGCCCAGAGCTCAAGCCCCACAACTGACCAAAAAAAAATGTACATTTCTGTTTGGTTCACTAGCTTTTACTTGTGAAGAGTAGTCTCAAAAGTAGGTTCACAGGTGGGGGCCCACCGTAAGGAAAAGCTGGAGCTGCAGGTGGGGAACATGTCGGAGTCTGACCTTGGCAAGAAGTGGGACTGGTGCATGGCAGATACAGTCATGAAGATAAGTACTGGTTTTGGACTAGGAGTTGTTTTCTCACTTACCTTCTTTAAAAGAAGAACATGGCCGTTAGCCTTTGGTTCTGGCATGGGACTGAGGATGGCCTACTCCAACTGTCAGTATGATTTCCAGTCTCCATATCTTCTCCTTGGAAAATATGTAAAAGAGCAGGAGCAGTGACTATATGGAGCCTAGAATACCCCCTTGGGAGGAAGAGAATCGAGTTTATTCCTCAGGAATACTGAAGTGCCCCGGAGCGAGCTGACATCCCTCTGTCACTATGCTGTAGGCCATGCTTTAACTCCAGCACACCATTTGTATATTTGAAACCAAGTCTGTTTCTCATTTTGTATTTTCTCTCTGGAAATTCTAAGGAGGTGGTCTTCAGAGAAATAAATTAAGCAAAAATGGAAAGAAAAAAAAAGTAGGTTCACAAAGAAATAAGATCCAGGAAATGGCACTGTGGCTCAAGTGGTAGAATACTAGACTTGATTACAGAGAGCCTTAGGGACAGTGCTCAAACCCAGAGTTCAAGCTGAACAACCAAGAGAAAGAAAGAAAGAAAGAAAGAAAGAAAGAAAGAAAGAAAGAAAGAAAGAAAGAAAGAAAGAAAGAAAGAAAGAAAGAAAGAAAGAAAAAGAAAGAAAGAGGATTCAACAATGGAAGAGGGAAAGGAGATGTTTTCCACAAGCTCCCTCCCTAGGTAGGGAAAACTGGACAGCCTAGAGAGAACTCAGAGATGAATGACATCAGTTATTGTTATGTCCACAGGGTCTCCCCTGCCTTTCAGTTCTCCAGAACTCATGATCTCTACATGGCCAGGAAGACTTCAACTCTAACCTCAGGCAACTGAAAGAGTTTTGTGATGGATTGCCCACTTTGGCTGCCTGTCATGGGCACTTGCAAAGCTTTGAGAGCATGTTGGTATCAGATACCACCCAACAAATTACATCAGTGTCTGAGGGAAGGCCTTGGGAACATCACTAAGTTTTAGAAGTTTTCCCTAAATGACTCTTAAGATGCAGCCACAGTTAAGAAGTGTAGGTTTCACTGCATGTTTCATAGGTTTGTTACATATTTTCATATCAATCAAAATGTAGAACTTCACTTTCCTCCCTAACCTCACCTAGATAACAATTTACCCAGAGACTTAGTGTGGGGAAACAGAAGGATTCACCTCACAGTAGCACAAATAACTGAATTAATGTGAGAAATCCCAGATCCAAGAGAACTCTTGGTTATTTTCTTAGTCAGACTCCAGTCCCTGATTCTGTTCTTCCCCTTTCTCTTCTGCCTGTGCTTTCTTCTCTGCTCCTTCTGCAACTCCCATGCATCATTCAGCCTTAAACAGAGGACTAAGCTCTTGCCTCCTTTGCTTTGTCTTCTGCCTTGCCCATGCAGTCAAGGCAAGCAGCTTAAGAAAATCTCCTAAAGCCAGCCTAGTTTCCTCCTTAAGTATTCTGGTGCCAGCTGGTAAGATGATTGAAATTTCACCCCAGATCCACAAGGTTTTGAGGAGGACCCTGAATGGCCTCATCATTCTAACTCTATTGGCTCTGAGAACCATCACAGACTCATGCTCTGCTATTTCCATCCAAAGAAGCTGGGCCCACATCTTTCAGAGGAGGCCCAAATCTGGCAAAGCATTTGGAGAGTGACTGAATGTGTATTCACTGGAGGGACTCTTGTGTACTTGTGGGTGTCTAGCCCTTATGGCTAATATTCAAATTTGGCCCATTCACAGACTGAAAGGACTTCCTAAGTGCAGATGGAAAAAAAATCCTTGATTCATGACCTAAACAACAGACAGAGAGACAATTTCTACAAAAAATACTTTATGGCTGGGCCCCTGTGGCTCACACCTTTAATCCTAGATACATAGAAGGCTGAGATCTGAGGATCATGGTTCAAAGCTGCCTGAGCAGGAAAATACATGAGACTTTTTAATCTCCAATTAACTATCAAGAAGCCAGAAGTGGAGCTGTGATTCAAGTGGTAGAACACTAGCCTTGAGCACAAAAGCTCAGAGATAGCACCCATGCCCTAAGTTCAAGCCCCAGGACCAGCACACACAAAAAAGACTGTGATAAAAGCATGACCTTTCAGTCAGTGGATATTTATTGTACGCTATCACATTTCAGTCTCTGGGCTACAGCCTTTAGATTTGAAGAGGACTCAAACCTGCATGCCTGGACCTAACAGCCTGGTTCGTTTTATTCATTTCTTTCTAGGACATACCTTTTTAAAGCTAAAAGGTACTAAGGATAAATAAAACACCTTAAACCATATATCAAGAAGTTCTGTACACTAAAAATTCTCCTCAGCAGACAAGCCCATTCTGCATATGGGCTTTAACCTATTCTTCTCATGTGTGTGAAATGCTTGTATGTGGAAAGGCACATATTACATGTAAGCCTTTCGTAGGCCTGTCTGTAATCCACAGTTTGACCTGTGAGGGCACCTTTACCCCCAGGCTTCCCTTCCCAGAGCTCCCTCCAATTCTCTGCTGGCTCACTAGCTAATTACTTAACAGCTGTCAATGCTTCCAGCAGGACAGGTGATGGGCTTCCTATGTCACACATCATCCCATTTCATTCTCACCACAGTAAGGATGCATTTCACAGTTGGGAAAACTGGTTATTTATTATTAGGTACCAGGGTCAGGATTCAGACCTAGGAATATATGAGCCTAGTAACTTTCAAAGCACACTACTTCCTCACATACTACCAACTTACTGATGCCAATCTCCCAAGTTTTATCCTCATTAATAACAGCAACCTTACTGCTGTCAGTGTGGTCATGTTCATATCATCATGTGAGCTCTCATTTGTCAACCCTTTTCTTTTCCCTAGGCACTGTTCTAAAACAACTGAACAAACAATAATAATAATAATAATAATAATAATAATAATAATAATAATATAGTGCTTCATAGTTACTTAGATCTTATTATCTATTGCATACTGTACTAAATCTTTTAGGACAGTGAGAAATCATTTCTCATATGGCTAAGAGATAGATACTCTTCTTAGCTCCATTCTGTTGGTTTACTTAGTTAAGGTGGTACTTGGAACTCACTATGTAGTCTAGCCTCAAACTTATGATTCTTATGACTCAGCCTCACAAGTGCTGGAATTGCAACCATGTACCACCAGGTTCTGCCCTACTCAGCCAATTTGAGAAGAAAAAACACTTGAAGTTTAGACAGGCTAATTTATTTTTTAAAAAAATTTTTAGACAGGTTAATTTATTTACGCTGTGGCCTCATAGCCATTGAATAATAGAGCTGGGATGTGATCTCTGTTTGACTCCAGAACCTTACATCCTGTATCACTCTACCTTTCATATAGTTCTGTCTGCACAGATTTTCATTTCTTCCTTTTTATACTTTTAGGAGCATTGTCTACCCCTAGTACTGAGACCCATCGCCAGAGAAAAACAGAAGCATAGGCTGTGCCACCATGGGCATGAGTAGATGGCCTCCTGATAAATCCTTCTTTCCATCTGGTAACCAGTGCTGTAAGCATATGACATCTTCTCAGAGAGGGATTCTGGGTCAAATAATTTGTATAATAGAACTTGGAGAAAATACAGTGGCAGAGGCCTGGTAAACAAGACTTGTGTTTTCTTATTCTGCATTCAGGAGAATAGAACTCTGCAAGTATATATCCTTTTCATTACACCCCCCCCCCAAGACACCCTGCCCACTAGTGTCTCTTAACAATGCCACCTCCTTCTCCTTGCTCTAACTGAGTCTCTTACCTTCTGTCTATGTTCAGTGTTATTTGCGCACCATCCCATTTCATTCCTCTTTCAAAATAATCATCCTTTCCTTGCTTCAAACCTCTTCATTTTATCCCTGTTGTTGTTTCAGCTCAAGCCACATTAAGGTTGTAAAGAACTTTGGAAAGTAGTGAGCATGGCAGGATGGAAAATAGAGTTTTATGATATTTTGCTGTCATCTAACTTTGAAAAGCAAAGGTAATTCACAACTCTGACATACCATTGTCTCTGCAGAGCTATTCACTAGCTGTGAATACAGTCTGTGGCTGTGACCCAAAATGTACATTTCTCAGATGATGTAAAGTCACTCTGGGTGGAGTATTATTAGCTTGACTAGCATTTCCCAAATTGGCTTCTGTGGTATCCCTAGTGGGAAGGCTTAATAGGTACCATGAGGAGAAAAAGGTTTTTGGGTACAAATGACTTGGAGAAATACTGGGTTGGATAAGCTAAGTTCTACTACAAGATTTTGCAGAGCTTTTAATATACTAATGAGCATCACGAATCTCCAAAAGGACATTTAGAGCATTGCCATCCAAAGTGCAACCTGAGGATTGGCTCCATAGGCATCACTTGGGAGCTTGTTAGACGTGCAGGATCTCAAACCTTCACCCCAGACTTTCCTAGTCAGGAGGGGCATTGTAACAAGATCGTCGGTGCATTTGTGTGCACATTAAATCCTGAAAAGTATTGATTTAGGTGAATGATATTTATCAAATTATATCATCCATGGAACCCCTTTATGCAGCCTTTTTATGAGACTACATAGACATCCTCTGGAACATACTTTGGAGAAATACTAAGGCTAGAAAGTCCCTCATTAAAAAAATGTTTATTTTTCAGAAACTTGAGAGAATCCTTTGGAAATTGGAAGACTGGTTATACATTAGTCCAAAGTCCTTTTATATCAGTGTCAAGTCTTCTGAATCTGTGTCACCAGAAAGTCTCTGCATACCCCCTGCTCCCAATTAACTCATTTCCTGGGGCATTTTAAACAGTGCCTCAGCTGGGCTCCTTGGTCTGGTCTCAGGCCCAGATCAACCTGCTTGTTTCTTAACTCCAGCAGCTCCTCCTGAGTACTAGGTCCAGGACTCCAGCACCCAAAGAATTTTCCATGATCTCCTGCTGTCAAATATTATCAATGCAATTTTATAGAAGCCAGGCAACTTTTTAGTCCGGTGTGTTCTATGCAGTTAAGCTGTCATTGTTTTTCTTTTAGGCCTTTAAGCTATTGTGCCAAACATCAAAATAACTGTAGCTATTTTGTATTCAGGTCTTGCAACTCATTTGGGGGCATTGTTAATATTTTATAAGAAAATTCTCATTTTTTCCATTCACATTTGTGATTTTCAAGTGTATTGCTGCATTGCATTCATAAACATGATTTTTATTAAGTCTTGTGGCACTGTTTTTCCCTCTCAGAGAAACATATCTTCAATATTATGTAAAAAGTTAAAGGAAAAAGAGGCTTTGGTATGTAAAATGTAGATTTATAAGAAACTTGTCCAGGATTCAACTATTCTTTGCAGTGAGGTGCTGCCATGCTGAAACTCTGATTCAGAGCAGGCAAAGCTCTCAGCTGGGTTTTGGGGAGGTTGTCATCAAGTTCTGTGGCTATTTCCTGTGGTTGGCCAGAACTGTTTGTTCACAGGCCAGGTGAGATGTGTAAGCACAATAGTACCTCAAAGGAAGACCAACTACACTATTAGATCTCTATGGCTACAGGGCCTGCCAACCCCAGGGGCTGCCTGTTGTGGTTTGAAGCAGTGCTTTCCATCTCTTCCACACATTTCCATCAAAGCAGAAGCAACTGAATAAAAGAAGAGAAGACATGGAAAAACTTCCTTACACTGGATCAGGACTTCCAAGTTTTTATTTAAATTTCTCATCCACTCAATGATGCTAGAAAGGCCCCAATTCAGTTTTTAATTAAATGCAGAATCAATGGGAACAGATAACCACTGATAGCAATGGTTTGTAAATATCAACTATCAGTGTCTATTTGTAAGGTTAAACATTTAGTATACTCCCCGCAATAGTGAGTCCACTTGATTTTTTTCTCTTTTTCTACTGGCAATGCATAGTTGGTATATTAATAACTTTTTTTTTGCTGGGCATGAAGGTACATACCTATAATCCTGGTTAAGTGGGAGATGGAGATGAGAGAATCAAGGTTCAAGGCCAACCCAGGCAAATATGTTAGCAAGATCCTAACTCAAAAAACAAGCTGGAAAAGGTGGTAATTCCAGCTACACAGGAGGTAGAAATAGGAAAACTGCAGTCCTGGGCCAGCCATAGATCAAAGACATAAGACTCTACCTGCAAAATAAACTAAAGCAAAAATGTCTGAGGATGTGGCCCAAGTAGTATGATACTTGCCTAACAAGTACAAGGGCCTGAGTTCAAGTCCCAGTACTGAAAAAAAATTCCTTGCAAGAAATCCACAGGCCTTTCCACAGACCAAAGTACAGTTTGTTCTTTGAATTTATACCTGGATGTGAATGAATGATAGCAGCTACCATTTCTTGGCCATTTACTATAAATGCTTAGCATTTTATATGTACTGTCTCATTTAACACTCACGTTGACTTATTATGCTTATTTACCACTAAAGAAGTTGAAGCCCGAAGTAGCTGACTTTACACAAAGAAAATCACAAAGTCACACAGCTAGAAAGAGGCAGAATGTAGAGGCAGGCTCTAATATGTAGAACATACTCTTTCTAGTACTCAGTCCAGGATGTACTATTTATTCCTTGGGCATGTGGGGCTGGCTTTGAGGGCAGAGAATACTGAAGAGGATCTGAATTCTGAGGGGGCAAATGAGCTGAGGAGACAGAAGAAAGAACTAGGATTGGCAGACACATGGGTTGTACATTGTCTTTATAGTTGTGCCTAAGACTAGTGCAAATCTTACTAGCAAGTCTCCAAGTGGCCCATATGGAGATTTAATAATAGAGCCTGCTTTTGAATCTATCTCCACACAATCATTCACATGCGTTGTCACAAACACTGCCAGCAATGCCAGCCTACTTCACAGTACCTGGTTACCCCCTCACTCTACCCTGGTCCTTTGCACATGCTGTTCCTTGTTCCTCCATAGCTCAACTGCCCCCTTCCTGTAACCACTTTGCTCCTTGTCACTTTCTCACTAGCACCTGACAACCTGACAACCTTATTTAAGATTGCAACCACTCATCCCCAAGCCTGTGTTCCTTTTTTCTTGTTATATTTTTCCCCAAAGCAACTCTTTTCCTTTTCTCTTGCTTTATTCTTCTCCAAAGTAATTCTTTTCTAAACTATCACCCAATTTACCTATTAGTTTGGTTGTTGTCTCTATTGTCTCAGTAGACTGCAAGCTCCTTAGGAACATGGATTTTTCTTCGTTGTATTCACTGCATTGTTCCTGGCATCTAGGAACCTCATTTGGCATGTTGGAGGATCCCAGTATATACTGTGCCATGAGAGACTGAAACTAAAGGGAGCTTTAGATACAGCTCCCTACCCTGCCACACACATATAGGGCCTTAGGAGGGAAAGAGGGTGCAATGTACAAGTTCATGGATGAGAAGACACTTAGTAGAAGTACTCTTTGCACAAAATGCCCATTATTTCTAATCTGACAGAAGCCAAGGATAAGATGCCTCTTGATAACAATTTTATTCTTAGTATCCATTGATGGAAAAATACATAAAATAGCAATGAATTAATTAACCTGAATGTAAATTGGTTGATTGATTTATAGACAGTCTCACTAAGTTCAGGCTAGCCTTAAACTCACAATCCTTCTGCCTCAGCTTCTTGAGTGCTGGGAATCCAGGCATATAACACCATACCTGACCATATTTTTAAATGAGTGTGAATTTTGTTAATTATTATCTCTGCCTAACATTTGGAAAACAGTGATACCTACATTTGTAAAATTTGTACCTTCAATAAACCAGCAAAAAGTTAGAAGTGGAGGTGTGGCTTAAATGGAAGTGTACCAGCCTTGAGTGAGAAAGCTAAAGAATAGCACCCAGACAGTGAGTTCATACCCCAGTAGCAACATACACACACACACACACACACACACACACACACACACACACACACACACACACACACACAGATGGGGAGAGGGAGAGAGAGGGAAACAGAAAGAAAGAAAGAAAGAAAGAAAGAAAGAAAGAAAGAAAGAAAGAAAGAAAGAAAGAAAGAAAGAAAGAAAGAATAAAAAGACAAGGCTTAAATTCCTACTCTCTGGCATCTGTCACTCAAGTTGGCATTGCTTCTTATTACTTATACAATACCTCTTATTACCTTGAATATGTTGTTTTAACTCCTACCTCAGAGTTACTGTGACTAATCAATGAGATACTGCATGTAAAGCTCAGGTAAAGTGACTGGCATGTAGTAAATGTTCCCCAATAAAATTAGCATTATCATTGTTGTCATTGTCATCAGTTATTATTTGAATCCCCAGGCAATGCTCTCAGGTGAATGGATTTGCCTTCCTCTTATAGTACCTAGGGTCCTGCACCTACAGTTCTGTGAGCCAGTACAGCAGATGCTAAGTGATGAGCTGTGCCCTGGAGAACAGGGACATGGGCCTAATGAGAAGGGTCGTAGGCAGCATGTTATGATGGTGGCTGAGCATACCCATCTGGAGAAGACAGTAGCTTCAGGTAAGGTCTTCCATGCCTTTAAAATCCTGACTTAGCTAAAGCTTGCTCACAAAAGCACATAAAGATAGCTATTACTGAATGCTATTGGTATAAGTGGTGAGTGTTTTATCTTCTCATAGTATTAGCTCTTCAAACATGGTGAGGCGTCTCTGATCATCACCCTGTCTGGCCTTATAGTCCAAAAAGAAGTCAGTGAGTTCCAGGTGGAAGATTAGTAGTGAAAGGTTGGATCTGGGTTATCTAAACAGCTTCTTCCCCTCATCCCCCCATGAAAACTCAAGGAAGCTGTTCTGCAGGGCTGTAGTGCAAGGAGCCATCACCTGAGACCCTGGGGAACACTGAGCTGGGCCACCACCGTGGGCAGCCAGTGGGCTAGGATACACTCTTCTCTGCTTCCCTGGGAACTCACTGAGTTCTGGTAGTTCAAGAGATCAAACAAGACAGAGGTCAAGGATATAGCTTAGAATGGAGTTGGGGTGAGGGAGGAGTGGCCACCCCCTGAGGCTCAACATTATTAGACAGGAACTAGTCCACCCGTGGAGAGCGCGCACAAGCTGTGCTCATGGGCTGATTGATTTGATGAGGGAATTAAGTACATTCTGTGATTTTTTTTTGCTAAAAATGGACAATATAGCCAATTAAACCTCACCTTCCCAGAGATGAAATTGGGAACCCCAGCTTTGAGGTCTATTTTAGGAAGCTGCTCTTTCTGGAAAAACAACAAAAACTTTAGTGACACTTAGCTACTGCGTCTTAACCTTCAGATGGGAAGCCCAAACTCCTTCTCAAGTCAGGAAGTTGTGTTATCAAAACAAGGACCCCAACAACCCTGTCAGTCTTGTGCACATGAGCTAGGTCCCTCCTCATTTCTCCAGAAGACATGAATCCATTCTCCTCACCATTCAGAGGAGCACTTACAATTGTTCAGTCCCTTATCAGGCCTGATGGCAAGTTCTGCTCAGAGGCTTTCATTTGCATAGATGAATGCAGACTGACATCTGTCTGCTCAGTACCCCAAGCCAAGGACTTGGAGCTATGACCAGGCCACCTTCTGGGCCAATACCCTGGGTATTAGATTCTAAAATGACAGTGTCAAATTGGGGATAATTTGCATAGGCTTATCAGGTTAATTATTACAATGTCTCCAGGAACTTTAAAATCCTTGGATTCTTATGCAACCAGAATGCTCAAAGTCTGTTGCTATGAAACTTGGAGTGTAAATTACCATGAATACCATTAATCTGTTCACTAGGAGGTTAATTTGCAATTTGTTGGCAAATCACATGTGAGTCTTATAGCAAGAGTGTGGGTGGTATTTTCATGCCAATGTGTGGCCCCGCCTGTTTCTGGCTGTTTCTGGCTGGGAGCAAGCGCGTGCGTGCGCGAGCGTGCATGTGCGTGCACGCATGCGTGCACACACGCACAGAATGACTATTGATACCTTCTGAAACCTTACATTCTCAGTCTTGTCACTGTTCTTCTATCTCACCTGGTTCTTCTGGCACACCATGGATCCCAGGGCATGTGTTCTCAAAGTTGGAGAGTGCTAGGCAGAACACTTCTTGGCCCAGTGCCAACCAGCTGACGAGACACTAGTTCCTCCTGAGACAGGAGCACAAAGGTATCTGCTAATGTCTCTGGATCATCAGGCTTTTCAGAAAGATATAGTCTCATGTTAATGACTTTGAAGTTGTTTTTACATGCAGACAGGCTGCTCCTGGCAAAAGAATGTGGATGTCTAGAGGAAAACAGCATAGGGAAGTTGGTTTGAGATTGGCGATGATGACTGGGATTACACTGGATAGGGATTAGAGCAGGGCTCAGCAGACCCTCATGGCCTCTGTGTCAGTGTTAAGGTGGTAGGGTTGGTGAGACAAACTTTACTTAGGCATGTTAGCATGTTCTACCACAAAAGACTGGCACCTGCAACCATTTGAGGGAAGTCCTGTACTGATGTAGAGGGTGTGACTGAAGGCCCTCTGGAACCCCACTCACCCACAAATAGCTGCTCAGCTCGCATCCCAGTTTTGGAACTTTCCTCTGATGCAGACCTGGAACAATCAAATATGTTTTCTCAGGAAAAAGACCAGGATTTGAAGGAAATGGGTCCTAAAGCACTCATGTTTTGGTGCTCAGGAAATTCTCAGCAGTTTGAGGGTACCCTGAAAAGTTTTCAGTTCTCTCACAGTGGCCAGCTTTTCAAAGGCATAAGGACTTGGTGAAAGTTGGGAATTGCTCCCCCAAAAGTCATACTCCTTGGCCCAAAGGAAAGCCTTAGGTTAGAGTAGTCCTGGGAGTTGTGCAGAGAATTTATGTTAGTTGGGAAAACTTGGCTCAGATGAACACAGGATTAATAGAGCTGCTAGGAACTAGAGAACCCTAGGAAATATGATTGCTAGGGTGATCCCTTAAACACTTCTGTTCATTCAGAACACACTTAAACAGTACCTACTCCTATTAGGGATCTGGAGATCTGGTGAACAAGACAAACATCCTGCCCTGTAGTTTCCAGTAGAGGGTAGGCTTTTAAATTAACACTGCCTAGGGGTAGATGAGAATCAGTGAGAATTTCCCAGACAAAGTCACCTCAGAGGGGTAGAGAAAGGAAAGAAGGATACATTGGAAATGACCAGGTAGACAAGGCTATTCTGTGCATAAAGAAATAGCAAGTGAAGTTCATACCTACAATCCCAGCTACTCGTGGTGATGGTGGTTCAAGGACAGCCAAGACAAAAAGTTAACAAGACTCTCATTCCTACCAATAAAAATGTGGGTGTGGTGGTACATACTTACCATTTCAGCTATGAAAGACGTATAAATAGGATTGTATCCAGATTTCCATTATAAATATGAGACCCCATTCCCAAAATAACTAAAGCTGAAAGGGCTGGGGGCTTAGTTCAAGTGGTAGAGTGTCTGGAAGCTTGAGGCCCTGAGTTCAACCTCTAGTACCACCAAAAAAAGCAAGTAAATGAAAATATGAATGAGAAAGACAAGACTGTTTTCTTTCTGGAGTAGGAAATGCTATTTTTCTTAATATAACATCAGTAAAACCTCTATGATTAGCCATAAAAGGAGACTGCTTCAGCAAGAAGAAGCATCTGAATATTTCTCTTGGCTTATCACAGGGTTGTTTAATGTTCAACTTTATTGTCTAGATTAGCCTAAAACTTCTACGCAAAACTATAGCGTAGGTGATGGGACTTGATATGTAGCTGAGTGCGGGGGGGGGGGGGGGGGGACAGAAAGGAAGGGAGGGAGGAGAAAAGGAGGGAATAGAGTAGGACAAAAGGGAAACTAACATGGAAATTAATGAAAATAGCTAACATTTGTTGAGAGTTTTTCCTGAGCCCAGGTACTGTTCTAAGTATATTTGCATACACATACTCCTTTACTCCTTGTAATCCCATGAAACAGACATGTTAGGGTTCTACTTTAATATCAGTAGTAAAATTGTTATAATCATACCTATTGCTGAGGTCCTCTGGGAACCCAAACTTTCTTCCCAATAAATACCTGGCCTGCCTCTATCTGCCAGAGGCCATTTCTAACCTTGGCCATTTACAAATATGTTCTCTCAAACAGGCCAAGGCAGAAGTTCTTGGCTTTTCCTCTCTACTTGTTAATGAGCAGGCAGAGGGGAAGGGAAGAGAGGGATTATAAGCCCAGATGCCTACAGACCAGACCCAAATGAGTCACTGTACTCATTAGAGGAAGATCAGCTGTATTGCCCAAGAAATGTTCTGTTTTTCTCGTTATTATTCTTTTAATAAACAGCAGCAACCCTGTAGTACAAGTACACTATTAAAAGGCAACTGACATACACTTTGTAATGAGGATACAGAAGGGAGTGATCAGGACTGTGTGGGCCCAGGAAGCCCATCCCATATCAAAAAGGGGGCACTGTTACTTAGCTCTAGCTGATTACTTTTGGGTGGGTCCTTAAAGCGCAGAGTTGACAGGTAGGATTTTGTAAAAGAAGCAGCCAGAAATTTGGATTGCTATGAAAGAATGATATGATATGAAATCTGAGGATGTTTGCATATTAACAATAAAAGTTTATTGAAAACATTATACAAACTAAAATAAGACACTTTTCCTTGCTTAACCTATCTGGGTGGTTTTTTTGGGTAAAGTAATGACCTCTATAGCCTCAGTTTACTGATATGTAAAATAGGAAGAGTAGCAATACTTCAGAAGGCAATTATGAGGACAGAGGTCATGAAACTGGGATGCCAATCACATAGTGAGTGATTAACACATGGTAGATATTAGGACAATTATTATCCCTAGGAGTTTCAGTCCCTTACCTGAGGAACATCTCTTTCCAGTTGAGGAACCAGACAGTCCCTATCCTTCACCTTCAGGTAGACTAATCCAGGCAATCTAGTTCCACCCTATCAAAGAGAAGATACTAAAGATATACCAAGAGAAGTTATCATGGCAAGATGAGTTATCTTGGGAAAAGGAGTATGTTTCTTTATTTGTACACATTCACATACCAAACCCAGTGCTGGACTGACTTACAAAGCCAGTCCAAGGTGCTGAGGAACCCTGCAAAATGGAGGAAACTGAGGCAGAGAAGGTAGGCCACAATTCTTCCTGAGAACTACTAAGCCAAGTCAGTCATTCCGTCAGTCAAATCAGTCTGTCTCTTTCCCTTTCTCTGACCCTCTTCCTCCTTTTCTCTCTCTCCCTTCCTTCTTCACTCTCTTCTTCCCTCCCTCCCACCCTCTCTCCTCCCTCTTTCTTTCAGGATATGGTTCTCATCCCTGACTGCACATTGGAATTTCCTGGGAAGCTTTTTATTTAAAAGAATTGTGCTATGGGGGCTGGGAAGGTGGCTCAGTGGTAGAGCACTTGCCTCGCATGCATGAGGCCGTGGGTTTGATTCCTCAGGACCACATAAGCAAAAAGAAAAAAAGCTGGAAGTGGCGCTGTGGCTCAAGTGGTAGAGCATTAGCCTTGAGCTGAAGAGCTGAGGTATAGCACCTAGGCCCAAAGTTCAGGCCCCATGACAGGACCCCCCCACAAAAAAGAGAATTATACTAGTTCTGGGGCTTAAACTCAGGGCCTGGGCACTGTCCATGAACTGCTTTTGCTCAAGACTAGTGCTCAACCATTGAGCCACAACTCTGCTCCTGCCCCTTTTTTTGTAGTTCATAGGAGGTCAGAGTCTTGGATTTTCCTACCTGGGCTGGCTTCCTACTTCCTTAGATCTCAGCCTCCTAAGTAGCTAGGATTACAGTTGTGAGCCACTAGCACCTAGCTCTGGGGAGCTTTTTCAAAGTACTGTGCAGAAGTCTGTCCCTCAGAGGTTGTATAACTGCTACTATAAGTCAAATTATACATGTGTGTACATATATACATACACATTTCTGAGGAGTAGTACACTCTGAGGTCAGTGGCATAGACATGTGGAGTATTATGGCAGAAAGCTGTGGTACTAGGCTTGCTTGACTATCACACAATAGCTATCAGGCTCACAAACCTTACCTACCCTGATCCTCAGTCTCCCCACATGAATCAATGGTTATCTCACCCACTGTGTTTCCTTAGTGGTGGTGAGAATGTAATGAACTGCTATACCATGTATAATAAAGTGCTTTGCAAAAGCCCAGCCCTCCTCTCCACAAGGGAAGGGCCTGTGATTACAAGGTTAAGCAGGGTGTGGGTGGGGAGACAACAAAGGCAGCAGGAAGCAGCATTACACATTAAGAAAAGGCCATGAACATTAACAAAGTAGCTCACAAATGAGAGCAAATTAATACTCCTCCCAGTGAGAACAGAACATTCACACCACAGAGGCAAAGCACCCATTGGAGCTTCTTTTCCCTACTAAGGAAATAGGGTATCAGAGAAGAAGAAGAGGGTCCAAGGTGGGAGGTTGGATGCTAAGGAAGCTTGATCTAGAAGAGCAGGAGATAAGTCAGCCATGGAGGAGGGAAATGAAGGAGGGAAATAAAGGAGGGAAAAAATGCAGCAGCAAGTGTGCCAGGTGGACCTGGGAAGCAAGAGGGAGAGCCTGACAGCCTCTAGGGGCAACATGAGTGTGTGCATAGGAGAGAGGGGACAGGGTGATTGCTGGAAGAAACATCCCTTTAAATGTGACACATTTGTCTCTAGCAACTGAATCCACACCACAGCACAGAAGGTCACCAGGGCAGTTGCCACTAACTACAAAGCCAGTCTCCTCCCCACACCCTAGCTGCCTTCTTTTGCTTCCTCAGAACCCACTAATGGGGGTTGGTGCCCTCAGTTGAGAGACATCCCTGATAAGTCTTCCTAGAAAAAGGCACTGGGAAGTGGAGGAGTGCTGAACTAGAATGGAATCTTAGGCTAGGGCAATATTAGAAATTTGGGAAAGCCTATATATGGGAAGGGCACTGGCCAATCACAATGGACATCCACTAGAACTGGAAGTGTTGAGAATCCCCTGCTGGGTCAGACTTTAATCCTTTGGTTTGGATTGGAGGGGATGAAGAAGTACCAGGACATTCAAGGGCACTCCAGAGGGATGGGAGAGGTAGCTGCTTGTCTATCATCAAGGTTGAAATGCATGATTTGAGCAAGTGAAATGGTATTTCAGGTATTCCCTGGGGGAAATATCAGCTTTGATCCTGAGGCAGATGGAACATGGAGGGCATAAGGTTTTTTTTTTTTTTTTTTTTTTTTTTTTTTTTTTTTTTTTTTTTTTTCAGGCAGATTGATAGCAATAGAAACCTTATAGGTCCTTGTGGTAAGACCTGATGTGGGACAAGTTCTCCCCTCATGCCCATAGCAAAGGGTGAGTCAGACCGACTGCACCATTGAATAGCAGTGCCAGACCCATGTTCATAGAGCCAACCAATTGTCTAACTCCTCTGCACACACAAGGCCATACCCAATGTCCTGGAATCTAGGCCCAGTCTTGGAGGAACAGCAGTCTGTTTCAAAGAGCTGAGAATCTGAGCTCATTAAAAGGGGAATGAACTCTGGAAATCAATTCACCCAGGGTTCTCTTTTGGCATATGGGGAAACTGAGGCTTAGAAAGAAAGTGTAGAGCAATATTTCTTGTTAGTGCCAGAGCTGGGATGAACAGCAAGCTGTCTCTGCCTCCCAGTCTGGTATATTTTCTATTTCCTTCTTTGTTATTATCCCAAGTCTTCATTATATTTGAGGGAAAAAATGCCAGAATATCCTCAGGGCCAGCCTTACACATAGGTAAACATGATGTGATCAAATGTGTCTCCTCAATTGCCTGTCATTGTGGCTGAGATTTCACCATCAGTGGTTCATTCCTTTGCATTTTGATGCCTTCTGCTCATTTTTTAGGGGGGATATAAATGGGGGATTTATTGACAATCACTGAGAAAAGGAATTTGAGATTAGATCTAAGTTATAGAGTTGGGGAAAGGCAACTGGTCCAGGGAAGAAGAAACGTGCTAAGAAGGATGTGAACTCAGGGCAAGGATCTAAATCCAGTGACGTGGCCTCCTTGGTAGGCAAGGCAGGAATGTTTGATAAACCCACACCCACAGCTTCAGCGAAGCTTGAGCTTGGGAGCTCAGGAAGCATTTCCTCCAGGAAACTGTACTGTGACCCAGGAGGCCCGCATCACTGCTATGTGGCCCACACTGGAAAGAAGGGCGGGAGAGTGAAGGATAACATCAGGCTGTCTGGAGTAGCCACGGGGGCACTTTATTAAGAGGAGCAGTCTGGGAGAGATGGATGTGACAAGGGAATCTATGAAGACATTGAGAGAAGCTGCAGTCACAAGAGGGATGGGCTCTGAAGCTGCCAAGGAAGGCTGAGTATAGAATGTGTCTGCTCTGTGCCTCCTCTAATGACCTGCTAGCTGCAGGTTCCCTGGCCTAAGGCTGGGGTTCTTACTCTTGGTCCCTCTGGCTTCCATTCTAGTTCTAGTACAGATCTGTGCAGTGAAGCACCAGGTTTAGCTGTGGTTGTCCAAGCCTTCTTGGCTCTTCCATCAGCTCTGACATTCTTATATCAAAGGTATTTGGGGTGAAATTCTTGCAGGGGGAAGGAAGGAGGCCAGTGGACTTGTTTTTGCCCAGCACAACCCCATGTTTCCTTAGAGTATGTGTTTTCTTGGGACAGCAGAAGTAGAGAGGAATGCCTCTGGAAATACAGGAACTTGTTTTGAAGCTGTGTTTGCATAACAAGCATAATATAGTCAGTCTTCTGGATCCTTGGGTTTCACGTTCTCAGTTTCAACTAATGGTGGATTGAAATTATATGAAGAAAATTATGTTTGTGCTGAACATGTACCATCTTTATTTCTTGTCATTATTCCCTAAACAGTAGAATATAGCCAATATTTACATAGCTCTTGCATTGTACTAGGTACTTTTAAGTAATTTAGAGATGATTTAAAATACACAGGAGGATGTGCGTAGGTTATATATAAATACTATGTTATTTTATATGAGGAACATGAACATCCTTGGTGTCCATGGGGAGTCCTGGAACCAATGTCCTATGAACACTGAAGGATTTGCACCCAAGCCCAGAGTTCAAGCCCCATGACCGACCAAAAAAAAAAAGGATAACTGTTCTCAAAGATGAGTTGAATGAGTTAAAACCTCTGCAAAGACTTCACTACTTCTATTGTAGATCTAAGCTATTGGAGCAGAACACAGAACCTTCTCCCCAGTTTTCAACAATCCTCTACTGCTCAACATGAACCCCACGCTTCTTGAAAGAGATGTATGGTGACTACCCAAACAATTGTTTGCAATTGTTGGAGTTGGATGGGCTCAGGTGGGAGGAAGAGGTTCTTATTATCAGGAATTTGAGACCTGGAGTTGTCCTGCTGTCCTGCAAGTCCCCAAGAGCCATCTTCCAGCTTAAGGCAAAGTGATCACTAACAAATGTGTCATTGGTAACACTAAGAGAGAAAAATTTCAGAGTAGGGATTCCTGCCCTGAGTACAGGTTCAGTGATTCAGGGAAGATGGAATTAGTGTAATCAATTTGGGAGAGGCAGCCAGGATTTCCTTTAAGCTTTATTTCCTGGAACCCCCACCCCATCCCACCTTAGAGACAAACTAATCCCTGGCATGTGTCTAGTGGCTTTATATTTTTCAAGGCTCCTTCACTTCCATAGTCTCCATCCAGCTTCACAAGCACCCCCATAAAGTAGGATGGGAGGGTGTTATTATCTCTGTTTGGTCACCAACAAAACCAGGGTCCCAAAAGTATACATGACTTACCCAGAGTCATCAGCTATTTAGTCAAAGAGTGAGGACTTCAAATGTGTTTCTTCCGGCCTTGTGATCTTTCAACCTCCCATGTCGACTCCCCCACAGAATTGTGGAAGTGCCCTGCTCCTAGCATAGTGCCTGGCACAAAGTAGATTCCAATAAGTATTTTCTACATGAATGACTAAATGGAGAAGCAGGGGCAAACAAGGCAAGAAAGAATACAAGTTTTGAAATAGGTCTGTTTTACTATGTTGCCCAGGCTGGTCTCAGAATCATGGCCTTAAACAGTTACTTGGCCTCATCCTCTTAAGTAGCTGGGACTGCAACCACACTACCACACTCTGTTCATAGTTGCTTTTAAAACAATCAGAATATTCATCTAATTGTAACCCCTCTGTATGGTATTTTCACAATTAAAAAAATATATATATATATGATCAGAATAGGGCAGGCATGCTGTTATTTCATTATTTTGACCAGGAAGGAAGGTGGAAGAGATCTTTCACCATTTCACACTTGGCATCACCAAAGGCATGAAGATTAGGGCAGCTCATACAGGAAAGCTGTGGGGCTTTATCTCAGTAGAAGGCTGCCCTCCACTTGTTCTGTCCAGAGGCATAGATGTTGTGGGTCATCAGTGCAATAGCAGAAAGAAGTGAGAATTGATCCGTGGGAAGGTCTTCCCCAGGTTGTTTCTGTAAGCCCCTTCACCACACTCCTTCACTGGCTCCCTGAGCTCTGGCTGAGAACACTCCTTGCCATAGCTTTAGGGCCTTAGCACCTCCCTCTCCTTATAGCATAATCCAGACCTCGGAGGCTCTAAATATATGTTCTGGAAGACCATCCAGACCCCAGACTTCTTCCTTTTCCTTTTTCTGTCTTTTATAAGGACATGCATAATAAGTGTCTAATAAGTGTGAGAAGAATGAATGCCTATGGCAAACAGAGGTGGCTGGTCTCTGGGTCTAGGCACTGCAGTCAAGTTTCTGCGTCCCAAGGTCCCACTCCCTTCCCCACAGGCAAAATGATCTGGAGTTCCCACTTGTTCCCAGTCCATTCAGAAAAGTAATGACTGGGGAAGCTAGAGACAAATGTTTTTATATGCTACTTTGTACTGACACAATGGCTTTGAAGCAGGCAGCCACACTTTGAGATCCCAAAGATTTCAAATCTTGGACCCTTCAGTGCCTTGGTAGCTACCGTATCAGGGGCTATTCCCTTTGCCTATGTGAGCCTCTGTTTTGTTTTCTGTACAATGGAACAGATGCTGGAATGAGAAAAATGGACGAAAATTACAATGTCTAGTCCTTACTAAGTGCTCAGCCAGCAGCAGTTGGATTACCAGCACTTGTCTGTCCTCAGCCGGAGGGCTCATTCCAGCAGACACCACCGAATGCCCAGGTGGCCAGATTTCGGACTGGTAAGAGGTAAGCAAAGGGTGTTTACCAGCTGCCTCGCTAGTTTGCAACCTCAGTGGAGGTTCTGGGGCCCAAGCCAGTCGCCTTCTTCTTTAAGATTCTGGTCACAGCAGGGGCTGGGTTTCTAAGGCAGGCGTGATCTTTCTCTTCCTACCAACGCTGCCGCTGCTGCTGCCGACTGCTGTTACAGTCAGCGCTGGCCACTGGCAAGGGGCAGCAAGAGGGAGCCGGCGGCAGGGTTCCTGAGCCGGGTAGCCATCCAGCCCCTGGCCCAAGAGGGCCAGACAGTAAGTATTGTGCTCTGAGCAGCAGGCTTGGGACTTGCCTGGGAAAAAGCTAGAAATCAGGGATCTATACGGTTGTCTGTCGGCAGCAAGTCCTAGGGTTTTCAGCCCTCGATGTGACTTGGGGACGGCGCTGGCAGGGGTTCTTTCCTCCTGGGTCTGTGCGCAGTTGGCACCGGCAGCCTGTGAGCATTGTTGGTGCGTTGAATACTGACAATCCTTCTCCATCCCCCAACCCAGAAGATTGTTCTGGTCACCAGGTAGCCCCTGGGCCGGTTCTGTTGCTGCAGAAGAGGAAATTGCTGGGCGAGGCTGAGATTTGAGGTGCGGATGGAAAAGTGGCCGCTGAGCGGGAAGTTTTCCTACTGGTGGTGGGGGGAAGGGAGGGAAGTGGTTGAGAAAAACCAAGGAAGGCAAGAAGCTGGGGTGCAGCTCTGCCAGGTGCTGGGCACCATCCTCCCCAAGAGCCACCCTCTCAAGCCTCCAGTGCTGGGTCACCTGGACTCTTAGGAAGTGGGCTGGGGGGAGTTTTCTAGCCTTCCCACTTTCCCCCACTGCACCTCCACTTCCTAGACACCCTTGCTGGCCTGCTTTCCCTCTATGCGTCTTTGCCTGCACAGGTGGATAGCAATGATACCCCGTCTTCTCCAAGATTTGCAGGACTACAGCATGACTACCCACCCCATCATAGATGTATTGATTACAGAAAGATTGAAAGTTGAAATGTGCAGGAGTGTAATTGTCACTTTTTTTCTTGAGAGAGGAGATAACAAAGGTGACTTTATCCTAAGTCAGTCCTTTCTTTGAGCACATACAAGTCTCCCTTCTGATCTACCACCCCTAGCCATTAGTGTTTGATGTATTAAAGTTTTTTTTTTTGTTTTTTTTTGTTTTTTTTTTTTGCCGGTCATGGGGCCTGAACTCTGGGTCTGGGCGCTGTCCCTCAGCTCTTCAGCTCAAGACTAGTGCTCTATCACTGGAGCCACAGAGCCACTTCCGGCTTTTTCTGTTTATGTGGTGCTGAGGAATCGAACCCAGGGCCTCATGCTTGCAAGGCATGCACTCTACCGCTGAGCTACCTTCCCAGCCGGTTTTTGTTTTTGTTTTTGTTTTTGGCCTGGTTCTGGGGCTTGAACTCAGGACCTAGGCTCTGTACCTGAGCTTCTTTTGCTCAAGGCTAGTGCCTCTACCACCTGAGCCACAGATCCACTTCTGGCTTTTTCTGAGTTGTTTATTAGAGATGAAAGTCTCACAGACTTTCCTGTCCAGGCTGGCTATGAATGGCAATCCTCAGCCTCCGGAGTAGCTAGGATTACAGGGATGAGCCACCAGCACCTGGAAAAGATCTCTCTTTACCTTGTAGTTAACAATTCATTTCCAGCTCAAGTTCCCCGCCTCCCCACACAAATTATTTTTATAAGAATAACCATAGCTGATATTCATTGAAGGCTCTCTGTGTACCAGGCATGTTCTAAGTGTGTGTGTGTGTGTGTGTGTGTGTGTGTGTGTATGTATATATATATATATATATATAATTTTATATAATTTTTACAACCCTGTGAGGTAGATACTAACAGCATTTCCATCTGGCAGATGAGGACATTTAGATCCACAATGATCGTGGAGATCATGTCCATGGCCTCCAGCTAATGGGATTTCAGCTAGTATTGCTTCAGCCTCCCTCCCCCACTGTTAATTGCTGGAAATAGGACAAGAAGTTGGCCTTAATGAAGTAGTAAAAGGGCAAAGCTTATTTGTTCTGTAGATCTGAAGTCAGGGCCTAGTCCTGTAGAGTTTTCAATCAATTTTCAAAACAACTCCTGTTATATCCTGTGGAGAAAGTCAAACCAAGTGAGCCGTAACAGGCCTGTAGATCGTATTAGTTGGTGCTCAGTAATAATACTTGCTGGTAGCTGTTATTGATTGAGGTCTTGTTTTGTACCAGTATTTTTCATGTTTAATCTTCGTAGGTACTCCTAAGTAGAAACTATCATGAGTTTGTTATGTAAATGAGGCAACTGAGACTTAAATAACTTGCCACAAAGTTGGGATTCCAGACCAGTTCCAGGAACTCCACAGCCTGGCTTGAAAGAACTCTTGAGGAGCTTTGTGCACAAGGCACAGATTTGTCTTCAGAACAGACTCCCAACTGCTTAGAGCTCTTTACTATCTTCCATTCCCCAGCCCCCTATCACACAAGAACAGAATTGTACAAGTCGATGGAGAATGGGCTTCATGGATTTGGTTTTTTTGTACTAAGTGCTATGCCTGCAACATCAATGAGCTGTTCTGCTTTGTAAGTTTTATTAATTAGACAAGTGTCTGGTCTGCTGGCTTTGAGTTGTTAATCCAATATTATGGCTCTGAGTACCTCTGTTATGATTTATTTTCTAGAAAGTTTTTATAACCTTATTTGCAAGGCTGGTACCTCCTAGTGAGGGAGAGGGGATTGTTTTGTTTTGTTTTTTGTTTTTTTTTTGGTATTTTTTTTGTGGTTGTGGGGCTGGAACTTTGGGCTCTTTAGTTCAAGGGTAGCGCTCTACCACTTGAGCCACAGCACCACTTCTGGTTTTCTAGTGGTTAATTGGATATAAGAGTCTCATAGACTTTCCTGCCTGGGCTGGCTTTGAACCTTGATCTTCAGATCTCAGCCTCCTGAGTAGCTAGGATTGCAGGTATGAGCCACCAGCCCATACTTGAGTAATATTATTGCTGTGACCCCTGCTCCTCCCTGAGCATGGTCCCTGTGAACTGAATCCTGTATGTGACCAAGTCCCTTAGGGTGATCCCTATGACATACCTGGTGCTGCAATTGCGTTATTTTGAATTTCTTACCCTTGCCCTTGCCCTATTCATAGAGATTGCTTCATGAAGACTCTTCAGTATGGACATCACAGGGTATGTGGTCACCATTAGTATGGGCTGGATCTCAGTGAATCAGCTGGTCTATCCTTCCTGCTCCTTATGTGATGGGGATGTCCCTGAACAGCTTTGGGGTGGTGTATAAGACATGTGACTATCAATCCCAGTGCTGGGCTGTGCCCCTCATTATCTACATGGTCTCTTCAGAGTTCACTATATCATTTCATAAGGCCACACAAAAGGAGTCAGTGGGGAATAGAGCTCAAATTAAAGTCTTGCCTGAATTTATTCTGTGATTTCTTCTAACTGCAATGACTTGGCTACCAAGAGGTTTCCCTCTTTACCAAGTCTTCCTGTTCATTTGTTCCCACATCTGACATTCTTTTTTTGGAATGTCCTTCTCACCTTCACTACTTGTCTGGAGTTAGGGTGAGGGGGTGGGGAAATCTGCTGGGAGCCATAGTGAGGTAGAGGCAAACCTTCCTCTGTGCTTCCATAGCATCTTTTGCTACCCCCTATAGAAGAGATGACACATGGCTCTGTGTTTGTTTCCACACGTACCCCTGCCCCCACCATAGATTACAACTTTCCTGCAGGGACAGTCTAGGCACATAGTAGATGTTGAGTAGATTTTTGATACAGATATTAGTTAAATGAATTAGTGCTATCTAAAAGCTAGGAGAGGGAGTCCCTGACTCACTGTAAGGGACTCTGCCATCCTTCTTGTAAGAGGGAAGGGGGTAGAGTTTGCATTATTCCACTGTAGATTTTATTCTTTTCTTTTTGCCAGTCCTGGGGCTTGGACTCAGGGCCTATGCATTGTCTCTGAGCTTCTTTTGCTCAAGGCTAGCACTCTACCACTTGAGCCACAGCATCACTTCTGGCTTTTTCTGTTTATGTGGTACTGAAGAATCAAATCCAGGGCTTCATGCATGCTAGGCAAGCATTTTACCACTAAGCCACATTCCCAGACCTACTGTGGATTTTAATAACAGAAAATAGACAGTATTGCCAAAACCTAAATGCTTGTCAAAGAGCTTCTTGCTTAATAGAATGTTTCTGGGTAATTAAGGGTTAGCATGCCTTCAAAAATAAAATCATGTTTTCCTTACCCTTTTGAGTTTTTTTTCTAAAATGCCTGGGTTTTCTTTTCTACCTTAGTGAGTTGAGTCTGGGATCCATCATTGAGTGTCTGTGGCTGAGTAGAGAGACTGGGGGTTCTCAGGATTCTTTAGGATTCTCTTTGCCCCACGCCTTTTTATAGAATGGGATGCAATCTCCTACTACCATACCCAACCTCTATGTGTCCTTGCTCCAGGCAGAGGCAAACCTATGGGTCCTGTGAGGCTGGTCGTTTCATTGTCATCTCCAGGAAACAGATGAGTGTTACCAACCAACAACACCGGGAAAGTATATGTTACTGTGCTACCTCAAATTTTGTGGGTGTCCTTGCCCTTGTCCTTTTTTCTTATGTGAAGGGTTCACCAATCTCACTACTCCTTTACTGACCCCAGTTTAGGAAAGACCTTATACTTTCTTTGTCTCAGCAGGAAGATACATTTCGGCAGAATAAAAGGTGTCTCATTGTCCTGAGCCGGCAGTTGGCATCTCTGAACTCCTCCAAGTCTTTGTTCACATACTCTCCTTTGTCTATTGGCTTCTTGACCTAATTTCTGCCTTGTTCTTGGGCTGTACTGATTGGACAGATTAGAAATTGTGCACAGGAAGGAGCTGAGGCTGCTCCCTCACAGGAGGTCAGCCTGGCACCTGCTGGCCATAAGGCTTGGGCTGAAGATGCCACCTCCATCATCACAGGCATCTAGGCAAGGCATCGAGATAAATGTGCCCTTTTCTGTCCCTTTCTGATTAGACTGGCTAGCATCTCTCCTCACAAAGTTCCTCAAGAAGCACTTGGAAGAGGGCTTTGTGCCCTAGCACTGGTAGAGATGAGAGACAGTGAGGGAAAGGCCTATTATCTGCCTACCCTGGCTCAGCTACAGCTTCTTGCTTCCCAGCTAAGCTTTACCTTCCTTAAGCTGTTGTCTTTATGCCTCTTACTATATATTTCCTATTCCCTTTGGTCTCTGGGTCTGTTCTCAGTGTCCTTGCTCTCTACCAGCCCAAGTCTGGTCCTTCCTGCAGTATCTAGCTGCACTATTCATCTAGAAAGCCCCCCTGTCCCCTATTTCTGGAAATAAGTGGCTGGTGGATGAGGAGCAAGTGAATAACTTTTAAGGTTCCAACCAATTCTTGAGATTCTCTAGAAGTTGACCAGAGCCAGAAGTTGGTGTCATCCAAGAGTAATGGCTAAGGCCATAGATGTCTAGCTATCTTACAAAAAAAGGGGAAAATGATGCAGATAGCTGAATAACCCCTCATTTTTCTTCAAGAGGCTTTGCCTAGAGTCCTGTGCAGCTAGCACCTGCCAAATAACCCCCACAGAGGTGCTATTTGAGCCCTGGGTCTTTAGCTACTGGAGGAAGCTACTTGTTGGGAAATTCCCAAAAGTTCCTGCCCACATCTGCTCCCCCTGTCCACCCTCCAAGTTTTGTTTACAGTTCAATCTTTAGCAGAATAAAGGCTGAGATCCAAGAGCAGAGAACAGGGAGGCCAGGGACCCTCTCTGGAATCGGCATTCTTTTTTTATATGTTTTTTATTATAAAAATACTGTACAGAGAGGTTAAAGTTACATGAGTAATGAGTAATGAGTACATTTTCTATTGAGCATTGTTACCTCCTCCTTTGTGTTTCCCCTACCATCCCTTCCCTGCCCACCTCTCCAACTCCTCCTTCCCCCCTCTTGAAGTTGTAAAGTTCGTTTTCAACATAGTGTCTTGCACATTTCATTGTTACAATAGGTCAACCTATATCCTTATTTAAGCATTTTGTTATTTCCCTTCCCCTCCCCAAATTATAAAAATGTATATACAAGATAGAAAAGAAATTTTAAAAATCACATAATACATTATAAATACATTAAAAACAATAGCAAGAAAGAAAAAAACACTTGTGTCCCTATCTTGGGGTTCATTTTGCTTAACATCATCTTATATGGTCATATGTACATAGCTTTTGACCTTTTCTGCTTGTCCTAGACTTATACTAGTTATTGCAAATAAGGGAAACCATAGGACCTATGTTTCTTTGGGCCTGGCTTACTTCACTTAATATAATTTTTGGAATCAGCATTCTTTACCAGAGCTCTGTGGCCTAGCCTGACCTCAGAGAGATGTGTGCACTGAGGGGAAGAATTCAGGCCTGCTGCTCCTTTAGCCCTGCCAACTCCACTTATCCCATCATGATTGTGCCTTCCCACCTTCTGGAATTGTCTCCCATTAGGATTTGGCTCCTCTTGATTTCCTTTTTCACAATGAAATTGTACCATCTGGTGACTGGGAAATTACCCTAGTTGGTAAGTCATACTGGGTCTCCTCCTTATGCTGTTTCAGATTTTACCCTTGCCACTGCATCCCCATCTGTCAAATGGGTAGAGGGAATCATACTGTCAGTTTGTCAGAATAGCAGTCCTCTTCCCATAAGAGATGCATCACCATAAATCCTTTACCTGAAGGTTCTCATTTATCTCATGGCTTCTGAGTAGCCATGGAAGCCCCAAGGGCAGCACTGGGGAGCAGCCCAGGGTTATTTAGAGAGCAAGTATATAGCAGGAGAGGGCCTGCGTAAAGCTAAGGTAAGTGGAGTTGGCAGTACAGCCACAGCATCTCTGTCGGGTTTGCCTTCCCCACGCCTGTCCTTTTGCCTTCGCGGTCTCCAAGGCCCTCTTGTCTCATTTTGCCTCTTCTGTCTTGTTGTCACTGCCTCTCCTCGCCTCGCTTGCTCCCTCTTGGCTCTGTCTGTCCTCCTTTCTTGCTCAGCTGTCTTCTCCTCTTGCTTGTCTTTTCTCTCTCCCCCTCTGGCTCAGTCAATCTCTGTCTTGGCCTCTTTCAAAAATACTTGGTGTGGTACATGGAGAGTGGGGGCTGGGGTGCCCATTTGGAGTGACATGACAACTCCTTCAAGATCCCATGAATATTTCATTGCTACAGTTCCCCCTCACTGCGTCAGTCAGTGACAGGTAAGTGGGGCTAAAATGCAAGGATCTCCCCACTACCTCCTCCACAACTCAGTGGCAGCTGCTTCAGACCTTGTGACCCGAGACCCAAGATGCCATATGGCATCAGCCTCACATCTGGCACAGCACACACATCTGTCACCAGGCTGGCAGCCCCAGAAGTGAGGGCTTAGGAATATGTCTAGGCCTATTAGACAACATGTCGGAATCTATTGAATGTGTAGCCCTTGAGGGGATAAGGGAAGGGGAAGGGGGCTGCAGAGAGGGTCCTCCACAGCTTCCTCTCAGTTTTATGAGGTTGGACTTTGATAATGTGACTCTAGGCCCAGGTATTTGTAGAAGGACAGGTAAGTTTGGTCTCACTACCTGCCTGCTTGTGACCTGAAAGAACAGATGACAGGTGTCTCTATTTCAGTCCACTGGGGGAAAACTACTGTTTGGGCAGTCAGAGAAATAATCCAGACACCAGCAGGTTTTTCCAAATGATGCTTCTCCAAACTCAGCTGAAAAGGAAGTTTTGAGACCTTAACGATTTGGAAGGAAAAGAGGAAGGCAATGCTAAGAAAGTACCGAATCATCTATCCAGAGACTCCCAGAAGTGGGAAGGACTATCCAGAGTCGTCTTGTCCATCCCACTGCCTTTGGCTGTTCTGGAGGACTGTCTACAAAATTCTCCCAGGGTGGGGAAAGTCTTAGTTGTCAGAGTACAAGACCCTATTATTGAAAAAAAAGGAGAAAGAAAACAGAACTAAACAAAAGGAAAGAAGGAAGAAAGGAGAAGAAAGGAGGAAGAATGAAGAGGGGAGGGGAGAGGAGGACAAGAGAAGACAGTAGAGGAGAAGACAGGAGAGGAAGGAATTCCTCCACTGGGGAAGAACTGTTGGATTTTCCATCCTTAAAAGGCTGGAATTGTGTTGTCTTCCACCTCTTCTTAAATTGCAGCTTTCAATCCTTCCTTTGACTCCATTCTCCCTAACTTGAGCTTTGGCCAAAGGTGTGAAAGGGTTTTGCCTATAAGCTAGGCTCCTTGTTATGGTTTGGATATGAAGTGTCCCCCTCTAAGGCTCATGTGTTGAAAACTTGGTTTCCCAAAGGATGGGTGATTGGAACTTGAATGCTCTGGCCAAATCAATGAATGATCCCTCAGTGAATTCATAATATGATAGCATTATTAGAAGCGACAAAAAGTAGGAGGTAAGACCTAGGACGAAGTAGGTCTTTAGGGGGAGTGGGTGTCTTGGAAATAAAAACCTTGTTTTAGACCCGTTATTTTCTCTTTCTGCTTCCTGGCTTCATGAGGTATGCTGTTTTGCTCTACCATAGACTCCCTACCATTATGTTCAGCCTCACCATAGGACCAATTTTAAATGTACTGAAACCACTGAAATCATGAACCAAAATAGATTTCCCTCCTTTTAAGTTGTGTTGAAGTTTAAGTAATGCACTCCTCATCCAGAAACCTGCCTTTCACAGATTGAGCTACAGCATGTAGCTTGCGTCTAGCATGGAATGGCCACAGAGGATTCTATTCTGTATGCTTCTATTGATTCTATTCTGTATGATTCTATTCTCTATTGTTCTATTCTGTATGCTTTGGCTCTCTTAGAAAATGTTTACTAAGCACCTACTATGTGCCAAGTTACATACTAGATGGTGGCAGTCTATTGTTGAACAAGGTTTCCAGGCAAATAATCACATAAATATGTAATTACAAATTGGGATGACTCTCACAATGGAAACCTAGGTTGCAACAATGGAGAGCAACCAGGGCAGAGTTTGTGAGGAGGTGATATTTGAGCAGAGCCCTAAAGGATGAAAAATCAGGTGTGCAAAACATAGGGAAAAGGGAGTTCTGGGACAAAGAGAGTATCAAATGGGCTGACCTCAAGGTAGCAAGGAACTTAATATGTTGAACTCTTAGATAGCCAATGGGGCCAAATTATATGGCAGACCAGTTAGAATAGCACTGGGGTTTTGGGGAAAAAAAACAGGGCTGGGGATAAGCCCTGTGAGCCAGAGAAAAGGAATTTATGTATTATTCACTTGCAGTGGGGAAATGCCTGAAGGACTTTAAAGCTCTGAAATCATGAGTCAAAATAGTGATAGGCTCTGGTCTTGATTTTTGCCAATAGCTATAGGGAACAGATTTCAAAGGGAAGCAGCAGTGGTGTAGGATGACCAATAAGGAGGGTGTTAGATCCACAGGAGAGGTGATGGTGCCTTGAGCTTGTAGTAGCTGTGAACATTGAAGAAGTCTAGCAAATACTCAATGTGTTTTGAGGTGACAGATGTCAATACTTAACTGAGAAATTGGATGCAAGGGCAGGATCAAGGAGAGTCGATTTGAAGAAGGACTTTCAGATGTCTGGCTTGAGCGATTGAAGAGATTCTAATGGTGTGTGCAGAAATGAGGAACATTGAGAGAGGCTTAAGTTTCAGTTAGAAATAAACCCAGAGTTCAGTTTCACCCATGTTAAATTTGAGATTTCTCTAAGACAGAAAAGTAAAAGTGTCAAAATCTAAGAGCCTGCGAGCTCCAGAAGACATTCAGATAGAATGCAAATTTGGGAGTTGTCAGCCTATAGATTACAGTTAAAGCCAGGGGACTGGATGCACTCACCTTGAAAAGAGAGGAGAAATAAAATGGCCAGGCCTAAGTTCCCAAGAACTCCAGTAAGAAAGGAGAGGTCACAAAGGAAACAAAGGGGGCTGGGAAGGTGGTTCAGTGGTAGAGCACTTGCCTTGCATGCCTTAGGCCCTGGGTTCCATTCCTTAGCACCACATAAGCAAAAAGAAAAAAGCCAGAAGTGGCGCTGTGGCTCAAGTGGTAGAACACTAGCCTTGAGCTGAAGAGCTGAGGGACAGTACCGAGGCCCAGGACCCAAAAAACAAAAACAACAACAAAAGGAAACAAAGGGGGAGGTGGCCAGAGAGGTAGGAGGATAGCCAAGAGGTAGTCAGAAGCCAAGGGAGGAGACTTTCAGGTAGGAGGGAGTGATCAGCTGTGTCTGCAGCTGGTGAGAACCTTGAGTAAGATGAACACTGAAAGGTATGGACTGGGAATGTGGCTTAGTGATAGAGTGCTGGGAAAGTAGGAGAAAAATGAGGGAAGTTTGACAAGAAATGTACTTATTACCTTACTGATGTAACTGTAACCCCACTGTACACCACCTTGACAATAAGAAAAAGACTGAAAGGTGACCATGGAGATCAGAGGGAACCTTAACAAGCTATTCTGGAGTGACAACCAGATGTTAGTGCAGCAATTAGGAATGCAGACTGGAAGTAGGGACAATATGTGTGGAAAACTTACTTTTTGGGGGGGCAGTACTGGTGTTTGAATTTAGCCTTACATTTCCTACATAGACACACTACCACTCGGGCCATGGCTCCAGTCTGGAATTTTTTTTCATTAGCATACATTAAAAGTACAAGGAGGTTTAAGTGTGATAATTCCATTGATGAGTACAGTGTTCTTCAGATAAGTTCACTCTCTCTGAAATATTCCCTTCACTCTCCTTCTTCCTCTCTACTTTTCAAGCAATCTTTGTGGGTTTCATCACATTATCTTCATATATATATATATATATATATGTATTTATATATACACATGTGTATATGTACATATATAAACATTTATTTATACACATATATGCAATGAGAATTCTTAAGGAATGTTACTGTGAAGTAGAACAGGAAAATAGAGGCAGTAACTTTAAGGAGATTGTGGAATGGAAGGAGGCATTTCCTTCCTTCCCTCCCTCCCCACCCCCTTCCTTCCCCTACCACTTCCCCTTCCCTTTCTCTTCCTTTTAGTAGTACGGAGAATTGAACCCAAGCACTCTATCACTTGAGCCACATCCCAGCCTTTTTTGTTTATATTGTTTTTTAAATGAGTTCCCACTACACTTGCCTGGGCTGACCTCAAACTCTTGAACTCCTGCATCCACTTCCTAAGTAGCTAGGACTATACACATGTACCACCATGCATAGACTGTTTTTTTAAGATTGAATATTTTCCATGATTAGGCCATCATTATTCTGGAGAGGTGGAAAAATGGATGATTTAGGGAAGAGAATGAAAGTCCAAAGGAGCAAAAATACATGAGAAGATAAGAGAAGATGTCACCAGGACTTAAGTGAAGAGACTTTTCATTCTTCAAAGAGATAGGTGGGTGTAAGGTATATTAAATAAGTAGGTTTCATTAGGTAGCTGATGAAGAGAATAGCAAATACTATTCAGGCAGGAAAAGAAGTTTACCGAAATGCTGCCCCCGCTGTGCATGGTGGAGAGGCATGGCTGAAAAAGAGAGTGACCCACCTGGGACTAGGACTAATGTAGGCCAGGGACAGGAAGAGGTGTGGCCACACTGGACCTGGATTTGACCTCAGGGTCTGGAACCTTCCTAAGGTCAGATGGAAGGCATGTGACCAGAGGTGGCCCAGGATGTAACCTAGCAGGAGGGGAAGGTGACTGCTGCCATGTGTGCCAGTAACCTAGGTAACAGATGGGTAGAAACTTAGCCAAGAGGTAGGGAGGTGTCTACACAGGACTTGCAAGGCCCAGGCAGACCTTACAGTGGGAAAAACAAAGATGGTAGGAAAGGATGCTGTCATTTGACTACCTGGTTTTTTTTCCAGTAATATGCAGGATGAGGTCATCAGCTGAGACTTCTTAGAGACTTCTTAGAATCTCAAATGGTGAGGTAAGGAAGATTGAAAAGAGGAGTGCTATGAAATAGTCCTCTTTAGCTGGGTGCCAGTTGCACACTACTGTAATCCTAGCTACTTCGGAGGCAGCGATAAGGAGAATCACAGTTCCAGGCCAGTGAGGACCAAAAAAACCTTACAAGACCCCATATAAAAACTGGGCATGGGGATGTGCCTGTCATACCAGATATGTGGGAGACTGAAATTAGAAGGATCATGGCTTCAGGCCAGCCAGAGCAAGTAAAAATTTCACAAGAACACCATCTCAACAGAAAAAGCTGGGCATGGTTGCACTTGCTAGTCATCAGCAGCTGCAACTGGAAGGATTGTGGTCAGTGCTAGCTTGGAAAAAAAGTGAAACCTTATCTCAAAAATAACCAGAGTAAAAAGGGTAGAGCATCTGCCTAACAATTGCAACGCCTCAAGCTCAAATATTGATACCAACAAGAAAAAATAAGAAAAGAAAAAAGTCCTTTCAGAGAAAGTGGGGGCCAGTGTGGAGTGTCCACACCAGTTGTGAGATAATGAATTTAAAGTAAAAGCCAGCTACCCGGTGTGATTTTTCTCCAGCTGCTTTCAGCTACTCGAATGCCTACACAGAAAATGCATATGGTTGATTGATTTCACTGAGGAGTGAGGTTTTACAAAGTGAATATAACAGGGAGAGGAAATAAGAGAATTGATGTTTACAAGCGAATGATCATAATAGCAGACCAGGAACTCCAATGTGGACACAAAAGGAAGTCAAACTAAGAAAGAGCATGAAGGAAAAGATGAATAACTAGGGGGAAGGCTTTAGAGCAAGCCTCTCCAAAGCTGAAGAGTTGACCCAGAAAAGAGTGGGGAAGAAATTTCCAGTAAAGGAGAGAACAAAGAAAGTGAAGAGGTATACATGATACATTCACATGACCCACACAGAGAGAATCCTCATGAAGGAAAACTGGGTGTATAGATAGCGTAGTCAAGACTAGAATGTTTGTTATAAAAAGAATTGGAAGATGGTGCAGTAACTGATGATGACCTGAAATATAAATGGATGACTACTGAGTGAGTTCAGTAAAAAGAAGACATTGTTAGGGGCTTCCTCATTGCCATGTAGGTATTGAATTCACTAACAGTGATATCAAGAGTTGCAGTGGACACAACCATTAGGATAACTATTAAGAAAAGAAACAAAATAGAAAGTGTTAGCTAGGGCATAGGAAAAGTGCTTGTAATAAGGTTAACTGGATGTAGTCACTGTAGAAAACAATATGGTTATTTCTCAAGAAATTAAACCAAATTACCAGGCTAGTTCTTCATTGTTGTGACGAATACCTGAGAGAAACAATTTAAAAGGATAATTATCTCCAATTAACTACCAAAAGGCTGGAGATGGCTCTATAGCTGAAAGTGGTAGAGCACTAGCCTTGAACACAAAAGTTCAGGGACAGCACCCAAGCCCCGAGTTTATGCCCCAGGAACAGCACAAAACCAGGTAATTTTATATTACATATAATTTACCAAAACAAAAGAGAGGGGGTGGGTCTGGGAAAGTGGCTCAGTGGTAGAGTGCTTGCCTTGCATGCATGAGGCCCTGCGTTCAATTCCTCAATACCACATAAGCAGAAAAAGCGAGAAGTGGCGCTGTGTCTCAAGTGGTAGAGCCTTGAGCTGAAGAGCTGAGGGACAGCGTCCAGGCCCAGAGTTTAGGCCCCACAACCAGCAAAAAAAAAAGGGGGGGCTGGAAGAGTAGAAAATTACACGTGCCTAGGTACTAAGTTCTCAGTAACTGTGGAGCCTATGTAGGAAATCTGTAGGTAAATATGAGGTGAGAGGATGGCTGGCAGAGATGGACAGCAGGTGGGTATTTTGCAGCAGTAAGGAGGAATAAAGCACTAAAGACAGTATTGGCAAAAACAAACAAACAAAACAAAACAAAAGACAAAAAGGCACCCCCTTATCCCTCCAGATCCTGAAGGACTTGCAATTTGAACAGGAAAAACATAAAAAAATTTTTTTAAGCAATTTCAACTCAAAAGAAGAAGAAGGGGACAGATTTTCAAAGAAGAAATCAAGGCTGTATAGGGCACCTTACTGTTGATTGAGAGCTCCAAAGAGTGCAGTAGAAGGATTGGGATGTAGGAAAAGGGTGGGATTAAAGTATAAACAGAGCACTAATAGTTTCTATTTATGTATGGCTTTGATCTCCACAGTTTTAGTTACCTAAAGTCAGCCATAATAAGCCTAAAGTATTAAATGAAAAATTCCAGAAGTGAACCATTCCTAAGTTTTAAATAAATTTTATTATGATAGATTGTTATAGTTGCTCTTGTTCATTATTATCATTAGTTTCCCACTGTACACTAGATTGCAAATTAAATTTTATTATAGGCACATGTGCACAGGGAAACCATAGTATATATACAGAGTTTGGTGCTATCATTTCAGACATCTGCCAAGGGGCCTTAGAATGTATTCTCATTCATAAGTGGAGATTGCTGTATGGTGATGACAGTCTGTTCTCTGAGTAATGGCCTTCAGTTCATTTGAGGAAGAGTGGTCTACTAAATGTGTCTACTGAGCCAACCTTGCTGCCTTCTCATAGCCTACTAGGTGCATAGCAAAAGTCATGTAGAATAATGGGTTAGGCAGGGCCAGGGTTCACATTATAGTCACACACTTTATATAGGTGCATATTCTTCTTCAGTCTAACGCTCTCCCAACTGAGCTATTTTGGCTTAGGTGCATATTCTTTAGCAGGTTACCCAACTTCTTCTCAAATATGTTTCCTTATCTGTAAAGTAGCCATGATACAATCTGGTTTTTGGAGGTTGTCATGAGGCTATCATAAGGAACTATACAGACAGACCAAGAGCATAGTAATTACTGAATAGATGACAGCTGAGGTTATTGTTTTCTGCACTGTCCTCTTTCTCAGCATCTTCCTCACTCCTTTAGTCCTCTGGCTGTTGTTTAGCTGATAAAATTCTTCAGTGGAGCCTGAATAGGGCCCTTTCTTCCAGATCTTTCCTCTCCTTTTCCCCCAATACAACTTTGCCTATCTTCTTTATCTGTTTCCAGCTCTATATTCACTACTGGGATAAAACTGATTCAGCTAGCTATTCTTTTGTTTGCATTAACTCATGTGTCCACTAAAGATAACATTTGTGTTTTAACGGGGACCTTTGACACCATAACCCAACAGAATAAAAAGTACCTCAGTCCTCCTACCTGACTGTGGCTCTCTCATTGTCTGAGAACAGCATCCTTCTAGGCACTTGCTTCTCAAAGTTTGTGGCCCAGCAGCATGACACCACCCTGGAACTGTTCAGAATCTCAAACCTTGCTCCACACCTATTGCCTCAGAATTCATTTGGTGATACACCCATGACTCAGGTGCACATGAGAGTTTGAGCAGCACTACCATGACAAGGAGCAGCTGGCTAAAATGACAGGTGAGGACTCTTTTCCAGGGAGTAGTGCTTGTGTCCACACTCCTATAACAGCTATGTGCAGCTATAGGAATGGTGCTGCTATCATGGCCACCTGGAGACTATGGCATCTCATGAGAACCCAGCTGCTAGCTTGCCATGCTGGATCTCTGGAGCTTCCAGGAGAGTCAGGCTCCAGTTACTGGAATCAGAGGGCTAATTGGCCCTGCATGGCTCCAAATCCTGCCAGTTGCGAGGGGACTGACAAGACTCCCCAAGGAGCCAACCAAATGTAAAGCAAAAAGAGCCAAAGGCAAGGAGAGATGGAGAACTAAAAGCTGATGCCTGGAAATGGAACTGTTATTTTTCTATCTTCCTGCCCAAAAGCACAAGGGGGAGAGCGTCAGCTTGGAACCATTTCTTTGTCTTGTCAGTTCATCTGTCCTTTAGCTACATCCTGCCTAGCAACAGTTGTTAATGTGACTCCCAGCCTCCCGACTTTCTTTGGACACTGATAAGGGAATAAATTCAGCCCACAGAGAAGTCAGGGCATCCAGATGGAGCCAGGTTGTCTGAGCTGAGTCAAGGAAAGAGCTTCCTGGAAAATGGGGGAAACAGTGCATTGTGGGGCTGTGTCTTCAAAGCAAAGAGTTGTTGGAGGAAGAGCTAGGGCTGTGTGAAATGGGTGAGACTGCTATTTAGCTCCTTTTCTTTTTTCCTCTGGCCACCTTGAAGAACGCTACCAGTAATATTGCCACCTCTACATTCGTGTAATGATATGCTTAACCTTCCTAAGTGCTGCTGTAGCCATGATCTCATTTCACTCTCTCAACAATGCAGAGTGAACAAGATCAGAGGCAGGTTCATTATGATGTGGACCAAGCATCCAGGCTAGGCCAGAACATGGTATGCTGGTGACCATAAGGCTGTGGCAGTCCTGTGGTGGAAACTCTTGGTAGCCAGAGGGTCTAAGATCCTGAGTGGAAGCAGCTGGTGGTGCTGGGATTATGGGCCATGTCCATGAGATTTGGCTCTAGCCAGATGACTAATTTTGCTCAGCCTCTTTAGATTTCTGCTGTTCTATCTTGGAGACCCTGAGTGGAGGAGGAGGAGTAATCACCTGGCTATTTGGCAGGACAGTTAGAGTCAGTGATGAGGAGATAATGGATGTGAAAGCACCTTTTCTCAAATGAGGTAATGGACATAAAAATGCAAATAACCACATGGATCTAAAGTGTTGATATCATTAGATAGAAGATAAAGGCTAGACCTGTATGTGGGGGTACTGAATAGAGAGAGCAAGCCTAGTGAAGGGTAAGGAGATATTTTGGAGACCTTGAGTAGGAAGAGGACAGAATGAAGGCATTGCATAGTTTGATAACTGAAAACAGAAGAAAATAGCAGGTTCCAGAAACAAATCTGGGTGGGGGTGAACTTTATCTGCTTCATAATTTTCTTCAGGGTTGCCCTGTTGGAAAAGACCAGAAGCTAAACATCTTTCAAAGTCAAATTGCCTTTTTCCCCTAGGAAGGCAGTCATGTGACCCATAGACAGCTGAGCTCCTCTCATCCATCACGGCTTGCCTTCAGTGTCACTCCTGATTCTCCAGGCACTTAGCAAATTTCAGAGGGACTGAGCTGCAGACACAGAAAGATGCAAACCCCAGAAGGAAATGAAGCACTTTCATTTGAATTAGAAAATGACCTCGCGGTCTATTAATGGAGATGCTTCTTCCTTGAAGCACCCAAAGTGTCTAGGAAGATACAGGCAGTGTGAAGGAAGAACTGCTTGTTAGGGATGATAAGTCCAGCTCAGTTAGGTACAACAAATAGCAGGAACAAATGTGCTCCAGTCACACCTGGAGACATTACTAACGTGGTGGGAGAAATAGCTAGGCCCCTCTGGGAAGACAGAACATGACCTATGGGCACAGCTTAGATTCTGGTCTCTCTTCCCAATTCATCACCATATCGTCCATGGTACCTTCCCCAGCTTCTCACACCACCTCTGAAAACATAAGTTGGCACTGAATCCTACAGTTCATCTAACTAATATTATCCAGTGCTCTCATTCTCTTAGGTATTGGACATTTGTCTCTCCTCCAGGTAGACTAGCAGCTTTCTGTGGAAAGAGATCTGTAATTTCTTTCATGTCTCCCCAGGGCTCTGAACTATCTGAATAGACACGCAATAAATACTTGTTGATTGACTAACATGAGTCAAAAGAATAAAGCAAAATAGTTTGTGTCCCACAGCACTCTTTGGTTCATTGCTTGCTCTGGCCCTAGAAATACTCATTTTCATCCTGAATATTGACGGGTCCCCAATTTCTGGAAAAGCAAAGGGGAAAAAGCTGATGTTTCTGCAGCAAGAGTGGGGCCAGTACCAAGCTCTTCCTTAACATGGTCCACCTGTATCTTCCTTGCTTTCCATTCCAAGGGCTGCATAGCCCAACAGCCTGCCCTGGAGTGCCTGGCTACATGAGCAATGACCTAGTGTCATCCCAAAAGAGACTATTTTACTGTTGATAAGGCCAGATGGCAGAAGGCAAAAGTTTGATTTGGGAAGCAACCCCAGGACTAAAGCAAGGCCGCAGCTGCAGGTGTTCTCTTGTTCCTATCAAGGTTGAGCTCTGGCCTGCCACCATGTGCACAAATGAGAGAAGCCCCAGCCTAAGGACACCCGTTAGAACTCCTATCCCAGGAAAGTACTTTTCCAGGACTCTGGATAGCTAGCTTCTAGCTTCTGAGTGCTATCAGTTAGAAAGTGACCATTTGTCTTAGTAGGCCGGAGGGAGGGAGCCAACTTATGAATTCCATTAGTTGGTCCACATGGTAGCAGCCTCTCTACCTCCCTAGGGGAGCTAGTCTTCATGCAGCCAGAGAAGCTGTGGTTGCCATCAAGTCAGTTGGGGTCTGTCTGCTTTTCTGAGCTCTTGTATGACAGAGAAAACTGAAAAGTTCTTAGCTAGACTGTGTATTTCTTTTTCATACAATTACTCTAAATCTTCTCCCTGTTTCCAACAAATCATCTTAAACTTTGCTCTAATTACTTGATTTGTGTCCTGATAAATAATCTAACTTCTTGAAACCAAATGGTTTTGTTTCACCTCTGATGAATTTGGTGCTCATTTTACAGACTACACACATTGAGGTGGTGAGATGCCTAGCCCATAGGCCAAATCATGGAGCTAAAACCTTGGAGTCATTTGGCTCTAGCCCTTTCTTCCACCTCCACCTACTTTGCCCTTTCCCTCAGCCACCATTCCTTCCACTTTTTACCTTCTTCCTCGACTCTGGGACTCAGTAGTTTCACAGGCCCCACTTGCCGCTATCTCTTCACCCCTCAGGGCTCTTTGACTCCCATATGTGGGTTTATCTGCCTGCAGTATGATTCACTCTGGCCCTTGATGTACAAGTGTATAAGGCTCTTAGCTCAGAAGCTAAGTTGTGGGCATCAGGAGAACAATTTGTAATCAGCTCTTCAAGTCTGAAGGGCTTCTCTTCTCCTAGCTCTTCTGAGTTTCAAGTTGGTGCACAGCCCTAAGATGTAGCTCCCCTTCCTGTTCACAGGAGCCATTTTTTGACAGTCCCATTAAATGAAATAGGTTGGTATTATGTACAACCATGTAAAGCATTGGCCCTAAACACCCTTGTTTCTATATGCCATCTAAATAGTTCCTGTTTACCTATCACCTAAGAGGCATTAAAATGTCAAATTGCACAAGTTTTTCATGGAGAGATATGTTCTATGTTCTAAAATGACTTTCCATTCATTTCCCACTTACGTGTGGCCTGTCCCATCAAGGGTTGGATATCCCTTGGGGATTAAATCACCAATGAAGATGGAAAATACTAGTTAACTTCAGCATAACACCTTTACACTTAGGCTTCTTGTTGTGGTGTCCTGGTGTCATGGAGGGAGGCTCTCACTCATTATCTCAGGCTCCAGGGTACCAGTTTTTCTGAAGACAAGTGGCTTCTCTTGCCTACATACCTTACTGCAGTCTGAAATACAAGGCAGTCATCATCTCCCTTGGTGTCTCAGGAAGTAGGAAGTTGAGCTGTAATCTCTGAGGTACCAGGGCTAGAATCCTAACCTGTGTCCCTCTGAGCTGATTCTGAGGCTTAGTTCCCTTTGCATCTTCTTTTGCTCCCATCTCCCCCTTCCCTCAGTCATGTGATGCAGGAAGAGAGCGCAAATGATATGGAATGTGAGCAGCTGCCAACAGAGCTACTGCGACAAGTGACCATTCACCGAGACCCTATTTGTGGCTTTGGCTTCGTGGCTGGCAGTGAGAGGCCTGTGGTGGTTCGTTCTGTGAGGCCAGGTAGGTGTCTCTCAGAGTGACTTCCCAGCCATAGCTTCTGTTGCCCAACACCCACATATCTTTTGAAAGAGCAGAGCTTCTGAGCATAACATGTTGCCAGGGAATGCTTGATGTGTTAGTAACAACTTGGCCACCAATAGCTGTGTTTAACCCTGATAGACACAATCAGTGAGGTGGTGTGAGGCCCCAGTCAGAGGTTGCAGTTGATAATTTAGTAGGTTCGGGGCCTTAATAAAGCTTCCCTTTGCATATAACTCGCATAGAAGTGTCATAATGCCTTGAAAGAGAAAGTACCATTCAATTCAATTCAACTCAATGAGTACTTATAAGACCACCTACTCTAAACCCAGCAGTGTTACAGGGAAGTGCAAGACAGCTCCTGTCATGGAGAATCTAAGCATCTGGCTATAAAGACCAGTACACACTCATGAGATAGCCCATCTACAGTTAGGTCAGACCAGAAATAGGCAAGAGAACACAGGTGGGATCAGAGGGCAAGGTCAGAATTCAGTCTCTGAATGCCAGGGTAGCAATAGCAACAGCTACCATTGACTAAGCATCTACTAAATACTTTACATCATCTTGTTTATTTGTCATGGGCAAGCCTGCAAGGCAAGTAACTAGTACCATTTCCATTTGATGAATGAGGAATCTAAGGAAGAGACAAGATCTGTCCAGAGTCACTCAACTAGGAAGCCAGTAGGGCCAGGGTTCGCCCCAGGGCTTGATGATACAAGCCGGAAGTGAGGCTTGAATGGAATAAGCCCAAACCACACTAAACTGAATTCCTGCCATCGTGAATGAAATGGGGAAGGGCTGAACACTATTTTGTTCCAGATCTGCTACACATTGACAGAAAGGAATTTTATTCCAGCCTTGCTGGGCCTGAGGCTTGAGATGTTTACAACAGTTTCTAGCTCAGTCAAGAGGAGCAGCTGGAGTACAAACTGGTCTTGCAGAAATTTGATGAATTTTTCAATCCTCAAAGGAAAAGAAAAAAGATGTTTGTAAGCTCTCTTCAACTGGAGGGCATAAGAAAAAAATTCAGCACAGAAGTTTGTGTCTGACCTAAGGCTCCAGAGTCAGTCATGCAGTTTTTGGCAAAAGTGTTCTATCTGTGATCAGAAATCAAATTTGTCCCAGGAAAGAAGGACCAGATAAAACTTAGTAGTAGACCACCAGGAACCCCAACTTTTACTTCAAAGAAAGTATAAATCATAGATTTGAAAAAGGCCCTAGGGTATAAGCTGCAAAATGGATAAGTTGAAGAGAAAGGAGTTGGAGAGGTGAAGAAAAGGAAAACCCTAGGCTAGTACCACAAAATCATGGGGCAAGACACCTAGCCTATGAAAGACTTAGTAGGGCTGATCCACATTGCTGCTTTTGCACAGGCACCTGCTGGGAAGTAGAGGACATTTGTTTTAGTATTTGAGTCCATAAGAGAAAGCAAAGAAGTATCCTACACAAGACAATTGTGGTTAACCAAGCTAGCCAACCATCTGTGGAAGCAACAGTAGACTGATGTTACAAGTACCATTCAAATATCAAGGCCTGTGAAAGATGTCAAGTTCTGCTGGGCACTGGTGGCTCACGCCTGTAATCCTAGCTACTCAGGAGGCTGAGATCTGAGGATCGAGGTTCAAAGCCAGCCCGGGCAGGAGAGACCGTGAGACTCCTATCTCCAATAAACCACCAGAAAACCGGAAGTGGCGCTGTAGCTCAAGTGGTAGAGCGCTTGCCTTGAGCTGAAGAGCTGAGGGACAGCGCCCAGGCCCAGAGTTCAAGCCCCAAGACCGACAAAAAAAAAAAAAAAGAAAGAAAGATGTCAAGTTCCATCATTCAAGACCTCTTTTATTGCAAGGGAGGGGGGAAAGGGGGAGGAAAGGAGAAAGGAAGGGGAGGATGGAGGGAGAAAAAGAAGGAAGGGAGGAAGGAAGGAAGGAAAGAAGGAAGGAAAGAAAGGAAAGGAAAGGAAAGGAAAGGAAAGGAAAAGAAAGGAAAGGAAAGGAAAGGAAAGGAAAGGAAAGGAAAGGAAAGGAAAGGAAAGGAAAGGAAAGGAAAGGAAAGGAAAGGAAAGGAAAAGAGGAAGGAAAGGAAAGGAAGGAAATTAATGGTAGAGTGGCCTTAACCGAAAAATTTGTGGGGACAAACCAGTCTTTTTGTTTTTGAATCAGGATTTTACTATACAACCCAGGCTGGCCTTGAACTCATCATCCTCCTGCCTCAGCCTCTTGAGTGCTAGGATTACAAGCAAGCACCACCATGCCCAGCAGGATTGGGTGTTTTTTGTGTGCTAGTCCTGGGGCTTGAACTCAGGGTCTGTGTGCTGCCTTGAGCTTCTTTTGCTCAAGGCTAGTGTTCTACCACTTGAGCCACAGCTCAACTTCCAGCTTTTTTGGTATTTTAATGGAGATAACAGTTTCATAGAGTTTCCTATCCCAGTTTGGTTCAAGCTGTGATCCTCAGATCTCAGCCTCTGGTGCCCAGCAAGACTGATATTTTGAAAGAAGTAGATATAAAGAATGATATTTTTGATAGAAGTAGATATAAGGAATGAAATGAGGTGAAGAAGTTGTATCATGGAGGATATAAAAACTCCATTTGTTGTTGGGCTGGGAAGGTGGCTCAGTGGTAGAGCGCTTGCCTTGCATGCCTGAGGCCCTGGGCTCGATTCCTCAGCACCACATAAGCAAAAAGAAAAAAGCCGGAAGTGGTGCTGTGGCTCAGGTGGTAGAGCACTAGCCTTGAGCTGAAGAGCTGAGGGACAGTGCCCAAGCCCAGAGTTCAGGCCCCACGACCGGACCCAAAAAACAAAACAAAACAAAAAAAACTCCATTTGTTGAATTCTTACCAATATCTATCAATTGTTGTGGATTATACATTCATCATCTCATTTATCCTCTCACCACTCTTACAGTGTGTAGGTACTATTATTTTCCCATTTTACAGATGAGGCTTTGAGAAATGGGACATGTCATTAAGCATTTCTTTCAGTTTCAAGTCATGCTGGACCTGACTTCTCATTCTCTCTGAGTCACTGAATTTTTTTCTTGAAATGTTCTTTACTAAACAGCAGAATTATTACCACCACCCTGCAGATATCCTCTGCCCTCAATCTTTTAACCAAGACTTCTGTCCAGTCACCTGAGATCATATCCTCACCACCACTAGAGGTGGGAAACAGAAAACTGCCCGAGTCTGTGATTGCACCTGTCATTTGTAGAAGAGCAGCATCTCTCAGTGTTGAAACAAATTAAAACCTCGGGATCTTTTAGTCTATACCCTTGTCTTCAGGCAAATGAAAGAATGCTCAAACCATTTCAGATCAGTAAGTATGAAACTATTCACGTACGAAGACTCCTCACCCTCTTCTAATCTCCTTACCACTTCAGCAGTGTGGAAGTCATTCCTCGTGGCTAAGCAACTCCTTCCTATGAAGTGCAAATCTGTTCCTCTTTAGAACCAAGCCAGCCAAGCACTTGTAACTTCATCTGTGAACAAGATCTGGGCTTGGGACCTTTTAGTACCATTCTGTGGACAGCTAATCTAGCTTTACTCCATTCTCTTCCTTCATTTCTCTTCCCTCCATAGACAGCATCCAAACCTGGAACAGCACCCTCATACCCCTCAGCCTGTGTCATCTCCTGCAGGCCTGGCTCAGCTCAGCTCCCTCAGGCACTGTGGCTCTGGCCTGACTTATGCTTTCCTGGCTCACTCCTCTCTCCTCTCCTCTCTGCAGGAGGCCCTTCTGAGGACAAGCTCCTGGCTGGTGACCAGATTGTGGCTATTAATGAGGAGGACGTGAGTGAAGCCCCCAGGGAGAGGTTCATAGAACTTATCAGGTAACAAGGGCCTTTGGGGCCTTGGCAGGAGTTTAACAGTGTCTTCACTCCTGCTCCTCTAGTAGCAAAGGGCTACCACTGTCCTTCCTGCCCCAAGAGGGGAGTCCTCCCAGGCAGGTCAGCCCTAGCCATGGCTCCTGGCTATCTAGAATTTCCAGGGTTAGCCAGTCAGGTGTCTGAGAGGCCTCGCACACTCTGGTTTAGCCTTTTCCAGTGATGTGAACAAATATGAAGAGCCTCTTGCCACAGTCTCACCTCCAGTCCTCACCTGACCTTCTTTATTTGCTTGGTACTGTGCAATGAGACAAGCCAAGTGACTGATAAGAACCAACCAAACTATTAAAAGACCCCTAAGCCAGGTAGCAGTGACTCATACCTGTAATACTAGCTACTCAGGAGGCTGATATCTAGAGGATCATGGTTCAAAACCAGTCCAGGCCAATAAAAGTCCATGAGACTCTACCTCTAATTAACCAGCAAAAAACTAGGCTGGAGGCATGACCCAAGTTGTAGAACACCATCCATGAGCAAGAATGCTGAGCAAATGCAAGAAAGCAGAGCAAGAATGAGACCCTGAGCCCTGGTACCAGAAAAAAAATACACACTATGATAAGCACAGTGAAAGCAAATTTTGTTCCTACATGCCCAGCCCCACCCTCTGTCTGTCTCTGTCTCTGTCTGCCTTTCTCTCACCCCCCCCCCACATATACAAACTCTCCTTCTCTATCCTCACACTGCAAGCTCACATCCTTGCATAGTTTTCTTAATTAAGAGGACCTAGGGAAGACTAAACTCTACAGATAAATTCAGTTACAGACATTGGCTATCTCTCTCTAAATAGAACCATTTACTTTCTTTCCCCCCACTTGCTCTTTCACTCTCTTATTCTCTCTCAACTCTCTCACTCACTCTCTTGCTGTCTCTCACATACAGCTCAATGTTTTTATTCTACTCATCTTTCTGGGACTCTCAAAACCCCACCTGTCTCAGAGCTGATACTTGGTTTTCAAAGGCAGACTTAGCAATTTATGTGTGACACAGCACTTGCAGCTCCAGGGATGGGGTCAGGGTGAGATGCTCTATCCTGTAGTCCAGAGTAGGTATTCTTTGGCTTGTTCCCCCTCAAGCTAAATACTTGAAGTGGGTCTGGACCCTGACAGCCTTCTTAGTTTGGTTTTCTCCAAGTTGAGTTGTTCATTGCATACCTCTACTGCTCAACATTGGTCCGTCACCTTTCACCCTTTACCTTCCACCAGCACAATATAAAGGGAGTTCTTTAAACCTCACCAGGACATGTTGGAATTCTTTCAGCTTCATCGTTTGGAAGTCACTGCTCTGCTTCTAAAGGCTATCTTTGTACCCTAGAACAAAGTAGTATGATTTTATGAGGGAATCCAGAGCTCCCTTGGGGTCAAAACAGAGATCACTGGTAGGTATTCATTTATTCACTCATTCACTCACTTAATCAATGAATAATTATTGTTTAATAGCTACTATGCACCAGGCACTATTCTTGGCACTAAAGATACAGCAGTGAACTAGAGATAAAATTCTCTGGTTTACTGAAATTTATATTCCAGTAAGAAGAGACATACCATACCACAAATAAGTGATTATACAATACATTAGAAGTAATGTTATTGAATAATAGAAATTCAATATGGGGTAAAGAGAACCAGTAACACTGAGGTACTGAATGTAACTTTAATAATAGGAAGGTGGCTCAGTGGTAGAGTGCTTGCCTTGCATGCATGAGGCCCTGGGTTCGATTCCTCAGCACCACATAAGCAAAAAGAAAAAAGCTGGAAGTGGAGCTGTGGCTCAAGTGGTAGAGTGCTAGCCTTGAGCTGAAGAGCTGAGGGACAGTGCCCAGGCCCAGAGTTCAGGCCTCATGACCGGACCCCCCCAAAATAATAATAATAATGTGGCCAATGTTGGCCTCACTGAGAAGGTGACTGCATAAGCCCTAAGGCAGAGGTATGTCTGGTTTGATGGAGGGACAGGGAGAACCATTGTGTCTGGAGTCAGGTGAAGCAAGGGAAAGATGGAGAGCCTCACAAAGCATTGTAAGCATGGCGGCTTTCTTCTAAATGATGTGGGGAGAGATGGCAAGACTGGAGTACACGAGTCACATGATTGTGTTATGCTCCTTTTTTGTTCAAGGTATTAGTAATTTCCTTGTAACACACTCTACTTCTGGGAACTTCCCAAACTTGGAGTTAATTCAAGTCTGTACTTTGCCTTTGAAGTCCTTGAGTGGGGGTGAGGGATTAGGGGGGTAGGCATTTCTTGAATACCCAGAGTCAAGGAAGTCTTGACTCTACTTCTTTGTTGTTGTTGTTGTTGTCTTGCTTTGAAACAGACTCTTGCTGTGTAGTCCAGGCTGGCCTCAACCTCATGATCATCCTGGCTCAGCCTCCCAAATGCTAGGATTATAGGTGGACCTCACCACCTGACTTGACTCCTTCTTGAATGATTTTGTTCCCATAAACATTTAGAAAAGGCAAACTTGGAACAGGGACACTCCTTCAGGGCAAACTATTTTCATTTCTTTTAGTTCTTTTAAAAGATGGATTCCTGGGAGAGAATTTTCATACCTCACAGCCTCTTTGATCACTGGCATAATTCTCATCAGAAGAGTTACAAATTCTTCATCCTTTGGAATATTTGTTATATAGAGAGTCTTGCTTTCCATCTGTTGCTCCCTGGCTCTCATTTTTTGGTCCCTCAATTAAAACAAATCTGCTGTGTATGAGTCACAATGACCAAATGACCTCCTTTGGGTTTTTCCTGTGAGTTTCTTCTCATGCTTAAATAGCAAATTGCTAATAATCACCATACATGGTTCCCAGAACTCTAGCAGAATGCCTTTTGAGTTCCATAATTCAAGCCTTTCTTTTTCTTGAGAATTTTCTAGTCTGTAAATAAAATTGTTCCCATGATTTGAGGATTTCTATGGACAGAATGTGAGAAGGAATATATAAAGAAGACCAGAAAAATGATAGCCCCAGAGGTAATGGTCATCCCATCCTGGATACCTGTGTGAACGAATATGGATGGCTTGTGCCCACATCTACAAATGATAAGGAGGCCAGGCATCCATGCCAACACTCAGATTACCTTCTGTCCTAATCCATATACCTGAATGCAACCCAGGGGAAAATTCTGGTGTTGCTTCTTATACTAGATGAATACCTAGTGCATGATACACTGCTCTCCTGTTCCCTCTTTTCTCTATAGGAGCGCTAAGGAATCGATCGTTCTTACAGTTCTGCACACTCATCAGGTGAGTGAGCCTCTTTGCCATCTGTCCTTCTTCCTGACTGAGAAGAGATGACCCCTCCCCACCACACGTTGGAAACCACAGCATGGGAAAGGAGGGGTTCACTGACTAGGGCCAACATGTATAAGGTGAGGATTTAGGAGTAAACTTAGAGAAACTTTGGAATCTTCAGTTTACTCAACAGCCAACCAAGGCTGAGGATTTTGAAGGGCAATGTTCTGCAGTGCTTTGCAGTGCTGTGCTGGACAGTGTAGTGCTTTGTAGTTCTGTGTGGTGCAGTATAGTATAGTATAGTGTGATGCAGTACTGTCCTGTGTAGTGCAGTGCTGTGCAGTACTATGCAGTAGAACGCTGTGCAGTGCTTTGTAGTGCTGTGCTCTGCAGTGTAGTGCTTTGTAGTTCCTTGTTGTGTAGTGAAGTACAGTGCTGGGTAGTATTGTGCTGTGTTATGCAGTGCTGGGCAGTACTATACAGTATAGTGCTGTGCTATGCATTACTTTGTCCTGTACTCTCTGCTTTGCCCACATAAGCTGTCTACTTCCTCAATTCCAAATCTGTCTTCCACCTTTTTTTATGTCGGAGGGTCCGGTCTTGGGGCCTGAACTCTGGGCCTGGGCACTGTCCCTCAGCTCTTCAGCTCAAGCCTAGTACTCTACCACTTGAGCCACAGTGCCACTTCCGGCTTTTTTCTTTTTGCTTATGTGGTGCTGAGGAATCGAACCCAGGGCCTCATGCATGCAAGGCAAGCGCTCTACCACTGAGCCACTTTCCCAGCTCCTGTCTTCCAACTTTTTTTGCTATATCCCATTGATATTTATCTGTCCGGTATCCAGTTCTCATAAAGTTCTGGCAGATGGTGGGTGCTACTCAAACTCATTCATGTAAGTATTTACTAAGTGACCTACAATGTAGGAGACAGTCTGCATGTGATGAATTGTCTATAAAGTTTCTTGTAGGTACAGATGGACCAAGGTTCTTTATTGTCTTGGTATAATTACTAACTGGCTATGTGACCTTCAATGAGTAACTTCCCTTTTCTGAATTTGTTTGTTCATCTGTAAATTGAGAGGTTAGAGTGGAATATTACATTTTCTAAATGTTTCTTATCATACTATAACAATTAATAGGACTACCTTTTAAAAGTAAAATCCCCAAGGCCCTCTCCTCAAGCTTTGGATTCAGAAACTTACTGTCTGTAGCAATGAGCTATGAGTATATGGTAGTATACTCATAGACATATGGTAGTATACTACCATATACTCACATTGTCACTTTAACTCAAATGCACAAATCCAGATGCAAAACTTCCATGTGCAGAAATTCACAACCCCTCTCCACCTCCCTTCCTAGTGTCTACAACACTTCTCTGTATCCCACCAATGATAAGAAGGATGTAACTGAGCTGGACCTTGAGAGAAGGACAGGATTTCCCAGGCATGGCAAGAAGGGAAACTATTTCAGAGAGAAGTAATGATTACATAAAAAAGTCGGGGATGGAGCCTGGGTTTACAAGAAGGGCATGGGATACAAACCTAAGCCAGCACCAACCTCCTTGTCCCAAGGTCCCCAACTCCTTTCTATGTCCATGTGAACTTTGCATGCACACATACACATACTCACATGTACAGTGTCACATAGACTCGTGCAGTACTCATATACTCACGCATACATGCCCCCACCACACACAGCCCACTCCCAGGCAGACAGACTTTGCTCAGTTGCAATTCTCTGCCTCTAGACAGACAAGCCCTTTCCTTCATTGAAGCTGTAAATGATCCCTTTCCCCATCTTACAGTATGTGTGCAGTTGCTCCATCCATCCTCATTCCTAACCCCTGTCTTGAAAATAGCCATTAGTTCTCCCTACAAATCATGCTGTTCGTATGATGAGATTTTCCTGCTCTGATCAGAGACACAGTATGAGTTACCCTGTTAATTGGGTCTGCTCAAATGTCATTGCCTTGCAGACACCTTCCTTGCCTATATTCTCTGAGATAGCACCTACTGGTCATTATATCCTGATTCTGCTTAAGCTTTCAGCAAAGCTGATATGCTATATTTTTAAACTTTTGAAAAAAAATGTAGATTCACAGAAAGCAAGAAAGCTAGTACAGAAACATTGTGCATACCATTTTTCATGTTGTTCCCAGTGGTTACATCTTCCATAAATATAATGCAACATCAAAATTAGGAAATCAGCCAGGCACTGGTAGCTCACGTCTATAATTCTAGCCACTCAGGAGGCTGAGATCTGAGGATCTTGGTTCAAAGCTAACCGGGGCAGGAAAAGTCTTATCTCCAATTAACCACAGAAAGCCAGAAGTGGAGCTGTGGCTGAAGTGGTAGAAGGCTATCCTTGAGCACAAAAGCTCAGGGACAGCATCCGGGTCCATAATTCAAGTCCCAGGACCAGCAAGAAAGGAAGGGCAGGGAATCAGAGACAGGTGTGGTAACGTATACTGATAATCCCAGCACTCAGGAGGTGAATGCAGGAGGATTTCAAGCCAGCTTGGCTATATAGTGAGAGCTGTCACAAAGAAAGAGGGGGCTGATCACAGAGACTCATAAAATTACAAATTCCACTTACTTGGGAGGTAGAGATTGGGAAGATCGTGGCTGGTTCAAGGCCAACTGAGGCAAAAAGTAAGAGCCTATCTCTATCAATAAACCAAGCACAGTGGTGCATGCCCTGTGAGTCCAGTCACAAGAGGATGTGCATAGGAGAATTGAGGTCCAAGGCTTGCCCAGGAAAAAACATGTATCTCTTATATGAAAAATGTTTGGGAGTATAGCCCAAGTGGTAGAGCACCTGTCTAGGAAGCATGAGGACCTGAGCTCAAACCCCACTACTGCCAAAAAAAGAATTGTTTTCAGGAAATTACCAATATGCATATGTAGTTCAGTGTGAATTTATCATAAGTAGGTTTATGCATCCACCAACCCAATCAAGATAATGAAAAAAAAATCTTATCACCCAAAAGATTCCTTATGTTGCCTGTTAACAGTCACACCTCCTTCCCCCACTCACACTCTGAATTCCTACCAACCAATAATCTGTTCTCCATTTCTATAAATTACTCATTTCAACAATGCTATGTAAAGGGAATAATGTACTATAATATCAATGTAACCTTGAGGAAGTGGTTTTTATTCACTCAGCATAATGCCCTTGAGATGCTTGCTGCATGATTTTCCTCACAGTGTTTTGTCCCTTTTATTGCAGAGTAGTATTCCACAGGACAGATTCCCACTCTGTCAAAGGGTACCTGGAACATTTCTAGTTTGAGACTCTTCTGGATAAAGCTGCTATAAACATTGTGTACAGGTTTTCTGTTAGATTAAGTTGTCATTTGTCTGGGATAAATGCTGGCCCATTTAATAAGTGAATACCTAGTTTATTAAATAACTGCCCACTATTTGCCAAAGTGGGCATATTGTTTTAGCTGTGTGTGTGTGTGTGTGTGTGTGTGTGTGTGTGTGTGTGTGTGTGTGTCCGTCCTATAATTTGTACTCAAGATCTGGGTGTTGGCCCTGAGTTTTTTTTGGTCAAGGCTAGTATACTACCATGTCAGCCACAGCTTCACTTATGGCTTTTTGGTCATTAATTAGAGATAAGATTCTGATAGACTTTCCTGCCCAGTGTACCTTCCATCAGATCTATGCTGCCTGAGCACCGAGGATTACAGACATGAGCCACTGACACCCAGTGTGTATCATTTTAAGTTCATGTGAAATGTTGCATTTGTGTTGCTTAACTATCTCCTCTATTAATATGTCAGTTCTACAAGTGTATGGACAATGTTCTATCACTAATGTATCCTCAATATCTGGAATAGCACCTGGCACAGTGTGGGCACTAATAAATATTGGTCAAATATTTGAAGGAAACGGAGCTCTCAGCTGTTAAACCCAAGTAATAGTAGTGGAGTGCCTGCCTAGCAAGCACAAAGCCCTGAGTGGAAATTCCAGTACTGCAAAAAAAAAATGACCCACAGATGACTCAAATGATAAGTAGAATTTAGGAAACAATAACCAGATAGTCTCTAAGGCTTCTTCCAACATCTAAACTGTGTAGCTGATAATGGTCTAATACCTACTACTCAATAAATAATTTAAATCAATATAAAGTACTGGATTGTGACCTAGAACCTAGAATAGCCCTAGTAAAACAAGCAAAGACAATTCCTTCAAACAATAAACCATTTTTCTGGTTCTGAGAACTTAACTAATACCCAAAGAGCCTGCATGCTCTTTGCCTAGAACCACTTTTCCAGGGGAAAAAAGCCAAAATAATGAAACCACTGCAGAACTAACTTGTTTTCCATGGAACTTCTTTCGTGTATGTGCCAGTACTGAGGTTTAAACATGGGGCTTTGGCTCTTGCTTGGTTTTTTTCTGCTCTACTACTTGAGCCATACCTCAACTTCTGGCTTTTTGCTGGTTACTGGAAGACAAAGGACTCCTGAATTTGTCTGCCTTGGCTGTCTGAATTCTCATATCTCTTGGGTAGCTAAGATTACAGGTGTGAGCCACATGCATCCAGCTACATGGAGCTTTTTGAGGTGTAGTACATGCTCAAACCACTTTTTGCTGAATTTATAAACTAATTTGTTGTTAATCTTGGCAATCAGCTAATAATTTTTATACTGAGCCTACTACGTGCTTAGCACTAGGGGAGATGAGCTATGAGGTAAGCAGTACTTGAAATACTGTATTCTAGGGAGTAGAGGGGCTGGGGAAGGATTATGAACAAAGGTTGAATTGGAACTGAGTTATAAGAAAGATAGCATTAAGAAGGACTCCCAGGCCCATGAAAGGTAGAGATGAGAAGGAGTCACCATGAAATGAGTCCAGAAGTAGGAATAAGCCCACTGTGTTAAGAAGAGTACTGTGTTTGGAACCAGCAATGCAACAGAAGGCAATAAAGGATAGAATTGAGGAATGAGGCTAGAATCCAGTGTGGCTTGGCAGTGGCATTGGAGGTTAGGAGAAGACATGGTCATTTCTCTGCAGTCCTGACTGCTGAAAGGAAGGCCTCCAGGTTCCCTTATCAGAAATCTGGTGCTACTAAGGCAGCCTTCTATTATCTCAGGCGCCCACAGTGGTTGCTATGGGAATTGATTGTAAGTAGGCTCAGGTGTCAAAGACAATGAGCCTGCAGAAAGACCAATCAGGAAATGGGCTGAGCTTCAGGCAAGAACCAGAGCGCTACTTTGACCTCTCCCAGTCTTCACTCCCCACTCTTCTCAGCCTGAATAACTACTGTTTTAACTCTTCAGTGCTATGAGACTGTTTTAGATTCCATAGTTAGATAGGATGAATAAGTTCTGTTTTATTTTTAAATTACACTATAGTATGACTATACTTAATAATGGATATTTGAAAGAGCAGGAAGAGGTGATTTTGATGTCACCCCCAATGAAATGATAAAAATTTGAGGTGGTAGGTATGCTTGATCAGTTTGTTACAGAATGTATGTATGTATATATGTATCAAAACATCACACTGTACCCCATACATATGTACACATATTGTGTACATATGTACACACACACACACATATATATATATATATACCTATTTTGTGTCAAATAAAAATAAAATAAAATGTTTAAAATGTGGGGTACTTTCTTTCAGTGAAGTATTTGACCAGATACCTAACTTTGGCCAAGACATAAATGATCATAGCCCTGAAATCTGTTCTAATAGAGCCCCCAAATTAAAAAATAGTCAGAGCATCACCAGCTGCTGAATTCAGCCCTGAGGCAAAGGCAGACTCTCTCTTCAATTCCTTATTCCACCTAGCTGCTGGCTTCATATTTGCTTCAAGGGGCTTGCAGTGGCCCCAGAAGTACTTAGCAATTCTAGTCCTGTGTTTCAAACTAAAAATTCATTTTAGCCAGACAGAGTGCCTGTTGCGAAATCAGACTCACGGCTGCTTGGAGAAAAAAATAGGGTCAGTGAAGAGCTCAGATGTCCCAGCTTTAAGGTCGTCAATTAATCTATGCTTAATGGGTTAGAACTTCTTAACCAATCTGCATTCCTGGACCCTACTCTCCCAAGGATTTTGAATTTAAATCTGATAGGGATGTGGGCCGAAACATCATGTTTTAATGAACATTTCCTAGTAATTCTTATCGCTGGGTAGATTTAAAACTGGTGTGGTAGTGTATAAGTTAGTATAGAGGTCAGCATACTTTCTGTAAGGGCCCATATAGTAAATATTGCAGATTAAATGTGAAAGCCCCAAAGCAGCCGTAGGCAATGCATAGATTAAAATCATGACTATTTCAATATAGATTTATTTCCAAAAGCAGGTGGTAGACAAGATTTGGCCCTCATCAGCCTTTCATTTGCTGGGCCCTAAAAGTATTTGTCACCTCTTCCTGGTACCACATTTGCATTTGTCAATATGTTAATGTGAAGTGACCCTAGTATTCAGAACTTCAGGCTCCTCTATGGAAATGATTAATTGAAAAAACCATCAGTTGAGAATCCTCTTTCTAAACAAGAAGTTAATACAAAAAATGTGTGCTTTTAATAAAAGAAAAGAACTTAAGCAACCACAGCTAAGCTTTGAAGATGCTTAGGACATAGAGACCTTTGAGAGCCATCTTGTATCCCACTGGAAGGCAGGCCTGACCTGTATCTAAACATAAGGCTAGACATGAATGTGACATCTAGCAGAGAGCAGCTGGCAATTAGTGAGTCACCATCAGGGATTGAGGCTGAAGACTGAGAACAGGATGGTGTCTCTGAGATCAAGAAGACAAGGTTCAATGAGGAATAAGGCATAAACAAGCTGAAAATAGCTCTGAAACCACCACCCAGAAGTGATTACAACCCCTGAAAATATTGGCAATTCAACTCTCACTGGTCTTGCTCTTGTAAATATCTGAATATTTTGCTATAATGCTACAAACAAAAATCTTTAAGACAGGATCTAATTTTGGATGTTTGGTAGGACTAGCAAAGATGCTTCCCCCTCCTATGAGTGAATACATAAAAGGATAGCAGCGGGGTTCCTTGATTGTTGGAATCCATTAGATAGGCCAAGGTAAAATTCAAACCAGTGGATGAAAGATCAGTAGTAGACTCCCAGCCTGCTGTAGGGAGACAATCATTAATCCAAGGCTTAGGAAATCTGAATTCTGGTTTCAGCTCTGCTACTCAATTATTTTGACATTTTGGGAAAACTGTACCCTCTTTGTGGACCTCCCTTTTGCATTTAACAGTGAAACACCAACTGCATGGCCTTTCAGATGCTGTCCCACAATGGTGGCATATATCTGCTGGTATATTATAACAAAGAAGGGAGAGAGTGACTGTCACACAGAACAAAGATTCCACTTGCCTCATGTTTGTGACAGCTCAGTGGTAAATTGTGTAGCTGTGGAATAAAACAGATCTGCCTGAGCAGAACTGCGGATCTTCCTGTCTTGCCCTTCCCTTTACTCCTGCTTCAGCCTTCAGCCCCCACCTACGATTTGAGCACCCAGCTGTGCAACATGCAAAGACATGTATTGACTTCATGAACAATCAATACTGTAATCACTTTCTGCAATGATCTCCAGCCTGGATTTCATTCTGCTGTATCGTCTGCTGCCAACAAATTGCCCCTGTGACTCAAGATGTGAAATCTAAGGTTCCTTTAGCTCAGTGATTCTCAATCTTGGCTACACTTTGAAATCATCAGAAGCTTTGAAAAATACTAATATTCTGGCCCTAACCCCAGGACTTCTGATGTAATTGGTCTGGAGAAGGGCCTGGGTCTTGGGAGTTTTAAAACCCCTTTGAGCCTTTTTGCTGTGCAGCCTGAGTCCTGCTGGACTCAGGTGGAACAAGTGGCTTTTGGTGATCTGCCCTCTGGATAAATGAGATTGCTGCCCTGACAGAAAACACAGCTGGGTCCAGAGCTTAAGACGTGATGAGGATGATGAGGCCCTTTGTTTCTGATGTGTCTATATCTTAGGGCCCTGCCCCCCCTGTGGCTGATTTAGTAAATGAATCCCAACCACAGGGTAAATGGCTCACCTTTCCAACTGACAGGGACCCTTAAGGGTCTTAACACAAAGGAATTCCTAATCATAGGACTCACAGGCTCTAAAACCAATGGAAAAGATGATTTAAAGTGGCCCCAAACTTGATTTCCCCCCTAATTCTTTTCTCAGTAAATGACAAGCCTACTCTTAGTGTTCACTCCCCTCTTTTTTTTTGTTGCTCATGGGGCTTTTTTGTTGTTGTTGTTGTTCATGGGGTTTGAACTCTGGGCTTGGGTGCTATCCCTCAGCTCTTCAGCTCAAGGCGAGCTCTCTACCGCTTGAGCCACAGTGCCACTTCTTGTTTTCTGGTGTTTTATTGGAGATAAGAGTCTCATGGACTTTCCTGCCCAAGCTGGCTTTGAACCATGATTCTCAGATCTCAGCCTCCTTAGTAGCTAGGATTACAGATGTGAGCCACCTGCACCTCTTTCTTACTCCTTGTATCCAACTCATCAGCACAGGATCTTGGCTCAGCCCTAAGAATCTACCTAGAAGTCACTCATTTCTCATCATCTCCATTACTGTGAACCTAGCCTGTGCTGTCACCATATTTGAACTGTATTATAGCAGTCATAAGTATTTCAGTCGGACATGTAACTGGCCTTCCTCCTCTTGCCATTGCCCTTTTACACTCCATTTTCCACAAAGCAGCCAGAAGCATCTTTTTAAATGCACTCCAGACTCTGTCTGCTCAAAACCCCCCTCTGAGGAAAGTCCAAAGTTCTCACCATGATTTACAAAGCCCTATATAATAACTCAATCTCAGCTGCTTCTCTTGGCACATTGCTTCCATTCCCTACTGCATCATTGTCCAGTTACGTGAGGGATTATTCCTGTTCTTCTTCCACCCATATCCTATACCTCTGGGCCTTTACTGTTCTTTCTGCCTGGAAGCCCTGTTCTCTGGATAGCCTCTTGGATGTCCTCTCTTACTTCCTTCAAATCTCTGCTTAAATGTCCTCAAAGAGGTCTTCACTGAACAACATATCTAAAATACCACCCCCAATCTCATTTCTAGATATATATTCCAAAGAAGTTGAAGCTATTATGTCGAAAAGATACTGTGTTCATTGTAGCACAATTCAGCATAGCCAAAATATAAAATCAACCTGTCCATTGACAGATGACTGGACAGAAAAAATGGGCTACATAGGTAATGGAATACTATTCAGCTTTACAAAGGAAATTCTTGCAAAGCCTTGGGTTCAGTCTTCATCAATGCAAGAAAAAAAGGAAATTCTGCCATTTGCTAATGGGATGAACTTGGAAGACATTATGCTATGTAAAGTAAACCAGACACAGAGACAAATAATTCATATTATATATTGTCAGGAGCAGAATACAGTGGTGGTTGCCAGAAGCTGGAGCTGAGAGAAGGGAATGAGGAGGTGCTATTCAAAGAGTATAAAGTGGGCTGGGAATGTGGCTCAGTGGTAGAGTGCTTGCCTTGCATGCATGAAACCTTGGGTTCGATCTCTCAGTACCACATAAACAGAAAAAGCCAGAAGCCACGCTGTGGCTCAAGTGGTAGAGTGCTAGCCTTGAGCAAAAGAAACTTGGGGACAGTGCCCACGCCCTGAGTTCAAGCCCCAGGACTGGCAAAAAAAAAGAGTATATAGTGTCAAACAGGAGGAATAAATGTTTAAGATCTATTGTACAGCATGTGACTACAGTTAAGAATAGTGGATTATAGGTTTGAAAATTACTAAAATAACCCCAGTCTCCCTCATTCTCTTGTGTAGTCTCTTATCCTTCTTTATTTTCCTTCCTACACTAAACCCCTTTTCTGCAAGGAATACTTTCCAAGATCCCCAGTGGATGCCTAAACAACTAATAATACTGAACTATAAAACAGCTCCTAAATATAGGAAACATTTTTTCTTATCCATATATACTATGATAGTATTTAGTTTATAAATCAAGCATAGTAAGAGTTTAACAACAATAACAAAATAAAATAATTAGTAAAATACTTGATAACAAAATATATTTAAGGCTTTTGAATTATTTCTGAATTTTCCATTTTAAAATTTCAAGCTGTAGTTATGTACACATGACTGAAACCATATTGAGCAAACTGCAGCTAAGGGAAGACTAATGTAGTCTTTATGTGCTACAAAAAATCTTTGTTTATTAGCCAGCCATCGTGACACATGCCTGTAATCCCAGCACTTGGTAGTCTGAGGCAGGGAAATCATAGGTTCAAGGCCAGGCTAGGCTACATATCAAGATTCTATCTCAAAAAAGTTGTTTGTTTACTATCTATATTCCAGATAGAACAGATGTGCCATGAGGCCCAGGAGCTTTGTCTGTCTTGTTCACTATGGTATCATTCATCATCTGGAAGACTACCTAGTATATAGTAGACCCTCCTTAAATTTGGCAAATTAACAAATAAATTCCCCCCAAACAGGGTACCCTTTAGCAGGATTTCTAAATTCACTGGCTACTGGGAGGTATGGAACTCAGCAAAGGTCTGGAATTTAAAGAATACCTTTCCTATATCCAGGACACCCACCATAGGTACCAAAATCCATAGATGCTCAAGTCCCTAGGTACAATGGACTAACCATATCCTCCCATATAATTAGAATCATCTGTAGATTACTTAGAATATGGAATCAAATGTAAATACTATATAAATGCTTGTTATACTGTACTGCTTTAAGAATGAAGATAAGCAAAATCTATACATATTTAGTACAGACACCATTTTTAAAGTATTTTTAATCTGTGGATGGTTGAATCCAAGGATGCAGAACCCGTGAGCAGGGATAGATGGATGTAGTTTCCAATGTTTGCTAATCATACTTCCTGTTCAATTTTTGGAAATGTTTTCAAGAACCAGAAAGCTTAACTGAATCTTTAGGCATTTCAAACAGAATTGGATAAGCAAAGCACCCAGAAGTAGAGAGCCAAGAGCCCTAGCTTAAATCTCTCATATTTTTCTTCCTGAGCAGTGTAGAAATGGTGGGTGAGTCATTTTGGAGGGCTATGGTTCCTTTCTCCTACATCGAAAACATATTTGTTATGAGTCTCTTTCCTAAGGGCAGGGCATGTCTTTGAGATGAGTAAGATTAATTCTGTAAATCCTTTGGAACGTTTATATTCAGATGCAATAAAATCCAACATTTAGGTATATCTCATAATAAGGAAAGCAAATATCTAAAAATCCAATGTGTGTTATTTCTAGAGAAACTCCCATAGGCTTATAGCATTCATCAATTTCCCCACATTTGATTCATGTCCAGCTTTTTTCCAACACACAATTGTATGAGGAGATAGTATATTGCCTTGCACTTAATAGGCAATCAATACTTATTTATTGATTCATTGATTAGCAAGGCAAAATGTGCATGTACTCATGTATTTAGACATCTTTCTTTAAATTTCAAAACAGAGTAATCCAAGCTTGCCTTAAATTTATGGTCCTCCTACCTCAGCCTCCTGAATGCTGTGATTACAAGTTTATGTGACTATACTCAGTTCTACTGAGGCATCTTAACTCTGACATGACATAGGTCAGGATTCCCGCCAAGGATAGAGAACTCACTGGCCCTCTGTTCTTTTTTTCAGTCTCCCAAATCTGCTTTCATCAGTGCTGCAAAGAAGGCCAAGCTGAGATCTAATCCTGTGAAGGTCCGATTTTCTGAGCAGGTGGCTGTTGGAGAAACAGATGCAGTAAGTCCAGCCTTGGCTCTACTCCTTAGTGCTTGGCCAAAATTAGCTAAGCTGTGGAGATCTGTGTGTGTGTGTGTGTGTGTGTGTGTGTGTGTGTGTGTGTGTGTGTGTGTGTGTGTGTGTGTGTGTGTGTGTGTGTGTATCTCTTTCTCTCCCTTCCTTCTCTCTCCTTCCCTCCCTCCCTCTCTCTCTTTCTCTCACTCCTCTCCCTCCCTCTCTCTTTCTCTTTCTCTCTTTCTCTCTCCTTTCCCTCCCTCTCTCCTTCTCTCCCTCCTTCCCTCTCTCTCTCACTCCTCTCCCTCCTTCCCTCCCTCTCTCTCTTTCTATTTCTCTCTCTCCCTCTCCCTCTCCCTGTCCTTCTCCCTCCCTCTTCTCTCTCTTTCCCCTCTCTCTCTTCTCTCATCCCAGTTGATAACATTACTAAGGGGTTGGAACCAGAAAATCCCATGCTGTGAGTGAGTAGGTAGTGAGTAGACCAGAGTGTGTAGCTTCCAGGGAGGCTCCCCACACATTGGAAGAAGAAAAAACATGTATCAGTACACTCCAGATTCTCTTGATGTGTAGAGAAATTTCCATCCCTGCCACAATAGCATACACTCAGAACAAGTGCTCCATAAACATCTTTTGGCTACTTGATAGAAACAGGAAGGAAGTAATGGTTTTCTGAAGATCTAGGGAGCAAGAAGCTGATGAAATTGAACTCTCTTCTCATTTAAGTGGTCCTGCAATTTCACATCTTGACTGGAGAAAACTGTGGTGATAGGTGAAGTTGCCTAGGGGAAATGACAGACTCTGCTTAAACTCAGCAAGTTTTTATTACGCACAAAATAAATACCTGTTTCCTGTCACTGGATACCTCTCAGTGTTGGGGTATCAGTGGGAGGGGGGGACAAGTGGTTCAGACTAAGGCATTAAAGAATCCACTGCTATGTGGCATCATCTCTACAAACAGGTAATATTTGACAGCTCATTCCAAACAGCTGCCAATCTAGGAGACACTGGCCAGCCCATGGCCTTTCTCACTGTTTTGTGGGATTTATATGAGGCGAGCTGTCAGCTCCAGATGTGCAGATGGGAAGAGGTGAGTGGGAAGCAGAAATAAGTGTGTTCAGCTATCATGGAATCTGGCCCAGAGTTCCCCAGGAGTCTGAAGAAATTGGTGATATCCCAGTGGGGGTAGGAGAGATTGAGCTAACAGGCCTTGTGTGGTTTTGTGGGCAGTGGCCAGCTGTGCTCTCAGGGATACTTAGCATTCACACACTGAAGCCCAGCTGTAGTTGTTGAGAGAAGATAACAGGCCCTGAACTAGCAGGGAAATGAGTGAGATGCCCAGCACCTCTAGTTCTCTGAGGCAAAGCCACTCAGAAGAAAGGACAAGAGACACATCTCCATTGCCTGATTCTCATCCTCAAACCCAGCCAGTGCCCTCATGCACACATGTATAAAAAAGGCTAGGAAGCCCAGAGGACTGTGGGACCCCATTGGCAAGCTGTCTGAATAACTGGTGCTTGGGATCTATGTCCATTCTGGAAAAGGCTGAAGTTAAAGACAATGGGTGATCAGAGGGTAGAGGATACAGGATGAAGTTCATTGAAGATCAGACTAAAGCAGATTCTGAGTGCCAAGTCACCAAAGGGACATTTGTGTCCTGAACCATAGGACTTCAATTTGGAAAGTTGGACCAGTGCAGTCTATCCTACCTCAATATTGCAGACAAATTAGCCATGGCCAGAACAACCAGTGAAAAACTCCCACACTTCTTCCCCTTCTTTATTCGTCTACCCCCTTTCCATTTTCCATGCTCTCCTTCCTCCACTGTAACTCTTCCATACCTCAGAGCTGGGCCACAGGCAAACTGAAACCCCTACTCCAGCCCTACTGGAAAACAAGTGTCCCAGAGCAGCTAGAACCCTTCCAATGACTTCTCTCTTTTCCTCACTGGGACAGGCCACCAAGCATCTCTCAAAGCTCTTACCAGGACAAAGACACATCGATCTTCCACCTCTTATTGTACTTAGGAAATTCCCTGAATATCCCAACAGCAGCCTTCCACTGCTGCTGCCAGTATGGACCATAGCAGCCTGTTGGGACTTGGGGAGTCCAGATGACTCCAGGCTGTCCCATATCTCTTTCCCTTGTGTTCCAAGGCTTTATTAAGCAACCAGAGTAAAAATAAATCCTGTGGGCGTTCCTTGCCAGCTCTATTTTTAAGCAAAATCAATTAAGTAATTATCTGAGTCCAACCCAGTGTGCTAAATAAAACCTGCCACCACCGAGCATCATCAGCCTGGGGAGTCGGGGCCTCTGGAGTTGGCAGGAGCAAGGCATCTCAGGATCAAGGAGAGGACTGGGAAGGCCCACTTTTTAAACTTTATTTACTTTTTTTGTTTATTCATTAATTCATTTAGGTAATGGAGAATAGTAGAAGGTAGGGACACTCAGGGTCAGCCAGGCAGGAGTATCACAAGGCCAAGTCCCATGTTGCAAGGTGTTGTCTTGTCTTCGAGAACTGAACTCATATTCAGCTAACACTGACCTCAGAGGGTCCTGGGACAAAGAGACAAAGCCCTGAGTTCAAGTCCAGTACCTACATACAAAGAAAACACCATTAGTTGAATACCAGCTGTATGTCAGGAATGCTCTTTAGTATTGGGACTGAAAAGATGAATTTACTGAATTTACTGTTTGATTGTGAAAAACAAGTATGCAAAAATATTGCCATGTGTGATAGTACCCATCTATGAACCTATCACTAGGGAGGCTGGAGCAGGAGAATTTTGAGTTTGAGGTCAACGTGACCTACGTAGCAAGTTCCAGCCCAGCCAGGCCTACATAGTAAGACCCTGTCTCAAAAACTGAAAAAGTACAAGTACGCTTGCACGCGCGCGCGTGCGCGCACGCGCGCGCACACACACACACACACACACACCTATGCACAGAAAGAAAGGGGTATAAATTGATAACAGGAACTCATGATAAGATCAGTACAAGTATCTGATGTTACTGTACCAAGGCATTACAGAATGCATATTGGAGCTTGATTTGAAGAATGAATAGAAAGGGAAAGAAGAAGGCAGAAGAGAATATGTTTATTTAATAATTTTTATTCAGAAATTAGTATGTAGTCTTTTTTAAACAAACTCTGGGTCCAGGAAAACTTAGGCTAAGGAGTGATCAGATATTAAGAAATGGGCCATGGGCCTTGCCAGTGGTTCTGAATCAAGGTCAGTGGCTCCCATTTTCCAAGAGCTTTCAAATATGTCTGAGAGTATTTGGGATCATCTCAGAGATTTTCATACTATTAATATTGAGTGAATTGCCGGGCGCCGGTGGCTCACGCCTGTAATCCTAGCTACTCAGGAGGCTGAGATCTGAGAATCGCGGTTCAAAGCCAGCCCGGGCAGGAAAGACCGTGAGACTCCTATCTCCAATAAACCACTAGAAAACCGGAAGTGGCGCTGTAGCTCAAGTGGTAGAGCGCTCGCCTTGAGCTGAAGAGCTGAGGGACAGCGCCCAAGCCCAGAGTTCAAGCCCCATGACCGACAAAAAAAAAAAAAAAAATATTGAGTGAATCAGTCAGAGCTGAGACACTAAATTCACACTCTCTGCGATGAAGAATTGTCAGTGATATGGAGGCATCAAAGGAACAAGAATACCAGGAATGGTAAGACATGACTGCAGAGAGGTAGCAAGGGCCACATCTGAAAGAACCTGTGACCTAGAGACTTGAGATGTAGCTTAGTAGTGCACTTGCCTAGCATGTGTGAAGTCCTGCTCAGTACCCTTCACTAAAAAAAGAATGAGGGCTGGGATGCCATGAAGGGAAGAGAATAGCAGAGAAAAGACCTTGTGAAGGATCTGATAGGAAGGGAAGGATGATAAGCTGAGGCACAGAAGCCCCTCAGGGTGTGTGTGCGCGTGTGTGTGTGTGTGTGTGTGTGTGTGTGTGTGTGTGTGTCTGTGTGTGTCTGTGTGTGTGTGTGTGTGTGTGTGTCTGTGTGTGTGTGTGTGTGTGTGGTAGTGATTCGGGGCCACAGCAATAGAGATTTGAACCACAGTACAATATAAGTGCACTTCATGTCCAGTGAAGGATGTGACCTTTTAATATGGCCTAACATCTTCTTGGGGAATTTGGTTCTGATCTCCATGTAACATTATCGATCTGCTTTTTCCTCTGTCTCTTTGCCCTTTCATACCCTTTGACTCTATCATCTCTCTGTTTCTGTTTACCACATACACATCTGGACCTTATTCTTCATCTGAATGAGCCTTGTCATTATCTTTTCCCTGACTTTTCATAGAAAATGATGAAGAAGGAAGCTCTCCTCCTCATCCCCAACGTCCTGAAGGTTTTCTTAGAAAATGGGCAGATCAAGTCATTCACATTTGATGGCCGGACCACTGTCAAGGTACATACAGAGTCTTTTTTCCTCAGTCAGCTGTTTGTCCTATGTTCCTCTGAGGCTGCACACGGCTGCTCACTGCTCTCAAATGCTCATGAACACAAGGCTACAAAAATGCATAGTCCTCCATTGAGGTCGTGGACTTTGCAAGCCCAACTGTGTGTTGATTGTTAAAATGTGGTTGTGCACAAGAGTGCACATCTGCTTCTGAGCTGTTTCATGTTCACATTCCTCGGATCCTAAAAGATTATTAAGGACTAGGATTGTGAATATTATCATGCCATTTATAAAGCAAAACTTATTTGTATTGATACAATAATACCTACACAAGTTTACACACAGAAATAAACAAATGCAGTTTCTTGGGAGGTTAACTTAGCCATGCTTTGCAACCAAATCTTAAGCACTGAACCGAGATTTGAAAAGTCCAGCCACAGCCCTTTCAGCTATGCTTTTCACAGGAAGAGCAATTACTGAACTGTGATTCTTAACAGCTCAGCCAGGCATGAAAAAGTCCTAGTGATTCTCTTAGTCTCCAAGAACAGAGACGATGATACAATTTAACCTAGGTTCACTCTGCTCTGGGACACAACTGTCCATTCCTGATTTTCTGGACTCTCTCCAGAAAGAGACTGCCATTCCAAAATGAAGGTGTTTTTTGTGCAACCAGTGCAGCCTATTATTGCTGAGGGGCTATAACACCTATACAGAAAACCTGCCTTGGTCCACAGGTGTCTTATGATTCCCACACTGGGGCTATTAAAAAAAAAAGAAGAAGAAGAAAAGAGAAGAAAAGAACCGAGCTGGGAATATGACTTAGTGGTAGAGTGCTTGCCTAGCATGGGTTAAGCCTTGGGTTCAATTCCTCAGTACCACATAAACAGAAAAGGCTGGAAGTGGCTCTGTGGCTCAGGTGGTAGAGTGCTAACCTTGAGCACAGAGAGCCTCAGGGACAGTGCCCAGGCCCAGAGTTCAAGCCCCAAGATTAGCAAAAAATAAAAATAAATAATAAATAAAAAAAGAACCTAGACCAGGAAACTGGTCTAGGAATTATGCAGAGGAATTATGCAGAATTAAGCTGACTGTGGTGTCTTTCACCTGTAATCCTAGCTACTCAGGAGACCGAGATTGAGAATTTTGGTTTTAAGCCAGCCCAGACAGAAAAATTCATGATACCCTTATCCCTAATTAATCAGCAAAAAAACAAAAGTGGACCTGTTGCTCAAGTGGCAGAGTAGCATCTGTGAGTAACAAAATAAGGGCCTTATGCTTAGGCCTTGAGTTCAAGGGCCAGTACAGGCACACACACACACACACACACACACACATACACACACACACACATACACACACATACACACACACACACACACACACACACACACACACACACACACACACACACACACACACACACACACACACACACACACACACACATGAATTAAAGTCACCCAGGAGATCTCCAAAGTCCCTCATCCAAATGTGTGTATCTCTGTGTCAGAATCTTCTTTAGTGTTCCTTCATAGGTTGCTTTGCCCAGTGTAGGCTCTGTCTTTGTATGAGAGCATATGCTGCCAACTCCTTCCCTCTGGTAGCTTCTCCACATATTCTCCCACCTCACATCATTACCACCATAGTGGCTTCCATGATAGCAGTGTTCCCCTCACTTGAGATCCCAGTCTGACTTCAGGAAGGGTGCATGGCTATTCATTGGAACTTTGACAGGCTGCCAAGCCACTTGTCCCAGAGAGGTACCTGTGTGAATTGACAGCCTGGCACAGGGGCTGTTACACTTGTAACACCAGTTGGCAATTGCCGGCTTGGCTGTCCACAATCCCAATGCAGCTGAACTGCAAAGAAAACCTCATTTGTCCCTGCCAGAGCTTCAGCAATACGGGTACCTCTGTGACTACTTGGATAATACAAAGACATCCTCTCAAGTACCCAGCACTTTCCAGTCTACCATTTCAATGGCTGAGTGTCTTGCAGTGTTCACTGAGGGGCTTGTTTAGTAGGCTGAGCTGTCACAGAGCTCTATGACCCTTCTAGCCTGCTTCTTTACAGCCTTTGGTGACTGAGAGGAGATGCTGAGTGCACAAATGCACACACTGGCGCCCAGTGTGGATGCTGAAGTCATAGCAAATAGATGGAGGAAATCTCAAAAATGACATTTGGGCAGCCCCCACTGATAATGTTTCCAGACGCCCTAGTATTAAAAGTAGGTCACCAGAGCAGACGGAGCCCAGAAGTTGTCAGATTTATGACTGTACAGCAGACACGTGACATTGTTCCTCTGCATGGACACATTTTTCAAGTTGCTAAATTGATCATCTATAAAAGCCAGCTATGGCCAAAAATGAACATTTTGCCAGTAACTCAAGTCATTTGATTTAGATTATGAATCCGGAAATAGTCTACTTTTTAATCATAGAAATGTAGCTTTTGCTTTTGTTAATTCCTAAGTAAAGAGTTGACAGGCAAGGCAGAGTAGACATTTTGACTGATGAGAGAAGGGGAGAAGAGAACCAACACAGTACTTGGCACTCAGTGAGCACTCAGACAATTACTTGTCTAGTAGAAGGAGAGCTGGAGGCAGTGACACAAACTTCTTTTTCCATATGTCCAATCAGGGATAATTCAGAGACAGACACCTCCAAGTCCTGGGTATGTGATGTTCCCCTGGGTCCAGACCTGTAGGCAGCACTCATGGGCCCCTTTTTTCATCCTGAAATCCAGTACTTGGGCCACCATGAAGACTGCTGTCTCTGCCTTCTCCATAGGATGTTTGTACTTGGTTGTCTATCCTCCTTATATGTTTGCTACTTAGTTAGCTTAGAGCCATAATGGATTTCCCCTTTCAAAGTTCTTTTTCTCCTATAGGATGTGATGGTGACTTTACAGGACCGTCTCTCACTGAGATATATCGAGCACTTCGCTCTGGTCCTTGAGTATGCTGGGCCGGAGCAGAACCACAAGTTCCTGCTTCTCCAGGACAAGCAGCCTCTGGCTTATGTAAGTATCTCCTTTAGCCTGGCTTGGTACGTGTGTGCTGCTTTTCCTAGAGAAGAGAGTCTGAGATGCTCCCTATCTAGAAAATTTTTAACAATATGCTCAACCAGCTTCCAGAAGCCACATTTCGGTAGCAGAGGTGGTTACTACTCATATCCAGAGGGCCCTTGATCATGTCCTTTGTGACTTCAAAGAGGATGTGAAGATCATTAGTTGTAGTCTTTAGTAGCAAGTCTCCGGCACCTGACCATTCTACTTCTTAAGGGGAAACTTGAATAAAGCAGTGATAGGCAAAGGTCAGGGAATGGCATAAATTGAGAATTGGAAATGAGTTCTGTAGGGCCAAGAATAGGTCACATTCCATCTACATGCTTCCAAGATAGAGGAGGAACTGTCTGATGTTCCTAGCCATATAAATACAGGGGAAATACAGGATTGCTACATAGGATGAGATTTCACCAATGGTCAAACACCCAAGTGTCAAGTGAGCAGGTCGATTCAGTAGTTTTATGAAGATAAGAACTGGAGAGGGAGCATTGGGAAGAAAGACCTTTTTAGAGCTTATGTGTAAGCCAAACAAGCCAAAATCAAGCTGAATGTGGTGAGACAAGCTTGTTATTCCCACACTCAAGAGGCTGAGGTAAGCCTAGGCTACAAAGGCCATTTCAGGCTAACCAGCACTGAGTAAAGCACTCAAGCAAGAAAGAGGATTGGCTGGCAATGTGTCTTAGTGGTAGAATGCTTGCCTAGTATGCATTAAGACCTGGGTTCAATTCCTCAGAACCAGAAGTGGTTCTGTGGCTCAAGTGGTAGAGTGCTAGCCTTGAACAAAAAAAGCTGTTCCAGGACTGATAAAAATAAAATAAATAAAATTTTAAAAAAGAAAGAGGATGGAAAGAAGGAAAGGAGGGAGAGAGGGAGGAAGGGAAAATTAAGACACAAAAAAGAAGAAATGTTTGGGAAAAATCTACAAATTCAGCCCTCAGCATACCAACTCTATATATACTGTTTTTTCCCTACACTTACATGCCTATGACAACATTTTATGTATAAATTAGACACAGTAACAGATTAACAACAATAACTAGCAATAAAATAGAAGATTTATAAAAGGTACTATAATAAAAGGCATTGAAACCCCATGAATTATTTATTTCTGGAATTTCCCATTTGATATTTTTGGACAAGGGTACATGAAAACTCAGTAAAGAAGACTACTGAACATGAATCTTACCAGATAGAAAACAGCAACCTAGCTCTGTCCTTAGCCCTACTTTAAGAAGCCACCAAACTGACTTCCATTCATTCTAGATATCTTGTCCCCACCTCTCATCCTTGAATTCAGGTGGTACAGCGGACCCATTATCATGGAATGAAATGCCTCTTCCGAATAAGCTTCTTTCCCAAAGACCCCGTGGAACTGCTGCGTCGGGATCCTGCTGCTTTTGAGTACCTATACATCCAGGTAGAGTCTGGCTTGGGGATACACAGGCAGCTATGTGGACAAACAGGCAGATTGATCTAGCATCACAATTAAGTCAGTATGTTAAGTCTTTCCAATCTCCTCATAGCTCTGAAAGCCCTTTTTTTCTGCTACCATTGTGGTCCATGGCAAAGTAGATTGATCTTGTGACTTGATTTGGCCATGGTTTAGTCCTACCTAAGTATCCTCACAAAGCTCATCCATTTTCAGGAATGAGCAACCCCAGTAACTAGTGCCTTCACAAGATCCCAAAGTTTAACAAGCCCTTTTATGTTTCAGGGGATCTCAAACTGCAGTACCTAGCTCCAGTAAGGAATAAGTTTCCAATTCACTACATTCAGAAATATTTATTGAGCACTTACTCTGAACCAAGCCAAATGCTAGATACTGGCAATCAGAGGTGAAGAAAGAACCATCCTGGCTCACTAGAGCTCATGTATGCATAAATAAATACGATGGCAGAGTTCAATGTCAATGAGGGCACTCAGCAATAAATTCCTGAGAGAGAGACAGTGAAGGCTTTATAGAAGAAACGATTCAGGCATAAAAATGATTTAGGCAGGGCTGGGAAGGTGGCTCAGTGGTAAAGCGCTTGCCTTGCATGCATGAGGCCCTGGGTTCGATTCCTCAGCACCACATAAGCAAAAAGAAAAATGCCGGAAGTGGTGCTGTGGCTCAAGTGGTAGAGTGCTAGCCTTGAGCTGAAGAGCTGAGGGACAGCGCCCAGGCCCAGAGTTCAGGCCCCACGACCAGACCCCCCTCCCCCCAAAAATGATTCAGGCATGCTCTTGGCTTTGAAGGAAGAGTGATATTTACTGTATATTGTAAGCAGGGGCTCTTACTTTCATGCATGGCATGATGAGAAAACTGTGAGCCATGTATGATAATTGCAGTGCAGGATGTGACATAAGAACAGTTGGAAATGATGTTGGAGAGACAGGAACCAGGTTACCAAGGGCTTGCTAGGCTTTATGATAGAGACCGAGCAATGTTCACAGTGTTCCTGAACCAGCAGCATCAGCCCCAACTGGGAACTTACTGGAGTTCAAATTCTTGGTCTTTAGCCCAGCCCTCCTGAATCACAAACTCTTGAGGTAGAGCTCAGTGATCTGTTTTAACAGACCATCTATCAGATTCTGATACCCCAAATCCTCTTTTAGTACAATGGTTCTTCTTTATTAGCATACCTTGCTTGTACATGGGTGTCATAACATTTCTATACATGCATACACTGTACCCCCAATCAAACTCATCTCCATCACACTCTTACCTCTTTTCCCCCCTTCTTAAAACAATTTCAACAGATTTTATGCATGCAAATAAACTACTTCAACCTTATTCACCTTCATTTACTCTCATTAGCCTCCTACCATACCACGGGTATTCTCCCCTCAAAAGAGCCTATTTTACTTTCAAGACAGTGGGTATTAACCTTAGCCACTAGCCTTTGATTAAAAAAAAAACCCTTCTGGCCCACCTAAAACTGATGAAAAAAGTATGGTAGTGGGGCCAAAATATTGGCATTTTGAAAAATTCTTCAGGTGAGACTAAGGTAAAGAAATTCTGCTGGAGAGTGGGGACACATAAATGAATGAATAGCCCAGTCAGATAAGCAATTTCAGAAGATTACACAGTGATAAGGAAGTACTCTACCTGGGGAACTTTGCTATTATCCTAAGGAGAAATCGGGACTGTGATGGAGGGATGGGGTGGAACTCAAAGGAGACTTAAAAGGTACAGTCAATACACTTTGACTTGATGAGTGTTTCATAGAAATGGTGTCATTACTCAAGTCATGGAATGGAGGCAGTGGAGTGGGTTTGGGGACAAGATGAGTTAATTTTGGGACATGTTGAGTTTTAAGTGCCCACAGGATATACAAAGCACTTGAAAGGTAGGGGAAGGAACTTCATCTGTCTCTGATTATGACACCTGATAAAGTGCTGTAAGACATCATGGTTGTCCTTTCTGCCCTTTGTGACCATCTAAAATGTTATGAAATATTTCTCCTTCTCAAGTTCCTTTGCCAAACCTAGAGGGGAGCAGTGAGTTGTGTGGTTGCTTTATGAATTTTAGAAATTTCGTTCTCATTTTTTTTTTGTCGGTTGTGGGGCCTGAACTCTGGGCCTGGGCACTGTCCCTCAACTCTTCAGCTCAAGGCTAGTGCTCTGCCACTTGAGCCAAGGGCTCCACTTCCAGTTTTTTCTGCTATGTGGTCCTGAGGAATCGAACCCAGGGCCTCATGCATGCAAGACAAGCGCTCTACCACTGAGCCACCTTCCCAGCCCAGTTCTCATTTTGTTTGCCTTGAATTTCTTCATTCACACTTTTGAGGATTACCTTCATTCTAATATTTTGGAATTTGATGACAAGACAATTTCTAGATTTCTTCCCTCTGTATATTTCTTCTTTTTTATATATCCATTTTTGAGGTCCAATTGACATACAACAAACTATACCTGTTTAAAGTACATACTATAAATTGTGACACACACACACACACACACATTACCATCGAAACCATCACTGCTATCAACATACTGAGCATATATAATATTCCCAGAAATTTCCTGAAGCTCCTTTGCAAATTCCTCTCCCCAAGCACCAGGCAACCTTTGAGCTGCTTTCCCTAACTATAAATTTATTTTTTAAAGTTTATATATACAGGATGCATTGTTATTTTAGTCTGGCTTATTTTTCTAGGTATAATGACATCACAATCCATCTGTGTGGTTGCATATATCAATAGTTCATTTGTTTTTATTGTCAAGTACTATCCCAGATTTTTTTTTGTACCTGGTGATGGATATTTGGGTATTACAAATAAAGCTTTCATATTCAAATATTTGTATTAGCACATGCTTTTTTTCTCCTGTGCAAATAGCAATGAAATGGATTTGATCGTATAGTAGATCTATTTTTCTTTAGTATTATTTTCTAGGTGACCAGATTTCAGACAGGGTCTAAGCTGAAGCATGCTATGTAGTTCAGGTTGGCCTCCAATTTGTAATACTCCTGCCTCCGCCTTCTGACTGCAAGGATTGCAGATATTTGCCACCAAGCTCAGCTATCTTTCTTTAGTTTTGGTTTATTTTGTTTCATTTTTTTGTGCAAGTCTTGGGGCTTGTACTCAGGGCCGTGTCCCTGAGGATTTTTCCTCAAGCCACAGCTCCACTCTGGCTTTTTAATTATTGTTGGTGGTGGTGCTTAACTAGAGATAAGAGTCTCATGGACTTTCTTGTCCAGGCTGACTTTGAACTGGGATCCTCAGATCTCAGCCTAAGATTACAGGCATGATTACAGGCTAAGATTACAGGCATGAGTCACTAGTACCTGCCTTGCTTCTTTAGGGTTTTTTTTTTTTGGTTGTTGTTTGTTTTGGTGGTGGTGGTGGTGATCATAGATAAATTTTGAATTTAGGACCTTGTGCTGTCACTGAACTCTTTTGCTCAAGGCTAGTGTTCTACCATTTTAAGCCAGAAGCTCCACTTCTGGATATTGAGTGATTAATTGGAGATAAGCATCTCCTGGAGACATTTCTGCACCAGTTGGCTTTGAACTGTGATCCTAATATCTCACTCCCCTGAGTAGCTAGGATTACAGGTATGACCCACTGGTGCCTGGCTACTTCTATACTGGTGCCTGACTACTTCTTTAATTCAAAGATTGTACCATCTTACATTCTTACCAGTCATATATTAGAGTTCCAGTTTCTCCACATCCTTGTCAACATTAGGTATTGACAATGTTACTTTAATCTTTCTAGTACTATATAAGATCTTATTGTGGCATCCACTTATATTTCTCTAATGAATAATGATGTTGAATAACTTCTGTGCATCTTCTTTGGTAAATGTCTGTTCAAATCATTTTCCAGCTTTTTTTGGGGGGGGTTGTTTTCCTATTACCAAATTTTGGGAGTTCTTTATCTATTCTGGAAACAAGTCATTTGTCAGATGTGTTATTTTCAATTATTTTCTCCTATTCTGTGGCTTGCCTTTTCAATCTCTAAACAATATTTTCCAGAGCATATGTTTGAATACTGATTAAGTCCAGTTTGTTATTTGTTCTTTTATGGACAATGTTTCCAGTGTCGTATCTAGAAAATATTTGTTTAACTCTAGGTCACAATGATCCTATATATATTTTTTTAGGGGGGGGGTCTGGTCGTGGGGCCTGAACTCTGGGCCTGGGCGCTGTCCCTCAGCTCTTCAGCTCAAGGCTAGCACTCTATCACTTGAGCCACAGTGCCACTTCCGGCTTTTTTTTTCTGCTTATGTGGTGCTAAGGAATCGAACCGAGGGCCTCACGCATGCAAGGCAAGTGCTCTACCACTGAGCCACCTTCCCAACCCCCTTTATATTTTTTCTAGAAGTTTTGTCGGCTTAAGTTTTACATTTAAGTCTATAATCTATTTTTAGTTACTTTCATATGTGTTGCCAGGAACCGTAAAGGATCTCAGTGAAAACTATTGATCAATAAGGGATTTGTAGCAAGGCACTGGGGGCTCATGCCTATAATCCTAGCTGCTCAAGAGGCTGAGATCTGAGGATTGGAGTTCAACACCAACACAGGCAAAAAAATGCATGGTATGCTCACCTCCAATTAGCCACCAAAAAGCTGAAAGTTGGAGGTGGGCTTAAGTAGTAGATTGCCAAGCTTAAGTGAGAAAGCTTAGTGAGAACATGAGACCCTGAGTTCAATCCCTAACAATGGCACACAAAAAATGTTACAGGGACTAGGAAGGTGGCTCAGTGGTAGAGCATTTGCCTTGCATGCATGAGGCTTGGGTTCGATTCCTCAGCACCACATAAGCAGAAAAAGCCAGAAGTGGTGCTGTGGCTCAAGTGGTAGAGTGCTAGCCTTGAGCTGAAGAGCTGAGGGACAGCACCCAGGCCCAGAGTTCAGGCTCAATGACCGGACCCCCCCCCCAAAAAAAAAACAAAAACAAAAACTAAGGGTTGAGAGGATGGGGGGAGAAAAGCGATAGAATTATTCTGATCATAATACAATATAGGCACATCTAAAATAGCATGGTAAAAACTGTTGGTACAATTAATATACACTAAAAAATTGGTAGTACCCAGCCATACCACTCTTGTGCATCTACCAGAACTTCACAAGCCAAGATACTGTAAAGACACTTGCACATCATGTTCATTGCTGCACTATTCACAATAGCCAAATGTGGATGACCTACAATAGATGAATGGATCCAAAAAATGTGGAACCTATACACAATGGAATTTTATTCATCCATTAGAAAGAATAATATTATGTCACTTGCAGGGAACTGGATGGACCTAGAACAAATCATGTTAAGTGAGGTAAGCCAAGCTAAAAGACACAAATGCTGCATGTTTTCTCTCATATATGGGAGCTAGAACTAAAATGCACTGGGACATGATAACTTATACAGGAATCTAGGCATTCACACACAATGAGACCAAAGCGGGGTACTCTAAGGGGGAAAACCCAAGAGCATAACTCCTCTGTACATTTAAAATACTATGTATTGAAACAAATTCCAGGAAATAGAAATGAGAGTTTTTGTTGTTGTTTGTAGTGGTGGTGGTAGGGTTTTTTAAATTATTTATTTATTTGTTTGTTTGTTTATTTATTTATTTATTTTTGTTGGTTGTGGGGCTTGAAATCTGGACCTAGGCACTGTCCCTGAGCTTTCAGCTCAAGACTAGTGCTCTACCACTTAAGACACAACGTCACTTCCAGTTTTCTAGTGGTTGGTGATAAGAGTCTCATGGACTTTCTTGCCCAGGCTGGCTTTGAACCACAATCCTCAGATCTCAGCCCCCTGAGTAGCTAGGATTACAAGCGTGAGCTTCCAGCAGCCGTCTTTTTTTTTTTTTTTAATTTAATTTAATTTTATTTGTGAACATACTGTACAGAGGAGTTACAATTACATGGGCAGGATAATACGTACATTTCTTACCAAGCATTGCAGCCTCCTCCTTTGTTTACCTTTCACATCTCTTCCCGTTTTTTTTATTTTTGTCATCTGTTTGTGAGGTTTTTTTTCCCCCTTTTTGTCATTTGTTTGTGGGTTTGTTTTGTTATCATACCTCACACCCAAGACAGCATAGAAGGAAAGTGACTCATCAATGTGTTTGGCCTTAAGACCTCAAAGAATATAATGTCTGTCCCATCCCTGCAGTCTATCTTATTCTGGGATTCTGAGCCAGAGCTCCATGGAAAGCCCTTCCCAATATCTCTCTTTGTTCCTATTTGAACTAGTAGAAGAGCCTTGTATGACTGGGAGGAATGTGAATAGGGCCCTGAAAAAAAGATGGGAAGATCTTTTATGACAGGAGGAAAGAAGAAAAGTGGTGCTATGTCTCACTTGGGCAGTAAACTTAGTTTTCTTCCCACTTGGGCCTTGCCTCTGTGTGCACCTGTCACTGAGAAGGCTGTCTAGTACCTGCTGAGTAAAGCGAATGATGTCTCTTTGACCCAAAGCACCTCTGTTGTCTCTTCTCTTCCTCATCCCTTTGGTCCCTCCTGCCTTAAATGATGCCTAATTCTTTTCTAGATGATAAAGGGCTAGATGGGGGTGGGAAGAAAATGTCCCTTTAACTTAATTTGGCCTGCCCTCTCTCACAGAGTCGAAATGATGTTATCCGAGAACGCTTTGGAATGGACCCTAAGCCAGAGATGCTTTTGGGCCTTGCTGCCCTCCACATCTATATCACTGTCTCAGCTACTCGGCCTACTCAGAAGATCTCACTCAAGAATGTGGAGTGAGTTGTGGAGAACCCTTTGGAGTGGGGACAGATTGCTGCATAGGGAGAAGATGCTCTGCTGTGCATTTCACAAATGTATGCATGCTGTAGGAGTGAGAATCAAAAGTGTTCACACCTAGACTGTTGTAGCCTACAGCTAAATCTCCCACTGAGGACCAATGATGTTCTGTCCCCAGCCCCTTCTCTCAATTTCTATTTGTCCGTTTCTGCCACTCTGCTTCAGTCAGTTTGTCTTACCATCTTCTTTCTGTCTTACTTCATCTCTCTTACTAACCTCTTCCTTTTCTTTTGCTTTTAGGAAGGAGTGGGGTTTGGAACCCTTTCTTCCCCCCTCCCTCCTGCAGGGCATTAAAGAGAAGAACCTTCGAAAATCTCTCTCTCAGCAACTGAAAGCTCACCAAACTCATCCTTCTAGTGGCACCAAGGTACCTAAAGGCAATTAGGCACTGTGTTTAGGCACTAAAGGTCTTGGGGAGGATGGAGGTGTCTGTTCATTTTCTGGGGATCCCTAATCTTTGACTCATGTATATATCTGGGTTGGTATGAAGTATGGGGCTGTTACAGACAGGAGTTTGTCACAACTCAGAGATTCTCTGAGTCACAACTCAGTAGAATTCATTGAGCAAGTTTTGGGTCCTCAACACAAAGTGACCAAACGCAGCTCATTCCTCTATTCTTTCACCAATTAGTGCTAATTGAGCACATGTCCTATGGCATGCATTACCCCCAGGAGAGACACATGCTTTCTGTGGAAATGACTGCTCTACTTTTCAAGTTCATCAGGTCTGGGATGTGGAATTCTGGAACATGAAAGCCCAACCAGGGTCTGGGTGGAGGAAGTGACAAGGCCTAATCTGCAGAATGGATCACAGGGCAAACATGAGGGCCAAGGTTACAACTGTGCTGTTCTCCAATTTCTGGGCACACACCTTTGCCTATGAGGGACCTCTCTATTGCCTCCCCTGGTCCTGACTCTGTAGTCCCTTCTTAGGCTTCTGAGGCTCCATGTACTTGTTTCTTACCCCAGAGGCTATCGAGTGCTGAGAAATGCTAGAATCTGCACAGGGATGTAGATGCAGGACATGGATGGATCCCACTCATATTTTTCAGCCATTCCAGATTTCTTGGATTGCCAGCTAGCTTCTATTTTAAGATGCCAATTTCTCTCAGAAAGCTAAGCCATTCCCACCTTGCTGCACATATTTAATAGCATTGTTTTCTTCTCAGCTGAGAGCACCAGTGCTCACCACCATCTCCACCACTAGCATTTTATATTTTTGAGCCTGGAGATACAAAGCTGAAGAAGGCATGACAGAATCAGGCATGGTCTAATGCAGAAACACAATAGTCAGCCCCAACACAATGTCATAGGTTCCATGAGCTCTGGAAACACAGAGGAGGGACACTAAACACAGGCTGGGAGAGGAAGAACACGCCAGGAATTGGTACATTTGGTGCTAGATCTTGGTCTTGAAGAAAGGACAGATAGCTAGGAGTTTGTCTACATAAGTTGGTTGGGTTAGGTAGTGGAAGACTTTCCTAAGCAGGGAAATCCATTTGTACAGAAGTCCAGAGATAGGAGAGACTATGGTATGAGGTCAGGAAAGCAGATCGCTTACTCTTAGCAAGTACACAGAAGGCAAGGGATGTAACAGGGACAAGAGAAGAGGTAGGGAAGTCAACAGGAGTCTGTTCAGAGAACCTTCTGTGCTGGGGCCTGGAGGGAGGCTCAGAGAAGGGAAGCAGGATTGAAGCAGGAAGCAGTTGTGATTAAAGTTACTATGGGATGGGGCACTGGTGGCTCACACCTGTAGTTCTAGCTACTCAGGAATCTGAGATGTAAGGATTGTGGTTCAAAACCACCTTGAGCAGGAAAGTCCATGAGACTCTTATCTCCAATTAAAATCATGAGAAAATCAGTGCTATGGCTCAAAGTGGTAGAGCACTAGCCTTAAACAAAAGAGCTAGGGACAGGGGCTGAGAAGGTGGCTCAGTGGTAGAGTGCTTGCCTTGCATGCATGAGGCCCTGGGTTCAATTCCTCAGTACCACATAAGCAGAAAAAGCCGGAAGTGGCACTGTGGCTCAAGTGATAGAGTGCTAACCTTGAGTGGAAGACCTGAGTGACAGTGCCCAGGCTAAGAGTTCAGTCCCCACAACTGAAAAAAAAAAAAAGCTACAGTGCCCAGGCCCTGAGTTCAAGCCCTATAACAACCCACAAAAAAAGTTACTATGGTTTTGGATGCTCCTGCTAACAGTGGGTGGAGGCAACTGAGGGAAGGATGGAGGCAGCTGAGGGAAGAGTATCTGTAGTAAATAAAAGTAAATAAACTCTGCCACAAGAGAGAATGTCAAGGCAAATGGCTATAGGGCAAAAGAATAGAGATAGAGAGGTTGGAGAGAGTTGGGAAAAGTGAAGATAATTTGGTGATTATTGCAGATGAGAGGATGGAGTCCAGTGTCAGAGATTTCTCAATAGCCTTAGAGATTCTGACAGAGGTCTAGAAGATCAGGTGAAGAGCAGGCTTGAGATGTCATGCTACTCAATGAAAAAGCAGAGTAAGACCCTCAGCTTCAGATGGGCAGTGCCTAAGTGGCTCAAAGAATTTGAAGGATCTCAGAAAAAAAAGCGTGGATGAAGTGGGTATCAGAGTTGAAAGAAAGTATTAGAATTAAAAGCAAGCTCAAAATGAGTCAGTTGGACGCTTTAAGAGCCAGGATCAGGAGGCTTGGAAAGGGAGAATGGCAGAGGTGAGAGCAGTCCAATCTGGAACCTTCCCGTAGTTTCACCCCAGCCTCTCCTCATTCCCACAGCATAGCTTAGTGACTGGTGCCTGTCTTGATATTGAGACTCCTCTTTTGTTAACATAAATTTGTTTTTCCTGTGCTTGTGGGGCTTCTCATATTCCAGGGGGGGTTGTTTCCACAGGGCTCTGCAATTCAAGCAAAGCTCCAGTACCTTCGAATTCTGAATGAACTTCCGACCTTCACTGGCGTTTTGTTCAACACTGTGGGCCTGGTCAGTGGGGTGTGGTAGGGGAGGGTGTGATGGGGAGGGTGTGGTGGAGGAAGGGCAGCTCTTGGTTGGTGACCTTGGGTAGAGGTAGCATAGGAAGGACCTTGAATTCAAGGTTTCCACATCTATGGATCCCAAATGTGGACCAAAAATTATTCTAAGAAAAAATGTGGCAGTACTGAATATATATATATATGCTTTTATTTTAATTATTTCCTAAGCAAAACATATGACAGATGTTAACACCACATTTACGCTAATTAGGTATTGTAAATAATATCAAGTATATGTAAGATGTAGCCAGATGTGGTGTTATACTCCTGTAATCCCAGCTATTTGAGTGAAACAGATAGGAGGATAACACTCCAGGGACTGCCTGAGTAAAAAGCAGGAGATATTTTCATTTTCTGAAAAACAAACCAAAAGCAAAAAGACTGGGGAGGCATGGCTCAAGTAGTAGATCACTCGACTAGCAAGTGTCAGGCCCTGAATTTTACCCCCAGTACCAATAAAAAATAAACTGCAGGGCTGGGGAGGTGGCTCAGTGGTAGAATGCTTGCCTTGCACGCATGAGGTCCTGGGTTCCATTCCTCAGCACCACACAAGCAGAAAAGGCCAAAGCTCTGTGGCTGAAGTGGTAGAGCGCTTGCTTTGAGCTAAAGAGCTGAGGGACAGCATCCAGGCCCAGAGTTCAGGCCCCAGCCATCTAAAATATAAAAACCATTCCCCGCTCCTGGGCCACACAAAACAGGTGATAGGATGGATTTGGCCCACAGGCCTTTTTCCAGCCCCTGCTATATTTCACTGCCCTTACGCATACTCTGGTAGTCCCCTACCCCAGGTTTCCTGATTTCCCCATCACGCCCCCTGCAGGTGCAACATTGACACTGCAGAAGCAATTCTCATGCTGCGGGGCACAACTAGCCCCACCCCTACAAATATGCCCCAAGGTCGTTGACCCAGGTGAAAAAAATTTCAAAACATCTTGCTGATTGGTGCCAGGTGCTTGTCACACTCTGGCGAGCACTCAGTCCTGCAAACTGCACGGGGAAAAAAAGCAGTATTATCAAAATGCCTGTAGAAAGACAAAGGGGTTCCCAAGGGTGATGCTAATGGCAGAAAGGTGGGCAAGAACAAGGCTCTGGTTTGATGGCTCCAGAGAGTATGTCAGGACCATGTAAGGGAATCCACTCTATTACACCTACAGACAGACATTTAAATACTGAGATCACTGAAAGCCCCCTGTACCCTCCTTTCACCCACAAACACCCCTCAAATCTCTTTTCCTTTCATCTATCATTGCAAAAACTTCTATTGGACATTTCTTTTGGGTTAAAATTTCAGGAAGCTGGGTATCAGTGGCTCATGCTTGTAATCCTAGCTACTTAGGAGGCTGAGATCTGAGGATTGTGGTTTAAAACCAGCCTGGGCAGGAAAGTTGAGAGATTCTTATCTCCAATGAACTACTCAGAAAAAGCCAGAAGTGGCACTGTGGCTCAACTGGTAGAGTGCTAGCCTTGAGCACAGAGAAGCTCAGTGACAGAGCCCAGGCCTGAGTTCAAGCCCCAGAAATGCTTATTAAAAGACGTGTGTGTGTGTGTGTGTGTGTGTGTGTGTGTGTGTGTGTGTGTGTGTGTGTGTGTGCTTGTCATGAGACTTGAACTCAGGGTCCTGGGTGCTACCCCTGAGCTTTTTTTGCTCAAGGCTATGCCACTGGAACTACAGTCCCACTTGAGGCTTTTTGGTGGTTAATAGGAGATAAGAGTCTCTCAGATTTTTCTGTCTTGGCTGGCCTCAAACTGTGATCCTCAGATCTCGACCTTTTGAGTAGCTAGGATTACAGTTGAGACAACTATACCCAGCAGAAGAGTCTATTAAGCATCTAATTTACCTTTGATATGTTACGTAGAGTTTATTTATCACTTCAGCTTTTGGCTGTTGGGGAAGGGAGGATAAAATCTTGGCACAAAGTTGTCTAGTCAGACAGAAGGTCAGGTGAGAGTCTCAAATCGCCTGCAGCCAGCAGTAGAAAGTCTGGGGCTTAGTAGAGGAAGGTTCTCCAAAGGCCTGAGAACTTCCTTCACCACTTTGCTAGAGCTAGCCCTGCTGCTGGCCACTTAACCCTACTGCTGCAGTGGCTCTGCCTTGATACTGTGCTCCAGACATTTCTACCACCCCCTCCCTACCCAGCAGAACCAGTGCAATGTGCATTTTCTGTTTCCTCCTGTCTTCTGTCTTCCTGCTTCTCTGTGAATACTGCCGGCCGGCCATGCTTGGACACCAGGACGAGAAACAGTCAGCCACCACTCTCCTAGTGGGACCCCGTCACGGCATCAGCCATGTTATTGACCTCAAAACCAACCTCACCACTGTGCTGTCTGAGTTCAGCAAGATCAGTAAGATCCAGCTGTTCCGGGAGAACCAGGGTGTGGCCCGAGTGGAGACAAGCATCATGGATGCCAAGGTAAACTCCGCTTTGATGGGGCTGTTTCTCTCCAGGAACATGCTTATGAAACATGAGAAAGAAAGCATGAGATTGTGAAGTAAGATTCTGTGATTCTGGACCCTGGACCCTGTTGAGTTTTTCTTTCCTTCCCTTCTCAGCCCTCCAGATACTATATTGACCACCTAGGATGGTCAGCCAGTATTAGGGATTGCTAGGAATTGTCAGATGAACCTGTGATCAGAATTTCTCCACATGGCAGGAAAGCTGAAGAACTGACAACTACTGCTAGACCAGTACTTCCCAATTTTTCTCATGTTGTATTATAGGAAAATATATTCACAAAGCTGAGCATGATGGTACATGCCTGTAATCCTAGCACTGTTGTAGTTCTAGCACTATGGAGGCTAAGGTAAAGAGATCATAAATTCAAGGTTTAGGCTAGGACTACATTGTGAGTGAAAATGTCTCAAAATAAAAAATGATAGCAAAGAGCCAGGCAGCGGTGCTTCATGCCTGTAATCTTAGCTACCCAGAAGGCTGAGGACTGAGGAAAGCAGTTTGAATCCAGCGGGGGCAGGAAGTACACAAGATTCTTTTTGCTTTTGATGTGGGTTTTTTTGCCAGTCCTGGGGCTTAAACTCAGGACTTGGGTGGGTACTGTCCCTGAACTCCTTTTACTCTATGTTATCCCTCTACCACTTGAGCCACAGCGCCATTTCTGATTTTTTCTGTGATTAATTAGAGATAAGAGTCTCACGGGCTTTCCTGCCTAGGCTGGCTTCATACCTCAATCCTCAGATCTCAGCCAGCTAGGATTTACAGGCATGAGCCACCAGTGCCTGGTTCATGAGCCTCTTTTTTGGGGGGGGTCCAGTTGTGGAGCCTTAACTCTGGGCCTGGGCGCTGTCCCTCAGTTCTTCAGCTTAAGGCTAGGGATCTACCAGCGGTCTACCACTTGAGCCACAGCGCCACTTCCAGCTTTTTTCTTTTTTCTTATATGGTGCTGAGGAATCGAACCTGGGGCCTCATGCATGCAAGGCAAGCACTCTACCACTGAGCCATCTTCCCAGCCCCTCATGAGCCTCTTATCTCCAATTAACTACTAAAAAAACAGAAGTGGAGCTGTGACTCAAGTAGTAGTGCATTAGCGCTGAGGAAAGCTCAGGGATAGTGCCCAGGTCCTGAGTTCAAGCCCCAGAACTGGCACACACAAAAGAATTTGGCAAATTACTAGAAATGGAGTTCACTAGTTGAGTGCTTTCCTACCATTTGCAAGCTCCTGGGTTCCATCTCCAGTACTAACATCAAAAATAAGAGAGAGAAACCAACAGAATGGTGAGACAAAGGACAAGGGGGGAACCAATGCAACAGCCATATATACAAGACAGTATGTTGGAAATGATCTCTACAACTTGGAGGTGGGGAGATGGGGGGACAGAAAGTAGGAGAAAAATGAGGGAAGGGATAATAAGATTGACAAGAAATGTACTTATTACCTTATTTGTGTAAGTATAACTCCTCTGTACATCACCTTGGCAATAAAAAAATTTATGTGCAGAAAAAAGACCAGAGAAAGCAGGCACCAGTGGATCACCATTGTAATCCTAGCTACTGAGGAGACTGAGATCTAAGGTTCTTGCTTTGAAGCCAGCCTGGAAAGTCCAAGAGACTCTTATCTTCAATTAACCACCAGAAATCTGGAAGCGGAGCTATAGCTTTAGTGGTAGAGCACCAGACTTGATTTTAAAAAAAGCTAAGGGACTAAGGGAGAGTACCCAGAACCTGAGTTCAAGTCCCAGTGTTAGCGCAAAAACAACAAGAAAGGAAGAGAAGAAAAGGAGGGATGAAGGAAGGCAGAGAGGGAACCAGTTGAGGAAGACTCATTTTGAATCATGGAGGAGGGAGATCTGAGCATGTGGACAGAACCAGGGTGGATGCTTGGGGAGGAGCGGAGTAGATAGAGCTTCAACCCCATTTCACCTCCAAGTCCAGAGCATGCAGAACTTTAGAACCTTTCTCACAGATCAGCTCCTTCAGTTATTGTGAGCTGTGCAAAGTCTGGCAGTGGTGGTCAGTTGCCTCCTCCACAGCTCTCCTGCTAATACAGTAACCAGCAGGGATAGGGCAGGCCTGCCTGCCTGCCAACCAGCAGGCACTTAGAGTAGGTGTAGCTTTCCCTTTTTAAAGGATTTGGCTGAAGGATGTGGTGTTAACAGCTTAAGCGTAGAGAGTTTGCTGTTTCTAAAAGAACAAATTATTTACTTTATTTTTGTATTTGGGAAACCCAGAAAGCTTTAATATGTTAATTTTCCACCTGCAAGTCACAGGATTCCCATTGGTTTGGGAACCTGCCTGGTGCTGTTTAATTGGCTTGTGGCCATTTCCACAACGTGTGATTGCTGCTCTCCTCAGATGTTTTTGGGTAAAAAGCCAAATTAACCAGTAAGGAAGGGGGATCAGAGACGGGCATGCGTGGGAGGTGTGATTTCCTGACAAATAGAAGGGCTTTATAAGGAGAAACAGCTTTCCAACTGAATGGCCTCCTGTGTTCTTTTCACATTGTCACTGTGAATTTTCACATTGACTATACATTAAGGATGCCTGGTTCTACTGCTGGAAACCATGCATTCATTGGTTGTAGGCAATACCTGGTCATCTGAATTTTTTCCAGTTTCCTAGGTGATTCTGTAGTACAACCAATTAGGGGAGTTGTTTAGTTGATGCGTGTGTGGGCACGTGCACATGTGTACGAGCATGCATGTACCAGTACCAGGTCTTGAACTCAGGGTCTTACATTCTCATTTTTTATTCACATTCACAGTTTGCACCTTAACACTTGAGCCATGCCTCTAGTCTAGCTTATTGCTGAATTTAAGATGGAGTCTCTCATACTTTTGTGCCTTGGGTGGTTTTCAAACTGTGGTCCTCAGATCACATCCTCCTAAGTAGTTAGGATTACTGGTGTGAGCCACCTTCACCCGGCTTTTTTTTTTCTTCCTGAGACAGGGTTTTACTATGCAGTCCTGGCTGGCTTTGTTGAATTCATGATTCTCTTGCTTCAGTCTCCCAAATGCTTGGATTCCAAGAATGCCAGAATCCACACCCAGCTACAACTAGTTTCAGAGTTCATGACTGAGACCTATATGACCAGAGGTCTGAGAGGAAATAGGCTGCGCAGGGATCTGAGGGTATTGCCTGAGTTAGGAGCAATAGGGTGCTTTGTAGAAGTGATCCAGCAGTCACAGTTATATGCTTGAATGCTCCAGATAAGCTATACCCTTACTGGAGAGACAACACTCACAAACCATGTTCAGAGTTCTGTAATCGGACAACTGAGGTTCAGGTCCCAGCCATATTGCTTCCTAGCTGTGTGGCCCCAAGAAAGTATCCAAACATTTTTGAACCCGAATCTTATTGACTGAAAAATGGAGCACCTATACATCCATTAAATGAGAAACTATATACTGCATGGTACATAATAGGTACCCAACAAATAAGTCCTGTTACTTTTTCAGAAGCAAAATACCAGTCAGGAAAAAAGACAAGTGAAATAAATGTAATAGTGTGGTATGGAACAAAGAACAGGACAGAGTTTACGAGACTGGCTGCAAGAGCATGTTTTAGCTGGATCTTGAAGTGATAGGCATGAATTAGTTAATAGGGACAAATGGGATGTGTTCAAAGGCAAGGAGCAAGCATAGAAATGAACAAACCACATGGGCAGGTTGATAAGCATAGTTTCTTAGCTGTAGAGGAAAATGAGAGAAGAGGGCAGACAGATTAGGGAGTTGGCAGAAAAAGTTGCTTCAGAGTTCTCAGTCCAGGGGCTGGGAAGGTGGCTCAGTGGTAGAGCACTCGCCTTGTATGCCTGAGGCCCTGTGTTCGATTCCTCAGCACCACATAAACAAAAAGAAAAAAGCGGGAAGTGGCGCTGTGACTCAAGTGGTAGAGCGCTAGCCTTGATCTGAAGAGCTGAGGGATAGTGCCCAGGTCCAGAGTTCAGGCCTCACGACCGGATCAAACAAAAAACAAAAAACAAAACAAAACAAAAAACCAGAGTTCTCAGTCCAGTCCAAAGAATTCAGATTCAATGTGTTCAAATAATGAGAATCCACTATAGGTCTTTGAGCAGAGAGATGAGGGATTGGACGCTGATTTGGACCAGAATGAAAGATGCATGGAAACAAGGTTTGTGTGAAGCTAGGGAAGTAAGGAGGGGATTTTGGTACCAAGAGCCAAGAAGAGCTCAAGCTGGAGGCTAATAGTAGGATGGGAGGAGAAAGAGCAAGTGTGTATCCTTACCCCACACTTGTCTTGCACACACAGTGCACCTGCCTTGTTACAACTAACCCTGTTGCCTGTGGAACATAGCCCAACAACACTAAGAACTATGCTTTACACACTCACTAGATTGCATGATGAAACTGTGTGATGTCAAGGTAAGACTATATTTTGGGGTAAATGAAGGTTACATTTTGGTACCAAGAAACAGTGAATGGTTAGGAAGTTGACATGAGTGCTCAGAGGTACTACGATAGATGGTCAGGTATGTCCTACTTTAGACTGAATAAGTGCATATGAAAAACCAAGAGACAACAGGATCAGGTGTGTGCCACCACATGCAATGCTCTAGGTTGGATCCCCAGCATCATAAAAGAATGATAGAAGGAAAAGAGAAAAGAATACAACACAGATGAATTTTCTACTTTATGTCACAGTTATTCTACTTTGTAATAAAATTTCATCTGGGCTAGATGCAGAATAGTGTAGCTCCCCAAAAAGTCCATGTCCTAATCCAATTGCTCAGAACTGTGAACATGTTATATGGTAGGGAAGAATTAAGATTGTGGATGAAATTATCATTTCATCATAATTGATAACCAACTGACCTAAAAGTAGGGAAATTAGCTTGGATCATTCAGGTGGGACCCATGTAATTGTTTGGGTCCACATAAGTGAAGAAACTGAAAAGGCCAGACAGATTCAATGAGAAGACTCAGCCCAGCCTTACTGGCCTTGATAAAGGAAGGAACAATGAGCCAAACAGTGTAGGCAGCCTCCAGAAGCCACAAAAAGAGGCAAAGAAACAAATTCTATCCTACAACCTCCTTAGGTGGACACAGATGGGCCTACACTTCATTTTTAGCCCAGTGAGACTTATGTTAGGCTTTCCCCTCCAGGCATGGCAAAAAATAGATGTGTGTTATTTAAACCACAAAGCTTGAGGTTATTTGTTACACTAGCAATAAGAGATTAATCCACTGTGAGATTCCTCCAAATAGCAAGTACTTATACACTATATCAAAAATGATTTGATTGATAAACTACCAGCATTTGTTACATAAAGTCAGATGCATGTGTCCTAAGAGATATCCACTGTGCATCATGAGGACAAATGTGTACCTTCTGAAATGAACACAACACTTTTTATCCTTCTGTTCAGATCAATTAGCATACAAGATAAATGAATAAATGATGACATCATATACTGAAAACTTGAAAGCAGGTGTAGGTGCGCCCCCAAAAAATTGATAAATGCGGGCTGGGAAGATGGCTCAGTGGTAGAGTGCTTGCCTTGCATGCCTGAGGCCCTGGGTTCGATTCCTCAGCACCACATAAGCAAAATGAAAAAAGCTGGAAGTGGCACTGTGGCTCAAGTGGTAGAGCGCTAGCCTTGAGCTGAAGAGCTGAGGGACAGCGCCTAGGCCCAGAGTTCAGGCCCCACAAGTGGAGCCCCCCCAAAAAATTGATAAATGCAAGCCGGATGCCAGTGGCTCATGTTGTAATACTAGCTACTCAGGAGTCTAAGATCTGAAGATCACAGTTCAAAGCCAGCCCGGGTAGAAAAGTCCAGTCCATAAGATTCTTATCTCCAATAAACCACCAGAAAAAAAAAAAAAACAGAAGTGTGCTGTGGCTCAAGTGGTAGAGCACTAGCCTTGAGCTGAAGAGCTGAGGGAGAGCGCCCAAGCCCAGAGTTCAAGCCACACCAAAAAAAAAGGTAAACGCTAGGAGCCGAACTTGAAAGAGGGGCTGTGAATGTGGCTTAGTGATAGAGTGCTTGTCTAGAACTTGAATGAACTGACTGTGAGACACTTAGCCTACCTCTGCATAGGAGACACTTTCAGCTTTTCAATTTACTTTACGGGGAACATAGAAGTTAGAACCCAAATTTGACCCATTTCTTTCTAGATATGCCTCTCTGATCTGATAGTATTCTGGAAGGGTCTGGTAAAACCTAAGATTATTCACTTGAGTGCATGGAAGAATTATGTATGGAGATTTCAAAACCATTGGCTGTCCCAATTCTTTGTCTCAGATCACTCACATCAAAATATCTGAGGTACCATGAGGTACCATGAGGTACCATTTAAGTCTTTATGGCTTCCCAGGTAACTATTATTCTTGCATCTAGCCTGAGAACCACAGCCTTTAAGTCATATTCAGTCTTATCCCCAAATTAGCAGGCTGAGCCCAATTAACCTTTCCCAGTACTGTGGAGGCAAGAACTGGAATGTACTGGCTGCCTTGGACTTGATCACCATCTTGTAACCTTGCTTCTACAGGCCCTGGATTCCCATTTTTCTCCTGTTGTCAGAGATGCTAGAGTGAGCTGAAGCTATGCTAGGGCAAGATGTGATTGGAGCATGTCAAATTAATCCCCACTGTCCCTTCTCCTGGCTGTCTCATGCTTCACACTCCATCCTACTGATCTCATTTTCCACTTGAAAATGGCCTGGACATATTCTGTTTTCGCTTGGCTTACTTGCTCATAGTGGAGTGAGCATGAAGTAGTAGTGTTCAGATATTTTTCTCCAGGAGATAGCAGTGTGGGACTGAGACACCACTGGGACATTATCATACCCCATTACCATAGAAACATGGAAGCGGTAAGGGTGGAATGGTTGAAAGAAAGTCCCAAGGGATCTCTTGTGTGCCCCACTCCCCCCCTGTGTCTCCCATTCTCATGATTGAGCTGTATTGGTCTAGTGCTTTCTGTAGAGACAAGTATTACATTAGGCATCATGAGCATTAAAATCCTATTTAAAGTAAAATGTTTTTTTAAGGTTTTTCAAAAACCTATCTAACCTCTGCTTGCTTGCCTGCCTTTGATTTGATTTTTACCCCTATTGGCAAAAAGCACATCTGTGTTCCCTTTACATACTGCATTTGCCCCATGCTGGGGCCCAGTTGGCTATCTGCAAATGCTGAGGAGAGACTCCTGATGGGCTGAGCTGCACTGGACTGGGCTAAACCAGCTGCCAATGGGCTTGGCCCTCTCTATGCATAAGATTTTATTCTCGCCAGGCACCAGTGGCTCACACCTGTAATCCTGGCTACTCAGGAGGCTGAGATCTGAGGATCGTGGTTCAAAGCCAGCCTGGGCAGGAAAGTCCTTGAGATTCTTATCTCCAATAAACCACACACACACACACACACACACACACACACACACACACACACACACACACACACACACACACACACACAAGCAAAGCAAAGCAAAGCAAATAAAAAAAAAGATTTTATTCTCATGCTGTTTAATTGCTGACATCAAGTTATACAGGGGTAAGAAGAAACTAAAGTCACACAGTTAAGTCAATTAGTCACTCAACTTCCAGTCAGTAATTCTCTCCATTAGTCAACCAATCAGCCAGGTTACTAAGCAGAATATGAGAATAACTGACATTCTGCCTGCTCTGCAGCTAGCCTGTCAACTAAGCCTGAGTGAGTCAGTCTGCCCTGTAGCCAGTCAGCCCATCAGTGTGTCTATCAGACTACCATTCAGCCTGTACTCTAGTGAAATGGTTTTTCATCCTATTTGTCAGCCAAGGCCTTTTCCTCAAAAGAAGATTCTTTCAGCTTCTGAAACCAAATATCACACACTAACACATGTTCATGCCCACCTACCCACTGCTCCAGGACATTCTGTGTTCTGATAGCTCTCTGTAATTTGCCTTTGTGGTACTTCTCCCACCTTGGAGTCACATTTGTTTGTGTGATTATTCTTGTTATGTCATGTTCCTACTAGAGTGTAAGCTCCACAGGATCAGGAATTAGATTGGCTGCTCTGGAATGAATGGTCAAAGATTTCAGTTGGTCACGTTTCCCAGAAGGCATCGAGCCATTTGTAACAGTTGACCATGTCAACAAGGCAGGACGCAGGAGCACTTTGTGCAAGGGAAAAGCACAGACTAAGGTATGGTGCTATGAGAGAGCATGGCAAACTGTAAATGATGGGGCATTGCCTAAGCCCCAGGTGAGAGATGAAGGGAGGAGGTCACAGGCAGTGTTAAGGGACATGTGATTGGAGATTTTAGCCTGTCAGTGATGAGTTGTAGAGGTTCTCAGGGGAAAGAGATAGGCTTTTTAAAGACTCTTGTCGGAGACGAAGTGGGTTAAATTGAGAAGAGACGAACAGAAAAGCCAATTAGGAGGCTACTGGAAGTCCTTAGGTTAGTATATCCCAGCCTCCTCTATATCATGAGAAAACATCACAATTTCTATGGCAAAACATATCTACAGATGAGCCATATATACCCAAGTAAGGCATCTTGTGGACCCAGCAGAAGACCCAGTGGCTGAGAGGCTCAGATCACTGCCCCTCATCAGCCATTCCCACATACCTTGAGGAGAGTGGATCTGGGTGGAAGATGATAAGACAGGCACAGTGAGGATGGCTGTGATGTTTTTGAATGCCCCTAAGGTACATCAGGTGGCACTTTCTTAGACACAGCAATGATAGTAGCAACCATCCACGCTCAAACCTCTCTGAATCAGTCCTTCTGCATTAGTTACTATAAGGAGGATACCTAAGCCAGGCGTGGTAGTGCATGCCTGTAGCCTCGGCTATTTTAGAAGTGTCAGGGCATATGGTGGTGAGTGAGAGCTAGTATAGGCGAAGCCTAGACTTCCAGCTTTACCAACATTCTCCCAGCTGGCCCACACATCTGCTGAGCTCTGACAAATGCAAATGCAGCCACACAGCAGGCACATGATGTTATATAATTTTAGTCTTTTTCAGTAAAATATGTTGGTTCATTAAATGTGTGACTAAAGGCTGATTTAATGTGATACCTGAGTAAGAGTCTACTACAAAGCGAATCTCAAATCAGAAGTTGTCAGGCAGTGTGCCTAAATGTTTAGTTCTGAATATATATATATATATATATAGTGTTTATGGTGGTACTGGGGTTTGAATTCAGGGCCTTGAGCTTTCATAGCAGGTGTCCAGTGACTCCACACTTTCATCCTTTTGTTTTCTAGACCTAGGGCTTGAACTAAGGGCCTCTCATTCTTGTCTTTTCCACCTAAAGCTAGCACTCTACCACTTGAACCACAGCTCCACTTCTGGTTTTCTGCTAGTTATTTGGAGATAAAAGTCTCTCCTGCCCAGGCTGACTTTGAACCTCAATGCTCAGATCTCATCCCTTTTTGTTTCAGCTTAAGTCATGATCCTCCTATTTATGCTTCCCTCATATCTGGGATAACAGACATGTGCCACCACATCCAGCTTTTTATTGATTCATATGGAGACTTGTTAACTTTTTGCCCAGTCTAACTTTGAACCTCAATCTTCCCTTCTTTCACCTCCTGAGTAGCTAGGATGGCGGGTGTAAGCTACTGTACCCAGCTAAAAGTGTGGTTCTTCCAACAATTCAAGGCATCTTTTCTTTATTACCTTTATTTTTTTTCCTTTACTTTTTACTTTATTATTTATTACTTTTCTTCACTATCTTGGAATTGTAGCCAGTCTTCCTTCTCGTGTCTTTACGTTTCTTTCCCTCTCTTTCACAGCCTCTGGTGCTGTTGATGGAGTGGCCAGAAGCCACCAACTTTGCCTGCCTGATTGCAGGGTACTGCCGCCTCCTGCTGGATTCCAGAAAGATGGTCTTCTCCAGGCCTTCCAGCCAGCCCCTTCCACCTCCAATGATCAAGGCAGGTAGGGCTCAGCCTCGGTTGGTTTTCAGTGTGTTGGAAGCCCTTTGGACCCTGAAGACATAGATGGAGGAAATCTGCTGCCCTCACACTCACCCCATGCCCACAGTCCCTAATATCATTCTCACAGCTCTATATCAAGCACCCTTCCTGGCACATCCCCACTAGGAATGTGCCTGTTCAACAAAGCATTCCTGTAACAATGCAGAATGCTTGAGTCAGTGAATGGATGTAAGATACCTTCAGCAAGCATGTGCTGGAGCCAACTGAAGAATTGCATTGGGTAGGATGGAGTAGTACACATCTGTAATCCTAGCACTCAGATGATTGAGGCAAGCTGGGCACTGGTGGCTCACACCTATAATCCCAACTACTCAGATGGCTGACATTTGAGGATCATGATGGGAAGCTAGCCCAGACAGGAAAGCCCATGAGACTCTTCAATTAATCAAAGAAGAAGCCAGAAGTGGAGCTGTGGCTCAAGTGGTAGAGTACTAGCCTTAAGCATAAAAGCTTAGGGACAGTGCCCAGGCCCAGAATTCAAGTCCCAGGATTGTTTAAAAAAAATTAAAAAGCCGGGCGCTGGTGGCTCACGCCTGTGATCCTAGCTACTCAGGAGGCTGAGATCTGAGGATCGCGGTTCAAAGCCAGCCCGGGCAGGAGAGACCGTGAGACTCCTATCTCCAATAAACCACCAGAAAACCGGAAGTGGCGCTGTAGCTCAAGTGGTAGAGCGCTCGCCTTGAGCTGAAGAGCTGAGGGACAGCACCCAGTCCCAGAGTTCAAGCCCCATGACTGACAAAAAAAAAAAAATTAAAAAGAGGATTGAGGCAAGAAGATTATGAGTTTAAGGCCAACTGATACAGAAAAGAGGGTTCTCCATGAAAAGAATTTTAGCCAGGCTCAGGTGGCTAACACCTGTAATCCTAGGTACTCGGGAGGCTGAGATCTAAGGATTGCAGTTCAAAGCCAGCCCTGGCCGAAAAGTCCCTGTGAGACTCCTATCTCCAATAAACTATTCAACAAAGCCAGAAGTGGCACTGTGGCTCAAGGGGTAGAGCACTAGCCTTGAGCACAAAGAGGCTCAGGGGATAGCACCCAGGACCTGAATTTAAGCCCCAGGACCAGCAAAAAGGAAGGAAGGCAGGAAGAAAGGAAAGAAAGAAAGAAAGAAAGAAAGAAAGAAAGAAAGAAAGAAAGAAAGAAAGAAAGAAAGAAAGAAAGAAAGAAAGAAAGAGAAAGAAGGAGAGAAGGAAAGAAAGAAAGAAGGAGAGAAGGAAGGAAAGAAAGAAGGAAAGAAAGAAAGAAGGAAAGAAAGAGAAGATAAATTTTTGTTCTGCATTGAAAAATGGGGGAGAGAAGAAGGACTGGGAAGGGCCAGAAGGCAGCTTGAAAATAAGAGATAGAACAAATCAGCCCCCAAACACAAAGTAATAGACAACTTCCAGTGACCACCTGCCAAGGTTGTCCTGGTGATGGCACAAAGAGAAGCCTTGGGAAAATCAGGCCAGTCCAGGCCTGCTGCCCAGAACATAAGCTGGAGAAGAAGAAGCAGATGACTCGGAAAGCCTGTGCTTCACATACTAACCTTGGACTCACATACAAATAGTAAGGGTTCCCAACATCAAACATTATGAGAGAAGTCAAAACTTAACACCCAGTTGACACCTTTGTCACATGATAACCATTTGATGCACCTGCCCTTGCTACCTGACTTACTGTCATCAACACTTTATTAGTTTTCAAAGGGGTCACATCTGATTCATATTGGTAATAGCCATGTTTAAGCATGAAAACACACTCTTCAGGGCTGGGAAGGTAGCACAGTGGTAGAGTGCTTGCCTTGCATGCATGAGGCCCTGGGTTCAATTCCTCAGCACACATGTAAGCAGAAAAAGCCAGAAGTAGTGCTGTGGCTCAAGTGGTAGAGCACTAGCCTTGAGCTGAAGAGCTGAGGGACAGTGCCCAGGCCCAGAGTCCAGGCCCCACAACCGACAAAAAAAAGAGGAGGAGGAGGAGGAGGAGGAGGAGGAGGAGGAGGAGGAGGAGGAGGAGGAGGAGGAGGAGGAGGAGGAGGAAGAGGACGGGGGGGAGGGGGAGGAGGAGAAGGAGAAGAAGGAGAAGAAGAAGACGACGATGACATGCTTATGGCAAGATGACCTAGCACCCATAGAGCTGTGTGTCACTTCTGTATACATCATCATGACTTTTTTCCCCATTAACAAGTCCATCCCACACATCATAAAAGACACAAGTTTTGATGGATCTCATAATGTGCTTCATGAGAATGAAAAGGCAATGCACCAAACACAGATTTGGGAATGAATGTGCACCGCCCCCCACCCAAGGTATAGGAAGGGGTTGAGCTGGAACAGGAAGCAACAGGGGAGGAAGGTCGACATTGTCCAAAAAGAAATGTACTCTTTACCTGACTTAGGTAACTGTAACCCCTTTGTACATCACCTTTATAATAACAATAAAAAAAGAAAAAAGAAATAAGGGGGCAAGGTGTTGCACAGCTCCAGATGAAGAGCTCTGAAGAGACAGCTGGACTTGCTAACCTACAGATGGCCACATGCTAGAAAAGCCAGTGTTAGCACTTACAGTGGCATCTATGCTCCCCCACTGTCTAATCACACCCAAGTATGAGCAGAATAGATGAGGAAGGGAAATAGATGGCAGAAGGAAGAACTTGAATCCCAGCCAAGAGCCAAATGTAACAGTAGGAATTGTATCAGGAAGGAATCTGCATTAAGAAGCTGGCTCTAAGTACGGCTCCAGTGGCGTCTGCCCATAATTCTAGCTACTCAGGAGGCTGAGATCTGAGGATTGCAGTTTGAAGCCAGCCTGGCAGGAAAGTCCATGTGACTCATCTCCAATTAACTTCCAGAAAACCAGAAGGGGAGCTGTGGTTCAAGTGCTAGAGCGCTAGCTTTGACCAAAACAGCTTCAGGACAGCACCTAGGCCCTGAGCTCAAGCCCCAGAATAGGCACACAAAAAAGAAAGTAAGTTTGTGTCACACCATCAGCACCCTAACAAAGGGGCTCCAAGTGTGTCCCTGCAGCTTTACCTAGCACCTTCCATGTGACTTGATTCCCTGTTGCTTTTCCAAAGGCAGATCTGACTCATTGCACTCTTTTGGTGCTGATCATGGTTTTAGGATCTTCTTCCTGATTCCTGAGAACCCATATGTGTGTGCAGAGGGCCATAGGCTCAGACTATCCCTAGCCTGGAATCTCTGTGTCCATGCAGGAGCCAAATGGACCACTGTATTATGTCTGCAGTTTGTAGTGCTTCTTTCTTAGCACAGAAAATTTGCTCAGAAGCAGAAGCAATAGAAAGCTTCTATTTCTCCTTTCTCTTCTGGCCAGAAAGACATGACCTTTAGCTTGGCATCACCTCCTCCATGAGAACTGATTAGGGGCTTGGTTTCTTGGCCTACTGAAGTGCTAGGTGCTAGGTTGACAGTACCCACAAAATGCTCTTGCTAGGTGGTGTGGAGGTGAGCTTCCAGCATGTGTTGCTGAGCTCAACAAAGCACCAGGGTGCTATGCGCATCCTATTTTGCAGACTCCACTGAGAAGGCCTCAGCTGGGGATATACTGCTGTGGTGGTCAGCTCCTGGTCTGGTAGACCTTTAGAACACTGTCCAAAGCTGAAGTCATTTTCCTCTATCAGCCTTCTCTTTCATCTCACCACAGAAGCATCAGTGCCAGAAGCTGTTGCCTAGCAAAGGCTTATAGTGAATAGGCATCCTGCCAGTCTCACTGGCCTTGTCCCTCAGGGGCCACAGCTACAGCTCATGTAGAGCTTGGTCTTTCAGGACAAAAAGGAAAAGGTCAGTCTGGGTCTATATTTTTGTGCCACAGCAGATCTTAGAATCCAACCATCCCAACTCAGTGCACAGTCTTCTGGGCCTAAAGAATGCTGTTAAACCACCAACTGGGAAGTGGCAGGGAAGGTATTCCCTCTTCTCAGTAGCTGCACTCAACAGATATTTCTCTACTACCCAAGCATTGGGGAGGGTAAGACAGCTGAGAATAATGCATTGTCTACAGTCCCAGCCCTCTTACAGCTTACAGCATAGTGGGGGGGGGGGAAATGTATGGGACCATTTCCATAACTAAAAATCTGCCTTTATGCTAGGGAATGCAGCAGCCACCACAGACTACTAGCATGTGTGTTTAAAGGTCCAGGATATAATGAATCAGCAAGAAATTTACCAGCATCTAAATTTTTATATATATATATATATATATTTATTTATTTATTTATTTATTTATTTATTTATTTATTTATTTATTTATTTATTTATTTATTTATTTATATCCTGGGGGAGTCCAGGAAAATTATGCTTTGGGGATCTCAGTTGGGGCCTTATTTGGAGGAGAGCTATTCTACAACTACCATGATTAGAGACAGTGTGGTTTGGTAAAATGACTATTCTAATTAACTCTTTGTGCCTTGCCAGTTTTCCTATAGGTAAAACCCAGCAACATTCAGAGTGCCAAAGTTAGGCTGAACACAATACACTTTTTTGAATGGCTCAGAAAGAATAGGGGGCTGTATATGGTCATTTAAGGAATGAATGTTAAATGATAGAATGCAGGAGGGCCACATCATACTGTTGCACTGATGTGTGTGAGTGTGTGTGTGTGTGTGTGTGTGTGTGTGTGTGTGTGTGTACATGAACTGCATATATTTTGAGGCAAATCTAACTGGCTCACTGACTTGTTTTTTGCAGGTGTTTTGAAGTCAGTCTTGTGAATGGCTGAGTATAGACTGGTAAACTAGCACACCCCCGCCCCCTCCTTGGGGAAATCTGATGAGCAATTTACACAGGTTTGCAGTCTGAGAGACACACTGTCCCAGACATCAGCCACCTGCACCTGGCTTCCATGGCATCTCTAGCTTTCTGCCTGGAGGAGAGTTGGGTTTCTCCAGGCACACTTTTCTCAGATCTGGAAGTCACTGTGCCAGTGACAGGCTAGCATGACCTGACCTTTATTGTCTTAGTGCTGTCTTGCAAGGAGAAAAGCCACCTTAAGGACTCCAGCCTTTGTCTGAGATCTACTTGGTAGATCTACCTTAGGAGCGACCTCTGATTGCAGCTCATTGCTAGACCAGTTCCTGTGATTGCATAGCTGTCTCTTAGGAGGATAGCTCCTGAGGAATCCCCAGACCCTTCTGATGATGCCTGGGGGTAGAGAAATACCAGGAAATTACAGCTCATACTCCCAACTCAGCACTTCCATGGAGCACTTCTTCCCTGACTTTTAGAGGCCTGAATTGAGTCACTGAATCCTTTTGCTTAGTTGATCCAGAGTTCTATAGACACAGCCAGTAAGGCCTGAAGCATATGGACTCACTATAGTTACTTTGAGTAACATGGGCCAACGTGGTCTGTGGAAAGCTGCTATGAACTTGGGTCTGAAGGCAGAGAGGCTTGGATTCTAGTTCTGACTCTTGGTTCATAGGAGCAAGTTCTATAAAGTGAGTATCAAGCTCTATATGTGTAAAAGAATATTAACACTACTACCTCATAAGGAATTTCACAGGATTGTGTGTGGTAAGCCACATTAAATTCTTTTTATGATGTAAAGCACTTTTTTTCTTTTTTAAAATAAGGATTAAAGTCAGGTGCTGGTGGCTACTCAGGAGACTGAGATATGAAGATCATGGTTCAGAGTCAATCCAGGCAGGAAAGTCCATGAGATTCTTATCTCCAATTAACCACTCAAAAACCAGAAGTGGAACTGTGGCTCAAAGTAGTAAAGTGTTAGCCTTGAACAAAAGATCAGCGATGGTGTCCAGGCCCTGAGTTCAATCCCCACGACTGACAAAAAGTAATAATTATGACGATGATTAAAAGCTCAAGCTGGCTGTGGTAGTACATGCCTATGAACCCAGAACAGCAGAGGCTGAAGCACGAAGATAAAAGTTGGAAGTCAGTAAAACCTATCTGTTTTCATGTGTCCAATGCTATGTTGGATTTGTTTGTTTTTTTAGGCAAACTTTTTATTTAATTTTCTGTAGTTGTTTGACATACACTTAAATGGTCTTACTGGTGAAGAGGACAGGAGAGGCTCTTACAGACTCCTAAGATAATGTCAAAAAGACAATATATGTCCAGTATTATCCATTGGAGTTTTTTGGGGGGTGGGGAGTTACTGGGTGAATAGCACTCTGCAAACATAGGTATCTGATCTCAGGTTGTTCATACTGAGTACATTGAAATTTCAGTTGGAAGACACCCTGAAATCCTCAGAGGAGTATATCCCAACCACCCTCTAGAAGCTAGCTTATCTATATAGGCAGGATGATTCATCTCTGAATGGAGACCAATGTACATGTAGGTCGTTAGATGTTTGTGAAAGATTCTAGAATTGCTTGCCTCATGGCAAGTGATCTTTAGCAACACTATAAGTTGGAAAATTACACCACCAGGACAAGTCTTACACACTAATCTTTGCTTATTTAAAGCAATTAATAATAACAAAATTAAACATGTTTAACTTCTTTCCTCAAAAGAACATAAAAATCATGACAGAGCTTTTCTAACATATAGATTTATTTGGCTATTATTTCCAAGCCATACGATTTGTTCATTTAAAATATATATATAGTTCAATGGTTAGTTTTGTTGTTGATTGCCATTCCTGGGGCTTGAACTCAGGGCCTGGGCACTGTCCCTGGACTTTTATGCCCAAGGCTAGCACTCTACCACCTTGAGCCACAGCTCTACTTCCACTGTTTTTGTAGTTTATTGGAGAAAAGAGTCTATGGACTTTTCTGCCAAGGTTGGCTTTGAATTATGATCCTCAGATCTCAGCCTCCTGAGTAGCTACAATTATAGGCATGAGCCACCATCACCCAGCTCAATGTTTTTAATATATGTATTTAGTATATCCACAAGGTATGCATCTATCACCATTCATAAAGAAAACAATATGCATTAGCAATTATTTCCCATGTCCTCCCAGTTGCCACTCACCCCTAGCAGCCATTGTTCTAATTTTTGTTTCCATAGCTTTGCCTATTCTGAATGTTTTCTTTAAATAGATGAACTCATCTAGTATATATTACTTTGTGGCTTGCTTTTTTTACTTAGACTGTTTTCAACAGTCATTTAGATTGTAAGATATGTCAGTACCTCATTATGTGTGTGTGTGTGTGTACATGTACGTACTAGGCTTGAACTCCGGCTCTCTCTCAAAGTCAGCACTCTACCACGTGAGCCATAGTTCCACTTCTTGCCTTTTTGGTGGTTAATTAGAGATGAAAATCTCACAGATTTTCCTGCCTGGGCTAACTTTGAATCACAATGATCCTCAGATCTCAGTTTCTTTTTTCTTTCTTTTTGGTCAGACATGGAGTCTGAACTCAGATTGGGCGCTGTCCCTCAGCTCTTCAGCTCAAGGCTAGTACTCTACCACTTGAGCCACAGTACCACTTTCAACTTTTTCTGCTTATGTGGTGCTGAAGAATCGAACCCAGGGCCTCATGCATGCAAGGCAAGCAGTCGACCACTGAGCCACCTTCCCAGCCCTGTTTCTTTATATATATTATATTTGTAAAGATACTGTGCAGAGGGGTTACAGTTACATGAGTAAGGTAATGAGTACATTTCCTATTGAGTATTATTACCCCCTCCTTTGTTTTTCCCCTACCTGCCCCCTTTCTCGAAAACAAGCTCTTCCCCCTCCCCCCCCCCCCCCCCCCCCGCCCAAGTTGTAAAGTCAGTTTCTTGAGTAGCTAGGATTACAGGCATGTGGCATCAGTATCCAGCCTCTTTCTTTGGTTTTCATTTTTTTCTTAAGATGGGGTCTAGGTAAACTCTGTACTGGCTGTTCTCAAACTTGAGATCCTCCTATCTTCACCTCTTGAGTTGCTGGGGTTACTGGCATGCATCATGTTTGGCAACCATTAATTTTGATCCTTTGGTAACATGGTGTATTACATTAATTTACCTTTGATGTTAACTGACTGCATCACTGCAACAATTTCTCCCTTTGTAATGCTATGTAATTCTTTTAATGTATTGTTGGGTCTTCTTCTGTCCCACGAAAGACAGACCGGGTCTGAGGAAAGGTAAGTGCGGCAGCTCGCCTGTTCCCCAGCCTCCCTCAGCTCCCCAGCCTCCCTCAGCTTGGGAGACAATTGGACGCAGCGGGGAGTCAAGTCAAGCAGGAAGAAACTCGTTTATTAACACAGAGCAGCCCTTTTTAAAGCAAAAAAAGGAACGGTGGCATGGCAGGGGAGGAAGAGTAACCAATCACTGTCAAGGTCACACCCTATCATGCACCTAAGCTTCCATGGGCTGGTTACTCACTGAACCTAAGGCAAATTGGGCTCTGCCCACTCAACTCCCTCTCAGCGCCATCTTTGCTGCCCCTGTGCTCTACAATGTATGGCAGAACTTCATTTGCTACTAGTTGTTAACTAACTTTGTGTCTCTATTCATGAGATATTCTACTCTCAAGATATTGTTCTATAGCTTTCTTTTGATATTCTCTGTCAGGGCTTGGTATCAAGGTTAATGCTGGCCACATAGAATAAGCTCAAGAGTATTTTTTCCTCTTGTGGGTTTTGTTTCCGTTTCTTTCTGTTTTTAAAAGAGCTTGTTTTCGAGAAAGGGGGGCAGGTTTAAATTGCTACTCAGTTTCTTTCCCAAATATTGGTCTACAATATTCCATTTCTTTCAGTGTTGGGGATTAAATCCAGGGCCCACTGTATGATAAGCATACATTCTACTAATGAGCTATACCTCTAGCCCTGGATGTGTGTGTGTGTGTGTGTGTGTGTGTGTGTGTGTGTGTGTGTGTGTGTGTGTGTGTGTGTGTATGCCTTAATTTCTACCTGCCTATGCTTTTATTATTCTTTTATTTATTTATTTATTTTGGTTGTGGGGCTTGAACTCTGGGCCTGGGCACTGTCCCTCAGCTCTTCAGCTCAAGGTTAGCACTCTACTACTTGAGCCACAGCGCTACTTCCAGCTTTTTCTGTTTATGTGGTGCTGAGGAATTGCACCCAGGGCCTCATGCATGCAAGGCAAGTACTCTACCACTAAGCCACCTTCCCAGCTATTATTGTCTTTAATTCTACTGTGCTTAGGAAATATACTTTGTGTCATTTTATTCATTTTGAATCTGTTGAGACTTATTTGATGTTTAAATATACTGTCTGTCCTGGGCAATGTACACTTAGAATATATATTCTGCTAGCATATATTCTGCTAGGCACATAGGATGTTTTATGGAGTTCTGTTACATCTAGTGGTAATAGTTCAGATCCTCTGTTTCTTTACTGATTTGCTCTTGTTTTATGCATTACAAAAGTGAAGTATTAAATGTTCCAACTACTGTTGAATTGCATATTTGTCCCTTCAATTCAATTCCATCTGTTTTTGTTTGCTGTGTTTATGAGCTCTGTTATTACATGCTAGTTCTGAGTGCTGAATTTTGTGAAAGGCAACACTGATAGAGACAGTCTGTAGCTCAGAATGACCTTAAACTTGAGGTCATCCTGCCTCAGTCTCTCAAATGCTGGGATTGCAAGCATTTGTCACTGAAATTTGAAAGGCAATTTGAAGTCTTCTTTTCCAACACTTTTATCACTATAATGGGCTACAGGTTAAAGGTTAAAACATAAGTTTTGCTGGGCAGTGGTGGCTTAAGCCTATCATCCTAGCTACACAGGACTCTGAGATCTAAGGATCAAGGGTCAAAGCCAACCCAAGCAGGAAAATCTATGAGGCTCTTATTTCCATTTAACCACCAAGAAGCTGGAAGTGGAGCTGTGCCTCAAGTGGTGGAACACTAGCCTTGAGCAAAAAGGCTCAAGAATAGCACACAAGCTCTGAGTTCAAGCCCCAGAATTGGCATGAAAAACAAACATAAATTATTTTTGGTCGGTTGTGGGGCTTGAATTCTGGGCTGGGCACTGTCCCTCAGCTCTTCAGCTCCAGGCTAGCACTCTACCACTTGAACCACAGTGCTACTTCTGGTTTTCTGGTCATTAATTGGAGATAAGAGTCTCATGGACTTTCCTGCCCAGGCTGGCTTTGAACCACAATCCTCAGCTCTCAGCCTCCTGAGTAGCTAGGATTACAGGCGTGAGCTATCACCACCTGGCACAAACATGAATTTTGAAGTCTCTCTTATCTGTATGCAAATCCAGATCACCACTTATGATACTTGTGACATTAGGTAAATCTCAGAACCATCTGAGCCAGTTTCTTCCTCTGCAAAAAATGGGGGTAGTGATAATACCTTCCTCATAGGATGGAAAGGAATCAATTGTAATAAATTTAGCCTACTTTAGTGCTGGCTTGTTATCTGTGTGCTAATAACAGAGCAGGTTCGCATTGTCACAGGTTACATGGAAAGGGGTCCCAAAACAGAGTGAGAGAGAAACCACTCACAGATAAAACATCTTCTCTGGGTAGTTCTCAGATATACTACGTACCATCAAGAACTGTTGATCCCAATGATTTTGCCACATGTCTTTGGACCAGGCAGGGGCTGTACTGCTTGAGTATAGAAAAGTAATAAACTTTGAAGAATCTTTTTTTTTTTTTGCTTATGTGGTGCTGAGGAATCGAACCCAGGGCCTCATGCATGCAAGGCAAGCACTCTACCACTGAGCCACCTTCCCAGCCCAACTTTGAAGAATCTTAAGTACAGACAATATCCCAACCCCTGCCATCCAACATATCCTGCAATACCTCCTTTACACTTTACTGACCAGATGCCCAGAAATCTGTTCTTTTAGAGTTCCTCTCAAATTGGCCCTCTATGGAATGCAAACTGTTAACACTTTCTCCATACAGCACTAGTAACTTGTTAGGTTTATTTCCTTGAGTAAGAAAAGATCCAAGTAACAGGAGAGCTACTGAGTTGGCAGTTGGATTGGCCCTCAGAAGGGTTGAGGACAGGCATGGAATCTTTCTCAAGGAAACTTAAAACAAACCCAGTCTCCTTAAGTATGTTTACAGCTGACTCCTCAGATCAGACATATCCAATAAGAGTCCAGCAATGCCCACACAGCAAGGCGTTCAATACCATCCCCACATCACCTGCCATTTCAGAGGTGGTAGGACTGTCACAGCTCTGGCCATTCGATTCTATACTACTTTCAGGGTCAGCTAAGACATGGTCTATCAACTCCCCTCCCTGTAATCTCTAACAGTTAGGCCACCCCACTGTGCTGCATACATACAGACCAGCCTTGCCAGGTGAGCTCAGCTTGCCCCCATTTCCAACAGCAGGCTCATTTGTTGATTCTTTCTCTGCATTTAGATTACATGCACAGCGCCCACCGCCCTGTCACTGGGGGCCACCTGGGGAAAAAGGAGAGTAGTTATGTGGGCAGCGTGGTCACCAGCCCCAGGAAGTCGAGCCGCTGCACGCCCCCGCCTGCCGACTCTGAGCTTGTCAGCTTCTGCTACCTCCACATGCGGGAACAAAGGAAGGAGCAGGAAAACCGGACAGATGTCAATGAGAACTTAATCTTCTTTGAAGAGACCAGGCCCCGGACCAAGTCTGACCCCACATCCAAAAGTTCTGGCCAAGGTTATGAGGTAGTACCTGATGACTTTGATGCAGCCAGCCTAGACCATGAGCCTTGTGCCAGCAGGGCCCGGTCATATACCTTGGACAATTCCCTTGGGGCTGAAGCCCTGAATTTCTACTGTGACTCGTGCAAAGCCAAACTCCAGGAACAGCTGGGCCCTCGCAAAAGTGGGAGGCCAGGCACCACTCCTGACAATATGGTAGACTTGATGTCCCTCCCACCACCAGGGAGTGAGGAGGAAGAAGAAGAAGAAGATGAGACAACTTCTCTGTTGCCTGCCATTGCTGCCCCACCCCCTGGTTTCCGAGACAACAGCTCTGATGAGGATGATCCCAAGCGCAGGGCTGTCCAGAGTCAGGAGCAAGGACGTCACCTGCATGGGCTCCTGTATGATGAGATACCAGTGACCCTGATTGACAGTGTACAGACCCGGACTGTCCGAGATCATGCCCAGGAGCTCGATGATGCCCTGGTGTCCACCCTTCAGGCTCTGGAAGCCCTAGCTGCATCAGAGGATGGACCGCACCCCCCACCCCCACAGACTGCAGGTAACAGCCCGTTCCTCCTCCTTCTTGCCTCCTTTTCTTTCCCTGGCCTAGGAATGGCCAGCAGGTAAACATTGCTTTTCCCAAGCTGATATTAAAGTGACCATGTTATGTCTGGGGCAGTGCATAGGCCAGAAGTAGTACAGATTAAGCTCTGGAAACTCTGGTGTGTGGCAGTGATATAGTTCAACGGTAGCTAAAGCCCCAGCTCTTGCCATTTCATCTCTGTAGAGACATCTTGCAGCTACATCTCAAGGATTGGCGCTATGACAGCTACAGAGTCAGGGCAGAATAGAGAAGCAGAGAAAATTTGTGACAACTGTAGAAGACAGGCAAAAAATATCGGCATACACATGATTAGAAAAACAAAAGGAGGAGCTGGGAAGTTGGCTCAGTGGTAGAGTGCTTGCCTTGCATGCCTGAGGCCCTGGGTTCGATTCCTTAGCACAACATAAGCAAAAAGAAAAAAGCCGGAAGTGGTGCTGTGGCTCAAATGGTAGAGCGCTAGCCTTGAGCTGAAGAGCTGAGGGACAATGCCCAGGCCCAAAGTTCAGGCCCCATGACCGGACCCCCCCAAAAAAGAAAGAAAAACAAAAGGAGCAACTCCACCTAGTGAGATGGCATCAGAAAAGCCAAGAGCCATCTGCTCAGGACTGAAGTCTTTATCCTGCCCAAGAACATAGGCTCTGAGTCAGGTGCAGTGGAGTTCTGGCTTCTTCATTCTGCAAATGTGACCCATGGCCAGACACTTACTGTCTCTGAGCTTCACTGTTGTCATCTTAATGGTGTCAATTAGTTGTGAGGATTAAATGAGCTCACTGAAGCAGAACAGGTAAGTGCTGCTTCACACAGAGGAAGGACTCAAGAAGTAGCTACTGCAGGAATTATTAGTAAAGAACCATACACTATGACTAACATTCTCTATAAGATTTGTGTCCAACCATCTTCTAGACAAACATGTCAGACAGATAGCCATAGTCACATGTGTACCTCCATACACATCTACCTTCAAAAAGGAGGCAAATATCACAGCAACAGAAAAGGAATAGGAATAAAGAATGGAAGAGAGTATGTGAAACAGACAGGTGTGAACACAGAAGAGGAAGGAGTTAAAAGGAACCTGCTTTTCTATGTGTGAGGACACCTTTGGAACTGGGAAGCCCCTGTGTGTTTGTCTGGGGACTGGCATTTCTCTTTGTTCAAGGTTTGAAGCTCACAACACTATGTGCTTCCAGGATCCAGGTCCAGGTGGCTGCCAGAGAGAGTACAGGCTCAGCTAAATGGCCTCAGCTGCAAGAACTATGCGGAGGCCTGGCCAGATGAGGAGGGATAAAAAGAGACCACTCTTTGCCAGCCCTCTTCAAGACAATTAACAAATTTCCTAGCTGTTAAATCTAAAAATAGTGTTGATTAGCATGTGCCTTTGCATGTCAATTTGCCACCAAATGGCCCAGATCTTCTCTGCCTCTTTTGTTATCCTTTTGGATTTCTGCCTTTCATACCTCCTTTCACATCTCATTCCTCTTTGTCCCCTTCCCCTTTGCTCCTCCCACCCTGGACCCTGCAGTCCTCCCAGGCTTCAATGGTTTTCCCCGACTTGAAATACTTCTGGCTAACCTTGGGGTCCATGAACTTCTACATCTGGTTGGATGTAAGTATAACCAGTCCCATCCATGTTCCTCCAGGTCTGATTGTGCTGGCCACAATCACTCCTGAATCCTCGCTGGACTCGGGCCATGAAACCAACTCTTCAGAGCTCACGGACATGTCAGAGATGATGTCGGCCATGAAGCAGCACCAGAATACCACCTACTTCCTGGCTCAGCACCTCAATAAGGACAGCCTCCTTGCCCGCAAGGACCTGCCCTTCCGGATCCAGAGTTGTGCAGCCCAGGCCGTTCTCACGGCCCCTTATTCTCTTGGGCGCCCGGATCCCAACCCATCCCTCCAGCCAGCTGTCACAGGCCAGAGTCCTGGTCCTCCAGGTGCTCGGAGAAAGCTGCCCCCATCCGAGGCTCAGGCACAGGGAGAGCGAACATACTCCCTGGCAGTGCACCCGGCACTGTCTCCACAGCTGAATGAGCAGAAGAATCTGAGCCTTCTGCCCCCAGTTCCTGAGGACAAAGGGCCTGGCCATAGCAGGGCAGGCATGGAGATGTCATTGAGGGCAGCCACACCAACCCTCGGTGAAGAGCAGGTCACAGAGCTGAGGGACAACCTGCCCAAGGAGGTCAGGTTGAGCCCTAAGCTTATCCTGGACCCAAAAGGCAGTGTGACCCCAGCTATCATCTCAGCTGCCCTTCAGCAGGTAGTGCACAGTAAGAGTCTAGGCACACCCAGCCGGGCTTTGGGGAATCCCCCTAGCAGGGGTGAGAGAAGAGTGGAGGCCAGTGTGGGGAGGCCAGAAGCTAACATAGTGGGCAGCAGTGCCAATAAGAATCCGAAGATTAAAGTGAGCCCTGGCGCTCCAGAGCCCTCACGGAATTCATCTGCCAGCCCCCGAACACCCATGGGCAGCCGGGCTGATAACCTCCACCTCTTTCCACAAGAGGACAGACTTTCTATTCAAAGTTTCCCTCCCAAGAGCTATGTATCACGAGCGAGTCGGGAATCAATGGGCAAACAAGCTTCAGGGGAGATGGCAGGCAAGAGCGGGCAAGAGGGGGCAAAGCCTCCCCTACACAAGCAGAGCACCAGTTCCAGCCAGGGGGAGAAGGGGCAACTGGAGAGCACCTCCAAAAGCAATAAGCTTGAGGAGACCAGCCTGGTTCCCCGAACTGGCTACCCTATGGCTCTGCAGAGCCCTAGCTGCCAGTCCCGAAGCCACAGCCCAAGCTGCCAGCCCCGTGCTCACAGTCCAAGTAGTCAGTCCCGAGGTCAGAGCCCCAGCTGCCAACCTCGAGGCCAGAGTCCACTGAGGCCACAGGCCGCCAGCCGGCAGGTGAGCACCATGCCTTCCAGAAAGCTTGAAAGCACCCTGGACGGAGCCTACTCGGCCTCTGAAGGCCCCACAAAGCCCAAGTCATCCCGAGGTCCTTTCCGACTTCGCAATTTATTCTCAGCTACCTTCCCCACACGCCAAAAGAAGGAGACAGATGAGCGCCAGGCCCAGCTGCAGAAGGTAAAGCAGTACGAGCTGGAATTCCTCGAGGAACTTTTAAAGCCACCAAGCCAGGGGGAGCTGCCGAGCACCGAGTACCTGCAGCCTCCAGCACCTGGCCGCTGCAGCTGCCAGCTTCGTAGCAGCCCCGTGCAACAAGGACCTGGCATGTCCCGCGAACAGAGGCGGAGCTGTGACTGTAAGCGTATCTGTCGAGGAGGCCGGCCCCAGGCCGCCCAGACACCGGTACCTGGCATCCGTGGGAGGGAGAGGGACAGAGTCCCCCCTACCCAGAGGCAGCCAGAGGCTGGCCCAGGCTTGAGCCTCAGCAGCCCTATCAACGTCCGGCGCATCAGATCCACCAGCCTGGAATCGCGAGAGTGCCGATCAGATCCTGAGAGTGGTGTTTCGTGCCTGACCACGTGTGCCTCAGGGGGTGAATGTCTGGGAGCTCCCAACTACCGGAAACTGATGCGCCGCTACAGTGTCAGTGAGCTGGACCAAGGTGAGAGTGCCTCACTGACCTCGGATGTCTACCCGCACCCACCCCTGGGCATGCTGCCCAGGGAAGCCAAGGAGGTAGAGGCAGGCCTCCCTCTCCCCTTGGGTCCCAAAAGCAAGTCTGTGGAATCACCGACCCTGGGAGACCCCTCTTACGTCCAGGTAGCCCCTGAGACCAAAGGTCCCAGACAGATGGCTGTGTTCTCACTGCCAGAGGAGGTATACCGGAAGCCTGCTGACCTGGATGAAGACAGTGAGAGTGGCAAGTGCTGCTCCATACGCTACTGCTTCTATTACCGCAAGTGCGACATGGCCGATGATGCCAGTGATGGCAAGGACGAGCTCTCCTACTCCATCCCCATGAAGATTCTGCCTGGCATGAAGTTGGATGAACAGGTAGTACCTGTGGTGAGCAGAACCCTGCAGGTGCTGGATGCCGCTACCTGCAGCAGCAGCAGCCCCGAGGCTTCCCGTACCCAGGAGATTGACCTTCGGGTGTCCACCTTTGAAGGGAGCCTGGCCAAGATCAATGCCCTGAGAGCCCATGCCTATGGGCTCCCTGATGGCTTCCTGGCTGCCCGACTGGACACCAATGAGCTGCTGACAGTATTACGACAGTGTGTGGCCAGCCCAGAGGCCCGTGCTCCCAAGCCCTATGTCTCCCAGATTTCTGAGTACAAGCTTGAGCTAGCTCTCAAATTCAAGGAGCTCCGAGCTTCTTGCCGCCGTGTGGCCAACGTGGACAAGAGCCCTACTCACATGCTGGCGGCCATCACAGGCAGTTTCCAGGTGCTGAGCAGCCTCATTGAGACCTTTGTGCGGCTGGTGTTCATCGTGCGCTCTGAGGCCCAGCGCCAAGAGCTGCTGGCCAAGGTAGAAGAGGTAGTAAGGAATTACACCTTCCTCCTACGTGCCGCTGAGGAGTCCACAGCCCGGAACCTCAGCCAGCAGCAGCAGCAGCAGCAACAACAACAACAACAGCAGCAGCAACAGCAGCACGCAGCAGCAGCCACAGAGGCTGCCACGGGGCAGCCACCAGGCTCCCCAACTTCGGCGACTGTTATGAGCACATTCACCCGCTCCTTAAAAACCCTTATTAAGTAGGGCATTGGCTTAGGCCTGCCCCTCCCCACCCACGGCACCAGGTTTGAGCTTTGTGGTCCTTGCATCTTGTGGTGAGTGTGTGTGTGTGTGTGTGTGTGTGTGTGTGTGTGTGTGTGTGTGTGTGTGTTTGTGTGTGTGTGTCTGCTGGGCCAGTCAGGGTCCAAGAGCCCATCAGTCTCCAGGGAGTGAAAACTCCCTGTGACTGAGGCTCTCTCTTAAGGGCTGCAGGCCTAGCCGCTGCCGCCCTGGGGTCATCCCCTCCCCCCTGTTGCCTGGCCTCTGGGTGTCACTGTGAGGGCAGAGGCCCCTCGCTTTCCAGAGCTGTATTTTCTCTCTTCTCTTCTCCGGAGCTGAGAGGTGACATCAAGCTCACTTTCTGCTCTGAAGTGGGCACCAGAGAGCTGGGGTCTTGAGCTCCTCCTGGCATCTGCTCCCCTACAGGGAGCAGCAGCAGTAGCAGTCGGCCCAAGCGCCGAGCCAAGAAGAGAGGGTGCTCCGTCCAGATGCACCTGCCCATCCTGGGCTCACACTCACCTGGCAGGAGCCACTGCAGAGGCCCATGCACAGGTAGGATGTGCACAGAGAACAGCCAGGCCTGGCTGTTTGTGGCTGGCCCAACAGGCTGGCAGCATCGGGAGCCTTCCGCCCCAGGTATAGTAGCTCCACACCAGCCATCCCCAAAGTGCCCTGCCCCTTACTGATGGGCAAGGCCGCTCAGTCCACTAGGGAGCAGGCCTCTGGGATCACCCCCTTGTGTTAGGGAAGATACCTGATGAAAATGTCTGCCCTGGTGACACCCAGAGCAGATCTTGGAGCCTGCCTGGCCCAGCTCTGCTCTGCCCTGCGTGCAGGCTGTGGCCAGAGGCATGCAGTTCCACTCTCAACATCTCTACCAGACAGACTTGTGCTTAGGAGTTTGACTTAGCTATGGATTGGGGTGGGGGGTGGGGGGAGGGGGGCAGGGGTGGGGTGGGTGTTGATGACTATATCTTAAACTTCTGGAAGCTAGCGTGATATGTTAATCCTGAGTATATGCTTTTGGCTGTGTATTGACCCTGTGGATTTGTCTCTCTAAGAAAAGAAGCTGAGCGCCTTACCCGGTGCATTCCTGCACCTCTCTCTCCCTCTCCGGAGCCATCTGGAAGGGAATTCACACTGTTTAGCATCCTCCTTGACACACATCTGTTGCCGCCGCTGCTGCCACCACCACCACTGCTGCCATCGCCACTGCCACCACCGCTGCCACCCCACCCCACCCCCACCCTCCTGGGAGTGAAGACACGGAGTCCCTACCAAGGTCCCACCGTAGGGAACAAAGAAAGCCAATGTTTCTTCTGTATAGATTGCTTCTTGTCCACCTCTCCATATCTCCCTGTGGCCCACCCCACCTCCCATACCCTTTGTCTGCCTCTCTTTCATCACTCTATGAGAGGCCCATGTGAAATCTCTTGTTCTTATGTGAGTTTTATAAAGATGTACACTGTGCTGAGCCCCTGCCCAATCTTGGTAGCCCCTACTGCAATAACCTTACCCCTGCCCCCCGAGTGGCAAGGTCTCCTGGCAAGGAGGAGGCGTGTCCCTTCTCTAGAAGCAGTGCCCACCCTTCCTTGCCTCTCCTCCCCCAGGACCAAGTTGTTTAATGGGCCAGAGATGCAGCCAATGGGGAACCCTTTCCCCTACAGCCACTGCCAGCCCCAGTGCTGACGTGGTCTTCCTCTTCCCCCAACTTCTTGATCCTACAACCTTTGCCACTCAGTCTCTGCCTGTGTCATTCCAGCGCCATCATTCACCTCTCCCTCAGCCTCATGGAGAGGGAACATTTTCTAATGTCTGTACATAGTATATATACTACATAAAATATATAAATTATATATATACACTAATTTATGTCTTGTTTTTCAAACAAGAATGATTAAATCTATTCATGTTATTATCCCAACAAGTTTTTGCGGTGCCTCTCTGTGAGTGTCATTGTGTCCTTAATGGGTGCCAGCCTTTTTGAGTACTCCTCCTGCTCCTCTGTCCCAGGGAACCTGGGCACTGCTGGATGATGAGAACTGAGGACTCTGCTCTTCCCATACCCCTACCAGCTTGCAGCAAGGGGAGGGGGGGATCCTCTTTACTTCTCATAGAAGCTTACTAGTTGTTATACATTGAAGTATTGTTTACCTCTTTCTGTTGACTGTGGGTCCTCTGGCTCACCAGGCCACCATAGCTGAGACCTCAGAGCCAAAGGATGGGGATCGGACAAAAGCACATATACTCCTAGCCCACTGCTCCAGATGGTTAGAAATTAGGAAACAAGGTTTTAGGCCAGCCCTTGGATTGGGATTGGGAGATGAAACATCTGCTCACCTGAAGTTTAAACTAATGAATCTCCAGCATCAGTCTCTGGTAATTTTTGGCAGGAAGAGGGATGTTGATAGAAGTATTGAGACCCTAAGCATGGATAGCCTCCCTGGCTTGTCAGTGGTGTCCTGCTGAAAATTATTTTTGCTCTTCATTCCTTCTGGTTGTCTTAGGTCTCCTACTTGCCTGTGGTTTACCTTTGTACAAAATAGAGAATGCTGCTGTGCCATCATTGGCTCATACCGATAATTATAGCTACACAGGAGGCTGAGTTTTGAGGATTGATATTCAAAGCCATCATAAGCAGAAAAGTCTGTGAAAGTCTTTTTTTATTTTTACAATTATATTTTTATTATGATTCAGTAGTTGTACAAAAGAGTTAACAATCAACAAAACAGCTTATGAATACTATGCATTTTTCTAAATATCACCCCTTTCATCATTCTCCCCTATCTTTCCCAACCCAACTCTTCCCCTCAATTTTCTTAATTTTGAAGGCTATTCATTGAATATTATGACTACTTTCTCCCAACCTTCTTTTCTTCATTCATTACCCTTGACACTCTACCTTTCAAGTACCAGTTTCCTGGTATTCATTTGTTTGACTGTAAGTTTATTTTTCTTTTTTAAATTTATTTTTAATTTATTTTTATTTTTTTATTTTTTGTGAACATACTGTACAGAGGGGTTACAATTACATGGGCAAGATAATAATGAGTACATTTCTTATCAAGCATTCAGCCTCCTCCTTTGTTTACCCTTCATGTGAAAGTCTTATCTCCAATTAACCACCCAAAAGCCAGAAGTGGAGCTATGGCTCAAGTAGTACAGTGCCAAACTTGAGCAAAAAAGCTATGGGACAGTACCCAGGTTCTGAGTTCAAGCCCCCAAAATTAGAAATTGCACTCATGACCTAACTTGTGATATGGTAATCCTTCTGTACAGCACTTTAATAATAACAACAAAATCACATTTCAAAAAAAATTAGAGGAAGTTTCTCCCTCCATAGTGCTCCCTCAGTGATGACTTAGAAAAAGCCCTTTCTCAGGGGTTAGAGGAAAAGAGAATGATCAAGAGTAAAGAATATCAAAATATATTACGTCCTTTTATTAAAAAAAAAAAAAGAAGAAAGAAAGAAAGAAAAAGTATTCCCTCTGGATAATGACAACCCTGAGGGCATGTGGCTTGGTAATTTCAGTTCATTCCAGCCCCACTTGCCCATTGGCTGGGTCCACAATTATGTATAATGGCCCTGATGAGTCACTTCCTTCCAAAGACTGACTTTGGTTATGTCTGCAAAGGTCCTTGCAAAAGAGGTTTGCAAGCCAAGCACTGGGAAAGGAGGAGCCATAGGCAGCTGGCAGCCTGAGCTGCTCTGCAGGTTCCTCAATGCACTCCCATGGGAGGAGGAAAGTGCAGGTGACAGCCTGGGACTGATGGCAGGGCTCTTCTGGGGGGCTGCAGGTCAGACCTGCCCACAACACCAAGCCTGGGATTCTGTAGAAGTTAATGCCAGTATAGAGTGGAGCCTGCTGACACTCAAGGTGACCCAATGAACAGTCTAAAACTCAAGCGCCCTGTGGCCCTGTAGCAACAGCACTGGAAGCCTGTGTATACCAACAGCACTGGTAGCCTGTGAAAATCTGAAAGCATGTATATTTGGATCTGTATCCTGAGCATCCACCCAAACAGTACATGGCATATAGTAGGTCTTCAAATAAATGTTAAATGAATAAGTGTTAAATGAGAAGACTGTCATGAACAAGCTGTTACCATGAGTAAAGTGCTTTTCTCTTATCAAAGGAGGAGTTGGGGCTGGGAATGTGACTTAGTGGTAGAGTGCTTGCCTAGCATGCATGAAACCCTCGGTTCAATTCCCCAGTACCACATAAACAGAAAAAGCTGGAAGTGGCTCTGTAGCTAACGTGGTAAAGTGCTAGCCTTGAGCAAAAGAAGCTCAGGGACAGTACCCAGGCCCCGAGTTCAATCTCCAGTACTGGCAAAAAAAAAAAGGGGGAGGGGGGAAGTTGAGTCCATCTCCAGTGTCACACCAACTCTAGTGGGTCTCATCAACTACATCCCAAAAACTTTGAAAACTCTCCTGAGATGTCTGCTTCTCTCCTATACTGTGACCCAGGGCCAATCTTTGCAGTAGCTGGCAGCAGGGGGCAGGGATGAGGGAGGCAGTATATTTCTACCACCTTCACAACACCTCTGGCCAGGCCTGGAGCCTGGAGCTGATGCTTTCCAACCACCCCATATAAGTCCCCAAGAGCCTGACTCCTGCCTTTCTGACTTCAGCCAATTACAGAAAATGGGCTCAGACTGTTGGCATGGGTCCACAGTGCCCATGGGGCTGGCACAGGCACATTTTTTTTCAAGCTGTTGTCAAGGCACTGGGATAATAGGCAATTTCATCAGCAATGAATTGAAAGGAACTGCCTCAGCCAGAATTTTTGCTGCCAACAGGGGCAGGGGAGGATCAATTGCCAGCACTGGAAAGAGGCATACATTTATGTCTTAGGAATCAAATTTCACCAAGCAACCAATAGGATGGAAGTAATGACCGCATCCCATTCCTCAGCCCACAGTCTGCAGGCAAGAGTGAGTGTATGTTTAGAGTAAGGAGGAAAGCCTCCATGGAGTGCAAGCAAGTGACCTCTGAGGGTTCAGTTCTGGGCTTGCAAGTCCAGGACAGTCTCTTGGGTCTCTTGGGTCCAATCCCTGCCCGAGCCTGCTGCTTGACGCAGTCAGGTGGGAATAAGGAATAAGGAATAAGGAATGCCACCTTCTCTCAAGGACAGGGTGCTTTATTCAAATCAGTGTTGCCAGCAAATCCCTCCCACATGTGCCCACAGACCCATACACTAAATCCCTGGGTGACATCCATGCCCCAGCACCAATGCATCCATGGTGATCCTGACATTTTCAGCTGCAGATGACAAACCTGTCACTCAAGAATACAGAATGCTCTTTCCTCGCTGTACTCATGCCTCATTCTTACTTGCAAAGCTTTGGTTGAAAGGAACACATTCCTGTACTGTGTAGGGATCCTTCCACAACAAAGAAGGTAGGGTCCAAGGAAGAGCAGATAGTACAAGGTTTCTGTGGTAGAGTACTTGCCTAGCATATATGAGGCCCTGGGTTCAATCCCTTCCTCAGGGGAAAAAAAAAGAGTTGGACATGGTAGCACACCCTGTAATCCCAAAACTCAGGAGGCTGAGGGCACCCTCGGCTATATAATAAGACCTTCCATAATAAGACTTTAAACCAAAAAGAAGAGAGGAAGAAGGAGATGGAGGAGGTGGAGGGGAGAGAGAAGGGGAAGGAGGAAATAGTGTAGGAAAATTTTTATTCCTGTGCTTCAATACTCCTGCGCTTCAATACTTGAGACAACTTCCCATGATCCTAAGTATTTTACATACTTTCCATACATGATCTCATTTAATCTACATAATAATCCTTTGAGAGAGTTACCAACTCCATTTCTCAGAGGACACTGAAGCCCAGAGAAGTTAAGCTACTACCCCCAGGTTACACAGCTGGTAAAGGCAGTTTTCATACCCAGCCCCTGTTTTCAAATGCTACCTTATTCTGCCCAACCACACCTTTCCAGCACCTCTGCTAGAATCAGAGGGGTGCATGCAGCCACACTGGTCAGAACAGCAACAAATGTAGTTGTTGCTGGAGGTCCAGACAGTCTTTGGATAACAATGAAGCATGAAATGCAGAATACTTTGAAACTTTCCTCCCCCTATACACTTTCCTGTCTTCACCTGTCTTCCCTGTACCATGTGCCCCTCACAGAACCAGGAATGACATAGTTTACATGCATGGTAATTTATAGGTAGAGTATATCAAAATACACATGTGAGTTGCTAGGTGGCTCACTGCCACCTTTTATCTGCCACTGTTGTAGCACCCGTTTGTTCTTTCCAATCTGGTGTCTTGGTCTCCCAGGGCATTTGATACTGTACTGGTACACACAAAGAGTCATAGTCATAGTCTGGTACCAGTGGCTCACACCTGTAATCCTAACTACTCAGGGGTCTGAGGTCTGAAGATCACAGTTTGAATCCAGCCCAAGCAGTAAAGTCCATAAGACTCTATCTCCAATTAACAGCAAAAATCCTGAAGTGGATATGTGGCTCAAGTGCTGGAGTGCTAGCCTTGATAGAGAAAGCTAAGGGGACAGTGCTCATGCCCTGAATACAATCCCCAGTACTGTCACAAAAACAAAAATCACAAATACAGGGTGGCCGATATTTCTGACACATAATTTTTATCAAATATTTTTGAGAAAAAATATTATTCAGATGACATATTAAGTATTTTTTTCTTTTGTTGGTTGTGGGGCCTGAACTCTGGGACTGGGCACTGTCCCTCAGCTCTTCAGATCAAGGCTAACACTCTACCACTTGAGCCACAGTGCCACTTCAGGTTTTCTGGTGGTTAACTGGATGTAAGAGTCTCATGGCCTGGCTCTGATGGCTCATGCCTGTAATCCTAGCTATTCAGGAGGCTGAGATCTGAGGATTGCACTTCAAAGCCAGCCCAGGCAGGATGGTCCATGAGACCCTTATCTCCAATTAATCGCCAGAAAACCAGAAGTGGCTCTGTGGCTCAAGTGGTAGAATGCTAGCCTTGAGCTGAAGACCTTGAAGACAGTGCCCAGGCCCAGAGTTCAAGAACCACAACAGACAAAAAAAAAAAAAAAGGAAGGAAGGAAGAAAGAAAGAAAAGAAAAAAAGGAAAAAGAGTCTCATGTACTTTCCTGCTCAGGCTGGCTTTGAACCCACGATCTTCAGATCTCAGCCTCCTAAGTAGCTAGGGTTACAGGGGTGGCCCACCAGTGCCTTGCTCATATTAAGTATTTTTATAAGAAATATATGAAGTGCTGAAGGTGTGGCTCAGCAGCTAAGAGCACAAGTCCTAGTCTGACAAAAAAGAAAAGAAAAAAAAAAGAAAAGAAAATATATCATCATGAGGTATATAAAAGTTGCATTCCTTTTAAAGAATACCTAAGTCTTTCAAAAATATTTGAGAGTTGAGGATACCTTCTGTGACCCATCAACCTAGCGTCCAAGTTCAGCATCCTCCACTTCAAGACATGCTTCCATGGAAACAGTGGATAGCCTCAGGCTCTACAGATGAGCTAGCTAGTGGAATTCCAATTCCAAAGGGAAGGCATCCAGGACTGGTCTGTTTCTGTAGCAAAAGGCAGGTGTCAAAGATGAGGCCTAGTTATCAAAACCTCCCTCTCCTTGCCCCTTTCTGACTCTCCTCAGTGTTGGCCATGTCTCACTTAAGCTGAGAGTCAACCAAAGAGCACTCTAAGGGGGAGCCAGCTTCCTTGCAAGGTGGAGATTGGAGATATCGGCACCTGCAATGATCAAGCTTTGAAAGCAGGAAGGCCATGTGGGCTATGTCGTGTGGTTCACTCCAGAATCAGAGCTCAGTTCTATTTTGAGCCCAGTCACTGACTTGCCATATGATGGGGTACAAGTCATTTCACCTCCTCGGGCCTCTTTTCTAAAATGAATATGACTGAGTCTTCAGCCTCCCTCTGGGGCTGTGAGGATTAATGAGGTAGGTGGTGCTATAGAGGTAGCTGTAAAAATTCTGACTCCACACTGTACATGCTTAACAAGTAGAAATTAAACTGCCCCATTTACAGTCAGTCCACAGAAACTAATTAAGCTTGCACCAAGGGTATGGAACTAGAGCCTTGGCTTGTGCAAGTTTGGGAGTGTGATTCCTCCAAATGTCTGTCGCTCAGGCAAAACCATCTTCTATCAGTTACCCTCCAAAGGGACATGCATGACCCTACTCCATCCTGACTTTCTTCTAACACCAAGGAGCCAGCAGGCTCTCAGTGAACAGGCAGCCAAACCAGGGTTCCTCTTAGCCCTTGGCCAGTATTCTAGTTTGTTTATCTGACATTCTCCAAATCTTCAGTTATTCTCATCCTCCTTGCTAGATGCACCTATAATCAAAAGTTTGAAGCCGGGTGCCGATGGCTCACTTCTGTAATCCTAGCTACTCAGGAGGCTGAGATCTGAGGATCACAGTTCAAAGACAGCCCAAGCAGGAAAGACTGAGACTCTTATCTCCAACAAACCACCAGAAAACTTGATGTGGCTCTGTGGCTCAAGTGGTAGAGTGCTCATCTTGAGCTGAAGAGCTGAGGAACAGCGCCCAAGCCCAGAGTTCAAGCCCCATGACTGAGCAAAAAAAAAGTTTGAATCTCCAGTTATTCCTCAACATAAAGCTTTATAGGAGAGTGGGCTGTAGGTGTAGCTCAGTGGAAGAGTGTGTGTGAACCCCTTTGCCTGACTATCAGATTATTATAAAAATAATTGGGAATGTGGTTTAGTGGTAGAGTGCTTGTGCAGCATGGGTGAAGCCCTGGGTTCGATTCCTCAGTACCACATAAATAGAAAAAGCTGGAAGTGGCACTGTGGCTCAAGTTGGAGAGCACCAGCCTTGAGCAAAAGCTCAGAGACAGTGCCCAATCCAGATGTTCAAGCCCCAGGACTGGCAAATAACAATGATAATAATAATAATAATAATAATAATAATAATTGTAGTGGCCGCCATTGACCAGATCGAGAAGCTGAATGAAACCTTCAAAGCAGGGGCCCAGGGGTTGGAAGGAGAGGCACAGGATCGGAAGCTGCAGAGTAAAGAGCTGGGCCTGTGTGCCCTGCAGTGGATCCAGGACAAGATGGTCACTTGCGCTGGCAGGAGCCCTTCAAAGCCCTGACCCACCAGCTCCAACACTGCCGGGCCTGTGGCTATGTGGTCTGTGCCCGATGCTCAGACTACAGAGCCCAGCTGAAATACAAAGGCAACAGGCCCAGCCGGGTGTACGTCTCCTGTTACGCGCTCCTCACTGGAAGCTTGCTCCCCAGGGACAAGGACAGGAGGCCTGGCATCCTGGAGAAAGGGGCCTCAACAGAGCCTAAGCAGAGTGTGATCTGTGGCTTCCTGCAGATGACAAGGGACAGCCCAGCCCCCAGGGCTGGTATGTGATTCCCCCGGGACAACCCCCTGGTACTCTGTGTCTATGCTGCCCCTCAGGACACTTGAGCCCACGCCTCCACCCCCCTGTTGGGCTACCTGTTGACTCCCAGGCCCCAGGGAAATTCCCGAAGCTTCCAGCTGCAACAATCAGACCAACTCTACACCTGGGGGACCCAGGAGCTGAGAAATCGCTGGGTGCAAGCCATTGGGCAGGCGGCCAGTGGCCAGACCCCAGGGGAAACTGAAGATGGGGACCTGTCAGACTGAGCCACAACTAACCACCCCCTCCCCACCTCTTCCACTCAGAGATGAATCTTTGCCAGGGGCTGACTCCATGGCCTCTGTCATCCACCCAAAGCTGTACTTGAACAAAATCCAGTGTTAGAAAATGTGAGGCCCACTGGGCACCAGTGGCTCACACCTATAATCTTAGATACTCAGGAGGCTGAGATCTGAGGATCTCTGTTCAAAGCCAGCCTGTGCAGGCAAGTCCATGAGACTCTTATCTCCAAATAACCAGCAGAAAACTGGAAATGGTGCTGTGGCTCAAAGTGGTAGGGTGCTCGCCTTGAACACAAAGAGCTCAGTGACAGCGCCCAGGTCCTGAGTTCAAGCTCCACAACTGACAAAAAAAAATCTCTAACATTAATCAATAACACTGTTTATTAACTATAGTCACTGTGTTCTACATTATATGTCTACACTTATTCATCCCATAAAATATTTTACATATGAGTGAGATCATATAGTAATTGTACTTCTGGATCTGACTCATTTCACTTAGCATGTTTCCCTCTAGATTCATCCATGTTGTGGTATATGACAAGATATATTTTTCATCCAAGTCCCACATTTTTTTTCCTCGTTGTAAAATAAGGGCCATAGGTGGGAAAGGTTGAGGCTGTCTCTCTGTCTCTCTCTGTCTCTCTGTCTCTCTCTGTCTCTCTTCTTCTTCTTCTTCTTCTTCTTCTTCTTCTTCTTCTTCTTCTTCTTCTTCTTCTTCTTCTTCTTCTTCTTCTTCTTCTTCTTCTTCTTCTTCTTCCTCTTCTTCTTCTTCTTTTCTTCCTTCCTTCCATGCTTTGTCTTTCTTTCCTTTTTTTTTCAAGACAGGGTCTTGCTTTCTAGCCCAAGCTAGACCTAGAACTCATTATGTAGCTTATGCTGACCTTGAACAGCAATCTACCTGTTTCTGAGTCCAGAGGTCTGGGATCACAGATTGGTACCATCACGCTCGGCTCTAAAGTCTAAATCTTTCCAGCTTCTCAGTGGCAACTTTGAGTTTATGTATTGTGCTCAATGATTAGCTCCCATATCTACCATTTCCACCCTGGCAGTTCACCAACCTATGGCAGCATGCCACAGGCAGCAAGAAAGTTAGGGAATGGAGTGGTTCACCTCCTGGCTTTGGCTCCCATTGGCTGCTCTGCATCGTTCTCTCTCTCTCCCTGGTACATCCTGACTTTCATGCATTCCTCTAGTTTCTCAATGCTTTACAGAGATATAACCCTCTAGCCTATATCTTTTTTCAATGTCATCTTCCTTCATTCCCTCTCCTCAGACCTAAACTGGAACCATATGTAGACTTAGGTTGGGTTTGGAGCCATGAGATGAATTGAATAAAACACTTTGTGTTGGCCCTAAGGGCTTCCTACAAAATCACACTCATATTCAATGCAAGATGCAGTGTATCAGATCTTTTCATTGATATGCATGCTGTGTGATCTTGGTAATGTGGCTGTCAGAAACCCCTCTCTCAATTACAGGATTATGACAGTAGGGGGTAGCCAAGCCATTGAGGAAACATCTGTTCATTTTGCCTTCTCTAGAACCCTAAACACTCAGGCCCACTGCTTGCCCCATGTAAGCTAGGGCTCACATCTGCCTCTCCCTACCTCCTATAAACTTTAGGCTAAGTTTACAGCCTGAGCAAGCTGTTTGCAGTTTCTTGGAAGTAAACGCAATTCCTGCTTCTTCAGCCTATGCATCCCAATTCCTGTGATGTATAGACCCAAAACTGCTAGATGACTTTGGTCACCATGGACACAGAAATTGGTAAGGAAAGCAATAGATCAAGGACAAGTGCTGGTTTTCATTACTTAAAGGAGCACAATAAGAGTATATTTTCCCTCCAGAGACCCGAAAACACTCAAAAGAATTGAGTTGAAATGAAATAGATTGTCGTGCTGAAAAATGCAAGAGTCTTCGAGTTGTATTTCCTTCAACTTTGAGTTCATGCTAGCTTGGCTCAACAACAGAGTTGCAAGCAAAAGCCTGACACAAAGAACCAGGAGACAGGTTAGTTCTTGCAGCTCTTCCAAGAACTAGCTGGGAGAATTTGAATATTCACCCCCTTCTCTGGCTACCAACTTCTTGCTACATAAAATGAATCAAGCCAGACGCTGGTGGCTCATGACTATAATCCTAGCTGCTCAGGAAACTAGGACCTGAGGATAGAAGTTTGAAGCCAGCCAGGCCAGAAAAGTCTGAGAGTCTCCAAAATATCTCCAAAATAACTGGCAAAATACCAGTTCATACCATGGTTCGAAGGGTAGAGTGCTAGCTATGAGCAATCAAGCTGAGAGAGTATGAGGCCCTGAGTTCAACCCTAGTACACACACACACACACACACACACACACACACACACACACACACACACACACACACACACTGTTAATCCAGTAAGCTTCCTTCCCATGGCTTAGCATAGTCCTTCTCCTTTCCATAGTTTAGCTCCTTTTCTAGGCAACACTAGGCCCATTTAGTAAAGGCAGTGAATAATAAGCCTCCAACCCCCTTTACTTTCAGATGGCACATCTCTGGGGCAGCTACCACCATATAATGTAGCAAAATCCCCTTAGAGTGACCTTCAGGTCTGGGCAGCTGCAGGGCCCCTTATCTACTACTTGGACAGCAGCCATAAATCCTAGCCCACCAGGATGAAGTCCTTGGCCCTCAAGTCCTCACCAAGGTCTCTGCCTCCTAATCCATCCTAGCCCCTCCTAAACCTCCTATATAACCTAGTTATATAGGTCACCTCAGACAATAGCTGACACTTCCTTCTTGTGAGAAGGGGCCTTGCCGGTCCCTTTACTGGCAATAAACCTTTCTTTGTTCTTTGTACCGGATGTCTGCATGGTTTTCTAGCAAAGTCTAAAACACACACACACACACACACACACACACACACACACACACACACGATTCAAGGTGATGGTGGAACATGCATGTAAACCTAGCTACTCAGGGGCTGAAATCTGAGGATCAAGGTTCAAAGCCAACCATGGCAGGCAAGTATGAGAGTCTTATCTCTAACTAACCAGCAAAAAGCCAGAAGTGGACCTCTGATTCAAATTATAGAGTGCTGGGCTTGGACAAAAAGCTCAGAGAAAGTACCCAGGCCAGGTGTCAGTGGCTCATGCCTGTAATCATAGCTACTCAGGAGGCTGAGATCTGACAATCGTGGTTCAAAGCCAGCCTGGGCAGGAAAGTCCACGAGATTCTTATCTCCAATAAACCACTCAGAAAACCAGAAGTGGAGCTGTGGCTCAAGTGGTAGAGCATTTTCTTTGAGCTGAATTGCTGAGGGATAATGCCCAGGCCCAGAGTTCAAGTCCCATGACCGACAAAGGAAAAAAAAAGTGCCCAGGCCCTGAATTGAAGCCCCAGAACCCTTCGCTTGCCCTGCCATACACAGAATACAATTATTAAAAATAAAATAAGAGGGCTGGGAAGGTGGCTCAGTAGTAGAGCGCTTGCCTTGCATGCATGAGGCCCTGAGTTCGATTCCTCAGCACCACATAAGCAAAAAAGGAAAAAGCTGGAAGTGGCACTGTGGCTCAAGTGGTAGAGTGCTATCCTTGAGCTGAAGAGCTGAGGGACAGCACCCAGGCCCAGAGTTCAGGCCCCACGACTGGACCCAAAAAAAAAAGAAAGAAAAAAAAAGAAAAATAAGATAAAATAAAATAAGAATCAAACTAGAGGGTCTATTAGCTTTGCACGGACTCTTTTTCTCAGCATTCCTTCACAGAAACATTTTTACTTTGTTTTTATGTCAGGGTCTTGCTGTGGCCTCAAACTCATGATCTTCTGATCTCAGCCTCCCTGGTACAGGATTACAAGCATGTGCCATCATGCCAAGCTTTCATTTAAGCATTTTAAAATGAAAATAAGCACTTCTAGCCTCACCCAAATATTCCCCAAGTCAGTAATTAAACTGGGAGAACTCTCCAGTTTATAGAAGTTCAACACCAGAACAAACCTCAAAGCCTACTTTGGCCCTGCTGCTTTCATCTAATTGCCATCTGTTGCAGGGGGAGTGGTGCTGAACCCTCCTTTTTAATTCCTGATTGTAGCTCCCTGAGACACTAACTTTACACAAGAACACATACAGACACAAGGAAAAATGAACTCATAAGAACCCCTGAAGAATAAAACTCATTTAGGCAAATCTAACTAAGGTAAAATAAACTTCGCTATATGAAATAAATCTTTCAGAACAAGCATCATTTTAAGATAAAAGAATTGTAACAATGAGATTTATAAGACACTATGTTAAAAACAAAAGTTACAACTTGATGGGAAAGGGAGGAGTTGGGGAGGTGGGAGGGAAGGGACTGTGGGGGAAAAACAAAGGAGGGAGTAACAATGCTCCATAAGAAATGTACTCATTACCTTGCTCATGTAACTGTAACCCCTCTGTACAGTATCTTTACAATAAAACAATATGTTAAAAAGATAAAAGATATGGCTAACACAGTAGGCAAAATGCCAGATTGGAGACATGGCTCAAATTGTAGAGGGCTAGCCTTGAGCAAGCAAGCTGAAAGACAACATGAGGCCCTGAGTTCAACTCCAATACACACACGCACACACACACACACACACACACACACACACACACACACAATGCTGGAAGCCAGTGGCTCATGCCTGTAATCCTAGCTACTTAGGAAGCTGAAATCTGAGGATCAGGATTCAAAGCCAGCCTGGGCAGGAAAAGTCCATGAGACTTTTTTTTTCCCATGAGACTTATCTCCAACTAACCACCAAAAAGCCACAAGTGGAGCTATGGCTTGCAGGGTAGAGTGCTAGCTTTAAACAAAAATCTCAGGGACAGCACCCAGGCCCTAAGTTGAGTTCAAGTCCCAGGACCAACACACACACATAAACATATATGTATTGTAGATTTTTGTTGTTGTTGTTAATAGGCAAAGTCTTCCTCCTACCCCCTTTTGTGAAATACTAGCTAAGACTGGCACACACACACACACAATATGTGAGTTGTGTGTTGTGGTTGTGGTTGTGGTTGTTGTTAATAGGCTAAGTCTTCTCTCCCGGCTTCTTTTTAGTGCTAGGGATGGAGCTAGGGCTTGCTAGCCAAATTCTGAACTGCTGAGCCACATTCCCTGCCCCCTTTTCTCTTTCCAAATCCTTTTGAAAACTCATTATGAAGTCACCACCATGTTCACTGTGGTAGTATACCTGTAATCCCAGCAGGAAGATTGTGATTTGGAAACCAGCTTGGGCTACATAGTGAGATCATCTCAAACAACAAAATAAAAATAAATAAATAAATAAATAAATAAGATTACCTGCTAAATTATTTTGAGTGTCAATTTTAAACTTCAAGTCAATTTTTTTTCTTTTTGCTTATGTGGTGCTGAGGAATTGAACCCAGGGCCTCAGGCATGCAAGGCAAGCACTCTACCACTGAGCCACCTTCCCAGCCCTCAAGTCAAATTCTTAAGTGCTTAAAATTCATCCCTTCTGAGGTCCCTATGTTAGGGATAACAGAAAAGAAGATTGGAAATCTGGAGGGGCCAGGAATAAAGAGGATAATGGGAGGTCCACCTTCTGAGAGCCAGTAAAATCAGTGTGGGCTGCACCAGGGGACATGCTTTCAAAGGTGTGCTCAGGTTTCATTTCACCAAGGCCTTTGGATTCTTTTTTTCTCTTTCTCTCCTTTTCACTAGGGAAGAACCCAGGGTTTCTGGCATGCTAAAGAAGTGCATGATTGCTTGCCTCCAGCCTGAGCCTTTGTAATCGGGTGTGCTTAGAAAAGGGAGAAACCCAGCAGCTAAATATTTTGGCATTGAAATGAGTTGGATAAAATTTTTTTAAAAAAAGGAAATAGCCAGACACTGGTGGCTCATGCCTGTAATCCTTGCTACTCAGGAGGCTGAGTTCTGAGGGTCGTGGGTCAAAGCCAACCAGGCAGGAAAGTCTATGACACTCTTATCTCAATTAATCGCCAGAAAACCAGAAGTAGTGCTGTGGCTCAAAGTGGTAGAGAGCTATCTCTGAGCTACTTTGGGGCCCTGAGCCCTGAGTTCAAACCCCATTACTGACATAAACAAAATGAAATAATGTCCTTTGCAGAAAAATGGAGAGAACTTGAAATCATCATGTTGAGTGACATAAGCCAAGCTCAGTAAGACAAATATCATTTTTTTACTCATATGTACTCATATGTGGAATTATAACCTGATTTAAATGGAGGACTATTTTAAGAGGAATCAGTGAAAGGAGGGAGAGGGAAAACAGAGTGATGGGTATAAATATGACCCAAGGACACCACAAGTATAAAAATAGCACAATGGAATCCACTAAAAACTAATTAAAAGAGTGGGAAAATAGCAATGCATCCATGGTTCATGCCTGTAAATACTAGCTGCTGTGGAGGCTGAGATCAGGAGATCATACTTCAAGGCCAGCCTGGTCAGAAAAGGCCACTAATAAAAAAAAATATTTTTTTGCCAGTATTGGGGCTCAAAATCAGAGCCAGGGCGCTGTCCCTGAAAATTTTTTTTTCCTCCATGCTAACATTCCACCACTTGGGCTACAGCTCTACTTCCAGTTTTGTTTTGTTTTTGGTGTGTAATTGTAGATAAAATGCTTATGAACTTTTCTGCCCAGGCTGGCTTCAAACTGTGATCCTCAGATCTCAGCTTCCTGATTAGCCAGGATTACAGGTATGATCCACCAGCACCCTGCAGAAGGCCAAGTTTTATTCATACCTGCAATCCAGATGCTGACCACTGTACTTTGTCCTTAGCTACCCTTGAGATATTGAAGAAGAAATAGCTGATTGAATAAAAGGATGGGTTTAGATTCTCCTGTAATGTCTGGAATCTCAGAGGAAGGCAAAACCAGTGAGGAAGAAACATCCTGTAGGGTAAGTAGAAGAGACTTTTCCCAATGAAATATCTGGAAAAGTGAAACATGGTCAAGGTATACCTCAGAATCTTCTTTTCTTTCTTTTTTTTCCTTTTTTCTTTTTCTTTTTTTTCTCTTTTATTTTTCTTTCATTTGTTCCTTTTTTTTTTCTGTCGGTCATGGGCTTGAAATCTGGGCTTGGGCACTGTCCCTCAGCTCTTCAGCTCAAGGCTAGTGCTCTACCACTTGAGCCACAGCGCCAATTCCAGTTTTCTGGTGGTTTATGGGAGATAAGAGTTTCATGGACTTTCCTGCCCGGGCTGGCTTTGAACATCGATCCTCAGATCTCAGCCTCCTGAGTAGCTAGGATTACAGGTATGAGCCACCGGCGCCCTGCTTTCCTTTTTTTGTGTGTGTATGTGTGCCGGTCCTGGGGCTGAACTCATGACTTGGGCACAGTCCCTAAACTTATTTTGTCAAAGGTTGCACTCTCACTTGAATCTCAGAGCCACTTCTGGCTTTTTCTGAATAGTTTATTGGAGATAAGAGTGTCCTGGACTTTCCTGCCCCAGCTGGCTTTGAACCGTGATCTTCAGATCTCAGCCTCCTGAGTAACTACAATTACAGAAATGAACCACCAGCACCTGGCAGAATGTTTTAAAATAAAACCAATAGTGATTCCCCTCTCTTTTCCCTTCAGGTCAGAATCAGATGTGTCCTTATTAGAACTCCAGATATTACTCTCAAATCTTCAGATTGCCATCCAAAGTTTTCCAGAATCTGGTTTTATATCAAGGTTGACCAGAAAGAGAACCAATAAAGTGTATATCAAAGTATTTATTGTCAGGAAATAGCTCATGCCACCTAGGAACTGGCTAAACAAGTCTGAAATCTGAGAGGAAGGCTATTAAGAAGGGCAGCAATCCCATCAATTAAGCTGGAGTCCAATGGTGGAATTTTGTTTCCTCAGGAAACCTCATTTCTGCCCTTAAGGCCTTTTGATGGATAGGATCTGGCTCATCAAGATGAACTAGGAAAATCTCTTTAAAAGTCAATTCGTCATAGATGCTAACCACATCACAAAATACCTCCACAGTACCACCTCCATCTGTTCTACGTCTTTGTTTTGTTTTACTCCACATGGAGATCCCTCTATAGGCTCGGCTGGGCTAGAACTCTCGAGCTTCCTCCTCAGCCTCCCAAATGCTAAGAGTACTGATGTGTACTGCCATCTAAATGTTTGATTCAATAACTAGAACAACAGATAGGCTAACCTGATACATAAAATCCAAGCTTCACAACCTTCTACTAAACCTCCTTGCCTGAGTGCTCAATATACCCCCCCCCCCCCCCCCCCCCCGCTTCATTCCAACTCATCCTGTACATGCATTTCCCTGTCCTGGCATTTGTTAAAGCTCTTCTCTCTAGTGTGTGTGTGTGTGTGTGTGTGTGTGTGTGTGTGTGTGTGTGTGTGTGTGTGTGTGTGTGTGTGTGTGTGTGTGTGTGTGTGTGTGTGTGTGTGTGTGTGTGTGTGTGTGTGTGTGTGTGTGTGTGTGTGTGTCTGGAATTCAAGGCCTGCACGCTGCCTCTGAGTTTCTTTTGCTCAAGGCTAGCATTCCACCACTCGAGCAACAGCTTCATTTCTAGCTCTTGGGGTAATTTGTTAGAGATAAGAGTTTCACACAATTCTCAGGTTTCAGCCTCGTGAGTAGCTAGGATTACAGGTGTAAGCCACTAGCACCTGGTGAATTGTTGGTCTTAGGGGGTCCATTTGCTGCAAGGTCCTTCCTAGATCCTCCTAATTTGAGCATTTCTCATGTCCTCAAATTAACCACATTTCTATATTTTGTGTCTGCATTGTTCATTCTATGTAGGATCATCTTAATCCATAGGCCCTGATACATAGGAACTCAACACATTTCTTCTGAACTATATTATGGAAGCCACCATAATTTACATTTTACACTTTTCAAAACTATACCTCTTGTGTTCCTAATGCCTGCATTCACATACCTTGTCCCCAATCTGATGGAATAATTTGCTGACAATCATCCATCCTTAAAGGTCTAAGGACATTATATTGTTATGAATGTATATCTCCTTTCAATTTTCCACTCAGGACTAGACAGATAGCCCCCAACTTATAATGGTTCAACTTACTTTTTTTCAACTTTACAATGCTTCAAAAGCAACATGCAATCTGTAGAAATAATACTTTGTGTTTCAAAGCTGGTGTTGCAGCTGGATACCAGTGGCTTATACCCGAAATCTTAGCTACACCCGAGTCTGAGATCTGAGGATCACAATTCTAAGCCAGTCAGTCTAGCCAGAAAAGTCAGTGAGGCTTTGATTTCCAATCAAACACAAATAGAAGTGGAGCTGTGTCTCCAGTGGTAGCATGCTAGCCGTGAGCACAAAAGCTTAAGGACATAGCCCGGGGCCAGTGGCTCACGCCTATAATACTATCTACTCCGGATGTTGAGATCTGAGGATCTCTGTTCAAAGCTAGCTCAGACAGGAAAGTCCATGAAACTCTTATCTCCAATTAACCACCAGAAAACTGGAAGTGGCACTGTGGCTCAAGTGGTAGAGTGCTCACCTTAAGCTGAAGAGCTCAGGGATAGCGCCCAAACTCAGAGTTCAAGCCCCAGAACTGGCAGGGAAAAAAAAGCAAAAAAAAAAAAAAAATCAAAGTTAATACTGCAATGTTAGAGACTGAACCCAGGGCTTCATTATGAATTTCAAATTCAAATATTTTCCTAGGCTAGCAAGCCCCACATCTTCTAGTCAACCACACAATGCAACCAGCTCTCTACTCTTGCCCAGCTATGAGTTTTATTTTATTTTATTTTTTTGTCAGTCGTGGGGCTTGAACTCTGGGCCTGGGCACTGTCCCTCAGCTCTTCAGCTCAAGGCGAGCACTCTACCACTTGAGCTACAGCGCCGCTTCCGGTTTTCTGGTGATTTATTGGAGATAGGAGTCTCAAGGTCTCTCCTGCCTGGGCTGGCTTTGAACAGCGATCCTCAGATCTCAGCCTCCTGAGTAGCTAGGATTACAGGTGTGAGCCACCAGCGCCTACAGCTATGAGTTTTATAGGCTAGGGCTATTAAGTGCATTTTTGTACCAGTTCAGGAGCTTGAACTCAGGACCTGGGCACTGTCCCTGAGCTTTTTATTCAAGGCTAATACTCTACTACTTTAGCTACAGATCCACTCCAGCTTTTTGACAGTTAATTGGAGATAAGAATCTCATGAACTTCCCTGCTTGAGCTGGCTTTGAACTGTGATCCTCAGATCTCAGCCTACTGAGTAGCTAGGCTTATAAGAATATGCCAATGGTGCCTGTCTTAAATGCAATTTTGAGCAATGCTATTTTCAAGATGAGAAGCATCTACATGAACTAAGCTCACTTACCACCCAAAGTAAATTATAATCACAAATCCTGACTTTACTTACCTTTATAGGGAGAAATAAGGTACAAATATAATAAACAGTTTTGTTCCCACACACATTTACATTTGGCATAAGGTGATGAGATTACTTAATTTGGGCACTAATGGGATATTTAGATTTAATCTATTGAGTCCAGTTTTGGATTAAAAAGATCAGTGTTTGGACAGGCAATTGAAAATGGTCCTAAAATTCTCAGTTTTTTTTTGGGGGGGGGGATGGGGCCTGGGCACTGTCTCTCAGCTCTTCAGCTCAAGGCTAGCGTCCTACCACTTGAGCCACAGCGCCACTTCTGGCTTTTTTTCTTTTTGCTTATGTGGTGCTGAAGAATCGAATCCAGGGCCTCATGGATGCAAGGCAAGCGCCCTACCACTGAGCCACCTTCCCTGCCCAATGACTCAGCTTCCCCCCCCCCCCCCCCCCCCCCCCCGGTCTGGTCGTGGGGCCTGGACTCTGGGCCTGGGCGCTGTCCCTCAGCTCTTCAGCTCAAGGCTAGCACTCTACCACTTGAGCCACAGCGCCACTTCTGGCTTTTTTTCTTTTTGTTTATGTGGTGCTGAGGAATCGAACCTAGGGCCTCAGGCATGCAAGGCAAGCGCTCTACCACTGAGCCACCTTCCCAGCCCCTGACTCAGCTTTTTAAATATATATTTTATTGTAAAAATATTGTACAGAAGGGTTACAGTTACATGAGTAAGGTAATGAGTACATTTCCTATCGAGCATTGCTACCCCCTCCTTTGTTTTACCCCACCATCCCTTCCCTCCCCACTTCCTCAACTTTTCCCCTCCCCCCTCCAAGTTGTAATGTTTGTTTTCAACATAGTGTCTTGTACATCTCATTGTTAAAATGAGTCAACCTGTATCCTTATTTCAGCATTTTGTTATTTCCCTTCCTCTCTCAAATTAGAAAAATGTATATACAAGATTCAGGGTACCAGAATCAAATACAGTGAAAACAGGGGTTATAACATAGGGGAAAGAACATACGAAAGAAACAAAAAAAATCACATAGGACATTAAAAACAACAACCACAAAATAAAAGCTCTTGTGTCTTATCTTGGGGTTCATTTCGCTTAATGTCATCTTTTTTTTTTTTTTTTTTTGGTCGGTCATGGGCCTGAACTCTGGGCCTGGACGCTGTCCCTCAGCTCTTCAGCTCAAGGCTAGCACTCTACCACTTAAGCCACAGCACCACTTCTGGCTTTTTCTGTTTATGTGGTGCTGAGGAATTGAACCCAGGGTCTCATGTATGCAAGGCAAGCACTCTACCACTGAGCCACCTTCCCAGCCCTTAGCATCATCTTATATCTTATGTCTTATATCATATCTACATAGTTTTTTACCTTTTCTGATTGTCTGGTAAGATTATGCTAGATGTATACTAGTTATTGCAGATAAGGGAAACCATGGGACCTATGTATATTTGGGTCTGGCTTACTTCACTTAATATAATTTTTTCCAAGTCTTTCCATTTCCTAACAAATTAGCC